>NC_056591.1:6586160-7276160 GCF_018340385.1 Cyprinus carpio
ATAAAAAATAAATGTAGAATGCTAAGGAAACCTGGACTAAATTACTCTATTTTCTTTTTGGTTTGGAGCACGCACGGATTACAGAGATTTAAATAAATCCTCTAACGTTCAGTAACCAAATAGACAAACGCGTAAAATAGTTCCTATGAGAGTATGTTGGCATGGCTCCAGTTGCTTTTAAAGCAAACAGGAAATTGAGTCTTTGTTTTTTTTGTTTTTGTCGAGCAGAGGATATGTAAGCAGGGTCATCTTCAATTACCAGAAGAGCAGGCTGATGTACATATATCTAATCTATCGGAATCATGCTTAAGTCATGGCATCCACGGCAATAAAATAGCAAAATTGTCAGCAACAATTAAACCTAATTTAAGGTGTTACTGAAAATATCAGATGCAAAAAACTATGGTTAAACAGTACATGCTAATGTGTAAAAAGTTAATTCCTCTCGCTCTTATTAAAAGATGAATCAGATCCCTGTCTAAAAGTGAACATTTAAATGGAACAACATGCGGGAATTAATTACCCTTCATTGTAAATGAAAATAAAAGCAACGTTTGTAAAGCTTTATGGCCAGTAATGATTTTTTGGTTTGCTAATAATTCTGCTGCAAACGAGCTAAGAACAAGCCCAGAATAATTTGCCATGGGACAATCGGAGAGGATTTTCTGATACCAGGAGGCTTCTGGTGTAAATTTTTGCATCACAGAGCTGCTGAGGAGGCGAGCAAGACAGAAGCACTTTCATGTCTAATGAATACAAAAAGAGAGGAGGATGAAAGCAAAGATCTTTTATCTTGGTGACGAGGTATAAAAGAGGAGTCTGGGACCTGGCCCGACCCATCCTGGGTTGCACAAGAGGTTTACCCTCAATTCCCTTATCGTCCATTTTACGAACACAGGCAACTGAGCTGAACGGAGAGTTTCCCAAGCATCAGGACAGCTTTGGTTTGGGGGGGGAGGACGAACCAGTGAGATGCTTACGCCCCATATAGAGTTATTCTTACACATTCGCCTTTATCTCCTGCCCTCCATCCCCTCAGACATTAGCTGTAGCTAGATAGTAAGGCACAAACTTTATGAGGAACCCATCACTCAATTGTTTTATCATCAGCCAGTTCACCTTACTCATCTTTTCAAATCTCAGTATTTTATTTTCCCTTGACATGTGCGATTGGTATATTTTTTGGTCAGGCAGAGTACCAGCATAAGACAATTCAAACTACATTGATAAACTCAATTTGCTCAAAATTTTAAAATAGGTTTTATTACAGTCATATTGATTTTGGTCCCAGTGCCAGACAACAAAAGAGGTAAATAGAATAATTTTCCTGGAAAGATAATCATGTTTGGTGGAACTGACTCTTCCAGGAAGTGTCCGTAACCTGGCCGATTTTTCGTCTGATTAAAGCCTCACTTATAAAGTTGCTTGAGAATCAGATGGAGCGCGGCTGCTGAATGTAGCATGTTTACTTATTAAAACATCTATGCCTGGGAACAATCAAAGGAGGAACTGTGAACAGAACAATTAACATGAGCTAGCAACAAGAACTCAAAAATAAAAGCTGTACATTAATGAGAACAAGAAATAATATAAGAAAGTTAAACAAGCAAAAAAGTATACTGACAACAGGCCATTGGTCATTTAATCTACTGGAAATTTTCAAATTTTTTCTCAGTACTTTCTCAAAGTAAAACTTTTTTAATTACATTTTATCAAACATTTGTTTAAACTTTTGCTTTTTGTACATAGTTATGTTACAACCGTTCAGTCTGGTTTAGCATAGAATAGTTTAAAGAAGTGATGTTTATAAACTAACGTCCCAACATTTAAGATCTTTTTAAGTTTGTTTGTTTGTCTGTTTGTTTTTTGAAATAGATTTTATTCAGAAAGGGTACATTAAAAGTAAATATATTTGTAATATTACAAAAAGATTTCAATTTTAAATTAATTAATGCTTGAATTAAATTTCACATTAAATTAGTTGTTCTTTATATTAGTTTATATTAATCAAAGAATCATGAAAAAAGGTTACAGTTTCTATAAAAATATTGAGCTTCACAACATTATTGTAAAGCTGATGTATATAATAATAGTAATGTAAAAACTTGAAGCTGCGATCAGCATATTAGAATGATTTCTTCGGAAGGATCATACTGCACACTGAAGACCATCACAGGAATGAAAATACATTTTAAATATATTAAAATAGAACAGTTGTTTTAAATTGTAAATGATAATTCACAATATTACTGATTTATTACTCTATTTTGGACGGCCTTTGTCATGTGTAGAGAAACATACTGACCTGTGAAATACAATTAAATGGTGTAACTGATATTTATTGGTGTGTAATTTAAGGGGAATTGAAGCTGTACGAATATTTCCCTTTATCCATTTTTACCCCTTAGAGTACTTAAGCTATAATGTACAAACAACTCAAAATAGTACTAACGTACAATAGTGAAGCACAAATTACTATATGTTTCTTCTATACTTCTAAAAAAAAAAAAAAAAAAAAAAATCAACCTTCAGCAAAAATTCAAAACTATGAGTTTTGCCATAGTTCAATAAAATGTTCAACAGTTTTTGAGTGTGATGTAAAAGCTAGTGAAAGATTAATACACTGCTGTTAATGCTATCTGCATTGATAAAAAAAAGTGAATCTGAAGATCCTTCAAAGACCGAAACGGATGTGGCCTGAGAGATTGTGAAAAAAAAAAAAATCATTTATTATTAAAGAGCCAGCTCTGCGGTGGCACAGAACCTCATAAAAAGCTTGTAAGTGAGATCAAAAAATACATCTTCACAAATCATCTATCTTTCACATCAAAATTTTCATGGGTGACAGTTCACACATTCTATACATATAACTAAATCTTTGCGTTTTCTCATTGTGTAATTAGTCAGTGGTGCTTTGCCTCGAAGCATTGACATTTATTACTGTGTGATATGGAGGGAAGGGGTGAAGGCCCTGCGGATGACAGAGAACAGATGGTTTAGCACACAGGAGTCTCTTGAGGACACCAGCGCTTAATGACATATGTACCTCCAGACACTCAATGTAAATCTCAGAGAGAAGAAACGCCATGCTTTCTGCCACTTGCTGCATCTGTAAATACAATATAAGAGATTTATATACAGGGCCGTGGCGTCGTGAAAAGGTAGGGACACATTATAACCCCTTATGAGCTGGCTCTGCATAATAATTAGATGTTGTAACATATGCAGAGAATGGTTAACTGATTTGCTGACAAGGATACACAGTAGAGACTTAGCATTGATGTAGCCAAGTAAGTGAAGTTAAAAGAGACAAAAAGTAAATGATTACTGTGTAAAATATGTGGGCCAGGAATAAAAAGATCTGGGTGGGTGTGTCAGTATCTTAATAGTAAGGTTTACACTAGAATACCTTCACAGTAACATAGAAAATATGTAGAGAAATTGATGTCCTGTCTGAATATGCTCCTTTTTCTTTAAGTTTATGGACATTTCCTTCAACCCTTATGCACAACACAATGCAATGCACAATTTAAAATACAGGTAAAACACAAACAAAACAAAAAAAAATCAATACTGAAGATTGCTTCAAAATAACACAATACACTGGACCCTATTTTTACAGACTTTTCCTAAAACTGATATTTTGTCATCTTTACCCAGGAGGAGTAGTTCACCCAAAAATGAAATTTGCTGAAAATGTTACATTCCCTTCAGCCCAATATGTAGATGAGTTGGTTTCTTCTCTTTCTTCCATGCAAACAGATTTGGAGAAGCATAGCATTACATCAACTTGCTCACTGAATGGGTGCCGTCAGAAGAGAGTCCAAACATCTGATAAAAACATAACAATAATAACCAAGTAATCCACGAACACACTCCAGTCCATCAACTACTGTAAAGTTAAGCAAAAAGCTGTGCGTTTGTAAAAAAGAAAAAAAAAAATCAAATCCATTATTAAGAGGATTCTGATGGCACCTATTCACTGATCAAATATAACCGAAATACTGTATTTTTCAGCTTCCAGGAATTGTGTTTTATAGTCCATTTTTGTTAGCATAATTTTTCAAATTCCATATAATTTAATTATATGTTATCATTATTTATGATAATATAGATTATTACTGTATATTTGGGTTTGTGTGTTAGTAATATATGTGAAGTGCATTTGTGTTTTTGTTGCTGT
Source organism: Cyprinus carpio (assembly GCF_018340385.1). NCBI lineage: Eukaryota > Metazoa > Chordata > Actinopteri > Cypriniformes > Cyprinidae > Cyprinus > Cyprinus carpio. The sequence continues at coordinate 6,590,344 of NC_056591.1, forward strand.
AAAACATTCACACGAGTTGATCACCCGCACAGTGCGAGACAAGCATGAAACATGCTTCTTAACTAAATATCAATTTACTGCAGAGTCCAGGCCGAATCACATCAATTCTCCCAGCTGTCCTTTTTTTATTTTTATTTTTGTGGGCTCACCATTTGTTAGTTAAAGCTGTCACCCACACCAAGTGCTGTTTCTAATTTTTTTCTTTTTTATTTTTAAATCCATGTCAGAGTAAAAGTGTTTTTAACTTAATTTTTTTCTGGGTAATTAATTGGTTGTGGCACAAAATTAGCAACAAATGATTTAAAAAATTCCATGTTTCATTTTCTGTCTGGAAACTTTACAATGACACGAGAGCAGCTTTTGGACGGGGAATGTGGATTAATGTTCCACGCTAAATAAGTTCTTAAGCGCTTAATAAACATATTTAATGCAGGACTGTGAGCGCTGAGAACAGACTGTGAGAGGTGTTAAGTGGAATAATCCCACCATGTGGCACCCTCAGAGGAAGTTGAGCTCCAACCACTTCCTGTGTGAGGATTTATTTATTTTTTTATTTATTTTTTTGCTAAATGATAGACAACAGGAACAAAAACAATTCAGAAGTTATAACTACTTAAATTTTAGTCTGTTTCTCACACACAAGACTATCGCATATAACTTGTGAATGTACTGCAAAAAAAAAAACAAAAAAAAAAAACACCCGTTGAAACCACTTTTTATGATGGTTTTCATGGTGGTTTGTGGTCATTTTTTGAGAGTTGACAGTAATTTGTCTCCAACACAAAATTGCTTTTTGTTTGAAAAAAACGGCATAGGTTGTAGAAGCAATGTGAGGCTGTGTCAAATGATGACAGGTGGTGAGGGGGGGTGAACTATCCCTTTAAGAGGGTCACTAAACCAGCTGTAACCTGTTATCACCATTGCCTTCCCACCTAATAAAAGATACACTTGAAAGTTAAGATAAGATATTAAATTGTTCTCAAAGGCAATTGCAGACTGACAAGTGACTGTTGTCACATTCTCAATTTTGTTTCTCTTTCTTCCACTACATCTCTCTCTCTCTCTCTCTCTCTCTCTCTCACTCTCCTCTCGTTTCTCCCTTCTCTCTCTCTCTCTTGTTTTTAAATGAGGCATGATCTCGGATAAATCTATGGAGATAAGGCCTGACCGTGAGTTACACTCCTGGTTAAATCATTAGGCTTGAATGTGTCAGTCATTGTGCATGAACTCTGTGGGCCCTGGTAACTTGAACTTACACAAATTTTTCCAAAGACACTTTAATACATCCCCACCATCAGGAAGACACATACACCACAGGAAGGGTATCAGGTGGGAGAGGGAGACATACATAAAACTCAGTGGGAAACAGGCTGTAAAACCACCACTTTAATCTCAAGTCAATGTTAGAAGCACAAGGCCTGCGGGTGATAATGTGTTATCGACCCAATGTGATCTGCCCTTCAACCCAACCACAAGTAACTGGTGTAAAGAGAGAGAAGAGCAAAAATCAATACAGCTTCTCCTAAATTCCTTTATTATAAGAAACCGTTACGGACTGAAATACATGGATACCCCAAGTATTTATAACTGATTTGTATTGCATTTAAAAAGACATTTAGAAATGTAGAAATATAAATGTATGAATTTATTGGGTAATAAATGTATTGAATTTAAGGCTTTATGCATAAATAAAAAGATAATGTAAATTAAATTTTAATAAAGGGAAAAAACATTTAAGTGTCAGCTGACCAGAATTTTTAGAGCAGAACTGCAATATAACAGGTTTATATAAATGCAAAAAAAATAAAAATAATAATAATAATAATAAATAAATAAATTGAAATATACATTTAGGCAATGGTTGCAGATATGTGAAGTGGATCAGGAATAAATAAACTTAAAAACCTGTATGATTTCCTGGCTGACTTTTTTCTCCTTAAAACCCAAATAAAAAAACAAATAATAAAAATAAAAAAAAATTAAGCACCAGTTGATCAAATCCAGTTGAGCAGAACTGCATTATAATAGACATGAAAAATGTCAAAATAAAAATGTAAACAAATATTGTTGTGTCTTTAGCAATTTATTTAAATAGAAAAAAAAAATTCTTTTTACAAATCCACAAATCATGAAATTAAACACTTAAACATAAATAATCAAACAAAAAAAAAAAAAAAATAAAATGTGTTTCAATAAGTATATATAAAAAATAAATATATTATATATATATATATATACAGTCTATATATTATATATCATATATATATATATATATATATATATATATATATATATATATATATGTTTAAAATGATGCAAAAATAAAAGTAATGTCATCAAAAAAACAACAAAATGTGTATTTTAATAAAACAATGCCAAATTGTACTGTTTCTTACGCAATATTAATGGCCAGTGAGAAATATTTTTGGCTGGTTAATTGTTTCCATTTTCAAAAAAGTTAATTATGGACCCTTGATAAACTTGATTATTTGCCATAAAGTTCAGTGCTTTTCTCAGTATCACAATAGTGGGTCTGACGCAACTCTCCAAACTGTATAAATAATTATTCTAGGTATAATTTGCAGTAACTAAGGAAACATTTAGTATAATGACTGTCATTACACCAAAACTCTTCAGTTACTAAACTTAAACCCTTCATTTCATGGTTAATACAGTGGCATCCAAAAAGTAATAACATTTCTGATGGTTCAGTGAAATCTGTAATGGAACACAAAGAGACACAGGCTTGATTCTTGTTGTCTGCTATTACATACCTGATGCTTGAAGTCATTTCTTTTAAACAAACTTCTGCGGTGCATTACAGCCCATCTTGTTTGCATTAAATTACTGATCTAAAAACCTGATTTCAGCTTAATATTGCACATCAGAAAGGCTTCAAGAAAATTAAACCCAGGTCATTTTCAGGGCCCATCTGTCAGTGTGGTCACTGGTAAAGAGCTCAGAATGAGAAAGGAATCATTTCGAGAATCATTTCCCTTCTGGGGTCACATCACACCAAAGCAGTCGGATTTAAACTGCTTTTAGAAGGACCTTTTTGGAAATTTCCCAAGGTATGTTCAGTGTCAGAGAGTAACTGACCCATCTCTGACTCATCTAGTTCCCATTAATACATAATTCCAGAGGCCTGATCTGGAAAATCCAGACAGATGGAGAACTGAGGTTTATGAGGAATGTATACTGTATGTGGGAGGACAGGCACTCGTCTTGTTTTAGTAAATGCTCCTCGTGGATCAGCACTGACCCTCTGCTTTAGTCACAGATGTTCTTTATCTCTGATTCTTGTGGACTGAGAGCCTTAGAGACTTTAATACAATCACAGCACCATTTTAATCTGCTGCTTTGCAGATGGTTGATTAGAAACTGGGTATGTGTCATTCTGCATTTTTCCACCAGGAGAGTTTTATACACTATTCACATGAAGATCTATAAATTCTAATTAAATTATAACACAAGTCCCCCTTTAATTCTGTCAGGGCTGATGCATTAAACCTCTTTCCTTAAGTGAAAAAAACTAAACATTTATTTTACAAGTCTCTTTAACATGGCCATAAAGTCCTTCAGAGCTGCTTGGCAGTGACATTATAAAGAGGAGGCATTATGTTATCATGATTATGACCATTAAACCTGAAGATCTAAAAAATTACTATCATGAAAGAAGCATATTCTGTGCTACCAGCATTACAATGTGAGGACAAATCACCTCTGAAGTTCTCAGTGATACTAGAGTGCCTTGAATGCCAATGTTAACTTTTGATGAGATAAAATTGTGTCCACATGCAGATGGTGTATTGATTCTGAAGGAAATTAGTTTTTGTGCCGGCTGCTATTTTGTCTCACTTGATGAAGTTTACCTTCAAAAGGGCTGAAATGGCATTTTTCCTGAATATTGAAGTGTTGATTTGCATACTGTGACCAAGAATGTTATGTGATTAAATATAATTTATAAATCGAATGACATTATGATGATATATTGTATGAAAATTGTGCAATTTTTTTTTCTATTTTATCTGACTGGTTAGACAACAAATGGCCTACAAATCAAATAATGAGACATTTTTTCCATTGCTCACTCTTGCCAAGTTTCAGTGGATGGTTTATGCATACAACCATATATAACATTCAAAATAAACATCAGAGCAGATTTATTCTCCAGTGTCGCAGTACAATATAACAGACAATCATAATCCTTCAGCAGTAAAGGCAGTGTATCCGACTCATTCTTCAAGATTAGCTGTTGCTGAGATCTTCTGTTCAGCCCATTATTTTAATATATGGCTAATGTACATTTTTGGTCCACCAAAGTGTGTCTTGTACACACACACACTTTCTGTCTCTACAACCACAAATCACAAACCACCAACACTTAAAAGATCAAAAAAATAAAATAAATAATTGTTATATGAAAAAGGAAATATTCAACAAAACAAAAAACAGCTTCACTGTAAAGATGTGCAGATGCTGTTGAAACCTCTGATAAAATCACACGAGTGCAGCTCTGGACACACTGAACACTCTCCACCTTCTCGTGATTAAGTGGGACTTTAGAGGGCACCATCTGCTCTCTGGCTTTCTGACCAGAGCGAGAAGGAAGCAAGCGGATGGATAACAACTGGAGAAGACCTTGAGGGAGCTGTGAAATCCAGTAAGTTTAGTCTGTCTCCCAGTCACTTTAGGGCATTTAAACATCCCTGTGCTACCTTGAATCCTTGTCAAGCAGCATATACTGTCATGCTAGTACTGAGTTTTTGAGTGAAACTGCAGGTTAATGCACTTTTCTCTGACATCTGGAACTTGACACTGCGGTATCATCTCATTAATCTGACTCAAAGAAAAAGTGGAAATATTGAGCAGCTTTAAATATCTCAGTGTCCCTCAAAACTTATCTTCTGATAAGAAATAATAAGCTAGCTACATGCTAAAAAAATGCACGTTGCTAGCCATGCCTAGCAACGTGCTATCAACACCCAGCCACATGATAACAATGTCTTTGCTTAATGATGTACAACATGGCACAATATGAAACTTGTTAGTAAAACAAAGAGCACACTTGTCCAAGCGTGCGTCCATCCTTACAAAAAATGCCCACATGGAATTTACTTGGAATATGACTGAACCTGAATTTTTAATCCTAAAATTTATTTATTTTTATTTCATTTCTTTTCAGATAAATATATATTAAATTCATGTTTAAATATATAATATATGGGATTAAGTTTTTTGTTTTGTATTTGAAAGACATCTCTTATGCTCACCAAGCCTGCAATATCTGATTTTAAAAAATACAGTAAAAACAGTAATATTGTGAAATATTATTATAATTTAAAATAATTCTTTTCTGTGTGAGTATATTTAAAAATGTGCTTTATTCCCATGATTTTAAATTATCAGCAGCAATTGCTTTAATCTTCAGTGTCACATGATCCTGCAGAAATCATGCTGATTTGCTTTTAAATTTTTGGCAATTATTATTGGTAAAATGCTAATTATACCAAACTTTTGACCGATAGAGTGTTTGTGTGTGTGTGTGTGTGTGTGTGTGTGTGTGTGTGTGTGTGTGTGTGTGTGTGTGTGTGTGTCTATACTGTATATATAGGCAGAACACAGCTTATTTTCGAATGGCTGTCACACTTTTGCATTCTATACAGCAGTATGGTAGTAGCTGTTCCAAACAAAGCCTCTGTTCTAACTTGTACCACCTTTATTCTGTGATAAATGTTGCTGACAAGAATGTTAATGTGTTTTTTGTTTGCATAATGTTAATATATTTAACAGTAGCCAGTATAAGAAACAACAAACAAACAATAAAGGTTTATAAGAACCAAAATGACATTTCAGTGCAAATGACTATATAAACTGTGCCAGAGCATTAGTTATATTTCATAAGACAGTTAACAGAATTGGATAGCTGAAGCAACATTAGAAGCAATTATATATATATATATATATATATATATATATATATATATATATATATATATATATATATATATATATATATAATGATACTCAAAGCATTCATTTACAAGAGAAAATAAAGGTGATTTTTAAATACTTAATTCTTTCTTATCACAGTTTAATATGCAGAGACAAATATTGTAAGTAAGCCACTGGTAGGGGGCTGTGCTGCTAAAAACATTGCTCTGTTTCTTCGAGCAACACAGCAACTGGCTCAGTGTTATTTCAGTATTATTTATATACTATTATACTATTTTATTAATATTTTAAATTAGCGCTTTATTTTTATATTTTGAGTTATAATTTTTAGTACTTTAATTTTTTTGTAATTTTTTTTTATTATATTTAGAAAATTTAAATTTAAATATATATATATATATATATATATATATATATATATATATATATATATATATATATATATATATATATATTCATAGTGTTAGTTAACAATAATTTGGATCTTTGTCCAAAAAATAAATTAATAAATAAATACATAAACAGGCGAAGTGTTCGGGGATAACTGTTCGAAGACTTTATTTTTGCAGTTCTGTTTCACACAGAAATCACACAAGCTCTGAAAGAAAATGTCAAATCTTTAATGACTGCACTACAAGTCAATGATTTGATTCATGAAGAAATCCAATTATTGGTTTAGTTTGCCATCTGACCGCTTTCAGTATCTTATTCATTGATTATGTGAAGGCTTCCAAAGAGAATTACAGTTTTTCTGTTTGACAACCTTCACTTGATAAAAGGGTTTTGCGGCAGTCTGAGGTGAATGAGGGAAGAATAGTGGACATAAACTGCAACAGTAATGTAATAAGTGCTATATTCACTGCCAGTCAAGAACAAAGATCCAAAAGACATAGGTAAAAGTCACCATGGAGATAAAAAAGCAAAAGCCAAAATAACTCAAAAGAATGTGGTTTTCAACCTACAAAGATGATCTACAGTTTGTATGAATTGAAGAGAACAGATGAGGTATAAAAAAGTATTTTATGGGGTTGCTTATTTGTTGGTATTTCAAAATCATATAACACCTCAAAATAATTATAATTTTCAATGTTATTAAATTTTTCCACTTTCTCTCTGACGTTGAGTTACATCTGACTGTGATAGAGTTTTGTTTTGTTTTTTTGTACAGCCTTTACACTTACATTTAGAGAAAGAAGTGATTTTTAAATGGCTCCCCAGCTGGCATTTCTTAAAAGAATGACACCTCTGTTTTGTCTCTTCAGCTGTGCTCCTCAGGTAACTAATCATTTTTTAGATGTTTGTGAGGGAGTGAAGACTGACACAGTGGGGCTCAGATTTTGGAGAGGCTTTAAAAAATGCAAATAGACACATACAAATTAAACTGCCCATGAGAAGAATGAAAAAGGGGCATACTGTGCTTGGCAGCTGGGAGAAGTGAAGGTAATGTTCTCTAGAAAGAGTGGTGTGGCGGCACCTGAACCTCCACAAAGTGTCAGTGGAGAGAAAGGGTATTGTATTTATGGCAGCAGTGACAAGACACAATAAGCATTGTGTCTGCCTCATCATGCACTACCAGCAGGACTCTTCTTGGCCACCTGCACATGTTATTCACCTTGATGATGATGTTTTGGGTGAAGACATCGATTTAAGGAAATCTTTTTATAACCTAAATCTGTCACCTGGGAACATAAATGTGACCCCCAAATCGTGGATAAATGATGCGTGGCAAGCATCAAACCAAAATGAGATTGTTATAATTTGGCACTGACACATTCAAAGCTTTGCTGTGATCTAAAAATGGATTTTGATGCCCTTTGAAGCCCCTGCTGAGAGAATCAAAAATGAAACTGATTAAAAACCATTAGTAAACTCACATGTCCAAGAGTTTGATGGGGTAAAACAAGGAAAGAGGTTTTTAAAAGATCCCCGTCGTGTAGAAAAATGCCATTTCCAGACAATTTCGGAACCACTGAGGACTGAGAGTTGAAACGAGAGTGTAAACCAGCTAGAAAATCAGGTCATGAGAGAGTGTAATGATCGGAACAGCTCAGGTATGGCTGTACGCAGACAGACCTTTAAATACTCATCAGTATTCCACGCTTGTTCTTTATACTTTTTGGAATGTCTTTTTTATTCTCCGGGAACAGAATAAAACAGCGGAAGGTGTCGTTGATGTCTTTTGCAAATTCACCTTTATAGACCCTCTAGCTCTAATTTTACTCTCACAGGAGGAATAAAAGCATTTTACATTTTATTTCATTCTTATTTTTGGCAGCCAAAGGGCAAGGAAGACGGCAGCCCGTGGATCAGAGTCTCAATGCTGAGATCACAGTCTACATGAATATCTTTTTTATGATTTTACCCAAAATCCTTCTAATCTCACATCATCTTTTCCATTGACGTGGAACCAGCATCTGTGAGTCACTCCGTTTATTTTGGATGGAACTTTTCTAGCATTTAATTCTAGGTCTGTGTGGTAATATAGATTTGAGATTGATACATTTGTCAAATCGAATTTAAGTCTATCAGCATAAAGACGGTGGAGCTTCTAGCAGTGATTATATCCCTGCTGAAAAAACAGCATATGCTGGTTAGGTATGTTTTGGAGCATGGCTGCTGGTTTGAGCTGGTTTAAGCTGGTCCTTAGCTGGTCATGACTTGCCCTTGAGCAGGAGCTAGTTGCTTAGGACCAGCTTAAACCAGCTCAAACCAGCAGCCATGCTTCAAAACATACCTAACCAGCATATGCCGTTTCTTGTATTTATTTCACTTTAATTCCTTTAATCACTGTAAAGAAAAGTCGGGTTATGTTTTTCCAACCCAATGTTTCCATTTCCAAGAACGTTCCAGTCCCCACGGGAAGGCGGGTTATGTTTTGGGAGAAGGGAAGGAAAAGGAAAGGAAGGGAAAGGCCAACCCAATGTTTCCATTTCCAAGAACGTTCCAGTCCCCACAGGCCTTTACTTGCATGAATATTCATGAGCTTACGGCATTCATTCTGATGTTGCTTGTTTTGTGTGAATGTTAAAACAAACTGGCTCCATCTAGAAACCAGACAGTTTGCATCATTCATTCAGGTATAAAATTATCATGCAGTTCATAATCATGAGGTTGTTTTTCCACAACTGGAATAATGTACATTAGTAGTCAGTTTAAAACTCTGTCATGGTGTTGCCATGTGAGGAATGTTTATGGTTTTGCAGCGACACCTTGTGGTCGAAATTATGGCTGATTGTGGATAAAGCTGATTTATTTAAAAGGTGAGTTTGTTCTGACTGACATTTTCTATGATAACATCTTTTTGGATGGAAATGTATCCATGTATGTGCCAGTGGTAATAGTACCTAAAATATATAAATATTTACACTGAATAAGACCTGATAATATTGCATTTAATAATACAAGTCAGAATGTTACATTCTCCCCATTGGAAGGGTTGTTGTGAAATAAGAAAAATAATGATATTGATATTGTCTCTCAAATAAAAGTACACATTGAAGTAATAAAATGTCTTAAATAATTATTATACTGTATAGTTCTCGTCCTTAATTTTTGTGACTGTTGAGAATTTGGTGGTTGGTAAGATTTGTAAATGTCTGTAGTCTCTTATACATATCCAAGGCATTTATTTAATCAAAAATACTGTTAATCCTGTCGAATACTACACTCAACTTACTATAATACGAACGATTGAACTATTCTGCTACCCCACTAACACCATAAAACTATACTTTTAAAACTCTATAAATTTTTATCAATCCTATAAACCTAAAAAATTAAAACATTAAAAGTTCATTAAGTCATTCAAGCGTGAGACAGTGCTAGAGATTTCAGTGCGGTACTCGCGCTGTGATAGATTGTTTCTGTGCAGACCGCACACACACAGTACCAAACTGAGTTCTCTTTCACATTGTCTTGAGCAAATGCACACAAAAATTATGTCAGAATCACTGTCTTGATGAGTATCCACATAAACACCTATTGTTTCCGACCCGTTCTTCACCCCAAACCAAGGTGTTCAGGATTTCTTCCACCCGTAACGGTAGTACTGCTCAGTCCCCTCACCACATCGGCTGAAATGCATAAGCAGTGAGACTTATTATGGGCTCAACAGTCCTTTTAAGTTTGTATTTCTCAATTTCAAAACATGCGTGCATTCAAAAAGTAAAGAAATGCTTATATTACAGTTTTCCTGTGGCTTAGTTGGTAGAGCAGAGCATTAGCAGCACAAAAGGTTGTGGGTTCCATTCCCAGGGAACACATGTTAGGTAAAAAATGTTAGCCTGAATGCACTGTAAGTTGCTTTGGATAAAAGAGTCTGCTAAATGCATAAATGTACTGCACTGGCCAATGGAGCGAACCAACCCCATGATGTCACACGCTGTGGAATTGCAAGATGGCGGCACCCTTGCTCCAAAAGTTATAGCAAAACATCCTTTTTTCTTTATATTAATCGTGTTTGTTATGTATTTTTTTAATTAAAGTGGAAGTCAAATAATGTAAACTTGAAAAAAACATCAACCTCCCCATTACACCACATCTTAAATGCGGTTTCAGAAAGTCCATAGTGTGCAAGTGTAATAAATATGATTTTGTTTACTGACTATATATCAGTCCCTGATAATATTTTTATCTATAAACACAGTGACTTATTTTAACTATATATAACACTAATATAAAAACCACATGAAACCACAACTACTCAACTTAACACAAATTCAAACAAAAACTGTTGTTCCCTTTCGAAAGCTTCAGTCGATGCCGCGCTGCTCAGCGCATTGGGAAACGTCTTGTTCGTGACCAGTCGTGGTGAATAATGTGTTTGTACACGTCGATAAGAATTGACCGGTGTAATTATAGCACACATAAACAATTGATAAACCTCGGGTGAGCGGCGTATCGGAGCGCGTCCGCAACACGGGCTATAAATAGATAAGCCACAGAAGGTGCTGGCAGTCAACAGGTCTTTGTCTTCAGATCATTCGTGCATTCTGTGCGCGTACAGGAAGATTCTTTTTGTCTACTACAGATCTTCGTACGATGACCCACGAAACTTCCAGTAAGTGTTGTGTTCCTCCATGCTCTCGTCCTATGTATGAGCTGGATACGCATGATTACTGTTTTTTGTTTGTTTACGGGGGAAGAGCACCGCGGTTCTGGCTTTAGAGAGGGCGAGTGCGAGCATTGTGAACTGTTTCTCAGTGAAGATGCTTCGTGCTCGTCGGAACTATTTTCAGACCGACCAACCGCACCTTTTCGTCGGAGGGCTCTCGATGCGGGTCTGCGTGACTGGACGATCTTCCGAGTATCCCTTTCCCCCCCCGACGGGGCCCTCGTCTCCTTTCGCTTCCAGTGTCACCAGATCCACGCATCCTCTCTCGTGATCTAGAAGCGCGCTCGGGCTTCTTCGATTCCGAGGAGGATGATATATCTCTTGAGTCTTCGGGCGATGAGCAGGCCTCTGAACGCTCCTCGTCGCACGAGAGGAAATCGGGTTCGAGGAGCTGCTCGAGGTGGTTACTCGCGCGCGTGGACAGGCTGAAGCTTGACTGGCCACGCGGCACCAAGAGACCCCCAAAGTAGGAGTAAGCTGGAGGATAGTTCTGAGTCGGGTGGTAGGAGTTTTGCGTTCGGAGAGAGACCGCAACATCAGTCTCTCCCCTTTTTCGAGGAGCATCGAGGAGCCTCCACACATGATGAACTGTCGATCGATAGCACCTGGAGCAAAACCATATACTTCCCGCCATCTTTCGTGCCAGCCTCGACGTTGACTTTGCTTCAACTATCGTGGATGCAAAAATCGCGGGGTATTCGGAGGATGCCTCGGGTTGAAGAGTCGCCTTGCGAGCTATTATCTCACACCCATGAATCTGCACAACCTAGGTGAAGCAAACTACTGGCTCCCCACTAAACGACTTGTGAGCATTACATCATCGTAGTGGGTAACCGAAAGCTTATCAAGCTGCAGGTCAGGCTGGTGCTGCGTATGCACTACGCAGTGGCGGTGTTACAGGCATACCAGGCTGGACCTATTGAAGGACTTGAGTGTGGGCAATAGTACAATCGACGAGGAAGCATTCGCTGAGCTTCGTCGGGCCACAGATTTGTCTCTCGGGGCGGACCAAGCAGACGGTCGTGCCATTGGCCCCGGTCGATGTCAGCTTTGGTCAGCACGGGAGAGGCATCGTGGCTTAATTTGACGGGCATTAAAGAGAAGGAGACGTTGTTTCTTTTAGACTCCCCTATCTCTCCATCGGCCTGTCACAGCGCGATTCAGTTAATCTCGGTCGTCGACAGGTTTAGGGAAATTGGAAAGAAACATGAAGAAGCGTTCGTTCAGTTTCTGGTCCCTCGCCGCACCAAGGGGAGGGGCGCCATCAGCCACCACCCCGCCTCGCCCGGTCCTTCAAAACCCAGGGAGGTTAAAAAGCAGAGCGTGACAGACCGTGCTCCCCCTAGTAGGGATTGGGGACAGGTTCGCCGGTCTGACTACAGCAACCTCCCACGCCAGAACTACCGGACTTTTATTAATAGGAAGAAAGAAGTTCCTGAGAAGACGCCATCGAAACCCGTGACTTGTGGGGGTAGTCCCTCAACGGGGTGGGTGCAGGCGCATCGAAGGGAGAGCTTTTCGCTCCACCCGACCCGTCTCCCCTCACAAAACCCCTCCAGTCCCACGCCGCTTCTGGGGTCTCGAGGTGGCGCGGGGGAAAGGTTTCCGAGCGAGATTTTAGATGTTCCAGTGCTTTGCATGCATCATCTGGAACACGGAACATTAAACATGTCCCCTCAAAAAGGAAGTATTGAATTGGTACCATCTCAGAGAGTCGTGCAAGCGTGGAGGAAACTTCTTGCCCAGGCAAATTTTGCTATGGGTAATTGAGCACAGTACGGGTAGGATACAGGATCCAATTTATTCGTCATACCTCCACGCTTCATACGGTTTTTTTTTTTTTTTTTTCGGTTTACACTTCCTGTGAAAAACTGGAGCCGGATGCAAGGTACTGTCTCAGAGAGCTACAATACTCCTCCTGGGCAAAAGATTGACCATAGACCATGTTCATCTTCCCACAGAGATGAGTCGGGCTATTACAGCAGATACTTTCCTAAGTTCCCAAAAAGGGTGGTGGGAGTAGCGTCCAATCTTGGAATTCTATCGAAGGCTCTAAAAACCGTACAACAGGAGCAGCTAAGATGTCAAAAGATGTAAACCGTCATAGGACAAAAGGTCGTGTGGCGCAAATTCAGAAATCGCGACCATTGTTTATCACGATCGATCTGAAGGACGAATTGTTTTCATATAGAGATTTTGCCGAAACACAGGAAATCCTGAGGTTCAGCTTTCGGGGGGGCGGAATAGTCACTACCCACACGTTTCGGGGTTTTCTTCCTTTCGGCCGTATGGCTTATCACCCCCCAACCCCCCCCCCCGCCCCCCCCCCGCAAGTACACCAAAATGCATGGAGATGCAGCGCTGGCTCCATTACTGAGTTCTCCAGGGGCATCCCGCATTAATGAATTATAGTCGATCAGATTTGGCTGATATACGGGATAGGCCATCGCTGGAGAGTCGAGAGATGGCGCTACAACACAGGGACATCGTGTTAAGCTTCATCATAGTTTCTCTGGGGTTGCGATCTCCACACCCGAGAAGAGTTCGTTCTCTGTCCGGAATCAAGAGAACGGACCCTTAATCTCGAGGATCGTTTGGGAACGTTCGATCACGATCGCGGGCACAGGCTGTCTCCCGCTCGGATCGAGACCATTCAGCCGCGACCTATGAGCAACTGTTCAGGCTAGGCCAGGATCAGCACTGTTTCGTCAGTTCCAACAAGACAGCTGCTAGATGGTCATGGCCACGACTTCAGCATCCACCGGTGCGATTCCTTTGCGGGGCTGTTGAACATGAGGAACAGTCTTACAGTGTGTGGCTAAAAGTCAAGAGGATTTTCATTTGCCGAGAGCCAATCCTCAAAGGCAAAAGCACCAAGTGATCGCGCCGCGGGCTTCGTACACTATCTCTGTGGATCATGACCCCGCAGTCCTTGCCTTGGGTCCACTCTAGGGGCACCGTGTCGTCGCAGGACTGCTAACGACAGATTGCCTCGACTGTTGGGCTGGGGCACGCAGTTTGGCAATGGCCACCCAGCTCAAGGGGGGATGGGGGGGTAGTCGTTCAGTTCTCGATTGGGAGCACCTCAATTGCCCCGAGGCTGATGGCCGTATTTCTAGGCTCTGAAATATTTCCTCACCATCAATTTTTGAGAGACTGGCATGAAGTTCTAGTTAACCGGTGTGGACAAACACAGCAACAGTCTCATATACTAAATCATCAGGGGGGTCTGCGCTCACGCAATCTCGAACAAAAAATTGATCACGCGAAATCGGCAGATTTCAGATTCTTCTGTGGCCCAGGGAAAGCTCCTGTCACTCAGGGGCAAGTTTACATTCCGGGGCGTTTGGAAATGGTGGTGGGGAGCGGGATTTACTGTCCGAGACAGACACTTCCGACAGGGGTAATGGAAAAAGACTCCACACCAGAAGGGTAGTGGAACAGATTTGGGGGAAAATTTTACGAAGCAGAGGGTGGACCTCTTTCGCATCCCTTCAGGACAGCGCAATGTCACCCGTTTACTTTCTCTCTGATCACCTCAGACCCCGTGTGGTGGATGCGATGGCACCACGATGGCCAAGAATGAGCCCTGTGATGCATTTCCTACAGTTTCTGCTGCTCCCGGGAGTCCTAGCCAGAGTATCGCCGCAACAAGGGTCTTGCCTCTTGCTGATAGCGCCACGTTGGCGAAACAGGGTATGGTTCTCGGAGAATAATATCTCTCCTCGACGGGCTCGCCTTGGGCGATTACGGAGAGGAGGCGCACCTTCTGTCTCAGGGCAGGGGGTACGATATTCCATCCCAGGCCCGACCGGTGGAATCTTCATGTTTGGCCCCCTGAAGGGTACCAGCTGAGGAAACACAGGGCTGTCGCCGGGTGTTATTGTAATACTCATCATTAGTGCTAGGGCATTCCTCACACCAGACGGACGTATATGCCAGTAAATGGGGTGTCTTTGACAAGGTGGGTGCAGTGGTACAACATGTAGCGATCGGGGGAGGGGGACAGGTCAACGCGGTGGGGGGGGCATATGTGGGGATTCAGTTCTGGAGACTCCCGAGATAGAAGGGGGGCGAGGCGACAATCCCGCGTGCAAGAGAAGTTGGCGGAAACCATCAACCTTTTTGAGGCACATGCCCGACACGCTTAACAGATCTTAAGGAAACGAGGGGGGGTATGTGGCAGAAAACTTGCCCAGTGGAAAACGGCTTGCCACGCCCGACCACGATTGACGGGGGAGTCACTGCAATAGGCTGTCAGACATCGCCTCTGCTCTCTTAATGGTTGATTGCGGAGCCGCTTTCTTCGTGGGGCCCGCCTTGCCACGCCGTTGAGTTCGACCCGGGCCAGCCCGGAGTGCCCACCGGGAGCACACCTGAGGTTCTTCAGTACAGTAAGGACCCAAGCATGCCTTATTTGGGAGCACTTAGCTATAGTTCTCGAGGGTCTGGTTGAAACCCCCTTTGAACCTTTAGAGTCAGATGGTTAAGCCTGATAGACTTCTAACTCTAAAAAGGTTTTTCTCAATGGCAATAATTCTTTGAAGGGATTGGGGATATGCAGGCTCTGTCTATCTCACCATCATGCTTAGACTTTGCCCCAGGGAGCGTTTGAAAGTGATTCTGAACATCCTCATCCGGATGATTACCTGCCTAAGGTCCGTTTTAGGCTGTACATCCGGTGGTCATTCTAGAGCCTTCTGTCCTACGCCAGTTCGCAACGCCGGGAGGCAGGATGAAATCTTATTAGACTGTGTCCAGTCCGTGCTATTCAGACTTACGTCCACCGCACTAGCCAGTGGCGCAAGCGGAGCAACTGTTCGTCTGTATGGTGGTGGTAACAGAGGAGCAGCTGCCACCAGGCAGACCATGTCTCACTGGGTCAGAGAGGGCGGATGAATATGGCCTTTGGCTTATGAGGCGCGCCAACTTCGGGGTCAAGCTTCGCCCCCCCTATAGGTCTTTAGAGCTCAATCCACAAGGGGGGGTCGCGCTCCATCTATGCTTTAGTCAAGGGGTGCCCCCGTTACAACGGCGCCCAGAGTGATGAGGCAGGTTGGGTCATCTACCGCACACATTCATAAGGTTTTATAGTTTGGATGTCCATTGCTACTCCGGGCTCTCATGTCCTTGAGTCAACATCACAAGCTAATGTCTGAGGCCCCTTAATTGTGGTTTGGTACCACACCTGCACAACCCTTAGGGGTCCAGGACATTTTCAAGCACGGCGCCGCTGTTCGTTGGGTATCTACTCTCGTTCCCAATGCGCTGACAGCAGCGCAAGCATCGACTGAAGCTTTTCGAAAGGGAACGTTCAGGTTACTTACGCGGTAACATTGTTCCCTGAGGAAACGCGGAAAAGAGATTGATGCCGCTGCATTGCCCATACTGACATATGCCCTCCCAGGACTGCTCTTCAGACAACAAATGTCCTTGTTGATGCACACTGTGGATCATCTATTTATAGCCCCGTGTTTCGGTAGCGCTACCACGCACAGACGTCACTACACACCGGAGGCGTATTATTACCACCCGCTGGGGGTCAATGCTGAATCCGACGTCGTTACACAACATTATACAGAGTCGGTCCAACCCCGAAAGACGTTTCCCAATGCGGGAGAAAGTGTGAGCAGCGCGAGCTGCTCGTTGATGGTTCACGCTTTATCAGGGAACAAGGTTACCGCTACTAATAAATTGCTTATCTATTCCAGTTGATTGCATAACTTGTCCACTTATCAAAAGAAAAAAAATACATAAAGAACTTCATATAAACAGAAGAGTGCTTGGGTGATGGTGCGTAATATATTTTTTCTTGAAAATTTTGAAAATCAAAAACACAAAAAAAAGGTAACAACACAATGTTCTGTAGTAATATGAAGGAATTTTCCGTATTGATATTTTTTAACCAGTGTTTTACCTGTATTTTGAATTTTCCACTGCATTGCATTGTGTTTTAGGGTTAATGTCCTGGCCAAAAATTACCAGTACATTTAATCTATTTATTTAATTTAACAGTGTAGGTTTGTCTGGTATATGTGGTCCAGTTTTCTCCAGCAAGTAAATACTACACTATCTGGCTGCAAATAATTATCGGAAAAAAAAGAAAGAAACACAACAACAAAAAGACATAAAATATAAACCTAAGACTAACTCAACAACATTGCAACAAAAACAAAAAAAAAATCAAGACAATGAATTTACTTACTCATAAAGAGCGCAGTAAGAAATGTCTTTACATTGTCCACAGCAGGAAACTAAATTTTGCAATTAATTTAATTATTTATTTAGTCCATGAATTTTTGGATCTCATAGCATCACTGTTTCCTCACCTGCAGGTCCAATCAGTCTGTGTTTTGAGGCTGAATTAGGACTACACTTGGCAAGCAGTAGAACCAATTTCCCCCTTAGAGGATCAGAAATTTGCTTCCTTGGAGTTCCTTATGTGTGGAGCTTTAATGAAGTCAGACTTTCTTGAGTGTTTGTGAATAATTCAGTATCATCACTCTACTGGTATTGAGGCGAAGCAGGTTGAAGGTGGTGTAGTTCTGTTGAGACATTATGTACAGTCAATATCTACCACCATAAACTTCTGAAGTTATATATATATAATTTCCGGGATAACATTTCACTGCCCCGACCCACTATCACCTATACTCCGTTTTTTCTTACCTGTGATAAAGTGTTGTGCTATTCCTGAGCAGCATGAAGCACAGGTACACATCCTTCAGCCCAAGAATCAATCGCACAGGGCTGAGGTTCTGGATCCTCTTGCCAAAAGAGTTCCTGCTCTGGATCATCCCCTTCATCTCTCCTCAGGAGAAGACATTCTAGCGTCTCCACCAGGTTATTTTGTGCCCACCAAACCGTGAAGGGTATCAACTGGTTGAGGGCAGGAAGTGTGTGTATGAGCTAAATGAATGCCTCATAAAACTTTTCGATGGTAGCCTACACTCTCAGAAAAAAAGTACAAAAGCTGTCACTGGGGCAGTACCTTTTCAAAAGGTACACTTTTGTCCCTTTTCAGGTACTAATACGTACCTTTAAGGTACTGATATGGAACCTTTAAGAAAAAAGTACCACCTTAAAAAAAACCACCCCCACAGACCGCTTATGTTATATGGTTATGTTATGTTTATGTTATGTTATGTTATGTTATGTTATGTTATGTTATGCTATGCTATGCTATGCTATGCTATGCTATGCTATGCTATGACAGCTTACCGAAATTTTCCACTCACCTGTTTTTTTAGATACACCTGATAGCATCTGTCCATCACTCCTTCCATCAGTTCTGCTATAATGTCGGCCACCACCTCCTCGCCCTCCTCCTGGGAGAGCATGCTGGTCCAGCTGGACTCGGTGAGACGGCCCGGGACAATGTCCACTGTCTCAATGGGCTGGACTGCTGGAGCAGCATTTACTGGGACAGAATCAGTGCGGCTTTTATCGGCCCGTGATTTGGCAGCTGAGCGACGCATGGCCTCCACCTCTCGTGAAAAAAAAAAAAAAAAAAAATACAATAACTATGGGGCCAGAGGCAGAGGAACAGGACAACATCAACAACAACAAAAATGCAGTCTCTAAGCTCGCCTTGGGAACAGGATACATGTAACTGTCTCAGCTAACATCTTAATGTACTCTACAATAGAATATAGAAATTTGTTAGATTTGTTATTATTAGTTATCACTTGCTGTCAAAATGGATAGCCTAGGTCTATACTTCAGTAACTGTCTCAGTTTTGAGTCTTTTTGAAATGATATGTAAATTTATATGTAAATAAAAATGTTGTAATTTGAAAATCACATGGACAGACGAGCTTATTTGTGGAGCGATCTGGATCTGCGGTTTGTCTCATTTTATAAATCAAATTAAATTGCTGAGATAATGGATGCTGGATGACTTCAAAAGCACTGCACAAAACCGTGCAGCACCAAAAGTAGCAATGATGGTAATAATAAGTATTCACTTCACTTATGTGATAGCCTGCCCTACACCGTTTACTATTTCATAAAAATACCATAGTTTATGAGTGCCACCTACAGGCCTATTATGAGAAGTTTAGGCTGGCGAAATGGTAACATGGAAGGACTTTATTATATTACCATTTTTTTTTTTATAATTATGCAGCGTTATGAAAGTGTCTTATGCTCATCAAGCCAGCATTTATTTGATCAATAATAAAGAAAAAAACTGTAATATTGTGAAATATTATTACAATTTAAAATAATGTTTTTCTATTTTAATATTCTTTTAAAAAATATCATATATTTTCAGCATCATTGCTCCAGTCTTCAGTGCATGATCCTTCAGAAATCATTCTTATATACTGATTTATTCAAAATATTTAAAAAAAATACTCTGATTTAAAAAAAATCAAAAATACACTGGATTAAATAATTATTATCAATTTTTTTTGGAACCTGTGATACTTTTGGGGGGTTCACTGATAAATAAAAAGTTAAAAAGAGCAGCATTTATTTAAAATAGAGATGTTTTCTAACAATTTCAATCTTTGCTATCACTGTTTCTATCAATTTATCAAATCCTTGCTGAATAAAATATAAAATAAAATAAAATCTTTCAAACATCTTTCAAAAAAAAATGACCTCAAGCTTTTGAATGGCAGTGTATATTGTTACAAAAGGTATATGTTAAATAAATGTTGTTCTTTTTATTCATCATAGAATCATGAAAAAAAGTATCACAGGTTTCCAACATAATAAATCAGCATTAAATAAAATGTATTTTAATGTACATTAACATTTTGATTAATTTTTTAATTATATATATATATATATATTTATATATATATATATATATATATATATATACAGACCAAAAGTTTGGAAACATTACTATTTTTAATGTTTTTGAAAGAAGTCTCTTCTGCAAAAAAAGCCTGTACATTTTTGATCAAAAAATACAGAAAAAAACAGTAATATTGTGAAATATTATTACAACTTAAAATAATAGTTTTCTATTTGAATATACTTTAAAAAAAAATTTATTCCTGTGATGCAAAGCTGAATTTTCAGCATCATTACTCCAGCCTTCAGTGTCACATGTAACATCCAGTCTATCACATGATCATTTAGAAATCATTCTAATATTCTGATTTATTATGATTATGTCTAATATATTTGATGAATAAAAGGTTAAAAAGAACTGCATTTATTCAAAATAAAAAAAAAATTCTAATAATATATATTCTAATAATATATTTTCTTTACTATCACTTTTTATCAATTTAACACATCATTGCTGAATAGAAGTATTGATTTTTATTTAAAAAAAAGAAAGAAAAAAAATTACTGACCCCAAATTTACTGACCAGTAGTGTATAATGTTATTACAAAATATTTATATTTTAAAAACATAGCTTCTTTTTTTTTTTTTTTTTTTACTTTTTCTATTCATCAAAGTATCCTAAAAAAGTATCACATGTTCTGAAAAATATTAAGCAGCAGAACTGTTTCCAACTTTGATAATGAATCATCATATTAGAATGATTTCTAAAGGATCATGTGATAATGATCCTAAAAATTCAGCTTTGCATCACAGAAATAAATGATAATTTAAAGTATAATAAATTTTAAAACAATTATTTTAAATTGTAATAATATATCACAATATTACATTTTTTTTCTTCTGTATTTTTGATCAAATAAATGCAGGCTTGATGAGCAGAAGAAACTTATTTCAAAAACATTAAAAATAGTAATGTTTCCAAACTTTTGGTCTGTACTGTATATATATATATATATATATATATATATATATATATATATATATATATATATATATATATATATATATAGCCCTACACACACACACACACACACACATCTCCCCTATTTTACAATTGAGCCCCTGCCCCTGATGAACTCTCTGCACGTCCCTGTTTGAAATACACTAAAAGTGCATACTCAGTACAGTTAAGCACAATTATTTATCACAAACGATTAAAAACTATTTCACACAACAAAAAACAAAAAAAAAATACATTAAAAAAGACACAAAACACTCACCTGTGTGCCCGACTTCTGTTGTTGACTTCGGATTCTGGTTGCCAAGCAGCCAGGCGCTTCTGAGCACGAAGGCACCGGAAACGACGAAATCCTGCAGCCATTTCGCAAAGATTTCCGTACAGAGCATCAGCTCAGAGAGAAATAGCGCAGAATTATGGCAGGGACGACGGTAATGTGGTTCTTTTGTGATGTTTTATTCATTTTAACATTATCGGTGAACACCAGCACCAACACATCCGGGTTTGCTGGAGAGTGCGGGTAGGTGTTGATTTCTACGCAAGCACCCTCTCTCTCTCTCTCTCTCTCTCTCTCTCTCTCTCTCTCTCTCTCTCTCTCTCTCTCTCTCTCTCTCTCTCTCTCTCTGTGTCTCTCCCTCAAATCAGTTCAATTCAATTCAAAATTGCTTTTATTGGCATGACTGTATAAAATACAATGTTGCCAGAGCTTGGAATATATGTGGAGAAACATAATAACAATGAAAAGATCAAAATAATAGAAGAAAAAAAGAAAACCGTGTGTGTGTGTGTGTGTGTGTGTGTGTGTGTGTGTGTGTGTGTGTGTGTGTAAAGTTATGCAAGTAACCAAATGAATGGAATCGTAAAGTCTTTTCCTTAGTCGGTGCATGGTTACGGGATAAATATCTATCGCTAGCTGATATCTTTAAAACAGATGAAGTTATTTTTAATGAAGCTTGAGAGATTTTTGTCATTTGATTATATTAATTAAATGAATAAGTGCGTTCCTTCAAAGCGTTTGAGATATTACTAAAAGTAATGCATACGATTCGAGTGATTTAATCCAGGTCCTCTGAAGATACACTTTATATAACAAACAATTTAATTATATTCTCCAATGTGACAATCACATTTTGGCTTCTGTTTACCATAACTGATGTGATCTATGTATGTGTATTGTTTAATGTTTAAATCTGAATAAAAGCCTCAATTCAGTCTGTTTAAAAAAAAAAAAAACGTCATCTTTTTTTTTTTCTTTTCTTCTTCTTTGCAGAGACATATTACCATTCAAAAAGGTCAAAAATTTCCTCAGTTGGAGAGATGCACAAAATGCTGCCACAATTTTCATTGTCCCTTTTGTATGCCCAGTTTATTTAAGCCCTGCAGACCGGACAAAGTCAAATTACACTTGAAAAGCCACCGTAACAAAGCAGTTGTCCATGGAGGTGTACACACATATAATTATTATGTATATTATGTGTACCATAACGGATATGTGTAAAAGTACAGATTTTATATTTTTTTTTTTAGATTTCACTATTCACAGATGTGGACTGGGCTGTAGAGCATCACTCCATTACCACTGTATGTACTATACCAACAACAATTCTTAGGAGAGGTGATTTTAAAAACATATTTTCACGGATATGTGTAAACGTGAATCATTTTGAAAACATTGTCGTGTATACGTGAAATCAGACTAACAGCATATGCAAAGATGGAGTTTGAGACGGTCCGCACATGTAAATGATAACTGTTTGTGTGGAGCAGCATTTACTGTGAACGGAGCTGCTCTGAGAGCCACATAATTTGCGCGCAAATAAATGAAGCACAGATTAAAGGATTAGTTCCTGATAATGTACTCATGTCATCCAAGATGTTCCTGTCTTTCTTTCTTCAGTCGCAAAGAAATGAAGGTTTTTGAGGAAAACATTCCAGGTTTTTTCTCCATATAATGTAAAAAAAAAATCTTTTAAACCACAAATGCTTGTCTTGCACTAGCTAGGCAGGAGTACTGACCCAGTGTTTACAAAGTGAACGAGCAAAGAAAGTCAAACGTTCTTTATAAAAAAAAAAAGGTAAACAATGAAGTCGGACAATTTTGAAGTTGGAAGAAAAATGAGATGGAGTACACAGAGTACACAGACAAAGAGCACTATGCTGTATAATGATTTTTAAATGGTTGTAATATTTCATGCAGCCTAAGAAGACGGTCTAATAATGCTTTTCATGGATTCTCGTCTGTGGAATGCGCCACTCGAATTACTCAAATTTAATCGAGGAATCATGGCAGTCCTAAAATTTACACTGTTGAAAATGGTATAAAACAAAAAATCTAATGAAAACACGAAAAAAAAAAAAGTGTGCTTATTTCTATTGATTTTGCACTTGTAGTGTACTTCAAATCTTAAAAATATATTTTTAAAGAACTGTAATTACAGATAGTTTAGCATGAAATAAAAGGCCTCAAATGTGTACCTAAAGAGAGTTTAAATTCATAAGTGTTTCTTAACATTTTTAAGAACACTTTTAAAGTAATAATCTCAAATTAAAATTTTTACATTTAAAAAAAAAAAAATTACCATGCATTTAAGCTTATCGAAGTTTATTTTGATGTGTAATTACACATGTATTTAAAAACATGACATACAAGTTTAATTACATTATATTTTAGTTTACGATATGGCACTACACTTTAACCATGTTTCAAAGAATTATGAATTTCCATGTAAACATGTATTTAAGTCCTACTTAAATGGGCCAAGAAAGCACTCTTAAGTTAACTACTTAAGTAATTGTATTTTGAATAAATTTTAACTAGAACACAACCAATATTTTCTCTAGGTCCATACATCAGTGAGCAGAGCAGTTGAGTTTTTACAACTTACGACAGGAGTAGAGTTTATACCTCCAGAAACAATACTGCATGCATATTTGCAGTTTGAAGCCCTCACAGATCATGAATATAAGTATGCATGCCCCACCTGTGGTGATTATCCTCCGGTGGTGATTATGGGTGTTCACAAACAGACTGCTTCTCCATTATCAGGTATAAAAATTGTAATGCTGTTAAATGGCTAGTTTATTTCTTTAATATTTATTGACATGTTGTTCTTGTCATAGTTAAATACTCAAGCAGAGTTTGAGAAAGTCCACACTTCAAAGTCTGTATCAGAGATTTTAGAAATGACCGTTACAGAGGAAAGACTCAGAGAAGAACTTTTCAAACAGAAGGTTTGCTTTATTAGTACAACAACACTTTTGTGTTATATATATATATATATATATATATATATATATATATATATATATATATATATATATATATGTTTAATATAATTGCATTGATATTAACATTTATAAACTAATATTGTTTTTGATATTTTGATAGGATGACGTTATTAGAAGTTTATGCAATGAATGTGGTGTGGTATCCACTGGATCTTGCAGTGATCGCCTTCTTAGATTGTCCAATGAAATGAGATCCAGGCAAACATATGACAAAATCTATTCAAAAATCTAGAGTGCCACTGGTGAACTTCATTTTTACTCTACTGTTTTAACTCTATTCCTGTAAATGTGTAGTATTGTGGAATTAATGCCAATATGTAAATTACTGCTTCTAACATAAAATAAATAAATAAATGTATATCTTCCAAATCAAAGTCATGTGGTGTGAACAACATGCACAGAAATGTCGTTGACCTTTTAATGACAAGGCAAAGGTAGTTAAAAATGTTGTTTCCCCATAAAAACACTTTTTACCTTGTATACTCAAGCAAACGTTTGGGGTCAGTAAGATTTTTTTGTTTTTGAGTCTCTTATTCTCACTAAGGCTGCATCATAAATGCAATAAAAACACTAATATTGTGAAATATTACATTTGAAAATATCTGTTTTCTGTTTTAATTTAATATTCCAGCAAAACTAAAAAAGTTCTCAAAATAAAAACATAAAAACATTTATATCTTTTTCTTTTTTTTTTTTTTTCAGGATTCTTTGATTAATAGAACAAATTAGAAATCTATTGTAACCTTATAAAATTCTTCATCATTTTTGATCAATTTAATGCATATTAAGAATAAACTATTTTTTAAAGAAAAAACTTATTCCAAGCTTTAGTGTATTTTAAAATATTTCAAAGTATTTGAAGAAAGATTTAGATTTAAATACTAAAAGATTTTTCCTTTCCTTTTCTCAGTTTATTAACCTATTAAATAGTTTCTCTCTCTATTTCTCTCTCTCATGTTTTTTTTTTCAAATCTTTTATTATCAGGCTGGGGAGTCATTATGTGCCCCTGTGGAATTGTTTACAGTCTAAAATGCAGTCTTCGAGCCATCAAGACTTTGCTGATTTGTTGTTATCATGGCATCATATGCCTAATGTCATAATTTATGACTTTGCACAGGCTCTTTCAAAACACACCAATCTAAGGGTATCAGAAAAGCTACCCATTTCTCCATTTGAAGGACACCTGGTGGAACCCACTCATAGAACTGGCCAAGTGTGGACACCTGAAAGTGCCCCTGCCCTGGCTAGATGAGAAACGAGAGGGACAGATCCTCACGGACACACAGTGACAGGTTCATCTGATCATTACGTACTGTGTGACCATTTTCATGAAGGCAGCACAGAAGATGAAGATGTTCTGAGGAAGCTGGCCGATAAAGTCAATAGTGAGATTACAGAGCAACTCTTTGCTCAAATGAAGAAAAACAACTTCTTTTTGAACATGTCTTTGCCATCAACACATCTGTTTCAAATGAGGAACATCATTCACCACTATAATGAAAACAAGGCCAAAAAACTGAGCACCAGATCAAACAAGAGTTTTGGATCCAACTTGCTGACTGAAACTGTGTTGGATAAATTTTAGATTATGTTATAATACGCGACATTTGAAATGTAGTGGAAAGACATGGGTAACATTACATTATAAATAAATAAAAATGGGCTTGTAACTGTAGATTTGTTTGTTGTAATAGAAATCCTTAACTAGAAGACACAATCCTGAGCTGCAGAGGTAAGTGTTTTTATTTGTAAGGCCTTTATACAACCTGAGACGGTGTTATAATGATTATCCTAATATTGTGTTCAAACATATGTGTGTGTATATATATATATATATATATATATATATATATATATATATATATATATATATATATATATACCCTAATATATATATATGTGCTAGTACAATATGTAACATAACAAATTAATTTTTTTCTCCTTCCCATTGTCTTTAAGCTTGACTGGGCCTTCAGTACAGACAACCCACTGGAGTTGGAAACCATATTCTGAAATCATTATCCCCGACCTTTTTAAATTAATTTGACAATGAATTTAAATGTTAATGGCTATGTTATGACTGGGAAACCATCATTTCTATTATATTTTTATAAGATGTTTGAATTTACTTGCATTCAAAAATGGTATTGTGCTTCCTGGACACTGGATTATTAAAGTTTTTTGCCATTTGTATATAATGTAGCATTGCGTTTTTGTCTGCAAATTGCTTGTTTGTTTTTTGTTTTGTTTTTTGTTCTTGTTGTTTCTATTTAAACTAATTTTCTGTTTCAATTAAATATTCAGCTATAACTGCCTCATGGTGATTTTTTTGGTCTACATCCCTGAAGATATTCCTACAGGAGTGTTAAAATAGTTGAAATATGCTGCTTGGATATTTTATTTTTAGTTTTATTTTATTAGGATTTGTTATTGAATGTTTATTTTGTATTCTATATAAACTTGCATGACTACAAATACAATTTGTCATAATTACTCTTTTTAACATCATAAAAAAAAAGAATGGAATTATACTGTATTATTATTTTAAACTAATAAAAAAAAATTCTTTAAAAAAAAAAAAAAAGTAGATTATTTGTTTAGTACTATTTGATTATGTGTTTTATGTGCACACATGTAGAGTTGATAATTTATAGATGTAGGCTAAAATGAATTATGCTCCAGAAGGTTAGGTGGCGCGATTGTAGTAGTCTGTGGTTGGCTCCGCCCAGAGGCCGCTGCATCAGTGGCTCCGCCCGTCAGGTTGATGCTGTAGTGCTGGAAACTAAAGCGGAGTTTGTGCACAATAACGATGGCAGAAATATCGCTTTATCTATCCAGCGTCAGTATAACTGTGGCACATGATATGGACCCTGAGAAGGTAAATTTGATATTTGACCAATTTAAATCAGGCGTAACGTAACGTGCCTGAATGACTCGCATAAATATTTCCATTTATTTTAACATCCAATAAAATATAATTAAAGTTTGTTCCGTTTTATTATACTGTTATCATTTTGTATTTAAGCATTCACACTGTGCCAGAAATTAAATTAAAAATAGTCCTCTCTGACATCATAGCTTTGAAAATATTAAACACCTTAGTTTTTAAGAAAACAAAAAATTTCTGCATAATAGCATCAAAAAAACAAAAACCCTCACATACACTATATCTGTCCCACCAAAAAAAACTATAACAATACAACTAAAAAAAAAAAAAGATAACATGGTATTAGACATTAACTAATAAAGAATCAAAAATGTTAAAAAAATTTTAAGCAATGCAGATTTATTTATTTATTATTAAGCAGACCCATATACATTTATTGTGGTTTTAGATCAGACACAATAACTTTACTGTGGTATTTTGTAAACTACTATTGTTCATTTCTTTTTGTAAGGGCACTAGGCCAGTTTTCTTCCCTCATTCCAGTTTAAAAGCCCATCATACTGTGCATAATCAGCTTATTTCTAATATATCTGGTGTGTGCCTGTGGGCAGAGCTCTGGAAAAGAGAAGGGATATGAGTGTGTGGAGCTTGGTGATCTGGACAGAAGAGAGAAAACCCCACGCCGCATTATTCACTTCTCGAGCGGGGAGACCATGGAAGAATACAGCACAGATGAGGAGGAGGAAGACACAACACAGAACACAAAGAAAGACCTTCTTTCCTCCATAGACACTGTATGTGTGTTTGAACAAATTCTCTGAAAGATCATTTATTCTCCCTCATATCATTCCAAACCTGTACTCTAGATTTTTTTTTTTCTATACAATGAAAAAAACAGAATGAGACTTGAATATAACTTTATTTATTTTTGTATCTTTATATTTAAGTCCAAGCTGACCTGGGGCCCGTATGTCTGGTTTCAGATGTGGAGAGCAGCTACATCCACTATATCTGGTAAGTCTGTGACAAAACTGATGTGACCAATAATTAATGAATGTATTTGCAGAAGTATTTTGTTTGCATATTAAAGCCGATATCTATCATGTTTGCCTTCTTTGCTGACATATTTTGTTAAAGATTTGTTACACAAAAAGTCATAAATTAAACAAATACACAAGCTATTACAATTTATTTTATTTTTATTTTTTTTATTTTTATTGAGAAAATTGCATAATTTCATAAAACCAAAAATACAAACCATTTTTTAATTTAATTTTATTCTACAAACCATGTGACTTTATGAATATAATAATTCTAATTAAATAAAAAATAAATAACATTTTTACTACCTATCTACAATTATAATTATAATTGTTTTCTTTTTGGAGAAAACTGTTAAAAATCATATTCACATCCTGTGTACAAGCATAATGACAGAAATGTGCATAATCATGCCTGGGGATAAAAAAATGTTTTTTTCATATTTATGTTTGTGTCTTTGCAATTAGCAATGAAATCCTCCTCAGGCCGTTGTGGGTGATGTTAAATGATTATGACGTGTTGGTTTTGATGTTTTATTCAAATATGCAAAACAGCAAAAACATTTTCGAGCTCTAAATATATATGTTATATATATAAAAATATATATATGGCTATTTTTGTGTACTATTTAGTTCATGTTAAGTAAAGCACCACATCATAAGATTTTCTTCAATCGTTTGAAATCCTGCAACTCCACAGAGATTCACTAAGCTTTTTAAAATGGAGCGCCTTGAAAAGCCAGAAAATCGAGAAAATTACAGTGCATGGATGAACACGTACACAAACATCCATCAAGAATTAAAGAAAAAATGTGCTTATATTTCAACCTTTATTATGCCACATATAAATATTCATAATCAAATTCTCATAACATGTCAAATTCTGCCTGTCCCATCTTTCAGCTTGTGATTTAATCGGTGAGCGAATGGCATCGCTTTTTGGCATCACCTCAGCTAAATATCAGTATGCCATAGATGAATACAGCCGGTCAAAGAGGGAGGTATGGTGGTCCTTTATATGAATATTATCTGAATATCTAATTGTCATATTATAATGTTTTTGTTGCTGTTGTTTTGTTTTTCACAGAAGGAGGAGAGAGATGAAGATACGCGGCTCTCTGAAGAGGCAGAGCCCCTGTTTGAAGAGCAGCAGAATGATAAAGATGAGGATCCCAAGACCAACCAGCCTGACAACAACAGCATTCAAGTACAGATGAGCAATGAGCTGGACCTTCACCCTTCTTTTGTACCCAACACCATTCACATCCCAGCTCTTGTTACTAGTACTTAACTGCAAATATATTTTGACATATAATTGTGGTTTAAACACTAGCCACTATTCTTTAAAGCACTTAAAGGGATACTCCACCCCAAAATGAAATTTTTGTCATTAATCACTTACCCCCAAGTCATTCCAAACTCATAAAAGCTCCGTTCATCTTCGGAACACAATTTAAGATATTTTGGATGAAAACCGTGAGGCCTGTGACTGTCCCATAGACTGCCAAGTAAATAACAGTGTCAAGGTCCATAAAAGGTATGAAAGTCGTCGTCTGAATACTCCATCTGCCATCAGTGATTCACAAGGATGCGCTGATTTCTTTCAAAGCTAAATACACATAGAAACAGCACATCCTTGTGGCGCGGATGATACAGAAGAGTATACACAGCATACAGAGATATGGAGAGACACAGAGGAGACTGTTAACAAAGGAATTGTTGAATAAAGTCAATATTTTTTTTGTTTTCTTTGCTTACAAAAAGTATTCTCGTCGCTTCATATAACCCAGATTGCACGTCTGATAGCAGATGGAGGATTCTGACAACGACTTTAACACCTTTTATGGACCTTGACACCGTTATTTACTTGGCAGTCTATGGGACAGTCACAGGCCTCCTGGTTTTCATCCAAAATATCTTAAACTGTGTTCCGAAGACGAACAGAGCTTTTACGGGTTTGGAACGACATGGGGGTAAGTAATTAATGACAACACTTTCATTTTGGGGTGGAGTATCCCTTTAATATTCTGATTTCAAATATTAACTTGTGTCTTTGACTGCCTTAATGCACTGATCCTGGGCCAGTGAAACTATATATACTGATCATGGTGCTAATGAAGAGGTGAGACCAAAAATGAATTTGTCTGAAAATGGAATTACACTAACATGATTACACTGAACATTTCTACAGTGTGTATTTTTAATTGACTCTGTACAGTATGTATGTATGAATTATTATTATTGGTGTTGTGAAACATTTGATGGACTTCCATCCATACAGAGACACGTACCTCACACTGAATTTTCCGTTTTTATTTAATATACTGGTAATGCTTGATATTTGTCTTGTCATCGTTTGTACTGAATCATTAAATGGTTTTTAAAGAGAAGTGTATTTTTTTTTTTTTTTACTATTTTGTTTAACATGAATAAAAAACTACAGTTTTATATCTAATGAGACTTAAATGTTTTAGTGTTTAGCAGTGTTATTTTAGTATCATTGAGATACTGTGGGCCAAATTTACTAAACAGGGTAAATTAGTGTGAGTACGCAATCCCATAAAAGCACCAATGAAAGTGGAAAGTTCTGGAGATGATTTACTGACAATTCACAAATTATAGAACAGATGCAGCAGCTAATATCCATTAATGAACAACACAATCTGCAAAGAGCAGCGCAAATTAGCATAGGACTGCAAACAAGCAGAGCCGATCATAATCAGGTGAGTGTAATCTACTAACAAAACACACAAAATTGGTGAAGACATTTTTTTTTGGGGCTAAATATCAGTAAATTGACTAAAGCAAACCTTAGTAAATCACCTTGCATGATTAATTTCAATAATTTAAATGAATACTCTCCCTTCTATAAATTTTGCATCTGAAAGGGAAACTACTACAAACGCATATGCAGTAAGGTCAGCCATAAAAATAATTGTGTCCATGCCTTTTGTGTTATTCTACACTGGCGTTTCATTGCAGAAAATTTTTATTAAGTAAATGTAGAAATTAAATTGCTGGGAAAGTGATTGAATTTTACTCTTAAAACTCTCGGAAGCCTGTCGGTTGGATGGTTTGTATGTGTTGTGTGGGTAGAACTGTGCTCTCTCACTGATAGATACGGTTTTGTCTTGGCCAACAAAGGTCTCAATGTCTGTATGGTACTGAAGGCCAGTTGAGCATGTCCTCAGCGTAACCCTGCTCATCTGAGAAAGGCTGTTTTCATCCACACAGGGACATTCATTATGACATGATCCAAATTAGCATTACTACAACTCCATCAGGTTCATTTACAATATACAGCGCAAAACTCATTTTCACTTTGCAACCGCATGAGGCATGTAATATGGCAATAAAATAGCTAATAATTAATTTATATATATATATATATATATATATATATATATATATATATATATATATATATATATATATATATATTTTATATATATTTGTTTGTCATAATTTGAAAGTTTGTTGTTTCAATACAAAAAGAAAGAAATGTTTTTTTTATTATTATTAATCATGAGTTCTACTAACAACCTAAAATTAGTGCTTCCTTAAAACTGAAAATCATACTAAGAACGATTCAGGCCGATTTCCTCCAATGGTGCAGTTTGTTGATTCAAAACAAATAATATGTACAATAACTGTCTTAATTATGAGTTCTACTGACAACCTAAAAATAGGTATTTAGTCTTACCTGAATTAAGTGTACAACCTACAGACATTTCAAAATCACAATTGCTGGTTTTAAGTTTACAACATACAACACTTTCTAACATTAAACATTAAAGTGCATTTTCAGAATATCTCACCTTATTGGTAATACTTTTATATCTTACTGTACATGTAAGGTGTGGATTTCCCTCATGTTGTTTCTGTGATTGCCAGACATATGAAGTGGACAAAATCTGCACTTTTTCAACAAACTGAGAAAAGACCATCATACAGTTTTTGGGGATATACCAGCAATAATAATCTGACTCTGAGTTCTTGGATGGAGTTAGTGTTTGTTTCTATATTTCTCTGCTCAGCTTTAGGACTGCTCACCTCTTCAGTGTCAAGCACAAGCAGTTCTGTGTGTTCTGTGACATCATGATCGAAAAAGCAGTTTTCAAAAGACAAAAGAGGGCAGCCGCCAGAAAGCGCCAACTTGTTGTCATGACAACCAGATTTTTTTCAAATGATTGGCTGAAAGACGTTCTAAAATGAGACTATTAGGAAATAAAACTACTAACTGTTAACGATATCAGATACAACAGTTAGGCACTGAGGATATTTAATAGGACAAAGTTATATTTTTGTCTAAATGTGTTCCTCAAAAGAGCCAGCAGATGGCAGTGTTGACCGTGTGGTGTCAGAAAGAGCTGAGATTAATAAATCTTACATCACTTACTACACCAACAGATAGCACTGTCCCAGATGTACACAGTCTCTCTCTCTCTCTCTCTCTCTCTCTCTCTCTCTCTCTCTCTCTCTCTCTCTCTCTCTCTATATATATATATATATATAAAGATGTTCAGTGGACATATATGTATATATATGTATGTATGTATATTATAAATGTCCACTGATAATCAAAGCAAAATGTTCAGTTTCTAGCACAACTGATTTTTGAATGTTCAGTGATAATTATAAATAATTTAAATTAAAAATAAATAAATAAAGGCCTGCAACCCACCACTAGATATTGTAGAATTTAACAATTCAAATTTCATACTTTCTCATACAAACCTATCAAGGCTTTAAAAGGCTTGAAATATAGCACACAAGTTTTATGAAATTATGATGGTCTTTACTGTCATTTTGGAGCTCAGCGGAGCCCCTTTCACTTTTTCTTTTAATGTAAAAGCATAGCTAGTACAAAGAACAATAGTCATAAGGTTTTGGAATGACATGATGCATAATAAATTATATATATATATATATATATATATATATATATATATATATATATTAATATATACACACACACACACATATTGAGGTAAAGTATTTGTTTATGTATTTATTTAAATTGGCTTTAATAATTTAATTATTTAATTGAGAGCGATGGAGAAGAAATGTGATTGGGGCACACATGTACCTGACAAAAAACATGAGATACTTTTGGCAAATTATACCTAAAACATCTCCAAATTAAGAACAATATTACATAATATTGTGATTAACATCCGTTTTTTTTTCATACTAATAATTTACTTATAATTTTGTATTGCAGGTTAATTTTTACTATTAAAGGAATAGTTCACCCAAAAATGAAAATTTTATCACCCCGGCTATCCTGAGAAACATATGAGAAACAAATCTATCAGTAAGGTGTTTTAACTTTAAACTGTCGCTTCTAGTCAAAGTACCAGTCCATAATCCATAATAACACTTCCTATAGTGCAAATGTCCATTTCCTGTTGTATTTGATCATCAAAATTCACCAACATATTTGTTTAGAACTGTCTTGGGCTCTTTTCGCTTATAAACGCTGATGTGCATATTTCTCTCCTGATTCAGATGAGACGACTTTTAGGCAATATTATGGATAGAATATTTTAGCTGGATGCAACGCTTTAAAATTAAAAAAAAAAAAAACTTAAAGATGAATTTGTTTATTACAAACACGCAGTTCATGCACAACATTAATTGGTAGACTGAAGTGGTGTGGATTATTGTGATGTTTTTATCAGCTGTTTGGACTCTCATTCTGACGGCACCCATTCCCTGCCTGTATCCATTGGTGACTGAATGTTCACATGTATGCCCAAATGTATTTTTTAAACATCTCAGGTAGAGCATGTAAAAGTATCTATTCAACATGGGTGCAAAGACATGTGTTATGGAAGGAGGTAAAGCATATGATTAAGCATATGGTCTCAGTTTCTTTTTTTTTAACCGGTAGGCAGATCACATTCCTGCTTCTGTTACAGATCTAATTAGAGACTGTTTTGTGTCGACCTCTAATTAGTTACACACAGTAGCCTATAAGTTAGTTTGCATAAATCAGTTCAAATGTACTCTAGCACACTGTCATGGTTTATAATCAGTGGGAAAACCCAGATTACACAAATCTCTTAATGACAGTATTTAGCAACACTTGATGGTGGTGTTTATCTGGGCTAACAGCTATTGTGAAACTCTGTATTTTGTTACAGTGGGAAAACAATACTTTTTTTCTACCATACTCAACCGTCCCTTTTTGTGCTTCAAATGTTTAAATGGAGCTTCTAGTTTCACCTGTGGTTTACTTCATTAAACATACATGTATTCAGTGTCCTGAATGTATACCACAGCTAGTGACTTCCAAAAATAGGTCACACCACATCCCTCATCCTCTGTGATTGTTCCCTTCACAAAGATTTGTTTCTAAACTAGTGGGGGGGATTCTGTGTTATTTGTTACATCCGTCTAGACTATGCACACATCAGAGATTGTTCACCTTTTCCGCCGTGGCTTTGCGTCAGACAGCTGCAGAAAAGTGGGTGAGTCTGTTTTTTTTTTTTTTTTTTTTTTTTTAAACCAGAAGAAAAATAGACATGAATGTGATCTGCAGAGACTCCCAGGCTGAAAAATAGTTATGCACAGCCATTAGCCCTCACTGCATTATTAGGAACAACTTCCTTTTATTCAAATCCTTGCCCTGATCCCACAATGATGTCCAACAACTGTCTGGATGTTTTCCAGGGCAGTTGAGGTGCCAAATGCTGCTTTTAAAGGGGTCATAGGATAAGATTTCAATTTTTCCTTTCTCTTTGGAGTGTTACAAGCTCTTGGTGCATAAAGAAGATCTGTGAAGTAGCAAAGACTAAAGTCTCAAATCCAAAGAGATATTCTTTATAAAAATTAACACTCGTCCACGCCCCCCTGAAACAGCTCATTTAAACACGCCCCCACATATCTACGTCAGTATTTGGGAAGATTTGCATAATGTCGACCAGATGTTTACGCGAAGAAAGAAGGCGTACCTTTTGTTCTCGTTGTAGTATTGTGCCGTCATGTCGTATAGACGCTGTGTGTTTCACTGTGAAAGCGAAAATACTTTGTTTGACCTTCCAAAAGAGGATGATATCTGCTTCGTCATGCCTGGAGCTGATCCGTGCTGGTCGCTGAGGAAATACATCAACTTTGCAATGTGGATCGCTGAATCCAGCCTGGGGGCGTCACAAGTGACTGCTACAAGCCGAAGATAACCTACGCTCCTTCATAGAATCCGCCTCAAGCCACCCGCCTCTGCTCACTCAAACCGGCCGCAGCTCACTCCAGGCCTCCGGCCTTCGCTCACTCAAGGCCACGGTGTGTGACGCTGTTTTGTTGAGAAAGCGAAACTACCTTGTTTTTGCCTTCCAAAAGAAGACACGACTAGAAATCATGTTTATATCACGTTTATAATGGGTTTTATGTTTTTGTCTCGTCGCTCTGGCCGGACAGGGGATCACAATATGTTAAGGCGTAACATTTCCGTCATTCGGCCAATCACAACGCGCTGGATAACTGGCCAATCACAGCACACCTCGCTTTTCAGAGCGATGAGCCTTGTAAAAATCAATGCGTTTCAGAAGGCAGGGCATAGAGGAGCAATAATAATGTACAGTATGTGGAAAAAAGGGTTTTTAAGTTTTTTTTTAACCTTAAACCGCATAAACACATTTCATTACACCAAACACACAAAATAATGTTCTTTTTAGCAGCATCATATGACCCCTTAAAAGACCCACTCAAGTCCCAATCCTGTAGTACCAGATCTCCACCCCTAGGGGGAGCCTCCAAAGTTAGCTAAAAAAAAGCATAATGCAGCCCTCTGTGTTCGTGAACAATCAGATCCCCCTCAACAAATAGAGCAGGGGTACCCAAATGTTATCGTCAGCCAAACACTTTTGATGTAAAATATTTACTTGAAGTACCCCCTGAGATTATATGTTATTATTTCAGTAATTAAATGCCACATTCACACTGTCTAATGTCACTTAGTGGTCACATAATATGCAAGTAAACAGATAAAATCGCTAATCTTTTTAAGTAAGTGTTTTATTATAATTGGTTTCACTCATTTAGGGTGACCATATGTTTTTCCTGTAGTTGACTTTTGGGAAAAAGTTTGACCAATAGCATGCAGGCATTGTACATATTTGACCAATCATGGCATGCGAGAATGGGGGGATCCACAGAGAATGGTCAAAGCAATGTAAATATGTGTACATAAAATGTTAAGGCAATTTAGAAATCCAGGACTTGTCCAGGAAAAAGAGGGCGTATAGTCACCCTCAACTCTTTACAAGAACCAACTTACACTACAAGTTACAATACAAATGTTTATCTTAAATTATTCACTTTCATATGTTCAAACCCTCAAGATTTTAATATGTCAAATCCTTAAAGGGATAGTTCACCCAAAAATGAAAATTTGATGTTTATCTGCTTACTCCCAGGGCATCCAAGATGTAGGTGACTTTGTTTCTTCAGTAGAACACAAACCAAGATTTTTAGCTCAAACTGTTGCAGTCTGTCAAACAACCAATCACAGTTCGTTTCGCTAAGCGTCACGTTTCGGGGTGTAGAAATGTCGCCATAATAACAGACCGGTGTGTAAAACTCTCATATGTATTTGAAAGATTCTATGCCGCAAACTTAAAATATTTCACATACTTTTGAAACTCCAGTGTTTAGTTGACACTGATAAGCGCTCATAGTCACAGTTGTAAACACTATGGCTTTCTTCTTTCGTGAGTGGATTTGGCGCCACAGCATCTTTGTTTCCAGGTGGAACATTAAAGAACGTGACACACACGTCTCCCGGAAATTCTGTAGAATTCAACCAATCTGATGACGACTTCGACACTTCTGAAGTGTTTCTACTTTTGTGTCCCATATGCATCAGACGTTTAGCCAACGGTACATGGGCGTGACATCTGAGGCTGAGACTAGCGAGTGAGGCATCTTCTTCTTCTTCTTGCTTTATGGCGGATCGCAGACTTATAAGTGCATTACCGCCATCTCTCAAATGGACCATTGACACTCTATCTACAGTCTCAATTAGAAGTGTCAATGGTCCATTTGAGAGATGGCGGTAATGCACTTATAAGTCTCCGGTATGTTATTTATTTTTTTTTATTTTTTTGAGTTTTATTGTATGTTTTAGCCGTGATTCCAATCCACTTACATTATAAGAGTGACAGACTGCAACGGTTTGAGTTAAAAATCTTGGTTTGTGTTCTACTGAAGAAACAAAGACACCTACATCTTGGATGCCCTGGGGGTAAGCAGATAAATGTTAAAATTTTCATTTTTGGGTGAACTATCCCTTTAAGTCTTTTTGGTGGCATATTGGTGAAATGCTGTGAACTTTTGTCCACAGAAATGTTGGAAATGATGTAAATGTGAATGTAAATAAAGTGAACCTAGCACACATTGCATTCCAAAACTCACAGCATATGCAGAGATGGAGTTTTTGCTGCATTTAATGTAAGCTGAGCCACTCTGAGATGCTGAAATCACAAGCTGCTCATGTGTTCACACAGTGCCACTCTTCATTCTGAAACACCCAGCATATCAGACTTTTTTCAAATAAATCGCAGCATTTGATGTGATAATCGCACTAAGCTATATCACAATTATAGTACTGCCCCATTTATTGTAATTTTACATTCAATTAATAGCTTTTCATCAACTCACAAATCCTCTGCAGTTTGTTTGGGAAACCATGACCTAGGTGATCGTAAATGTAGCAGTCTAGAAGGTATGCTGTCCATTCTCTGTCACAGTATGTTTGCACTACTCTAGCCTTCTGTACTTATTCTGCATAGGCCTATATATTTTATGGATGTATAGGCTACAGTATAATGGACCCTGACAGGACACAAACATCACAGAGACGTCTATTTGATATCTACATTTACATCTGATTCTGAAGTTTATTGTTTCTTATTTTATTATTTGCATGTTCCTACCAAATCAAATGTAATATGACATGTATTAAGCTAGCAGGCTATGAGTATGCTAAGCTAGATGCTGAGCAGTTAAAGAACAAGAAATATTTAATTTTACAATCTATGCTTACATAATAAATTGACTGTGTGCTGAACACAAAACTTTTGATATGACATAATCATTTTGGAGTGAGCCATATTTGAAGCCTGCAAAAAAAAAAAAAACAGAGAGAGAGAAAAAAAGCTTTTTGTATGTATATTACTCATTTTATTGCACTGACTAAACATTTATTTCTGTCTGTAGAGAGTCATAAATGTCTAAAAGTGATCGAATGATATCAGAATCATAATATGATTGTTTTAGGAGTTGCACACGATCCAAGATGTCTATTAAGCTTTCTCCAATGACACTGAAGTTGTCATCTCATTAATAAAAATAAATAAATAAATTGCTGGTCATGCAATTTTTTTATATATATATAATTTCGAAATACATTAATTTCTACACATGCAAATGCAATTTTAACATTTAAAGTACTATAAGTTAACATTAGTAAATATATTATAAACATGAGAATTTTTCTGAATTAAAATGTATCCAGATTAATAAATGCTGTAATAATTGTTCTGTAGCTATGTTTACATGCACTAACTATCGTCAAAGTGAATGAATCCAATCTGTTTTCAGACTCTTAAGTTCTGTTTATATGAACCCTAAACGTTGCAATCCGAATCACATAAGTACGCATGCATGTATGTATTCTGAACAATGTCACATGAGCTACTGTGAATATTTTAGCGAATATTAGCAAATATTTAGTGATAAAGCTGTTCATGTGTAAACAGGCTTATCGCGGTATTACGCGTATGCGCAAGATTTTTATAAAATCTGATTGAAGTTGGATTCAAGCATTTGCATGCCTAATGTTTTCCTATTGATTACATTATTTCAAGTCTACACCACCCCTTCAAATCGTGCATGAAGGCCATCATTCCGGTTACTAAAGGGTTATTTGGTTACATTTTAATGTAGCTATCGTTGGTTCATGTAAGCTACATAATGCAACTAATGAACTGAACTTAACTGTAAAGTGTTTTCTGTCATTTTAGCTAAAACGAGTTTGACTTTGTTGCACATGAGGACATATAATACAGTGTAAACAAATAATAACAGTTTGTAAGCAACTGAAAATGAATCTGCCAAATTCCAAACAGGAGAAACCAATGCTGAATTTAACAAAAGACAACTTTGCTAGTCCAAAAATGCAGCCAACTTCCAAATACAGCAGGTCTGGCCTGCACAGATATGCTCTGACGGGGATTTCCACCACCCATCCTCTTTCCTGCTGCTTTGCCCAAAAACCCAGATCTCTTCTTTCAGCACACCAGAGCCGCAGACTTTTCCCAGTCATTTGTAACTTTACTGCAAACAGCAATGCTGTTAAAACCAGAACAGATCGGATTCTACAATTTCATCATTACTAGACTTTACTGCATTGCAAGACTCTTTTGAATTTCTACATTTACAAACATGCACAGTCATTTCTACATTCATAACTTAAAGGAAAATGCAGAATCAAGGCTATCTATCTATCTATCTATCTATCTATCTATCTATCTATAGTTTTGCATGCAAGGGTATCAAAACCACCAAACAAACATATGTGAAGGCTACTTGTATCATGCTGTGAGAAGAGAGTTCTCAAGATAAAACACTGTTTCTAGCTGAGCTCTGGAAAGTCCCCACCAGGCACTGCCTGCTGTGCGAGCGCAGACCGAGAAACTCAAAGGCAAGAGGTCAGATCTACCCTCACGGTAAGGGTGCAAACCCTGAGTGAATAGGCAAGCCGATATTGATATTTTTATTTGATATTTTTTAGTTTGTTGCATCATGTGCACCAAAGAATACAACAAATATAGTTTAAGATATGTATAGCCCTCGTCAAGCCAGTTTTGATTGTATAAGACGTGATTCATAATTTGGAATCACACACAAGTGTTAATGCACATGATTCATATCATTGCATGTGTAAATGTGTCATAATCAACCTCACACTTTTTGAACTTTCTGAAGAGATTTTGACCACCATCAAAATACATAAATAAATAAAGGTTTTATTTTGTGTTTTTCTGTTAGCCAATGTTGCATAACTGTTGAATTTATGCATTCATCAAAACATCTCTATTTACAAAGTTGTGTTGTAATAATACAGACTGATGTGGTCACTCCAGACATAAATGAGCTCATTCATAGGGGACGGTTAGTTGGGGAAATTCAGGGACATTTTGTCCAGCACTAAGCATAGTTCCAGCCCTTTATACAAGCATTTCCTCTTCCTGTCTAACTCCTTGCTTTCAACAGCCCAGCACAGCACACAAGCATAATGAGAACAGGAAGGTTTTGTTTTTGCTTTAATGTTTAAAGGTAAAGTTTGTCATTTATTTGATGAACAAACTGTTCCCCTTGCCGCACCTGCAGAAAAATTAAAAGTCAATCATTATACAGTAGGTTGATTTCCCCCGAAATTATCAATACTCTGTCTCTATTACAGTATTGTGTTTGTTTGAGCCATCTAACCAGCCCAACACTGCTACATTTACTCAACCAATGGTGTGAGTTTGGGGCTAACGTACGGCCAGTGGGGGTGTGTTCAAGTCATTATTT
Organism: Cyprinus carpio; assembly: GCF_018340385.1. NCBI lineage: Eukaryota > Metazoa > Chordata > Actinopteri > Cypriniformes > Cyprinidae > Cyprinus > Cyprinus carpio. The sequence continues at coordinate 6,630,977 of NC_056591.1, forward strand.
TTGGAAATCTGATTGGTTTTGCCAAAGGTGCAGAAATTACACAGATTGCCTTTAGTTGAAGCCATCAGCCATGGATCAAGTCTTCTGTTTGTGGTAGTTTATCAGTGGCTATGTTTACATGTACACCAGTAGTCTGATTATTGCCAGAGGAAGGAATTACTGAGACATGAGCAAACTTGCAGTACATGCTACCTGACATTATTTATATTACTCACTAAGAAATGAGGTTGTTTTACTGCCATTTTACCGCAGTCTATTTGTTTATACCCCAATCCACAAGAAAAAAAAAATCTCAGTTTGGTTAAATTGGCCTGTAATAGGCCACAAATACTACATGTTCTGGATTTCTAATTTACGACACATCTAAAAATGTCTCCATGTATCCAACCAGCAAAAACTTATGTCTATATAGCCTCAAGGTTTAAACATAAACTTCTGAGCTTCCTGAAGTGTGACTTCTTCTGTTCTTCCATGTTCTGGAACCTGTGCAGAGAGTAACATCTGCAGTAGCACATGCACACTTTGTGCAGAGTGGAAGAAATGCAAGTACATGCTAGTATAATGCAATTAAAACTGCAAATATTTTAATATTTTACTATGATTAGTTACTCTGAAGCTGACTTTTTACTACCGGAAGTCATTGATCTCCAATGAAGCGTAGTGCAGGAGCTGCATAGAGTTCTGACCATATGCATATGCTGAATTTTCAGATCCAATTCAAGCTTCGGGTGCAAAGAAATAGTATAGGTTTTGTATCTAGATCATGTGGCCATCTGACTTCATGTGATGTATTTTAATCAAAACTATAAGCGTGAGGTGAGATTTTTCAATATTTTTGCTCTAAAATGTTATTTTTTAAACACTATTTCTGAATAATTATATCCAAAATAATTATTTACATTGGAAATAATATGTTTGAAATAGTAAAAAGGCACCAAATATAGCATTAGAATAAATTACATTATTCTAGCTGCATTTGAAATTGCATACCATCTAGTAGGTACTAAATTTGGTTTGAAATTTACCTTGGGACTGTTAAAAAATTGGTATTGTGTATGAAATTTGTATGTACTAAATGTCACTTTCATATTGTTGCATCATTTCACTGCCATTCACAAATCATCTCTCATGGCCTCATGGGATAGTAAAGTGTCCAACAAATGCACACAAAAAAATCTTGCCGGATGTAGTAGGTCATCCAGGTACTTTTTGCTTACTGCTATGAATTCAGACATACTACTCTTTTGCTGTACTGTTCTATGGAAGTAGGTATATTCGGGCACAGCGTCTTTTTACATGTGTGATTCAAGTGAATTGCAGCACTTCTTTAATTGCCTCAAAAGGGTACATGTAAAAATAGTCAGTTGTTTAATTCAGAGAATTCACCGTTCTTTTCTTTTTTTTTTTTTCAAGGAAACTTTCAAGAAAAGAAGTCTGCTACCATTAAAAAAGGAAAGAAAGGAACTCCCCTTATCTCTAATGTGGTACATGCGTGCAACTGCTGACGCCAATGTATCAATACCCTTAAAAAGAAGGGTTCCTCTTACATATTGTCACATGAACATAAAGAGATGAGAGTCTTGTTTCATGTCTTGGGGGAAAATATGCATATCCACATCAAAGATTTGTGGTTAATTCTTTTGCTACATTGTGCACTGCATCGACCAAAAGCCCTGTTCCCATAACTCAAATGCCAATTTTCACACATTTTGCAGAGCGTGCTATAAGCGTTGGCTTTTTTGCTTTTTGATGCATGTTTTCGAGTCGAGCCTCTACAGAAACCATCAAAATACAGACTTTTCATTAGTGTGAAGGTGTAACAAAAGTAGCAGATGTTGACGCCAGTAGAAAAGCATTTACCCACTGAGGTTTGGTTCATGTTATATTATACGTCTCGGCCATAAAAAGCAAATAGATACATGCACAAGGGAATTCCCCAGAGCGGCTGAACAATTACAGATGTGTAAATCAACAAACCACCTACTACCAATAACCTCCCACCAACAACAACACAATATCCTCACACTGCTCTGGGAAGCAGCTGGCAGCTGATCTGAAAGCAGCTTTCTGTTTTCACCAAAGACAGTTAAACAAACTCTTGATCAATTGATAGGCCTGTATCAGCAATATTATTGTTTTTACTGAAGCACTCAGTGGTCTTGCATGCTTTATGGGATATGCATTATCATGCACATGGACTTGACTTGGGAAAGTTCAGGGGATTTTAGAAAAGAGGAACTGTAACTATTTAACGGAAGCTGGTGAAATGTAAAAGAGTGAATGTTATTCAACATTTTGGGTGCCCTTCAATGCACTTCACAGAATTACTAACTACACCTTGATGAAATTATTTGTACATCTTGTTTGAGTTTTATAATTCATGTTTTTATGTCGGTTTTTGCAGGATATACTGCAGTGTTACACTGAGAAGTATGAAGTGATCCTTTTAATAAATTAAACTGCTATGTTGCAAACAAATCTTTTTTTTTTTTTCAAACCATAATTGCAGAGAAGTTTAGTTGAAGTTGCTTGCTGTTGTTTTCATTTTTCAATAATGAATATTCAATAATGATGTAAAGTAAATATTATTTGTAATGAAATTTGTAATTTGTGTCAAAAATGATTATGTGAAATAATAATAACAGTTTAAAAGTTTTATAACAATAATATTATTATTAATTGAGATAGATAGATAGATAGATAGATAGATTTAATAATTCAATATGTAGAAAATGATTTAACTAAAAATAAAATATGTAGAAAATAGATAGATAGATAGATAGATAGATAGATAGATAGATAGATAGATAGATAGATAGATAGATAGATAGATAGATAGATAGATAGATAGATAGATAGATTTAATAATTCAATATGTAGAAAATGATTTAACTAAAGGGAACTATAAAGGAAATATATTGGGGAATATATATATATATACTCCACTTTTTAAAAATACCATACACAAGTAGTGACCGCACAGTTATTTTTGGCACAATCCATTTACGCTCAACAAAATTCCAGCAGCATACAGAGCTTCAGTAGTGACTTCATGTTGCGTGTGTGAGGGGAATTTTGGGATATTCATGATTCACTCGCAGTGGCTTTACTAAACGTTGCCATGTGAGATCCATAACATGTCAGTACACATGTCCACTCAGTAATGACTTTCAGTGAAATGAACTTGTTTCATCATACCTGTCTCCGCCAAAGCATAACAGCATTTGTCATATTTCATAGGTGCAATCAGATCACGTAATAGAGTAAAGACAGTTACAGTGTTTTGTTGGGATGGCAGAAACAAATCCCTTGAGGATCAAAGAGGAGATTTGGTTTCCAAGCCTATATTCACCCAACTTCAAGCTAATGTGATAATTACGATGATAACTAAGTTTGCAGCACCTTTAGCCATAACCTCAATTCTACAGAGCCCCTTAGGAAAATATATTTCATTCCCTTGCAAATGTTTTTCATCTTAACAGATTTGTTTCTTACAAAAATGCAGCTTTTCACTTCAGAAGACATTAATTGATGGACAGGAGTGGTGTGGATTACTTGTGGATTATTGTGATGTTTTAATCAGCTGTTTGGACTCTCATTCTGACGGCACCCATTCATTGCAAGAGGATCCATTGGTGAGCAAGTGATGTAATGCTAAATTTCTCCAAATCTGTTCTGATGAACAAACTCATCTTGGATGACCTGAGGATGAGTAAGATTTCAGCAAATTTTCCTTTTTGTGTGAACTAACATCATTTTTAAATCTATTATGCTTAGCTTGTTGTCAATGTTGTGTGTACAAATGTATTGTGTGTATAACAGACTTCATTCACACTTTTCATTACAGATTAATAAAATGGGAAGTGGTGACAGGGACTTTACTTTTGGTGATTTCAGGCTGATTGTTAAATATATCATTGATTTTTTATTGATTTATTTTCCCACCCATTCTATTTATAGTCATCATTTTCCATTTATAGTGGCTTTATTTTGGACAGTGACCATTATGAGTGTTCTGGTATTTACACACTTCCAGATTCACACCATCGCAAAACTCGATCTGCGCTGGTACCTGTGGAAAGGCTGTGAGAGAGCAGGAAACAGCTCTGATATACTCCCACATTGAACTCTCCGAAGCTGAATTGGGTCACAAGGGGATTTCGGTGTGGTAGGTGTTTTAGAAACGGCCCTGTTTCTCACCAATTTATGCACTTCAGATACTTTTGGTACTTTTCTTTTCTGCTTTTGTCTATGAGGAAAATGCCACACTATTATCGTGCTGAAATAAATAATATAGCATATTTTTATAGCAAAAAATATTTAGCATCTAATTTTTTTCTTTTTGCCTAATCAAACCAAAACCTAAAGGAAGTGAGTTGAGATTTAGATCAGTTTGAACCATTTTCTCCGAAACAGAACATTCTTATAGATAAGATAGACAACATTCACAGCCGTGTGGTCAGCACCTTCTGAAACACCAAGACTGGGCAGCCAAACATGTAACTGGTTTGAGTCCAGAACATCTCGCTCAAATTCATAAACATGTATTTAAGAGATAAAAGTTTGTTTTCATTTACTTTGAGATAGTATTATCTTTGATTAGATTATTAAGGCTCCAAAGGTTTCCTTGTAAAATGTTGGCTAATTCTGAAAAACCACCACAAATTATATATGGAAATCAGTTTTTAAACCAGTTTTAAATCAGTTAATAAAACATTAAAGAGGGTTATGGTTTTTGGAGGTTAAATGTTTCAAAACTTATAAAGCCTTTAGAGCACAGGGGAAACACTTCATGTTAACTGCGATAAACTGAAACTATATTATAGTAGAAATTTATACAAAACGCAATTATTTGAGTGCTTTTTTGACCAGCTTAAAAATGACTTTTTATTTAGATGTAATTTTTAATAATTAGGCTATTTATATTGTCTTTAAAATATGGTTAAATTGTACTCCCAAATGTGGCCACTGACAAGCATTTATGGTAAACAAAAAATGTAATAGGCTACACATATTGTAATGTCAATTTGTAATGATTAAGTTGCAATTTAGGACATTTAAAATATATCAACTTCAAATAAAATATATAATTACATACTATAGTTAAATTATAATCAGGTAGCCTACTTTTGTTCAACACATTATTGCATGATAATTAAAACAATGTACTTTACAGTAAAACTATTTAATTTGACATTTTCACAAAATGCACTGTTTATAAGTCTGTTTAAGTGTGTTAAGAGTATACCTGCTCTCTTTAAGTTCACTTATGTGGCCTTTTATTTCACTAATATTACAGACTATTAGCCAGTACGGTTAAAAACAATAAAAAATAAAATGAGCGAGACAAAAGCGAGTCTTGTAAACAGAGAAAGTAAATACACATTATATAACATTTCTTTAAATGCAAAACTGTTTAATTATCAAAAAAATGACAGTATCGAGTCCGATACTGACCCGGAACAACTATCCACTGCATCCGGGTCACTCGTTCTGCATGTTGCTATTCTGTGTAGCCTGCAATACTTCAGCAATTGTACAGTTAATAAATTTCTTAGAAACATGTCCCGGGGTTCTAGCGCGGGGTTTGACCGTCACATCACCATCTTTTCTCCGGAGGGAAGACTTTATCAAGTAGGTGAGTACGCACGGCTTTAAGAGACTTGAATGAGAGCTGTTAGTGCAGAGTCATGTCTCCTCCAGAGCAGCTCACACTCAGTCTCTTACACAGCTGCTAGTGTCAACTCACAGCGTTATTATCCTGTCACAGAAAACCTCTCCTACCTGTATGTGTGGGGTTTCTCTTTTATATAAAGCCCTGTTTAGTCTAGTCGCGAGACCGTTAGCATTAGCAGATGGTAATTGGTCAAATGCAGCAGTGGTGTGTATTGATACAGATGAAGGTGAGGCGGTTTGTGTTTTCTTTACCAAACTTTACCATGGCAACCGCGGTTTCCGCCAAAATACCGCAGTTTTGGTCAGTTTGTCACAATTCTATTGAACAATTATGTAAACAACTTGGCAACAACAACATATATTTGAAATAGCACGGTACTATCAGGTGCATAAATAATAATAATAATAAAAAACTGTAAAATACACAAAACCCGAAACTCCTGTGGTTACTGTAGTTAGTACATTGTTAAAGCATATTGGTAAAATATTAAATTTCTTTCTAAGAGGCAGTTTTTATTTATTTATTTTTATATAACATTTATAATTATTATTATTATTATTTTTTTTTTTTTTTTTTGGATCTCCAAACCATTTTTCTTTCTTTCTTTCTTTTTTGTATTGAGAGTTGAAGCTGTTAGAGAAATGTGCCAAGCTTTGCAAGTAACTTTTAACCTTCTAAATAATGTCTTTACGTTTTTACAGAATATGCATTCAAGGCCATAAACCAGGGTGGTCTGACATCAGTTGCTGTTCGGGGGAAAGACTGTGCAGTAGTCGTCACACAGAAAAAAGTCCCAGTAAGTCTGCTGTCATGTACCCTTTTTTCCACTGAAATTTGGCCGGGGCGTCTGAGAAACATCTTTCAGAATCAGCCGCATTTCACTGACTTGAGAAATAAACGATGATGCAATTTGACCGTTTGCCCACAAGTAAAGCAATGCATTCTAACATTCATTTGAATTTCCAAGCTGGGATGTCTTCTCTGTGGTGTAAACACGCAGAACTAATGGTGGAAAAGGTGACTTTTATTAATGTTACTGGTAAGTTCAGTTCCAGTGGGGCTGGTGATATCAAAACAATCTGTGTTTTCCAGGACAAGCTGCTGGATTCTTCCACTGTCACACACTTGTTCAGAATCACAGAGAACATCGGCTGCGTGATGTCAGGAATGACAGGTACAGATCTCATCCACACAGTCATGTTCACGTGTCTGCTGGATCTGATGCGCTCATTCATGGCTTGTGTTTTGCATTCAGCTGACAGCAGGTCTCAAGTGCAGCGAGCTCGGTATGAGGCGGCCAACTGGAAGTACAAGTATGGTTATGAGATTCCAGTAGACATGCTTTGTAAAAGGATCGCTGACATCTCTCAGGTTTATACGCAGAATGCAGAGATGAGGCCGCTCGGCTGCTGTAAGTCAACACTTGCTAAATTACATACGCACACATGAAGTAGTTTAAAGGGGGCATGTCATGTTTTTTGGTGAATTTTTCACTCTGATTTTCAAGGTTTTTGTGCCAAAACGTTTCTAATTTAGAAAGGCCTTAAATCAGAGCGGAAAGTCTTAAATTCAAAAAGCCATGGCAATAAATGTTGCATGCTTTGCAAAAAAAAAAAATACAAATAAATAAAATGTATAGCGTTTGTGGTCTTGTATCTTTTCCAGGCATGATTGTAATTGGTGTAGATGAGGAGCTCGGGCCACAGGTGTATAAGTGTGACCCAGCAGGTTATTACTGTGGGTTCAAGGCCACGGCTGCAGGTGTCAAGCAGACAGAGGCTACAAGCTTCCTGGAGAAAAAAGTGAAGAAGAAATTCGATTGGACCTTTGAGCAGACAGTTGAGGTGCGATCGCTTTTAAAAATTCAGAATTCAAGAAAACTTTTGATAACAGCTTCATCAAAATTGATTCCAGCTGCTAACATCAGCTCATAATTTAAATGATTAGTTCACTTCCAGAATAAAAATTTCCTGATCATTTACTCACCCTCATGTCATCCAAGATGTACATGTCTTTCTGTCTTCAGATGCAAAGAAATGTAGGTTTTTAAGGAAAACATTCTAGGATTTTTCTTCATATATAATAGACTTCAGTGGGGATCAACGAGTTTCAGTGCAGCTTCAAAAGGCTCTACACGATCCAAGCCGAGGAATAAGGGTCTTATCTAGTGAAACGATCGGTCATTTTCTTAAAAAAATAAATATGTTTATACTTTTTAACCACAAATGCTCATCTTGCACTAACTCCACGATGCGTGTCCGTGACTTCACGCATGACATAATCATGTTGGAAAGGTCACACGTGGTTAGCTCTTCCTCTGTGTACTCCGGTTCAAAAAGGTAGGGTTGGAAAAACTCCATCTCATTTTTTCCTCGACTTAAAAATTGTCCGACATTGTTGTTTTGCAAAGAACGTTTTACTTTCTTTGCACGTTTGCTTTGTAAACGCTGGGTCGGTACTTCTGCCAACGTCACACGTGACCTTTCCAACCTGACTATGTAATGCGTGAGGTCGAGCTACTGCAAGAAGAGCATTTTGTGGTCATAAAAAGTATATACATTTTTAATTTTTTTAAGAAAATGACCCATGGTTTGGCTGGATAAGAGCCTTATTCCTCAGCTGGGATCATGTAGAGCCCTTTGAAGCTGCACTGAAACTGCAATTAGGACCTTCAACCTGTTGATAAATGATCAGAAAGTGAACTAATCTTTTAATGTTAACAAGATTCTGAAGGGAATGGTTTTATTTTTGTCATGTAAACTTCAGGTTCCAGCACATTTGCTTCTATAATGTGTCCTATTTATCACTGATATAATAAAAAACCCAGTGAATTAAAACAGATGTTTATGTATATGTGTATTTGTGGCACCCAATTTTTTTTCAGACACACTTAAACTGTATCAATGTCATTGCGTCAGTTGACAAAATGACAAACCAAGTGGTATGATTCAGCTGATAATGCTAAAAGTTTTCTCAGAACTAACTTTACTTTTCTGAGCAGTTTTTGTACATTTCAGCAACTGGCCCCAAGGTGTTCAGTAGATCTGTGTCTGGTCACGTTTCTTTGGAGTGGAAATATCAGCTTCCTCTAAACTTGCTTTGCTCACTAATGTAGTTAAAGATATTACAGTAAGGTTTGGTTATATATGCTTCCTGATTTATTACACAATTTCTTTGTAAACAGTATTGCTAATCTATATATTTTGAAATCTTTAAAACAAGGAAAGGTTATATTAACAACGTACTACTTTAAAAGGGATTTTTGATTTTAGGATGTTTGCTAGTTATTTTTTATACATCCTGAAGCCAAAAATCTATTTTAAATCCATTTAATTATCTGTCTGTTTCATTTAATTTAATAAGTAGATTTGGACTAATAAAGCATTTCCATCCACAGACGGCGATCACTTGTTTATCAACTGTGCTGTCAATCGATTTCAAGCCGTCTGAGTTGGAGGTAGGCGTCATCACAGCAGAGGATCCGAAATTCAGGTGGGTGGAAGAACCGTGTTCACCATCTACACGGAGAGATCTGCACTCTGTTCTACAGAAAAATCACTTCTAGAAAGACAGTCGATGCCTTCAGTATTGATATTTGTCAAATGATGCAACATGCCTCATTTATGTCACTTTTGACGTGTCACACATGCCAGATGCGTATTACAATCAAAGCATGCTTTACAAATTATATTTTTCACGGTTTTGGTCATTTGCTCTGTTCCAGGATTCTGTCAGAGTCAGAGTTGGACACTCATTTGGTGTGTCTGGCTGAGAGGGACTGAGATCTCCAAGGTGCTGCTCACAGTTTTGAGATACGTAGGATCCTGTTCAGAGCTTTTGTTCTCATGTAAATTCCCTGTTCCATTAAATACATTTTGAGAAAAATATTCCTGCTCTCTTCCTTTCTATTTTTCTTCTCATATAGCAGGACATTTCAGGAGTGAATCTTTTACTGGGGGAGTCCCTATCATGCACATCTTTTGTTTTCGCTACATCCTGTGTTTTCCCGAGTTGATTTCACAACAGGGAAATCTTTCACAAACATGTTTTTCATTCCGTGCCATTGTTTGTGGACTTTGATCAATTTAATTGTAACAAAAGAGTCGATTAGGGTAGACTAGAGATTATCACGCAAGGAACGTCAAACACGTGCTTTTGAGTTTAATCACACTGATGAGCTGACTCGCCCTCATTCTGTAGTTTACAAAGTGTTTTTCCTTAATGAGATACTACACAATTTTGTGGTGTGACTGAAAATATGAACAAATATGAATCATTTCTGTGGAATTCTCCTAGTAAATCTGATCCACGGATACATGTTTGATAAGAAGATCAGAAAATAATCAGACTAAGGAATTAATACCTTCAGCAAGGATGCATAACATGTTTATAATTTTAGGAAAGATATATATTTTAAATGTTCTTTTCCGAATTCAGGACCCTGAAAAAAAGGATTCAGTTTCCATGAAATTTTTAAGCAGCACAACTGTTCTCAACATTAATAATAATAAAATGTTTCTTGAGCAGCAAATCGACATATTAGAATGATTTCTGAAGAATCATGTGACACTGAAGACTGGAGTAATGATGCTGAAAATACAGCTTTACATCACAGGAATAAATTATATTTTAAAATATATTCAAAAAGAAAATAAGATTTCACAATATTACTGTTTCCTGTATTTTTTTTATCAAATAAATGCAGCCTTTTTGAGCTATATATACAGGTGCTTCTCAATAAATTAGAATGTTGTGGAAAAGTTCATTTATTTCAGTAATTCAACTCAAATTGTGAAACTCGTGTATTAAATAAATTCAATGCACACAGACTGAAGTAGTTTAAGTCTTTGGTTCTTTTAATTGTGATGATTTTGGCTCACATTTAACAAAAACCCACCAATTCATTATCTCAACAAATTAGAATACTTCATAAGACCAATAAAAAAAATAAAAATAAACATTTTTAGTGAACTATTGTCCTTCTGGAAAGTATGTTCATTTACTGTACATATACTCAATACTTGGTAGGGGCTCCTTTTGCTTTAATTACTGCCTCAATTCGGCGTGGCATGGAGGTGATCAGTTTGTGGCACTGCTGAGGTGGTATGGAAGCCCATGTTTCTTTGACAGTGGCCTTCAGCTCATCTGCATTTTTTGGTCTCGTTTCTCATTTTCCTCTTGACAATACCCCATAGATTCTCTCTGGGGTTCAGGTCTGGTGAGTTTGCTGGCCAGTCAAGCACACCAACACCATAGTAATTTAACCAACTTTTGTTGCTTTTGGCAGTGTGGGCAGGTGCCAAATCCTGCTGGAAAATTAAATCAGCATCTTCAAAAAGCTAATCAGCAGCAGGAAGCATGAAGTGCTCCAAAATGTCTTGGTAAATGGGTGCAGTGACTTTGGTTTTCAAAAAACACTATTGACCAACACCAGCAGATGACATTGCACCCCAAATCATCACAGACTGTGGAAACTTAACACTGGACTTCAAGCAACTTGGGCTATGAGCTTTTCCACCCTTCCTCCAGACTCTAGGACCTTGGTTCCTAAATGAAATACAAAACTTGCTCTCATCTGAAAAAGAGGACTTTGGACCACTGGGCAACAGTCCAGTTCTTCTTCTCCTTAGCCCAGGTAAGAAGCCTCTGATGTTGTCTGTGGTTCAGGAGTGGCTTAACAAGAGGAATATGACAACTGTAGCCAAATTTCTTGACACGTCTGTGTGTGGTGGCTCTTGATGCCTTGACCCCAGCCTCAGTCCATTCCTTGTGAAGTTCACTCAAATTCTTGAATCGATTTTGCTTAACAATCCTCATAAGGCTGCGGTTCTCTCGGTTGGTTGTGCATCTTTTTCATCCACACTTTTTCCTTCCACTCAACTTTCTGTTTACATGCTTGGATACAGCACTCTGTGAACAGCCAGCTTCTTTGGCAATAAATGTTTGTGGCTTACCCTCCTCGTGAAGGGTGTCAATGATTGTCTTCTGGACAACTGTCAGATCAGCAGTCTTCCCCAGGATTGTGTAGTCTAGTGAACCAAACTGAGAGACCATTTTGAAGGCTCAGGAAACATTTGCAGATGTTTTGAGTTGATTAGCTGATTGGCATGTCACCATATTCTAATTTGTTGAGATAGTGAATTTGTGGATTTTGTTAAATGTGAGCCAAAATCATCACAATTAAAAGAACCAAAGACTTAAACTACGTCAGTCTGTGTGCAATGAAATTTTTTAATACATGAGTTTCACAATTTGAGTTGAATGACTGAAATAAATGAACTTTTCCACAACATTTTAATTTATTGAGAAGCAACTGTATATTCACATATTTGAAATGAAGTTGGAATTCACCTCTCGCCATGTGACAGTGATGAAGATGATTATGATGCATGTCATATACTCAAATCTTTCCAATGGTTTTAACAGTATGCTATTCACTGTCAGGAGAACAAAGCTATGGAATTTCCCTAAAATGCGTGATTCCTGGCTCATCCGTCTCCAGAAACATGACTAATGCCGTTTTAAAAACGCTATGACTTTGAATTAGGCGGCGATCTGAACAATCTAAAAATTGCACTGATCCATCATGAGTTTTATGGATGGTCACACACATAATGAAATCCTAGCAATGAAAATGTAATGCTTATAAACCTCACACTTTTAGTGGTCGGGTGTTCATTTCTCTTTCTTGTGGGGAACTTCATACTGAGCGTGAGTCAGATATTCATCACTCCACTTTAGCAGACCCAAGGAATTTTATTCAAACTATAGTGACGCATCTACGTGACTCATGTTTTCCAGAAAGGAAATGATACGGTTACTGTACACACAGAGGGCTTTTTTTCTGAACAAACCCTATGGGCTGGTATTCCCACCACTACAGGGGTTTACATGTTCTTTCACAAGTTTCACAACTCAGAAAATTTCCAAGCCTTCTGAAATCAGTCCAGCACATTCAATACAAGAAACACCCAGACTCAGAATTAATGTCATTTCTTTTGTTTTTAATGTAAAAATATTTTCATAGTGTAATATATAGACTATACACATTATTGACAAGTGTTTCATTTCACATATTTACAAATATAAAAATATATCTCTATATATTCACAAAATATACAAATTTTCCCAACTCTTTGGCTTCAAAAATATTAGTAAAGGTTTTGGTCCAGCTATCTCTGGGGCTCTTTCCATGGTTAACAGCACCACCGCTATCATGCCCCCAGGAAGGGTTCAGCTCTTCTTCTCCACTTTTGCGGAGTCCCGTCAAGGGATTGACATCCTGGGATATGGCACACCCCGTCCCAGACCTTGAGACAGTACCTACAGCCTTCGCTGTTGTGCATTATGGGGATTGTTGTCCTGAGGGCCAGACTATCTCCCACAGAACTGGATGTCATCATACATCTGTTAAAAAATTTAAAAGAAATGTTAATATAAATAATATAGTTGTGTGCATATATATTTTTTTTATTGTTATATATTATATTCCTCAAGTTTATTAGGAAACTTACACAATCTTCATCAGAAAAGCACTCCTCATCGCTCTCCTCTGATTCGCTCTCTGGCATCGCCCTGAGCTCTTGGGCCGTCCGGGTGTAAAGCTGCCTCTGGATCTCGCTGTTCTGTCGGCCGAAGGTCAGGTGGTACGGTGTGTATCCTCCATAGGTTAGACTGTTAACATCAGCTCCCAGAGCGATGAGTGTGTGCACCAGATCCAGGTTCTGCAGGTCCACAGCCAAATGGAGTGACGTACGGCCGCTACACTGCTCCTGAACACAAGAAATCACACATTAGTTCTCTTAAAACGCATATATAAGAGTCATTTATGAAGCTGCAGAGGGTTTTAAACTTATACCGTACCTTTGCGTTTACATCTGCCCCGAGCTGGACCAGACTCTCCACCATTGAGAGGTAGTTGTTAATTGCTGCTATATGGAGACACGTGTGTCCTGTAATAAAAAACGAGGATGGTACTTTAAAAGCGGCACTCTTTTGTACTCAAAATCACGACTTTTATATGGAGACACTTGTTTTTTGTGTTTTGCTAAAAAGAAGGGCATTGCTTCAAAAACTGCTTTATTACTCAAAACTATGACGTACCGCTGTAGTTTGGGAAGCTGAGAATGGAGTGCAGATGCTGGGTCTGAATCTGAGTCAGTACTGAGAAGCAAGCTAGTGACCCTCTTTTGCAGGCGATGTGGAGGGCCGTGTTTCCACTTTGATCGACCAGCCGGGGGTCACAGCCGGCCTTTAGCAGTCTGTCCACCATGTGTGGCTGATCTGTGATGACGGCGAGGTGCAGTGCAGTCTGCGGATGGATTTGGATGTTAGTCAGGTTTGGAAAATAAGGTTTTATTTTGAGGTGTGAATTGTGTTTTTGAGGCGAGTAGCTCTTTGTGAAAGTTCAATTACCTCTCTTTGGTTGTTCTGTCTGTTCAAGAAGGGGTCGTTCTGACACTGTCTGATAATCTGGATGGCATAATCTTCCGCCTCTTGAATGATGGCAAGGTGAAGATACCTGGAAAATAAAGTGGGAGGGTTTTTTTTAGAAAATATTTTAAGAACACGCTCAGAGGATGTGGTTTAGCAGACACACACAGTACAAGCAGGCGGCCGTTTCGCAAGAATGGAGTTTTGAAGGTTATTTCCAACCAGTGTGGCTGATACATTATCTGCGCTTGGCCGCGCGCCAGGGACTTTCCTGCCTGCGCACTTTGTTTCTCAAGCTCCTCCCACTTTGGGCGCTGCTCCAAAACGAGATTTGTTTACTTCCGCACTTCAGCGATATTCCGCAAATATAACTATTTGCATAACTTCCCTAAAAAGTTAGTTAAGGTATGTTTTATTTTTTATTTTTTTACAATTATAACTGTAGAGGCAAATATGCAAAGTTGGTCCCAATAAAATAAATAAATAAAAAATATTTTACTTGTATCGTTTTTATCGAGCGAAGGGAATAGTAATGCATTATTTAAATGAATGTTATCAACAACTATTTTTAGACCACCACAACTCTGAAACAGATTTTAGCCACAGCTGTTGCAAGTTGCATTAAATGGGTCAATATCTGCACCACTTCTGCCACAATTTTTTTTTTATTTTTTTATTTTTTATTTTTTGCTTGGAAACGTGCAAACCATTATCCTTACAAAAAAAAAAAAAAAAAAAAAACAAGTTACACTTACGTGTCTCCGTCCTCAGTTACAACTTCTGTCCAAGGTTCACACATCCCCTTACTGACACTCGGACCAGGCAAAGACAAAGTCTCCATTTCCTCCACAATTTTCCTATACTCTTCATCCTTTAGAGAATCCACGCCGCTGTCGACGCGATCCTCGCAGGGTTGCATTTTCCTGGTTTTCATATCCATTTCATCCATATCACAATCCCGAAAGTTGATCATGCCAGCTCTGTGTACATCCATCGCGACGCTCGCTGTGTGTGAAGTGTGCAGAGAGGGCGGCGCACGAGCTTTTATAGCTACGCCTCGGTTCCATAATTCACATCTGGGGATTTCCATTAGCAACTATCTTGACTACACTTAAAAAGGGGAACTCGTAGCGGGCTTTTATTTAGAGAATTTCCCTCAAGATGACTCTGCGAAGTAAGAATGAAAATCTGAATTTTCCTATTACACATTAGAATCTACCTGGTGATACGCAGTAGGCCAAACTCACGGGAAAATGAATGACAAGAGATCATGAATGAGAGTCATGAGAGGGGACTATTGATAATGCTGCAGGAAATATATATGCAGCTAGAAATAGCTCTTGATATCAACATTATTTTTTGCTTGTTTGTTCGTTTTTATACTGAGGTACAGTGACCCCAAAAAGCGAATGTCTTTGCATTATGCAATATATATATATATATATATATATATATATATATATATATATATATTATATATATATATATATATATTTTTTTTTTTTATTTATTTTTTATTTTTTTTTTTGCTGGGAAACTTGCATTGCATTACTTTTTTTCTTTAAAAAATACACCTATATATATATATATATATATATATATATATATATATATATATATGGAAACTTTCAGGTTGGTAAATGTTAGTTGAAGATGTGGTTAATGTGGTTATCCTGCTTTAGGACACATGTGGGGACTTACAGGGAACTTCAGACATCTACTAAAAATCACCTTGACACACATTCTGTATCTGAGAATCACTGTTTGATTTCCTTTTTTTTTTAAATGAAAGGGAAAATTAGAATAAAGATCAATGGTTGCATGTCATTACAAAAACTTTGGAAAAGGAAATATCCTAGTACATAAAAAATGTATTATTTAAAAACATAATTTGTTTGCTTGCAAAAGCCACTTGTTTATATTCAGACATTATAAGTGATGATGTGAATGTTTAAATACTTTTGGGGCCAGTCTTTAATTCCTTATGATGCAAAGGTGATTTTTTTTTTTTTTTACAGTGCAAAAGGTGTTCTACAAAATTCTGAACCTTTTTCAGAATTAATATATGAATGTGAAGAGGGCTGAGTCAGTTTAAGTAACTGAAGTGAAACATCCCACATGGAAGGCCCCTCAATGTTCCACATGATGCAGATTTGTGGGGTCCACCATATTCCCCTGCACTTTTTTTCTGGGGCTCCCCCTATACATTTTCTAGTGGCAACCATCATACTTCACCATCTTTTTAGTATTTTCCATGATAGCATTAAAACAAAATGAAACCAGTCAAACACTGAAGACTGGAATTTTAACAATTTTACCTCCGAAATTGCTAGTAAATTTCACAAATAATTACAAAAAAACCTTCAAATAGCGCTTTGAGTTAAACATGACATTTTGAAATAGAAAGTAGTTTCAAATAATCTTTGTTTTATATACAACTTCGTGAAAAAAAAAAATCGTGTTACAGTGAAACTAATGTACACTTATTTGCATGACAGAAAATATGCATTTGTATTCTTTTCAGTAGAGAACAAAGGCATGAACTGCAGTATCTGTCTGGTTTCGTTTCCACCTCTTCAAACAGAGCAAGACAGATGGACTGTCCAAGTAAAAAAAACCCGGAAACTCCAAGTAAATAAAGAATTAGTGTGATACTGTCTACTGTACCTTTCTTCACCTGACGTTTGCACTGGAAACCACTGTAGCTCTGTTCACATAAAGGAGGAGCCATAACATAGCAACCGTTTCTACCAACAGCACTTATGTCACTATGGCGATACCGTGACATACGTCAAGATGGGTGTCTGTAGCGCTCTGCTTGCTTTGTTATGAAGCAATTGAAACGATGCTTACGAATTCCAACCATTGTTTCCTAAGCTGGATATCAGCTAATGGAGATTCACAGAATGTACTAAAAGAACATTCCCTGAAATGTTAAACATACAAGTTTGAACTTGAATGCACATACTGTTCCAATAGGAAAATTTGGCTACAGTCCATATTGGTGTTACTTAACTGAATGTGTGGTATGTGTGCAATTATTTTTCAGCCTCAGTCTATGTTTTCATGCATATGCAGAGGATTTAGTTCTGTTCTGAATGGAGGGAGTTTTGGGAGGTCCAGGTGTGGGATGACAGTTTGACCCACTATTCTTAGTTTGACAACACTTTAAAGATCAGCGCGTGGGCTGTGTTAAATTGGGGTAGACCTGTTCTTTGCTTGAACACTGAGTCATAATCCAGCTTCTGTTCATGCCGGAGGTGTCTCTAAGACTCTGCAAATTGCACAAGTCCACGAATAAACAAAGAGAGAGAATCCTGTGAATACGCATTCCAGGAAAACCCTTAAAAACCACTCGCTCTAGAACCTGATGTGCGAGATCCACCCACGCTTCAAGTCTCCTCCTAACAACCAACCAGTTTAAACAGCTTTGTGTTATAATGCATTGTTACCATTAGTAATTAATTATGTAACATGTTGAAATTTATATGGAATCTAGCGTGTTAAGTTGTGGAAGGGCTTGGCTTGGCATTATTTGAATAGATTCATTTTTATTATTATTCCTTCATGTAAAGGTAAGGAGTTTTGTTGTTTGAAAAGAACGAATTAATGAATAAATACATAAATAATGTTTAAGAAATAATAAAATAAAAAAAATAAAAAAATCATTATTTTTTATTAAATTTTTATGCAAACTAGGAAAGAGAGAAGTTTTGTTTTTATAATAATAATTATTATTATATTATGCACACTGAGTGAAAAGTTGAACTCAAAATAAAAATAAAATTCAGTCTTTTATTAAATTTTACATCAAATGCATGGGGAAGGAGGTTTTGTTTGTTTGAAAAAGAAAATAAATAAATAATAATAATAATAATAATAATAATTATTCTTAATGAGTAAAAATGCAATTTAATTAAAATTATTATTATTATTATTATTATTATTATTATTATTATTATTATTATTATTATTTGTACGTCAACCACATGGGGAAGAGAAAGGTTTTGTTTGTTTGGAAATAATAATATTATTATTATTATTATTAATATTATGCACATTGAGTGAAAAGTATAGCATTGAAAATTTTTTACTTTTAATTTAACTTTTCTTAGTCAAAATATTTTGAAATCCTAAAACGTCATGTTTATTTTTAGGTTTTCAATGTGGACATTCGGACCCACTGTATATTCTTTTTCTTTGCCTTACACATCATATCATATCATCATCTTTTTATATGAAATTTATCTTAAGCAGTTAGCAGCTCAAGACAATGTGGACAGCAGTTTCCTGTAAATACGATGTGGTGATGCAAAATGGCCTAAATTCACATCTGTGACGTTGATCTGATCTGCACGCTGTTTTTAGAGTATTCTCTTCGTGACACAACAAAACCTAGTGGCCTTTTCCACACTTGCCATACGTCTACACATGAGTCAGCAAGAGCAGATCTTATGATCCGCATACTACAATACAAAGGTCTTCCTATTTGTAAATTGTTGTAATGAAGGAAAAGATTATGCAGTAAATGCTGTAAGTGATGTAGTGTGCAGCAAAGGTCACAAAGACTTTCCATTCACAGGGTCTCTGTGGTAATATCTGTAGATTTTATAGATCCTATAGTTACACTACAGATTACATAAAATCAATACAATATACATAGATGATACAATTTTTATATAATTGAATTGTGTGTCTGTGTGTACATCATGTTTTAATAATTGTTTTTTGTCTGTAAGAAAAGAAATAAAACTTAATGAATTAGAATATATTACAAATGCTGTAATTTTTGCATGATTATAATGTCATAATATACAGTCAAAGTTTTGTTTCAGTTTATACATGCACACTAACCTTTTATAGACATTTCTGACATTATTATACTACAATCCCTTAAGCAAAGATATTATTTTCCCTTATATATTGTATGATCGATATATTAAATTATTTCATTTATATTGAATATATACTGAATAATATGTTGTTTTAATATAGTACAATATACTAAATAATACACAAGGAATTGCTGCAGTAATACACTGCATAATATAAAGATGTTCATGCGATAAAATATTCTACTGTGTGTATTTGAACATATGTACTATAGATATTCACATGTATGTACAATATATGTACACAGTTAGAAAGAAAATATCTATTTTGATATTTATCCATTTGTTTGTAGTTATATATTATACATAAAATGCTCAATCGATTAAGTTATGAATGTCAAATATAATTGTGCACCCTCCACATTGCAATGCCTTTAACAAGACATCTAATTGTCCAAAAATTCTGATATTTTAATGTTTGTTTTCAGTAAACACTTTTTTCTTATACCATCACATATATTTTCATAAATTAAACAGTAACTAACAGTAGCTATGTAAACAATGAAGTGAGATCAAGTTTATAAATATGTGTTCGGCTTTATATTAACTTGTAAACACTAAATTATGAAAAAGAAATAGATTGAGTGTTTCAATATAAAGGCTATTACATGTAAAAGTGAGGTTTCTGTCTTAAGGGGTATATGGTCCATGAATATATTACAGTATGTTGAGAAATATTATCACTAGTTCCCCATATATAGAAATATATTATTTAATATATTACATTACATTTTCCAGCATATTCCCACATATTTTTGCTTCATAAGGGATTTTTAAACCTATGTTATATTATCATCTGTTATAGTAATATCTTATAATAACTAAACAGCGGATTGCACCGAACATACTGACACATATCGTTTGAGATGACCTCACTGGCTGTTGGTTGGCATGTTTTCAGGGGTTGTATGGAAAAAAAAGTGCTGGTGATGAGTCCCACCCAGTGATATATTAGTATCACTAAGAAACCATTATAGTTTTTATTATTATTTATTCATTTTTTATTTTTATATTTTCCATTCTCATTTTTTTATTTCAATTAAAGTTTTAGTAATTTTGTCATTTTTGTCATTGCTAGTTTTTTACTATAGTTTTAATTCTTAGTTTTAATTCATTATTATTTAAGTTTAGTTTTAGTTATATAAGAACATCAAGTTAAACTAAATTTAAATGAGAAATGTTGCTTTGGCAACTAAATCTGAAAAAAAAAAGAGTTTTTTATTTTATTTCATTTATTCATTATTTCACTTCACTTTTTTGCCCTTTTCAGTTTTTTATGTAACATTTTTGCCCTTTTCAGTGTTTTTTTTTTGGATATTTTTATATATTATTCAGTATATATAATATATATAGGAGATTTACATATGGCACAAACATGCAGCTCATTGTTAGGAGCTGATTATATATATATAAATTTTCATGTGAAATTTACAACTTCAAAAACTTTAACACATGTGTATTTTTTTATTAAATTTATAACATCACACCCACATCCTTAAATAAATCTATTTTGCATTGTACACAAAATAGTTCCTCTCGGGACCTTAAGGACAAAAATGTCCCCATTGAAACCCATTAAAACTGCTATTTTTAATCTAAGTGCCATTTAACTGTAAAATTATGCAATTTTAATAGGCTTTCAATCTGGTGGCAAGGCTTCAAAATTGATTTTTTTTTTTTTTTTTTTCTGTTTTTGACCAGATGGTGCTTTTTTTTTCAGATTTAGTCTATAATGCAAATGCTCGCTTTATTACTGGTTTCTGCTTCTGCATATTATAGAGCCAATTGGAAAATTAATGCGGCTAAAATTGTGTGGGTGTATTGGTATGGATGTCAGAGTGTGGTTTTTATGTGTCCTAAAAAAAATGTGTGTGTGCATGTGTGCTTGTAATATTTGAGAGAGAAAAACTCTACTGTACTGCAAATCATAAATCCAATCACTGTGTGCTCCAGCAGAGTTTTGCTGGCATCTAATGGGGAAAATCTTACTGAAAGCTAATTTTTTGAGATATCAACCTCAAATTTGGAACACAACTTGTTTATATTTATGTCTTTGATTTTCTAGCAGGTTTAGAGTTCAACATGTTTCATAAAATATTTTTTACTTCAACAATAATCTGCCATGGATCTTCTTTAAAATGAGACCAAACTTAAGTCTGTGCTCCCAAGCTTCAAATTTTTACGATAGTTTTTTGACATGGACAGTTTTGTCCACTGTGTAACTTTTTAATATTGACGGAGAAGGGTTAAACACTCTAGAACCTGTCCTCATGCATGACATCAATAATGTAAAAGTTATTTAATGTGCGTTTCACTCAGCTGTTATACAAACCCGATTCCAAAAAAGTTGGGACACTATACAGATTGTGAGTAAAATAGGAATGGAATAATTTACAAATCTCATAAACTTATATTTTATTCACAATAGAATATAGATAACATATCAAATGTTGAAAGTGAGACATTTTGAAATGTCATGCCAAATATTGGCTCATTTTGGATTTCATGAGAGCTACACATTCCAAAAAAGTTGGGACAGGTAGCAATAAGAGGCCGGAAAAGTTAAATGAACATATAAGGAACAGCTGGAGGACCAATTTGCAACTTATAAGCTCAATTGGCAACATGATTGGGTATAAAAAGAGCCTCTCAGAGTGGCGGTGTCTCTCAGAAGTCAAGACGGGCAGAGGATCACCAATTCCCCCAATGCCGCGTCGAAAAATAGTGGAGCAATATCAGAAAGGAGTTTCTCAGAGAAAAATTGCAAAGAGTTTGAAGTTATCATCATCTACAGTTCATAATATCATCCAAAGATTCAGAGAATCTGGAACAAGGGTCAAGGCTGGAAAACCATACTGGATGCCCGTGATCTTCGGGCCCTTAGATGGCACTGCATCACATACAGGAATGCTACTGTAATGGAAATCACAACATGAGCTCAGGAATACTTCCAGAAAACATTGTCGGTGAACACAATCCACTGTGCTATTCGCCGTTGCTGGCTAAAACTCTATAGGCCAAAAAAGAAGCCAAGGCTCATTTAAAATGGACTGTGGCAAAGTGGAAAACTGTTCTGTGGTCAGGCAAATCAAAATTTGAAGTTCTTTTCTTTTTGGAAAACTGGGACGCCATGTCATCCGGACTAAAGAGGACAAGGACAACCCAAGTTGTTATCAGCGCTCAGTTCAGAAGCCTGCATCTCTGATGGTATGGGGTTGCATGAGTGCGTGTGGCATGGGCAGCTTACACACCTGGAAAGGCACCCTCGATGCTGAAAGGTATATACAAGTTCTAGAACAACATATGCTCCCAACCATACATCGTCTCTTTCAGGGAAGACCTTGCATTTTCCAACATGACAATGCCAGACCAAATACTGCATCAATTACAACATCATGGCTGCGTAGAAGAAGGATCCGGGTACTGAAATGGCCAGCCTGCAGTCCAGATCTTTCACCCATTGAAAACATTTGGCGCATCATAAAGAGGAAGATGCAACAAAGAAGACCTAAGACATTTGAGCAACCAGAAGCCTGTTTTAGACAAGAATGGGACAACATTCCTATTCCTAAACTTAAGCAACTTGTCTCCTCAGTCCCCAGACGTTTGCAGACTGTGATAAAAAGAAGAGGGAATGCCACACAGTGGTAAACATGGCCTTGTCCCAACTTTTGAGATGTGTTGATGCCATGAAATTTAAAATCAACTTATTTTCTCCTTAAAATTATGCATTTTCTCAGTTTAAACATTTGATATGTCATCTATGTTGTATTCTGAATAAAATATTGAAACTTGAAACTTCCACATCATTGCATTCTGTTTTTATTCACAATTTGTACAGTGTCCCAACTTTTTTGGAATCGGGTTTGTACAAAACATCTGTAGTTGTCAAGGTAAAAAATGTACAACTGTGGCTCCTAACATAATTTCTAAATATATATCCAAGTAAACTTCATAAACACTGCAGATATGTCAGGCTCAATGTCCACCCTCTCCAGCTGTGTCTTCTTGGTGATCTAATTCACAGGGGTCAGGGTCATTTTGATGGGTTTCTCTGTTTCTCTGGGGTTTGCAGCAACTGCAGCATAATGAAAGCACACTAATGCTGCTGCTGGCGACAGTCTCCTCTGAGCTGCAGAAGATGCATAATGTTAAAATCAGTTCACCAGCCAAGTTCAACACACAGAGGTATATCACAGGATGCTTGATGTCTAACATTTGTGCTCACTTCCACTCGCTCTCACTCTTGACAGATGAGGAAATCTGCTCAGTTACATGTTGAGCAGCAGCCACCTGGAAAAACACAAAAACTATGATGGAAGTTATATTGCAGTTAATTAAAAATAAATAAATATATAAAAGTCAAACAAGCAGTATTTTCAGTTTCAACAGAAATACCAGAAGAAATTTCTCAGCGAATATGAATAATTGAGTTGGACAGTGATGGGACTTGGAGTAAAAAAGGCGTTGGATCATAATCTTTACAGGTATTAAAAAAATCAAGTATTAAAAAATTAAACATACATTTCCAATAGCGTATTTTTGTGTGTTACTGACTTTAAGTTTCTTTCTAACTTTAATTTCTGAGCTGTAGATGAAGCACTTTGAGGAGTCATTGTTGGATGTCCACGTCAGTCTTCCGAGATGTGAGTGAATCATTTTTAAATGATGCAAAAATTCATCTATCCCAGAACGTTTAAAAGATGCACTTTTAAGAACAGTAGCGAAATGTACTAATTTGACTAATAAAACTTGTTTGCAACTGACTTGATTCTGGTCAGCATGTTTCAGCACATGCAGGTGGGATTGTGGCTTGTTAGTGGAGGAGGCAAAATAGCCTTATGACAAGTAGTGACGCCTCTTCAAATCTACATCTTTATCATCTTGAACTTTCAAAATTAATATTCTGGGACAAGGCCAACTCATATTTGAGCTACATGATGAAAACAAGTAATAGAAAAGAATGAGTAAATGATTTTGGATTTTACTGAAACTTTAAAAAAGCTATTGTGAGGACTTTGCAGTGCACTACACATTTATCTCAATGTACGAAATGTGAATGAAGGCATTGTGAATTTAACATGTTAGCAGACAGCGCCCTCTATTGGTTGACAGTCGTGTTTTATGTGAGATAAACGTTTCTTCATCTAGGGGACGCTGAAAACGGAATTCTCTATTTAGCCGCATTCACACCTTACTGTGCTTGACTAAAAGTCCGGTTTTTGGCTTTGTTTTCCCATTGACTTGCACTCTACAGTCTTCAGACATTATATGTACGCATATTTGCATTGCTTTGCATTGCCTCCATAGATCCCGCCTTCTCGCGCGCCACAATTGGTCTATTTTGCACAATGCTGCACGCTATTGGTCAAACTCCTTTTCAGTCATTACATTTACATTTAGTCATTTTGGAAACGCTTTTATCCAAAGCCACTTACAAATTGGGAATACATAAAGCGATTCTTCTTTAAGAGGCAAACAGACACAGGAAGTGCTTGTAATACATAGTCTTAGACATTGTTCAAATAAGTACACGGTAGAAAGAGAAGGAATAAATAAAGAGAAAAAGCTTCGAAAGAGATGAGTTTTCAGCTCTCGCTTGAAAATTGACAGGGATTCCGCATTCCGGATAGGGGTGGGAAGATCATTCCACCAGCCAGGAATGGTGAACGAGAATGTTCTGGAAAGTGATTTTGAGCCTCTCTGTGATGGTACCATGAGACGTTGCTTACTAGCGGATCTCAGACTTCTGGAGGGGATGTAGATTCGCCTGTGGCTGTTTTATATGTAAGAATCAATGTCTTGAACTTGATGCGAGCCGCAACTGGTAGCCAGTGCAAGGAGATAAAGAGAGGTGTAACATGCTCTTTTGGGCCTGTTGTAGACCAGTCATTCTGCTGCATTCTGAATCATTTGTAGAGGTTTGATTGTGCTTGATGGAAGTCCATCCAGAAGAGCATTGCAGTAGTCCAGCCTAGAAATGACAAGGGCCTGGACAATAAGTTGTGCAGCATGCTCCGTTAGAAAGGGCCTGATCTCTCTGATGTTGTGCAATGCAAACCTGCAAGATTGAGCAGTCTTTGCAACGTGGTCTTTGAAGGTCAGCTGGTCATCAAAGGTTACACCAAGATTTCTGACTGAAGTTGGTGGGGCAATTGTAGAAGAACCTAGCTGGATGGAGAAACCATACTGTCGAGTTGGAGTGTCAGGGAAGACAAGAAGCTCAGTCTTTGTCAGGTTGAGCTGTAGGTGATATTCTTTCATCCATTCTGAGATGTCCGCAAGGCAACTTGAGATCCGTGCAGCTACCGCTGGATCATCTGGTTGAAATGAGAGATAGAGCTGTGTGTCATCAGCATAGCAATGTTAGGAGAAGCCATGTGCCTGTATGATGGGACCCAGTGATGTTGTGTATGTGGAGAAGAGGAGAGGTCCAAGAGCTGATCCCTGAGGAACCCCAGTGACCAGTTGATGTGCTTTGGTACCTCCCCTCCCCAAGCCACCCTGAAAGACCTACCAGTGAGATAGGATTCAAACCAGTGAAGTGGAATCCCTGTGATGCCCAGTGATGAGAGGGCAGACAGGAGGATCTGATTATTCACAGTATCAAAAGCAGCAAATAGATCCAGCAGAATAAGAACTGAAGATTTGGAATCAGCTTTTGCAATCTGCAGGGCTTCCGTGACTGACAGTAGCACAGTCTCAGTTGAATGGCCACTCCTGAAACCTGACTGGTTAGCATCCAGTTTGTTGTTTGGTGAGAGAAACAATGATATCTGGTTGAAAACAACTCTTTCGAGGGTTTTCAATATGAATGGAAGGAGAGAGACAGGTCTGTAGCTATCTGTAAGTGAAGTGTTTAATGTAGGTTTTTCGAGCACTGGGGTTTCAGCAAGTACTAAAACAATAGGAAAACAAATCCAAACCCTGACATTTTAGGCCATTTATAAATCCTTGCCAGGATATAAAGATGATAAAGAGGATGTGTGGTCACCTTAAATGACATTTACATTTAGTCATTTAGCAGACACTTTCATCCAAAGTGACTTACAAATGAGGACAATGGAAGCAATCAAAATCTACAAGAGAGCAATAATATGCAAGTGCTATTACAAGTCTCAGTTAGCTTACCTACACATAGCAAGGTTTTTATTATTATTATTATTATTATTATTATTATTATTATTATTATTATTATTATTATATAAATAAAAAGAAAACAGAATAGAAAAAGGAAAGAGCAAGCTATTTTTAGAGGGCTTGTTTGCTTTTGTTAATTGTATACTAAAAATTAAGAAAACAAATTGATAGAATACAAAAAGATTAGAACAGCTAGTGTTTTTTTATAGAAAACAAGCAGTTAGTAAATGAGTAGTTTTTTTAAAGAGTGCAATATGTGTTTTAAATAGCCTAGTTTCAGCCTTATGCATTGTTGCATGAAAAAAACAAACAAACAAACAAGCTGTCTCCCAAATCTCTATACAATTATTAATATGTGTGTGCGTGTACTGATGCTATGGCAATTTGGTACGCAAAAAGAATCATTCCGATGAAGAACTACAAATCCCATCATCCACCGCAAATGCGAGAGAGAATCTGACCAATGAAATTGCAGGTTTTATAAAATCACGTGTCTAAGAGCCTGATGATTGGTCATCCACGAATCCATGTTTGAAACGTGACTTTCTTCGCCGGCCGGTGGTGTCGTCTTCGTCTCAGTGGGTTGTTTACTGTATTAAATACTAATAATATAGGATGCCAGTTCACCCGCGGGACAGAAAAGAGAATAACCACGAAGAAATGGACGTGGACTATCCCGAACAAGAGGCCAGCAGCTCCGACGAAGAGGACTCCGTGAGCTCGAGCGCCTCTGAGGATGGAGACACTTCAGGTAACGCTACAGACAGAGACACGAGAAAATCAGCCTTACTATGAGTGTGGGAGGCTAGACTATAATAATGATGATGATGGTGATGTTCTTGCAGACATGGATGATGAAGACTGTGAGAGAAGGCGAATGGAGTGTTTAGATGAGATGACAAATCTCGAGAAGCAGTTCACAGACCTGAAGGATCAGTAAGTGATGTGATGTACACCTGAAACAGGTCATGTGAAGACGCCAGACGAATGATTTCTCTCTTTAGGCTGTATAAGGAGAGACTGAGCCAGGTGAATCTTAAATTGCAAGAGGTGATAGCTGGCAGTGCTGCGGAGTACCTCGAACCCCTGGCCACCCTGCAGGAGAACATGCAGATCCGAACCAAAGTCGCAGGTCAGCTGCAGACAAACACACTGCTGTGTCGTTCACAGGAATTACAACCATCGTGTTTAAGTTTGATGTGTTATACTGTAAAGCAGAGGTCTTCAACTTATTTCAGGTCAAGAGAATTGCATTCAAAGCCTTGCATATAACATGTACTGTAGTATCAAACTTCGTTCTTTTAAAAATATCATACGCTCATCAAAACTACACTAAATTTATCAAAAAAATCTAACTGCATTTATTTGATTAAAAAAAAATACAGTAATATTGTAAAATATTATTACAATTCCAAATAGTTTTTTTAATGTATTTTAAAATTAAATGTATTCCTGTGATGTAAAGCTGAGTTTTTCTTCAGAAATCATTGTAATATAATGATTTGCTCAAGAAACTTTTCTTATTGTCAGTGTTGAAAACAGTTTTTTTTTTTTTTTTTTTTTTTTTTTTTTTTTTTTTTTGTGGAAGCCTAAATAGATTTTTCAGGAGATCAAAAGGACAGTATTTATTTAATCTAATAATTATATATTATAATAATTGTATACTATAGCGCTATTATTATATTTAATAATAATCTATAAAAAAAAAATATATATATATATATATAATTATAAACCTTTTGTTTATAATGTTTAAAATAATATATTTCCATTTGTCACAAATTTAAAATAAAAAATAATTAACCTAGTAATAATAATAATATTAATAAATGTATTCAAATTGCACATAACAATTTACATTTTTCACAAATTAAAGAAAAATATAACAGAATAAGCCTAATAATAATAAATGTCTGTAAATTAGACCAAAACTAGCAGATATTGTGTTCAATATCCTTGCTATAAAGACAAATAAATCCTGGTGTTAATGACCTACAATGCAGAGCTTTGTTTTAGCCCCAGCACACATTTTACATTTGATAACTTCCTCTTCCTACAATCATCTGTTTGCTGATGGTATTGTGATGCTTTAGTCATTTTTGCTCATATATATTATTCCAGGGATCTATCGTGAGCTCTGCTTGGAATCTGTCAGAAACAAATATGACTGTGAGATGCAAGCAGCCAGCCAACATTGGGAGGTAAAATTCACAGGACCCAGCACAAAATTCCTCTCACGCTTCTTCGTCTTCTTCCCTGCTTCTTCAATGTGTTCAATTGATTTCTGAGATTACATGTTAATATACCATATTCATGACAGAGTGAGAAGCTCCTGCTTTTTGACACGGTTCAGAGTGAACTGGAAGAGAAGATCAGACGACTGGAAGAGGACAGACACAGTATAGATATAACTTCAGGTAAAATACAGATGGCAGCTCGTACTCTATAATCTGTAGATTTAATTCTTTCGTTCACTTATAACTGATTGATGTGCTCTTGCACCAGAACTGTGGAATGACGGTCTGCAGTCTAGGAAGAATAAAAAGAAGGATCCCCTCAGTCCTGGAAAGAAGAAGAAACCTGTCGTTGTGTCAGATATCCTTTATGTAGTCTAAAGTCATTTGGGAGTGTTTTTCTGTTTGTTTATGGCAGCTGCCTTATTGCTATATCACTCGTTTCCTGAGCCGTCCCACGACCATACATTGTTTACATGTTGCAAGACCTGGATATACTCGAAGACTGGACTGCCATAAGAAAGGTTATTTCACTTCATCTCTTTGTTTATTTATATTTCTAATATCATTCTTATCTCAATTCTTACATATTATTCTAACACATTTCACAAATCGAAATATATATTTATATACATATTTATATATATATATATATATATATATATATATATATATTTATATATATATAATATGCATATTATTAGTAATAATAATTATAAATGTCTACAAATTAGACATTATCGTTATAAGCAAAAAAATGGACTCGCGTCATGTTGAAGGTCATCCTGATGTGTCCTGAAAAATCCATATATATATATTTTTGCAGGTATCTGTTTATATTTATTTATTCCAGTTTTTGAAGGAGCTATTAGTTCTCTGTTATTAATAAACTGCCTCATTTACCGTAGGCTATGGCTTCAATGGGTCCTCATAGAGTAAAAGTAGATGGTAAGAAGGATTTTGAGCATTATATTTGTTTGTGTGTAAAAGTGTTCACCATCTGTGTATCAGCTTGTATAAACTGTAAAGACTGTTTGAAGTGATTTGTGGAAAAGCATGTCAGGTCTCTGAACTGTGTGTGTATCAGCTCCGTTGAAACCAGAAAGGCACCATCATGTTGCCCGATCAGAAGATGGACGGCTGTTCTATGACAACAAATGGTACAGCCGGGGGCAGGCCATATGCATCAACAGGAAGGACGAGTACCCCACCAGTTCATGTGTGTGTGTGTGTGTGTGTGTGTGTGTGTGTGTGTGTGTGTGTGTGTGTTTACGCATATGGGTGATTCATCAACTTTTCTGCCCCCAAGGGTAATTTATCTTCAAAATTGCCTCAATAAATAAAATTAACAAATAAAATAAAACAAAAATTCATCAAGGAAACAAAACATAACATAATAAAAATAAAATCAACAAACAAAACACCTGCCCCACATAAAAAAAAAAAACAATACATATCAATAAAATAGGTGCATCTCAATAAATTAGAATGTCGTGGAAAAGTTCTTTTATTTAGATCCATACCATCACACTTGAACTTTAATAAGTCTTTCATGTGTAATGCTTTGCTTTTTTCTTTCCTCCAGTGCCACAATAACTACTATTAACCATGATGAGGTTTGGTACAAACGTCTGGATGGCAGCAAATCAAAGCTTTACATCTCTCAGCTCCAGAAAGGCAAATACACTATAAAACACTCATAAAGGTCCTCTTCATCTTCCTCCAGTCTCCATTTCCAGTGTCAAACCAAACCTTCACTGGTTCCGTGCCGTTCTCCGTTTGTCGCCATGTCGACTCGTTCATGCTGGATGGACTCGGGTCTTACATGCATGTACCACATGTTTGCACATCCTAAGTTCAAGCTGCTATACAAACACCTGGTTGCCAAGGAAACCGTGAAAGTGTGTGTGTGTGTGTGTGTGTGTGTGTGTGTGTGTGTGTGTGTGTGTGTGTGTGTGTGTGTGTGTGTGTGTGTGTGTGTGTGTGTGTGTGTGTGTGTGTGCCTTGATGACAAAGATGAGCCAGTAAAGCCTTGTTCAAAGCAGAAGAGCAGTGAAGCCCAACTTATTGGTATTGCTGATACTGAACACATGACAGTTCCCATGCATTTTATGAAATATAGAGTCAGTATTTTTATTTGTTGAGTTCTGGAGCATGTCTCAGTGTTCTGAAATGATTTAGTGCCATGTGTCCTGTTCTGTGTCTGTGAGATGCATAATGTTTTAAACTACAGAATGGTCTGCAAAGTGTTATTTTTCTACTTGTTCTAAAAATAATAGACAATAACTTGTGAATTCACTCTTAAAGACTGTAAGATGTATAGAGAATGTTTTAGTTTCGGATTAACCTGCAAGTCATGTACTTATTTTCCGTTAAACCAACTAAATGTAGCATATTCTGGTTAAATGTGTGACTCATGACTGGCTATATAAAAAACTATTTCTGGTAAATATTTTATTTTTCAAGCACCTAAATGTGAGATTTACGAATGTAAAAGTCTTAACAGTTATACTGAATG
Organism: Cyprinus carpio; assembly: GCF_018340385.1. NCBI lineage: Eukaryota > Metazoa > Chordata > Actinopteri > Cypriniformes > Cyprinidae > Cyprinus > Cyprinus carpio. The sequence continues at coordinate 6,661,871 of NC_056591.1, forward strand.
ATGTATGCTGTATTTTGTCTGTTTATCATATTATCACATCAATTTTTTGTAATTGTGTCAAGTTGCATGATTTGACTTATTTTATTTACTGATACAAAAATTATTTACTGATTTAAAAATTATTAAATAAAAATGCATAAAATAACACGAAACAAAACACAGCACCAATCCTGTCAGAAGAACCATGTCTTCCAGACGTCACAGAGCCTCAGCGTTCCAGCGCATCTGATTCACAGCGTTAATATAAATCTCCTCAAATTAGTAAGGAGTCAATCATATCTGAGTATTATGTTACCTATAAAACAATATTCGTAGCAGATAAGGAATATTGCTGTGAGATTCAGAAGAAGCTCTGACTGGACTGAGAATTCACAGAATTCAATTATATTGCACAGTGGTAGTCATATTCTGTTATAAATGTGGTTTTGCATGGCATTTTGTTTCTGTATTTATCCTGTGCTTACAATATGAAAATATTAAAAAAAAAGAAATCGTAATGTTTCCTAAATTTCCTTTGCCAACACGATATCAGAAATGTTTGTTTTTATTTGTATGGGATATAATTCAACATTAATATCAGGGTTATTAGTAAAAATTAAAACTAAAACCATAACTAAATACTCACTAAAATAAAATACACAAAACTTAAACATTTTATTTCAGCCAGTCGGCAAGGAAACATTTCTAATATTCATTTATGTTAATGACGTTCTAAAATAATTAAAACTGAAAGAAAATGTATACAAAGTATATACAGTATATAGGCATATATTTTTTTAAATCTAAAATTATGACAAAACAAAATGAAAAAAATAATGAAAATGAATTCAAATTATTAATAAAACCTGTGATAGTATCTTAATCACTAAATTTTAATTGCTCAAAAAAAAACGCAATGAGTAAAAAAAAGGCTTATTCTGTTAAGAATGTCATTCATGCATCTAAATGGATAGCTGTAAAAATGAAAAGTGTTTGTAGAACACAAATATATTTTGAGGAACACTGGGAACCATACAAAAAAGAAAAAGTGTACTATTCCTTTATTAACAGAACAAAACACAAATGGACATCTTGACGTGCAGAATCGTTCTGCAATCTGAATTCTTACGTTAAATGATTAAATTATCTCTACTTCTCTGGTACATTTATGCACAGAATTTTATTAATGTTTTAAGAATATTCATTAAAAACATGTAATAAAACTCACGAAGCCTATATATTAAAATCATGAGATTAATCATTATTAGTCGTTTTAGACAAGTCCTAATATTGTAAGACTAGACTTCTTATTTAATTATTTTAATGCAGTGCCTTTCTATGACCATGTAGAGGCAGTAGAAACTTATCTTGTTGGTCACTGCATGTCTGCTGTACTGCTGCACCAAAGCTGCTGGGTTTGTTTTCCAGGGTCTTTCATCACTTTTGTGGCAGCCTCTCTGTAAGTAATCTCATCACCAAGCCTTGTAGAATTTTTGTATTTTGATTTATTACATTTTTTTCTCATTTGCTATCTCTGAACATTGTAGTCTTCAGTCTTTGTAATATTTCTCAACTGATATTTAGGAGTTTTCACAGCCAGCTCATAGTCTTCAGCCAGCAGGTGACTAATGGTGGTACTCATAATGAATTGTTTATAAGTCAGAAGAACCTGACACTCCTTCACAAGGGCCAGAGCTAATGAGCTCGAGCAAAAGACAAAGAACACCTTTAAGAGGAGGAGGCTGAAACCTGCCTTTGTGTTTGAGACCAAGCCTTTGTACTCTGCTGTTGCCCTGGACTGATGCAATAGCCTAAAGATATGATGAGAATTTTTTTTTAAAAAGATTAAAAACACTACAGCTGCAAAGTATACATAGCCACGAGCAGAACCGACTTCCTGCAAACACAACAAAAATCATTAAAGCTGAAGTGTGCGCTTTCTGCTCCACTAGCGTAATGATTGTTTCACACAGGTTTCCCAAATACTCCCCCATCTTTCATTGGTCGAGAAAGCGGTAGCCACGCCCCCAAACTCACACCACTGGCATTCTAATAGCGATATATAGCCAAAGTCTTACACTTTTTTTGGTTCAGTCTCTGCACATTAAGTTGGGAGCAACTATTTTAACGTTGAGAAAACTACTCACTTTACCTTTAAACATTGTAAGTATCACAAAAAAAAAGTTCTAAAAAAATATAGAAATGAACAGCATTTGAAATAAATGTATCAGTATTGTCGAGCATTGCCTGATATGGGCTATATCCAGTAAAATCCTAATAGGTAATGTTCCAAAACCAAATGGCTTAAATTTTGGCAGACATTTAAGGTTTGTGTCCTGAGTCGAGCTTCGATCCACACAAATGAGGCAGGTGTTTTCTCAGCGAGTTGACCGAGGTATGTAAAGCAACACCTGTCCTAGTACCTGATATCCTCCAGACTCAAAGCAGGCCAGGCATGTGGAGGTAGTGTCGCTGTAACACCGTACAGAGAAATTGATATGGAAATCATATTGAAATCATCAACGGACATGGCCAACCGTTTGTGGAGCTCCTCAAATGCCATAGATTAGCACTAAAGGACATCTCTCTTTGGTGTTATCAGGAAAGTTTCTTCAAGAGGAAATTATGTAACGTTATTCACATTGCTTACATTCCTGTTTATTCTAAACAAACTTCTGTTCAGATGCTCCAGGAAAAGATTCTCTTATCAGGCTTCTGTCTTGTAAGCTCAGTATTTTGTTTGTGTTCCAGGAGAGAATAGAGATGCATGATGGCACTAATGTGACCTCAGGGGGTTTGACTGTTAGCAACTGTGTTCATGTTCAGTTTCCTTTTTGGTAGGATTCAGGATATTTTGCTGATTTTTTTGCATCATTGGTTAATTGCTAATTTTCAAGCATTATTGTCCAGTGAATGTGGGTGCATGTTTGTTCATTCAATCTAATTGTTAATACTGAGAGTCTCAGTGAGATTATTTGTGTCTGTTCCTGTCTCAGTTGAACACGTCACGTCTTCAAAGGCAAATGCAAAGCAAGCAATCCAGAAGGGAAATGTACACTAAATGAGAATCTTTTATGAGAAATTCCTGATGGGTGTAAATAGACTTAAACTCATGATTACAATCTGCACTTCAGTCACTTCCACTTTAAAAATGTGAAGACTACATCTTATATATTCATTCTGCAGAAATTAAATATGGCTATACATGTGTTAAATATATCAAATAGTATAGACAGAATTACACAATAATAAAATAGAAAAAATAAAAATAGTTTATATGCATATATAAATAAATATAGAACTGTCTTAAAATGTTAAATATTATAGGCAGAATTAATTACATTAACTTATAAATAAAAATAAATTAAATATATATATATATCCAGTCATTTAAAACATTCTGCCATCTCAAAGGAAAAGTTCACCCAAAAATGAAAATATACTGTAAATTTACTGTAAATGCAAGTCAGCTACTGTCACTTTGGGAGTCAAAAAAGCATACAGGCAACACAACATGAATTCCCATTGCTCCTGAAAGAAAATCAAATAGTCAAATATGACAATTAATTTTAACACCCAAGGTTAGGAAATGGTAATAAGAATTACCTTATATTAAGAACAATGAATGTGGGGAGTTGCCACAAGGCTATGCATGAATCAAACTGGGTTGATTTTAGACAACCCTGCTTTTGCCCTTACCAGCACTTCACAAGATTGAATATTCATAAACTGCCTCTGGTCAAAAAAAGGCTTGAATTGTTCAACAGTGCTGCATGGGATACCAAAATAGATTTAATTAACATTTAATCTCTAGTTCAACTCTGGGTCAAACAAGCAGGCCGGATGAACCAAGTCATGGCCCCTGAACAATACAAAACATGATGAAAATGTTGAAACTGTAAACTGCCAGAGGGAACACATGTACACCCCACGGCGCTTGGACAGGCCCCCAGTCTGCTGATGAAGATACTGCTGAAAAACCTTTTGACACAGAGAGCAAGCCAGGGAGGTAAACACAAAAAAACAATTACTGAAGTGCACTTCAGTTTTGATGCAAACACTTACGATATACGTATACAGCAAAACCATAGACTGTAAAAAAACAGATGTTCAACACATTTCTATTTCCTTCCACTTGAAAAATGGATCCAAAATGTCCCAGAAATGGCTGCCGATCATGACCTAGAGTCGTGGTATCAAAGTCCCGCCTAAACTCCTGCAGACCCAATCGCACACTCATAATCATGATGCCTCACCCCATTTTTATTGCATCAAATAACTAACTAAAACAAGCTCACTAGAAAAAATGAGCACTTGAACATACATCATCATGATATGAACTACCTAAATGATGAAAAGCATCTTTGGCAAAATAGTATTTGAAGTGTAATTAGATTTTTTTTTATTTGGCTCATGTCCTATTCCTTTACATGGAGAAGCTAAAATGACGAATGGGTCACCCTACAGTCTCGTGTAATGGACACGTGCATGTGGAGGCCATTGTAAGCCCGCAAGCACGCAAGTGCACATGAAGTGTGCCATTTGGGGCAGGGCCTTAGTATATAGTACATAGTATATAGTATATAGTACTCCATTTGCATACGTGAACTCGGCTGCTTGACACATGCGCACTAGAACGTTTCATCTTTGTTCAGTGTCTGCGATATTTCTCTCCAGAAGTTACGAGCAAGGAAAAGTCTGTACTTATATAATTGCAACTTTTTATCTATAACAATTACAAGTTCTAAACTTCAAATTGCACATTATTGCATGCAATAATGTTAACATTAACAAGAAATGCACTTTTTTTTTTTTTTTTAAATTGCGGGATAAACTAAGAATTGTAAAAAAAAAAAAAATAATAATAATAATAATAATAATAAAAGGAAAGAATTGAAACACGTTAATCTGCAATTGCAAAAAAAAAAAAAAAAAAACTAAAAAAAAAGTCAGAATTGTGAGATAAAATTGTTGTGAAATTTACATAACATGCACTGTACAGTGCATGTTTAATCTTGTGTTTAGTGGTCAGAATAAGCTTTGTTTCATAGAATGCTCATAAAATGCACATAAAAATCTACAGATGTTTATTTCTATAGAAAAACTGGGGCTTTAACTTTTTATACTGTACATTAGCTGTTCCAGCACCCACCCCCATCCCATACAGCCCACTGTAGCCTCCGGCGGCATCCGCGCATCCCTGCATGTGCCTCAGACTCTTACGTAATCCTGACAGAAAAGAACTGAGAAATAAAGAAACACCATCCCTCGCTCTCTCCTTCACCTGATTGTTTGTGTGTTGGATGGCCTGCGGGGCAGAAGGAAGGCCGTAGTCTGGACTCGCTCAAAGACAGGCTGGATCAGAGCTTTGTGTTTACTCAATCTTCAGCTGAATAGAGGAATATCTCCACATCCCTTTTTTGAATGGGAAATGCTTAGAGAGAGTGAAACTGGTGTGAATGCTGTGATGCTTATGGATTCTATTTTTAAAATATGTTAGGCTTACAGGAAGATGCATATTGTTGTGAAAAGCCTTACGGTGAATAGAGAAAGATGCCTGTGTTCCAGGAACTTAATGCATGCATTACAGTTTGGAAATGCTATTTATGGACTCAGAATTTCCCCCATCAGTCTACAGCACAGATCTTTAGCCTTAGAGTATTTATCAAATTACATGTGTTCAGAAATGTGATGTTCAGAAATGCAGTCGCAAACAGTCTTCTTAGTTCAAATAAAACTAAACGAAAACTTTAAAATAAAAAAAAATAAAAAAAAAACAGTGAAAAACAAGCTGTGGTTGTCAGAACTTTACTGTAAAAAAAAATAAAAATCATTAAATTTGACAGATTGACGATTTCAATTTATAAAAAAATAGCATGTATTTCATCAACTGGAATAATGTTAATATAAAAAATTACTTTATAATATGCTGACAACTTAAAAACACAAGAGGTAAAGATAAAGACACATGATGAATAAAGTTAACTACAACTATTTTTGTTTATAGTTGAGGTAAATTGAAAAAAGTGCTAGAATATGCTCATACATAGACACAAATACAAAACACCATCATTATAACACACAACACTAAAATAATACAATAAACATTAATCTAACAAAAAGTCTAATGTAGCTACATATTCTGATAACTTGTGAAGTGTCAAAAAGGGAATTATGTGAATGTCAAATTACAGCTTCCTGTAAATTATAAGATTACTCTTTCTTTTTCACTTCTAAAAACTACATTTAACAGTATTTTACTGTATAATTGAAGTTAGATTTATTACAGTTTTTTACCATATAATGGAAGGGAATTTACAGTTAACCAATAAACAGGTTTTTACTGCAGCATTTTTACTGCAAGTCATAGTACCAATGAAATGACATTCATTTTTGGTCACATCAGGTAATACATTAAAAAGATATACAATGAATAAAAAAAATTTTCAAAAACCTTTACATCTTCAAAGTATAAGTGTAAAAATTAGCGATGTCAAACGATTAATCGCGATTAATCGATATTTTTTAAAAACCTTGTTGAAAAAAAAACCTTGATTAGGTTGTGTACACTTCAAACTTGTATACATCTTCAAAGTAGCGATTAATCGCATCCAAAATAAAAGTATGTGTGCATACTGTGTACACATGTATATACGATCACAAATACCAAAACATTATATTATATATAAATATATTTCATAATGTATATACGTTTATATATTCTTATATTTTATATTATATATAAATATATTTCATATATAACACATATTTTTCTTAAATATATACACACATGTGTTTGTATTTATATATACATAATAATAGCACACATATACGTATTATTATGTAAACAAAAACTTTTATTGTGGACGCGATTAATCGTGATGAATCGTTTGACAGCACTAGTACAAATATGTTATTAATTAATAAAAAAACAATTTAAAAAAACAATAAGTAAACATAAAATAAATATTGTTAACTTGCCCATTCCACAAACTCTTTATCCATTTTCTGGCATACCTAAAGTAACACAGAGACTTTCTCACTTGCACACACAAGCTCTGCCACTGGTCAGAAATGGCACATTGGCACAGCTGAACAGATTCAGTGAATGTGAATGTAACATGGAGAGTCAAAGAGCAGCAGATGAGTCACTCGTTTCCATCTCAGTGGTCTCAGGTGAGATAAAGTGTACACTTACTGTAAATATAGCTCTTTAAATGTACACGTCTGTAGCTTAAAGGTCCGAATCCTGCATTATTGAGCAGATTGCATCAACCGGCAACCTATAAACTCTTATCTTTTGGGATCCAGTGACTCATTAGTTGATTAGGCCATTCAGTTATTAGCCCCAATAGCAGGCTAGCACGCAACAGTGTCACTTATCTATTTGTAGCTCGTAAATTCTGGAAGACGAATGGCTGAAGGAAATCTGACTAGCGCACTATAGCAGAAATTTTAGACTGTGGTGTATGTTACAGTCTGCTAGCTCGGGTTTTCCTTCAGTTGCTTGTCCCTCTGAGTTACGTCGAGTTCCCGCTACAGTGGCTTCTTTTATTTATAAGTCAGAGAGTGTGTTCAGGCGCTTTCGATAACAGAGGGGATTCAAAGCTGTACTGAAATGAGAGGCTGAGCACAAACAAAGGTCTGGAACAGAAAGGGATGCTTTACATTTCCATGCCACTTTGTCTGAAAGTCAAATAGTAAAAGTTTGTTTCCACTTTGCAAGTTTTCAGGATGCAGAAGAGATTTAGTGGCAACACTTTGGCTCTAAATTGCACTGTGTTTGTGGTTTTAGAGAATATGAACGGTTGTCTTTCAGGTGTAATAGAGAGAAAAATTCTCAGAATGTGAAATTATTGGATTTGCTTATTTGTTTAACTGAGGCATAGTTGATAGTTTGGTTAAAATTGAAGTTAAATGATAATGAAATCAGATTCTGCTGGAGTTTAGTTTTATTTAATCAAACAGATCAGAATTTGCATGTGGAAACACTGTAACCCCATTTGATGATAGGGTTTGTTGATATAAATAAGCAAAATGAACACATATAATAGATACATCTTTAATAACATGCCAGTTTCTGCACACTTAAGAAGAAGGTATTTTGCAATATAATCCACTACATAGTTTCCAATATATAGTTTCTGTTTCTAGTGTTTTGTGTGGAAATTAAGTCATTAAGTCATTACATTTGCCTCAGCCATGCAGAAGAATTTGCCTTTCAAAGCTTGTGTGTCCTCGTTGTTTCCACAATGGAATATAATGTAAACGGCACTTTCCATGAATAGGGTACAAATTGTTTTTTTTCTGTTTTGCTCGTCAAATGGTCAGTGAAAGGAGGCGCTTAACCTTCAGAAAATTTGTTTGTTAGCGTCAGGAGGGCAGATGAATAATACAAACGCTTTTTTTTTTTTTGAGCTTGCCATTTCTGCAACCAAAATGTAGGATATAATTGACTAAAAAGCATTTTGACCCAGTTAAGAAGGACTTAAGTACATCTTTATGTGTAACTTTATCATACTTTTATTGTCTTTGAAATATGGTTAAGGTGTACTGCTGAATGTATTGAAGTGAATTTATGGTGAACTAAAATATACTTTAATTTCATTTCTATTAAAATTTTTATGTTATGTATTATGTATTACACATTTGTAATAATGAAGTTGTAATTGAAAATATATTAACTTATGTAGTATATTAACTAAATGTAATATCGAAATAACCCAATTAAAATTATAATTGCGTACTTTACATGTGCTCTAGTATGTTAGTCAACACATCAAAATAAGTGTACTTATGAGAAAACATTATTAAAACAATCATTTAAATGTGCTTTAAAGTAAGACTCATCAAAATGAGCTACTTTTCATGCTAAGTTCATTCTATAATTCAAAACTTGTGTATCAAGGTTTAATGGAGGATGTATACTTTCAGTCATGCTGCAGAAAGGGTTCAAATTTTGGTAATTGTGTTGAAATTTGAAGGTAAAAGTTCTGTAATTGTGCTCAAAATGTGGGTAACAGACTTTTGCATGTTAATTCTATAATAGTTAACATATCTAATAGTTCCTACAGCAACATTGGGATTTATGCAACACAAACTCTTAACAACTGTATTATTGTAACTATTTCATGCTTTGGTGAATTGGTGTCTAATTAATGTCTTCATATGAATTTGTACAATTTGTATTAAAAAAAAAATAATAATAATTAAAAATCCAACCCTAACCCTAAAAGTAGCCTAAACCTTAAAATAAAAGTAACTAACCCTAAAGAACTTCATGCTTACTTTTTCTTAAAATTATATGTTTTCAAATGATTCACATTGTACTAATTCGTATTAAATCAGCACCTTGTATAATTGTCACGTTTTTTCTCTGAGATCTAGTTGAATTAATGCCTCTAATGCTTAAGAAAGTAGGATCGTAGGATCATCTCTCAGCTAACTTCATCTCTCTCTGGTCAACATCAGGAACTTGCTGCACTATTTACTCATTGTCTAAATAGCCTCTTTAGTCATTAAGACACAAGAGCATCTTCTCCTCCCTTTCGCACTGCAGAAAATCTGTCAGGCCATCGCTCCATCAAAAGGCAGCATCAGCTCTGTATGCCTCAGTGCTCCACAGATCTGCAGACGCCATCAATACAAACCAAACTGGCAGGAAAATGGGCCAGGTGCTTCTGAAGACTATAAAACACTTCTTGGAAAGACTCACACAGTCCACGCAGTTTGATTAGACTGCAGTACGTGGACATAAATTGACATACTTCGTTCACCTCGGGTTGGATTTCATTCCCTCTGGTTTATAACCGAAAAGTGGAAATTGCATCCGGCCGTCATAAACAGCAATTCTTCGCTGCTCCATCTCACTCACGTGTCACATGCTGCTTATCATTAGCATGTTATTGCCACTGCAAAGCATTGCTGCTCTTTGCCGCTCTGGCCGATCCCTCCCACTAATGACCAAAGGCTCATTCTGCAGTCGCTCTTTCCCAGCATTCACTGCTCAGGTGGCATAAATCCAAGATTAGAATGCGGGACAGGGGCGGTGGGGACATACATCAGAGCGAGGAAATCCCTGGCAGGAGGATCCCAGCTCAGCACTTTCTCTCTAGCGTGCCACAGGTTTATGAGCTCCGGATCTGCTGACGCTGCTCAATCCCTGACTCTCACCTCCACAGCGGTCACTGCAGCAGGAGAAGCACTCGAAGCCTCGCTGGAGCTCTCCGGCCAGTGTCAGCAATGTCTCTTTCTGTCGGTTGACTTCTGGTCTTCTGTCAGCAGTAGACACAACTGTAATCTCACTCAGACTTCCTCTGCGAGCAGTGATAGCCATCTTACATCCACAACCTCACATTGGGTCACTCATAACTGAGAAGTACACTGTGAAAAGAAGATTGCTGACGTTCGTTTCACAAGAAAATACTATGTTCGTCTTAGAAAATACTAGTGTTACTAATGTTAGTCTCTAAACAACATTGGACCCCACTGACATTCATTATGAACAATAAAAAAAAACATTCAAAAGTTTGTGGCAGACATATTTTTATTATAGATATTTATCATTTTATTCAGCAGGCATGCATTACAATGATCAAATTATTTCAAATAAATTTTCAAATATTTCAAATAAACGCTGTATATGAATCATGAAACAAAGAAGGGGGGTTGGGGTGTATCTCTTTAATATGTCACATGATCCCTTTAAAGATGGTTTAGTGAATATTTGATTAGATTGCTCAGCAGTGTACATTTTCTGTTTGAGAAAAAGGGAGAGCGGCAGGGGTACAGTGAAAGGAAGAAGGAATAAAAGCAAGAAACAGCCCTGAGGGCTTCCTCCTGATGTGGAAAAGCCTGGGATCCCTCTGCAAACCATCACACCTCCTCCTGCCTGCAGTGCTTTCGTCTTTGATTTTCTCCCCTCTTTGTTAAACTGACAGTCTAACCCCCTACCCCCCCCCCCCCCCCCCCCCCCCCCGATCCTGAACTTAGGCTCTATGTCATAAAGAATATAACGAGATGTTCTCCTCTGCTCAACAGAGAGCTACACACACACATACAGTGAAGCGCTGCAGAGGATTCATGCAGCACAGAAAAGCTGGGATGCACCAGTTCATTTAATGTTTTTCTTTTAACACTGTGATAAATGAATGAATTATTAAGAGAATATCCAATCTAAAGTGCTTGAGGGATGTTTTTTCTCAGCTTCTGTAATTTAAAGGTCTGTTTGTTGCTCCGGTCCTGTTTGATGAATGTAGGTCGGTCATCTTCACTCTCAGACACATGCAAAACTCACGCTCACAATTATCAGACACATTCAAAGTGTCCTCCTCAGATTTCTGAGTCAGGTGAATTTTGAAATAAACAAGTGTGCTTATTGTAGGTAAATAAAAGTGTACATGCTGAACACATGTATTGAAATGAAATGAAGTCAAAAAAATGTTTGTAATTGTTTATATACACTCACCTAAAGGATTATTAGGAACACCATACTAATACTGTGTTTGACCCCCTTTCACCTTCAGAACTGCCTTAATTCTACATGGCATTGATTCAACAAGTGCTGAAAGCATTCTTTAGAAATGTTGGCCCATATTGATAGGATAAGCATCTTGCAGTTGATGGAGATTTGTGGGATGCACATCCAGGGCACGAAGCTCTCGTTCCACCACATCCCAAAGATGCTCTATTGGGTTGAGATCTGGTGACTGTGGGGGCCATTTTAGTACAGTGAACTCATTGTCATGTTCAAGAAACAATTTGAAATGATTTGAGCTTTGTGACATGGTTCATTATCCTGCTGGAAGTAGCCATCAGAGGATGGGTACATGGTGGTCATAAAGGGATGGACATGGTCAGAAACAATGCTCAGGTAGGCTGTGGCATTTAAACGATGCCCCAATTGGCACTAAGGGACCTAAAGTGTGCCAAGAAAACATCCCCCACACCATTACACCACCACCACCAGCCTGCACAGTGGTAACAAGGCATGATGGATCCATTTTCTCATTCTGTTTATGCCAAATTCTGACTCTACCATCTGAATGTCTCAACAGAAATCGAGACTCATCAGACCAGGCAACATTTTTCCAGTCTTCAACTGTCCAATTTTGGTGAGCCCCATCAAACTCAAGCCTCTTCATTCCTTTTCTTAACAAATACTATTCTTAACACCTCGGTTCTAACGATTTTGTAGCCCATCCGCTTCAAGGTTGTGCGTGTTGTGGCTTCACAAATGCTTTGCTGCATACCTCGGTTGTAACGAGTGGTTATTTCAGTCAAAGTTGCTCTTCTATCAGCTTTAATCAGTCGGCCCATTCTCCTCTGACCTCTAGCATCAACAAGGCATTTTCGGCCCACAGGACTGCCGCATACTGGATGTTTTTCCCTTTTCACACCATTCTTTGTAAACCCTAGAAATGGTTGTGCGTGAAAATCCCAGTAACTGAGCAGATTGTGAAATACTCAGACCGGCCCGTTTGTCACCAACAACCATGCCACGCTCAAAATTGCTTAAATCACCTTTATTTCCCATTCTGACATTCAGTTTGGAGTTCAGGAGATTGTCTTGACCAGGACCACACCCCTAAATGCATTGAAGCAACTGCCATGTGATTGGTTGATTAGATATTTGCATTAATGAGAAATTGAACAGGTGTTCCTAATGATCCTTTAGGTGAGTATATATATATATATATATATATATATATATATATATATATATATATATATATATATATATGTGCCTGTGTGTGTGTGTGTATGTCTAGTATGTGTATATATAGTGTGTACATAGTATAATATACTTTTTTTACACTTACTCCATGCATGTTCATCCTGTGGTTGTGCTGGAGAAACCCCTCCTCTGTGCCTTGCAAGGCTGATGCATGAAGAAACGCTTTATGAAGCAATTTATTACAAAATCTGTCTGAAAGGGTTTTTATGCATTATGTGTTTTAGGGCTTTTGTGCACAATTTTTCACGGTGGGTTTACTGTGTTGCACTCTGCAATACTGTATGCAAATACACACACAGACATGGTCTCACACTCACACACACATTCTGCTGTCAGCAGTGTTACAGATTCAACAACATACAAGATTTAGTGATGCATAAAAAAAGACGATTGTTTGTTCAAAGACAACTCTTATGGCCCATTCACACAAATGATAACTATAATGATAAGTATACATAGTTTAAAAAATCATTCTAAATTTAAAAGAATAGCAGAACCTAAACCTAAAACAGTTACGGTTATTTTTATAGTTATGATTCTTGGTGTGAAAGGGCCTTTAGTTTAATGTTTTGACATCTATTGGAATTAAATTCATACTTTTAAAATGGATAGTTCACCCAAAAATGAAGATTATCTTTTACTTGACATGCATCTTTCCAAACCTCTGACTTTTTTTTCTTCTGTAGCCCACAAAAAATATATTTTGAACAATGTTGTTTTTCAAGTCCCATTGACTTTGATACAAATTTTTGTCTATATGAAAGTCAATGGGGCCCAAAACCATAATTACCAACATTCTTATATATATATATATATATATATATATCTTATATATATATATATATATATATATATATATATATATATATATCTTGATCTTTGCATATTTTCTCATATAGATGGATGTCTTCATTCAGAAGAAACTGGCCGTTTTGCCTTCAGAAACACTGATCTGATGTCAGAGAGGAGGAGGAAGTCATTACCACAGGAACAGCTGTTAAAGGTTACTGTGATCTTTCATCAAGGGATGTTGCAGACAAATTGCACAAATAAGTGTTGCCAACTCAGTCGAGATGAGATATTGAGATCACATGACGAGCCAAATACTACAGAATTTATTGAGGTGACCTCAATATTTGCTGCAATTACAGTCATTACGAGTGACAAAACTGCCATCTGTAACCAAAAACAGGCCACTGCATCTGTGAAAATAGTTCTATCATGACAACTCTCTGAAGATTTTAGCATGGTAATGGATATGACAGTGTTAATGTATTTAGTCTTGGCAGAATAGATCTGCTATGCTGCTGAATTGCTACAGCCAATACATATGCCGATACGGTGCTGTGAATATTTCAGACATATTGCTGCTGCACAAATAGCATATATAATAACTAGGGATGAGCGAGTACAGCATTATCTGTATCTGTATCTGTTAACCATATGAATTATCTGTATCTGTATCTGTACTCGGACTGGGCGGGGCCTAACCCAAAAGTGGGCGGGATTTAACCCGGAAGTGGGTCTGGTTGACTTAAAACGGGCGGGGCTTTAACCGGTATGTTATTTTAAGCATGCAATTGATAAGGGTTGATCAGAAATTGTTATATTTATTGCTGATTAGAAAACTATTTACATGACAGCATCAGCATTGAGCTTCAGATCAATGGTTTTGATCACGATAACAAACAAACTATATAGAGAACAAGTTTTGCAACAATGAATACAACACATGCGGTTGCAATTATGAAGTTAAATGTAATGAACAAGAGTTTTCATCTCAACATAACTTTCTTTTTTTAACTTGTAATTTTTTTATAATCAGTGTGATTTTTTTTATTTCCACACCAGGTATGTGTGTGTGTGTGTGTGTGTGTGTGTGTGTAGCTAATTAATTCGTAAAATAGTTTTATATACCACAACTACCTTTATTTATTTTTTATGAAATACAGCAAGAAATAAGTGTCACTCAGTGCGTGAAGTCAAAAAACTGGTTAGAGCCAGCTGACGTTTAAAAAAGAAAAAAAAATCTCCGACAGGCAGACACGCAACGCGAGTCGCATTCTACCAAGCGCCACGTCTAAACAAACCCCACATTTACCAAAACTCTATTGGTTAATAAGTAAGTACTACACACCAAAGTAAAAAACAAACCTGAAGCTGAAGAACACCTAAACGTTAACGGAAAAGACCCGCGAAACTGAGTGACTGAGGGAGAGACAGAGAGAGAGAGAGCACTGTTCTCTTCTCAGTGTTCTGTGTGTGAGTGAGCAGAGCGTGACACAGCAACACAATAAATCTGTATGTGTGTAGGGGAGGGGCACTGTGACTAGCCTATCACAGAACGCAGACACGGTCAGCAACCCAATGAGAATCTTTATTTAATCCGAGCACAGATATTGACTCGTATTATTCGTATAATACTTGTACTCGGCAAAAGTGCTTTATCCGTACCGGAGACTCGTTTCAGCCGAGTATCCGGCTCAACTCTAATAATAACCCATAGCAGATCTATACAGGTGGAGCTGGGGAAGGTGGAGGGTTACAGAGGAACTCTGAAAGCACACTGTGAAATGCTCTAGTGAATGCTAACCAGCCATTTCAATTTAAAGCAGCAAGCTCATTGGTTGTGTATGCAACAACCAATCAGCTTGTGCCAAGTAGTTTAGCACTGCGACTATCATCAGTTTGCAGTATAAGGATCCATCAGCCTGCACCATCTAGAGTTTCATGACAGAACTTGGCATTTAAGAAGAAAAATAAGAAAAAGCTAAACATGACTAAAAATGACTTGGCTTTATTTTTAATGGACATTATAGTATTTCTTATTGCGTGTATATATGAAGAAGTTCGCGTTATGCAGTGATATCCACTTCAATCCACAGAATGTTTCACTAAAAGACCTTTCAGCAAATGGAAAAAGTGCTACAGGAAACATTGATGCGCTCTGTGACACACTTGCGTAATGAGTGGTGCGTAATGAGACAAAAAAAAAATGCTCACCAACAAACTTGTGTTTTTCATATTTCTTGACATCCTCATATTTTGCAATGAACCACTTATTTCCTCTCTGTGGCCAACATTTTAAAACTGCTGATTTGGATGTCCTCAAAGCAAACACAAACAGACTAAAAGAAGCCAGTCATTTTTACGTTACCCATTTAAAAAGTGTTACACAGATTTTTTTTATACTCTACGTTAGTACTGCACAATATCTCAAAATAATAAATGAAATAATAACAAAAAACAAAGCCAACATGTTTAATTAATACTCATCAAGATTTAGAGTAAAGACTGGCAACACGTTTAATTTGGACTGATTGAGACGCTGAAACACTTCATCATGAGCTTCACATAAATGAACACAGTGCCAAGCTTCACTCTCAAATCCATATATCATATTATTTTTTCAGACTTTTAATTGTTAATATTTGTATATTAATAGTAATAATTACATATTAATATTAGATATAAATATTAACAATAAAAATTATTACTTTATTTTATAGTCATATTTGGTCAAAAATTCAAATGATTTAAAAAAAAAAAAACTGTAATATATATATATAGAAAACAAATATAGAAAATTACAAAACAAAACAATAGTTTTTAGTTGTTTTTATTTTCTGCAGAAATCCACCCCCAATAAAGTCAATCAAATGTAATTATTTTAAAAGTCTTGTTTCCAAATCGAGTTTTCTTAAGTTTGCAATAAAATATCACAGAAAAACTAGCTTGAGATTTTTTAAGGCTCTGGATTTTGAAATACAACGCTATTATACAAAAGCACTTAAGCAAAAAGGTTGTGGCCTGAACACGCAGGAGCTGGTTTCTGGATTGTTTTGTGTAATCTGATAGTGTTTGGTCTCAGTGTTGCTGGTCGGTGGAGGGGGAGGGCGGTAAATCCTGCTCTCCTCTTTCTGCTACACGTGAAAGACTGGAGTTTTGCTTTATGCACTTAAAACCCATAAACACTACTGAAGAAAACTGAGGTGTACAACGACACCTGAGAAAATGAGAAAACTTCTAGAGAAGCTAGCTGATTGGGTTATTAAATGTTTGACTAGGTGGTCTAGAGCTGTCACTGATCTGAGATCCACTGGATGGATGAGACGGTGAATTAAAGTAAACCGAGAGCACAGAAGAAAACCCTGCTTTTACCTCACTTAACGGACACACAATGGTTTGATGAGGAATAACAGAGCAGAAGTGATAGTTGTAAAGTACATGGTCACTTTATTTGAAGAAAATATTAAAACAGTAGCATGTACAACTTGGAATGAATGCAAACTGAAGAGTGGAGTGCAAACTCCCGCAGCAGAAGCGGCGCAGGGGAGAATTCACCGAAACAGAGGACAGAAAAGTGAAGGCTCAGCCACACTCCTCCAAACACCCACAACATCCCTCCATCCCATCCTCACCTCCATCCTGGTGCGAGATGGCCGTCCAGGAAAAGAAAGTCATGAAACAAAAATAAACAAATCGCCAAAAAAAAACAAAGAACAAAATCATGCCAAACATTTCCTACTTTTTTTGGTTTTTGAACCCCCCCCCACAATACATTAAAAGCCCCATTCCACAGGAAACTTGAATTCACAAGCTTTCTCTCTACTTGTGGTTCCTCTTAAATTACAAAACCCCACAATACAACACTTCAGTGGACTCAGAACGCTCTGACTGGCTGGAGAATGAGCTCCGGGCTCAAGCTGCATGCATGAAGAACAGAAAAAAAAAAACGAGAGAACAGAAGGAGGATGGCCAGCCCAAACATGATCAAGAGCAGATGGAACTTAAGGAGTTCACCAAATGCTGGTTTTCTTTCATTCTTTTTCTCGAATAACTGATGCTAGACCGATCTTTGGGGACAGGATCACTAACCATTTCATGCAGATATTTGACTTTTTTCCATTATTTTCTGTGTGGACAGAACGATACTTTATTTTAACATTCAATTAATTTTAAACAGAAACATTATGAATAAATAAAAAAAAAAATCCAAGAGGTAAGTAAAACATTTGACTGATTTTTTTCTCTTCTATGAGGGCACGGCAGGAGGAGTCGGCTTCACTTTGCGGTCATCATCTGTACAAATTCTGAGAGGAGAGATAGAGAGAAAATGAGATTAGGCAGTTGCTTTGGGCCGAATGCCACACCGTGCAGCCAGCTGCTAAATTGTTCAATGGGTTATTAATTTTTTAATCAAGAGGTGAAGGCAGAATTCACACGGTAATTAGCATCCCATTTCCGAATAGTTTTCATATGCGTCTAATCAAGAAGCTCAGTTTTCAGCAAAACAAAAAGAGGCCTTTCACATGTGCTCTTTACAAATAAGGTGCATTCTGGGAAATGTGAGCCATTTTTGATGCAGATAAAAGTAAAAGACACAGATGAGATTCTAAAGGATTCTAAGACTCTGAAGTGACCAATTCACTGAGTGAATGAATCATTAAGACTGATTCAAACTGATAAATCATGAGTCTTTTTGACTGTTTTTAGGAAAATTGCTTCATCCTATTGTTTTTGTTTAAATATATTTTCGCATAATTCCCATCCTTAGTAAACACTTACTACATCTTCCTTATGTGATATATTTGTAGGTGCATTATAGTTGAGTTACCAGATGAATGGACTAAAAAAATGGGGGAAATACAGTGGGCATTGAGAGGTACAGTAAGCAGCTTACCTTCATAATTCACCTGACCATCACCATCAATGTCTGCTTCTCTGATCATTTCATCCACCTCTTCATCTGTCAGCTTCTCGCCGAGGTTTGTCATGACGTGACGCAACTCTGCAGCACTGATGTAGCCATTACCATCCTGAAGAGAAAACACTTGAATGTCAGCCACAAAAAGGGCGGGAAAATCTTGGCCTCACTGCTGTGACTCTGAAGTTTGAGTCATAAACAGCCAAGTGAAATAGCAACAGCTCAAACATACCTTGTCAAATACCCGAAAAGCCTCGCGAATCTCTTCCTCGCTGTCTGTGTCCTTCATTTTCCTGGCCATCATTGTCAAGAACTCTGGGAAATCTATGGTTCCATTTCCTATGAAAAGGAGAAGTGAGATTTTACTGAAAACAGAAGAATGGACAGGAAATGCTCACCTCCGATACTCTGATACAGAAATCATTTCCACCTCAGATTAACAAAACAAAACAGTTAACCACGACTTCACATCACACAGTTGTGACTTTACAGCTTAAAATAGCAAGAAATAGCCAACTTGTGAATTTGTTTTTTATAAACATGACTATTTTTCAGTATTGTGACTTAATTTCTCACAGTGGTCGCTGAATGGTCATAATGTTTTTTTTTTTTTTACCTAATAAACTTTAATTTAGACTTTATATCAAATTTTAAACTTTACCTCACCTTTTTATTTTCAACTCCAAGGCAGAAAAGGCATTCATATTTAAATTTTAAAAAATCAGCTTCACAAAATAGGGCAAATTAGCGTGAGACTGCAATTGCATAAAGGCACCGATGGGAGTGGAAAGCTCTGTGGATGATCTACTGACAATGCACAAATTAATAAACACGGATGCAGTTAGATCATTTCCCCAATAAATAATGCAATCTACCAAAAGCAGCACCAATCAGCAACTATCACAGCTGTCTCAAGTGCAAAAGATATGCTTTTTTGGGGTGTTAAATAATGGCACAAATGCCAGTAAACTGACTAATTCAAACCTTAGTAAAAACCCTAGTCACCTTGCATTATACATTTTAAGGGTTAGTTCACCCCAAAATGAATTTTATGTCATTAATTACTCACCCTCATGTCATTCCAAACCAGACCTTCGTTCATCTTCGAAACACAAATTAAGTTATTTTTGATGAAATCGGAGAGCTATTTCACCCTCCATAGACAGCAATGCAACTGAAATGTTCCCAGGTCCAGAAATGTAGTAAATACATCGGTAAAACAGTCCATGTGACTTCAGTTGCTCAACTACAGTTTTGCGATGCTAAGAGAATACTTTTTTTTTTTTACGCAAAGAAAACAAAAATAACAATTTACTCAACCATTCTTCCCCCTCGAGTTATGTCTTCCGCCATTTGAGAAAGTATTGCAATGCATACGCACGCTTTCCCCTTAGCGTAAACAACACTTATTACGCAAATTATGTTCATGTGCATGCTTTCCCCCCGAACATAAACAACGCTGATTACGTCCAATACGTTCTTGGGTACTCTCCAAAATGGCAGAAGACGTAACTCGGAGGAGAAGAATGGTTGAGTTAATTGTTATTTTCGTTTTTTTTTAAGTTGAGCCACTGATGTCACATAGACTGTTTTACCGATGTATTCACCACGTTTCTGGACCTGCGAACATTTCAGTTGCGTTGCTGTCTATGGAGGGTCAGATAGCTCTCCGATTTAATCAAAAATATCTTAATTTGTGTTCTGAAGGTCTACGGGTTTGGAATGACATGAGGGTGAGTAATTAATGACAGAATTTTCATTTTGGGGTGAACTAACCCTTAAAATACTCTCCTCCCTTTAACTGTGAGTCTGAAAGGGAAACTCCTACAGTTGCAGATGCAACAAGGCACCTTTACATCGCGTTAGTATATCTGGCCCAAAGTCTACTAAAACTGTATTTTTTTTTGGTGATTTTCTTTGTGTTTTGGGCGATGACACCTCCACCAGGGTCATTCGCCAGGGAAGCTCTCCTAACGTAAACGCTGTGGTCACTCACAGTTTACCGATGAGCCATCAAAGGGATGAGGTGGGCATTCGCTAAGAGAGATCAAAAACCATGTGACTCACTCTGGATTAGCGGGGATGATAGTCCTCGAGGGACTGCGGTAAATAATAAAAGCTGAGAGGGTGACTGTGACATAAGAGACACGGCTAGATCCCTACAGCTGGCAACGATGAGCCGCAGCTGACCATAAAAGAACTAAACCACATTTAACGTTCACTGAGGTCTGAAATAGGTCAAGCGTGCAGTAATAAAGACCAGGCTGGATTACCGACTGGATGTGTGGAGCCACTGGTCTAGGATTAGCCAGCCTAAAAGGGACATTGAGCTTTGACTCTGATTTGAAGGCTACGGTCCTGTGGCTTGGAGCAGATGGTGATTTAATGGTGTGTGGCGTAATATAGCAAGACAACCTGAGAGTAACTCCTATTCAATGAACAACAGGCCACATTCTTAGCATTGCAGATAAAAATGTAAGACCTTTTGTTGCTACAGGATGTTGAGTCATATTAGCACAGTCTTTCACAAGTACCTAAGGGAAGCACAATTCATTACTAGAAGGACCACTCAGCAATGCACAATTGTGCTGAAATCAGCCATTTCCAGGTCACTTCCAGTGTCGATTCTCGAAATAAGTTCTTCCCCGGTTTCCTGGCAACTGAGTTCGATAAGTGCGTGGGAACTAAATGACGAACGCAAAGAGTGGATTATGCAATTACTTTTCATTTCCACTACTCGCATTATTGCAGTCTGACCTAGATCACGTCACGGCAGGAGGGAGGCAGCCTGCATCCCACAGGCCTATCGATTCGCTGATCGAAGAAGACCGACAGAACGGCTCGCAATCTGACAGGCTTCAGGAGTGTTGTGGCCTCCCGATCCTCCCATATCATCTCGGCCGTAGCGCGGCTGTCTGTCTGCCTGTCTGAGACGTCTGTGACAGGAGGATGACTGGAGAGTTTTCTGGTGTCACTTTTAGCTTAGAGAGTGGTGAGCGAGTGGATCGTCACACTGTCAGATGCTGTCAAGTCACAGCGACGAGTGGATGAGATTAAATGGTCTCACAGACAGGCTGTACTTAATCCAATGACAGGCGAGTGAAAAAAAACCTGAAAAACGCATATTTTTAACAGTGCCTTTCAATTAAAGGTGAAGGGTGACATTTTTCACAATACTTGCTACTCGATTTTCAAAAAAATAAATAAATTATCATGTTTAGTCTCAATGTGAAAATTCTCACATACCATAAAGTCATACATAAAAACGTTTTGTGGAGTCGCACCACATGACATTTTTCAACCTAAACTAACCTTGACTTGTTATAAATAGGTCAAATTATCTGATATTTTAGTCATGATGGTCTGCAGATGTCCTTTTTGTATGTTTTTCCTGCATGTCTGTGCAGGCTGGTTGCACCACATGACTTCCATTTGGTGAGCATGTTATATATTATAACTTGCATTAACTATCAGTTTTGTTGATATATTTCTTTTATAATAATAACGAAAGATCTTGCCAAACTAAATAAGGTGTAATAACTAAATAATATGATGCTGCTTTATAAATTGCATTTATCTTTAAATCAATTAGGAGTTTAATTTTAAAACAGAGCATTGTGTCACTGACCTAATTATAAGTAAGCCATTCATAGGTTGATGTCCTGAACAAATATTCTCCATTTGTCTGAGCAATCTGACACAACACTGGTTCAACCCATTGTTTGAGTTTGTGGGAAGCGTCCTTGAAGTTTCGAAAGAAAAAAAGTGACCAATTTCATTCAACTGTGATTCATTGTTACTTTCAAAGCCACTCACCATCAGCGTCCACCTCATTGATCATGTCCTGCAGCTCCGCCTCTGTGGGGTTCTGACCCAGCGACCGCATGACTGTGCCCAGCTCTTTGGTCGTGATGGTGCCATCACCATCCTTATCGAATAAGGAGAAAGCCTCCTTGAACTCTGAGATCAGAAAAGGGTTTTAGCTGTATTTAGGGAGTGCTTAAAAATACAAAAATAAAGTGATCTGATTAGGTGCATGAACTCTTACCGGCGATCTGCTCCTCTGTTAACTGATCAGCCTAGAAATCAAAGAGAAAATAAATGCTGATTCAGTGTTGGGCGATATGGTCATTTTTCAAATCGTCATATCGTCAGCCTGTGAGATCGACAATACACGATATTATCGTGCATGGGTGAAGCAAGAGAGAGACTCGCTGTACTTGTCAAAGCATAACTATTTGGTGTTTTAAACCGCGCAGGTGCGCAAGAGTGAGCCTATGGAATCCAATAATCGAAAAAATATACTTTCAGACATACTGATAAACTAACATTAAATATAAAAATACTATTTTTAAAACAGCTAGTTCATATATAGTCGGACACAACTGTCATATCGCGCGTCCTGTGACAAATTTGCCACACTTGCGCATGGAAGTTATCAGTCTAAATGTTCTGCAAAATCAGTCAACGGTGAAAATCAATAGTAGATTTCATTTAAAGACCAACAGTTTAACACTAAATATTGGACATAAACGAACACTTTAAATATAAAGTATTTAAAACAGGTAAGTTCATATATTTGCAGTAAAGTTTAATTGAATGGATGCATCAGTCATACAGCGCTCTGGACTGTGCGCCCCATGACGAGCCCGAAGCAACCCCAACAGAAACTAATGAGATGCATTCTAACATAACTGTGGCATTAAACTCAGTTAGTGAGGGCTCGATACTATCATCTATTGGCACAACCCTATGCTGATTACCATTTTACTAAGTAGACAGACAAAAAAACTTTTGTTTTATTATTAAAAAAAATAATGTAATTCATCTTAAAGAGTCTGATCGTTTGCCATTATACAAAAACTGAACGGATAATGTGACACTTGTAGCATGAAGCATAATCTTAAAAATAAAGGTTCTTTATTGGCATTGATGGTTTCATTGAGAAATTTTAACATCTATCGAACCTTTCCATTGGACAAAAGTAGAAAAGGTAACAGCCTTCACACTAAGAAAAAAAATGGTTCCTTTTAGGAACTGGTCACTGAAAGGTTCAATGGCGAACCCAAAATGGTTCTTCAATGGCATCACCACAAAAAGTTCCAAAAGGTTTTCAGTTCCCCAAGGAAAGCTGTCACCATTTCAGTGAACGGTTCTTAAAATAACCTTTTTTTCTGTGTGTGAAAAACATTATTAATCTTAAGAATCTTTTTCCACTATAAAGAACCTTCCGTGAATCTGAAAGGGTCTACACGCTTACAAATCAAGATTCCAACAGAAAGGGTTTTGGCAGCGATGCCATAGAAGAACCTTTTTTGGTTCCCAAAAAACCTTTCAATGAACTGTTCTTAAAAGAAAAAGAAAAATTCTTAGTGCGAAGAGCATTTTAAAAACGTGTTGTGCATCTCAAAGGTTCTATGGATGTTAAAGGTTCTTCATGGAACCATCGATGCCAATACAGCACCTTTATTTTTAAGTGTAGGAGTAAACTCATTTTGTGCTTGGATTTCATGTGACATCCAAACAAAACGCTTTAGTTCATACAGTGGCATCAGATTACAGGACAATGACAAACAACCCAGACAGCGAGGAGAGAAAGCTTGTTGTATGAGTCTCAAGAGCTTGATAAAGTGAATGAGAGCTGCTAGGAACACAGATAACCAACATTATGAAGGGGAGGAGTGGGGCTAATGGGCCAAAGACAGAGGAATACACACCCATCCCTTCAATCATCATACCAATTATTCTACTTCCTTTATGCATTAAGCAACCACATTGCTCACGTGATATGACATAACATGCAGCTGAGATCACTGATTTAAGAGCTTTTGTAATGCACACACTGGATCCAATAGTTCAGTCACTTGCAGATACAATGAAAAAGAAAAATAGAGCTGGTTTGTTAGATAAGTGGGTCTTCCTGCTGCCAGCTGTACGGCTCATTTCATTCCTCATGCCCATGTGCCCAGTACCCAGGCAATCCCCCATCACCCCCCTTCCAAAGCTCATCCTGGGGGATGGGGCGCTGCAGCAGAGGAGCAGACGCAGCTGCTCTGGGACTCCCTGCCATCCAGCGTGAGCCGCAGAAGACTGTCTGTCTCGCTGTCTGAAACGTTTCGCTTTTATAATGGGCAATAAATGGAAAGTAGCGGCTGTAGGTCGATAAAGACATCACAAATGCACATATTCAAGCAGGTGCTCTGAAACCCGACAATTCCCGAAACGTTCAACAACATGCTGCTTCTCCTAAACCTGTTAATCGTAATCAGAGTTAATAGGCAGTTAGGAGTAGAACTGATAGCACTTTCTAGTAGTTGGCAGTGTAGCTGTCATGATGATCTTTGACTAAGACTTCTGAACTGTTTGTTATACTGATATATCGACCAGGCCGATATTCTGCAAATATTTGCCAATTTTATCAATTCTACCATAGCTGTATGATTAACAGAACTGTTGGTTACCCTTTCAAAACAAAACTACTTTCATATATTATTCATTAATTGTCAAAATTGTTGTCTGCCATTTTCGTACATATACATATATATATTTTTAATTGTATACAATGTTTATTTCAACATTTAATTTAAATATTATAAAGTCAGCTTTATTGATATAGCGCTTTATACAATACAGATTGCGTCAAAGCAGCTTTACAGTGTTAACAAAAAAAACGTGTGCTGATGATGAAGAGAACAATAGAAAATCAGTTAAAGTCAGTTCATTGTTTGATTCAGTGACATCATCGTCCAGCTCTCTTTCAATAATGTCTGTGCAGTCAAGTCAACAATGCCCACAATTTAGTAAATATTAGATTTCATTTTTCATAATTGTCTATGTCGGAATTTCTGTCTTCTGTAATTTTCATACCTATACATATTTATAATTTTATACAATGTTCGTTTCAATATTAAATTTAAATATACCCACACAATTTTGTAACAACTACATTTTTTCCTTAACTCAGTTTGTCAAAATTGTCATTTTCAATACCTATACATATTTATAACTTTATACAATTTTTATTTCAATATTACATTTAAATATTATATACCCACACAATTTAGTGAAAATAAAATTTCATTTTTATACACTTTTGAGAATTTTCAGTTTGTCAAAATTGTTGCCTGTAATTTTCATACATATTTATAATTGTATACATTTCAATGTTAAATTGAAACATTATACACATAAACACAATTTAATGACGATTATATTTAATTTTTCATAACTTTTTCAGTTTGTCAAAATTGTTGTCTGTAATTTTCCTACATATTTATAAATGTATACATTTATTTCAATATGAAATTTAAACATTATACACAAACACAATTTAATGACGATTAGATTTCATCTTTCATAACTTTTTCCGTTTGTCAAAATTGTTTTCTGTAATTTTCATACATATATTTATAAACATATAACTTGTGTACTATGTTACGTACACACTTAATTTAGTCCCATATTTAATTTCTCATCATTTAGATCAAAATTTTCTGTATTTTTCATAAATGAATGGGGCGACGTTAGCTCTTCGTATAATGAATATTGGAAATTGTATTGGTCTCACAGCTGTAAAAAAAATAATTTAACTGTTTCAGCCTCAAATTTTCTAATTACTGCACCTCTAATAGTGACATAATGAGTTTTTACAGAACATGTGACCACAAAACCAAGCTGTCTGAAATTTGAACTCTTCCTCCTCTATTTTCTATTACGCACCTCTACCACTCCACAGGCTACAGAAACCACGAGAGCGAATCCCGTCAGCTGTACTTACTGTGCAGTGACACCTCTGTCACCCATCTGCGGTGAGATGTGTTTGTCTGAAGCACTGTTCAATAGCTTATTAAAAACGCTCAGGCAAATCAATGTAGGTCAGTACACACAGAATAACCCTCAAGAGTCCCAACACATAAAGCATGAGTTTCAGGGAACATTATATCACAGATTCACCCAGGACAGCTGTCTCCTACCAGATCTACCCAATATAGAGACCAAACCACCTACAATAAACCAAACTCATATCTACTGCCAGTCCAGAAACATTAAGCCATACACACAAAAGCTGAACAACTCCTCAAATTCAACAGACTCAAACAGAAAGACAGATGACAGACATTTCACAACGACACACCTTTTATTTGCATATAAGCTAGAGACTACAGACAAAATACAGGAAACTGGGCACCCATTACCATAAGCCTACACCCTTTTAGCCCATGCAACAATGTAGTTTGGTTAAAACACAGCTGCCTGTCATTAGTGAGGCCTTTAAATGTGTGTAAAGTGGTTTTAGATGGGAAGCACTGGCCCTGCTGGTGTAATTCAGTCTTTAGAGGGGGTTTAAAGGGAGGGAGATGATGCAACATCCTCCACATCCTCATCTCAGACACAACCACATCCATCTTCATCATGTCCCATCCATCATATTTCACAAATATTAGCATAAACATCCTTTCCATGCCAACATTTCTGACCCTCTACGCCCCAAACACTGACATAACCAGTCTGTCTAATTAAAACATCACAAGTACAGCTTTCAACGTGCCGTCATGTTGATCTAAATCAATTATATTGTAAGCTATAACGCAAAAACAATAACATATGGGACGTGTTGCACATCATCTGAAGAGTGTAACCCGTATGTGAGATAAAGGATGTAAGAATTGCGCAGTTTCAGTAGATTCAGGCTTCACTCTGAACGCTGCATCACTCAACTAACGTTACACCTGAATTACAGGTAACTAAATATTGTTTAAAATATGTTTTTTTCGCGGCAGTAACTCATCTCGAGAAGTTACATCTACTAACGCTTATATTAAAAGCCTATTTCTAAGTAACGTTGGGCGAGGCTAATTTGATGCGAACGGACTGTTTGGGTGACTGTCTGAACGAGTGACGCGTTAATAGTAACGTTATATGAAACAAAAGATTACGTACCATGTTTGTAGGGAGTAAAAGGTGATAATGTCCAGACTAGACTAAACGCAGGTCTCTTCGGGAGCGTGCGCTGCTGCGGCTCTGGCTGTGGACGCGGCGAGGAGCGCGCATGTATTCATCCGCCACTCACTTCCTGACTCGGTGCGCGCGAGCGGCCCTCTCCGCCAATCACACGCGGCGTTAGAGCGCAGGCAGACCGAAGCGCCCACCACCAGCACGCAGATGCAGTACACAGTGTGCACGGCTCTCTGAAACATTTCAGCATTAAGATGATGGATTTATACAAGTCTGTGCCAAACAGTGCATCTTTACACAATATTAGCATGTCGTTTGGAGAATAACTGCTGAAGATTTTTTTTACTGACTAATTGCTCATTTTGCTCAGTTCATTGTCAGAGATTAACTAATTATCCAGAGGAGGTCTGTGGTAATTATTAGATAATTAATAACATACAAAAACTGTGGCACCAAAAACTATTTTCTGCAATGTTTGTGTATATTAGAATAGGATTCTGTGGTTTTGAGCATCTTTTATTAAACCCAGTGCAAGTTAGTCGATGGCGTTATTAGATAATTATTAAATAAACACAGCTCTTAATGCTTATATGAAGAACGGGCTCTTCATGAACTCAGTGACGTGTGGCACTAGTTTCTCCAGGCGGAAGGATACGCGTGGATTTCCCTCCGCTTGAGAATTCGCGGCGTCGGTTTGTTACGGAGCATCTGATTGGTTGACGCGGACCTGCAATATTATACACAATGTTAAGGGGGGCATTATTGGCCGCCCTGGACCTGCAATGCACCAGGCAACGGCATATAATAAAAAATCCCATTACGGTGGTCAAAGTAAAACTTAAAAAAAAAAAAAAAAATAGATTAAGTTATTGAATTATACTATAACAGTATTTGGCTACATTTACTTGTATTGTACCACATTGCAGTAGGCTTCTATTTCTATAAAGAAAAGAGGAAGTGCATCAGGTTTGACCCACACAGAATGTTCAGCACTTTCTATTGGCTACTGTACAACCCATGAGCAAATCACCTGGAGGTCAACATCAGCAATTTACTTTTACAACATTTACATTATTCTGCTTTATATGTATCTATATACATGTATGTATGTATGTATGCATGTGTGTGTATGTGTACGTATATGCACACACACACACACAAAACAGAATAATTTAATTATATTTTGTTTTATGTGTATAAAATATACATATAAATTTGAATGTTTTAATTTAAGAATTATTTCATGTTAAATTATACACACACATACATATGTATATAATTTAACACAAATAATTTTAATTTTATATAATATACATGATCTCTTATATAGAAACACTTCTTAAATAAAATGAAATAAATTATTAGACTTTCTCTCTCTATTCATGTATTTATTGTTTTTATTTATATTTTATCTCTTATAAAAGTAATTATGTTCTATGTGCTTGACAGTAACTTCATCACCACATCCCACCCATTGTTGTTTAATTTATTAAGCAAATATTAGTTTACAGTAATTAAATTGTATTAGTTAAAATGTTATTTGATTAAAATTGTCCCCAAGACCCGGGACCTGTTTCTTACCTGCCATGGCCTTGTGTAGCTCTTCTGCCAATGTCCTACTAAAATGGTCAAACATGACACCTAGTGTCCTTGAGTGTGAAAGATCACAGATGAACAGGGCTCACACTGTATAATGTGTCTTACATGAGGCCTGTCATGAAGAAGCTTAGCATCAGTGACATCCAGGTCTACGTGAGCTAGTCTCTGACTGCTGAATCTGCATTGATGTGCATGCTCTGACTGATTTAAGGAGAGTGCAGCACGGATCCTGTGAAGGGCCGCAGGCTGACCGCTTTCTGCTGACTGCTGACTTTCATTAGTTGCTCCTTTACATCAAGGAAGCATTTTCATCACCCTCTTCATGCTGCTCTGCAGAGGTCAATGAAGAATGAAGCCTTCAAAATAGGACTTAAAGGAGGAAAACATTCTTCTTGGTGGATTTTATAAACAGTAGAACCTCTAATAATGTAATAATCTACAATAATATTTAATAATAATGTATGCAAACCTGGGCAAACCAGAGCTGCAGCACACCCATTCTGGGATGTGATGAGGGTGTTGTAAATAATTAAGGGGAACCGAGAGCAGAGATTGAGATGAGAACGATCTAAAAACGCTGCATTAATTATGCCAATCTCTGCAGAGTCGAGCAGGAGAGAAGACGCTGCTCCTCTAGTTTAGTAATTAGCAGAAGCTCTATGAAAGGGAAATTAATCATTTCTCTCTCTGAGGACATGCTTTCTCTGAAGACACTACCTTTTACTGAAAAAAATATTCAAATAATTAAATTCAGAAAAACAATAAAATAAACAAATTCACCTAAATTTAAATAAAAAAAACAGAAACAAAAAAAAAACTTTTTTTATTTTTTTTTAAAAACTATTTCATTAAAAGCAACAGATTGACCTTATTTCTGGAAAGAAAAATATCTGAAATTCATACAGATTCTATATATGAACATATACACTACTGTCAGAAGTTTAGAATATTTTTTTAAATGTTTTTGAAAGAAGTCTCTCCTGCTCACCAAGGCTGCATTCATTTGATGAAAAATACACAAACGGCAATATTGTAAAATATGATACAATTACTCCAGTCTTCAGTGATCCTTCAGAAATCATCCTGATTTTGGAAACTGAATACACTACCATTCAAAAGTTCGGGTTAAGTAAGATTAATATTTAAAAACATTTTTATTGAACAAATTGATCAAAAGTTTATAATGTTAGAACAAATTTCCTTTTCAAATAAATGCTGAAAAAATTAACTTTTCATTCAAAAAAAAATATCACGGAAAAAAACTATCATCAAAACCAAAAAAAATAACACAATTAAAAAATATTGACAAAAAACAAAAAAACAACTATTAAAAATTATTGAGCAAAAAACATTTTAAAATATACTAAAATAATCAGCATTTTAGAATGATTTCTGAAGGATCATGTGACACTGAAGACTGGAGTAATGATGCTGAAAATTCAGCTTTGAATCACAGGAATAAATGACATCAAATATATTAAAATACAGAAACAGTTCTTTTAAATTGCAATAACATTTCACAATATTACTGTTTTTACTGGTTTTTCGATCAAATGAATGCAAAATAAAGCACTTACTGAGAGCTATAAAAAAAGAAACAATCCAATCAAATCTCCCTGATACAGTTCTAGTATTTATTTTCTGATCACAATAACAAAAATAAAACAAATTGGCAGACAAAAGCATCCGAAAATTTTAGCCAAATGTGCACTCAAGAGACGAGTGCTGCGCTCTCATGAAAAGTGGAGATAGATTAGATTAGAGATAGAGGCCTTCAGGGGTGCCCTCCTGCTTCTTATACAAAACATTTTCTTTAGACTTCTTGAAGTCCTCATTGGTGACCTTCATCCTGCGTTCTCTGAGGGCCATGAGACCTGCTTCTGTACAGATGGCCTGAAGAGACAGGAAGTCAAGAGATGAGATATACAAGATATACATGAGAAATACTGTGTGTGTGTGTGTGTGTGTATATGTATATACACAGTGGTGTGAAAAAGTTTTTGCCACCTTCCTGTTTTTTTTATTTTTTTGCATATTTGTCACACTTGAATGATTCAGATCATCAAACTAATTTTAATATTACACAAAGATAACCAGAGTAAATACAAAATGCAGTTTTGAAATAATTATTTAATTTATTAAGGGAAAAAAGCTGTCCAAACCTGCCTGGCACTACGTGAAAAAGTAATTGCCCCCAATTCTAATAACTGGTTGTGCCACCCTTTGCAGCAACAACTGCAATCAAGCATTTGCAATAAATGGCAATGAGTCTTTCATATCGCTGTGGAGGAATTTTGGCTCACTCTTCTTTGCAGAATTGTTTTAATTCAGCCACATGAATGGACCGTTTAAGGTCATGCCACAGCATCTCAATCGGATTTAAGTCCGGACTTTGACTTGACCACTCCAAACCTTAATTTTGTTTTTTCTGTGTTTGGGATCATTGTCCTGCTGCAGAACCCAAGTGCGCTAGAGCCTGAGGTCATAAACTGATGGCTGGACATGTCATAAACTGAGGGCATAAACTGATGGCAGAATTCATGGTTCCAAAAGCAAGTCGTGCAGGTCCTAAAGCTGCAAAGCAGCCCCAGACCATCACACTACCTCCACCATGTTTAACTGTTGGTATGATGTTCTTTTTATGAAATGCTGTGTTGCTTTTACGCCAGACGTAACGGGATACACCTTCCAAAAAGTTTAACTTTTGTTGCATCGGTCCACAGAATATTTGCCCAAAAGTCTTGGGGATAATTAAGATGTTTTTTGGCAAATGTGAGACGAGCCTTTGTGTTCTTTTTGGTCAGCAATGGCTTTTGCCTTGGAACTCTCCCATGGATGCAGTTTTTGCCCAGTCTCTTTCTTGTTGAATCATGACCTTAATTGAGGCAAGTGAGGCCTGCAGTTCTTTCGATGTTGTTCTGGGTTCTTCTATGACCTCCTGGATGAGTCGTCGTTGGGCTCTTGGAGTAATTATGTTACTATGTCTGCTCCTGGGAAGGTTCACCACTGTTCCAAGTTTTCTCTATTTGTGGATAATGGCTCTCTGACTGTGGTTCACTGGAGTCCCAAAGCCTTAGAAATGGCTTTATAACCCCTTCCAGACCGATACATGTCAACTATTTTGTTTCTCATCTGTTCTTGAATTTCTTTAGATCGCGGCATGATGTTTTGCTCTTTAAGCATGCTTCACTTTATCAGACAGCTTCTGTTTAAGTGATTTCTTGATTCAACAGGTCTGGCAGTGATCAGGCCTTGATGTGGCTAGTAAAATTTAACTCCGCTTTCTAAAATAACGTGGTTAAACACAGTTATTTCATGATTTAACAGGAGGGGGCAATTAATTTTTCACGCAGGGCCAGGTAGGTTTGGACAGCTTTTTTTTCCTTAATAAATGAAATCATAATTTAAAAACTGCATTTTGTATTTACTTGCATTAAAAAAATATGTAAAAATAACAGATGATCTGAATTTTTTTTAGTGTTACAAATATGCAAAAAATATAAAAAACAGGAAGGGGCAAAAACATTTTCATGGTACTGTGTTTATATATATATATATATATATATATATATATAACAATTCTCCTGCATTCTGAAAATAATAGAGAAACATTTAAACAAAATGAACACAAGAGGGCAGCAAAGATTTTCTGCAACACTTTAAAATGACCCAAACCCCTTAACATACCTTAATATCAGCTCCTGAAAGGTCATCTTTAGCCAGGATGAGGTCGTCCAAGCTCACGTCCTCAGCCACAGTCATTCTGCTGGTGTGGATCTGGAAGATCCTTCTCTTGGTTTTCTCATCTGGTAATGGGAACTCAATCTTACGGTCGATGCGACCTGAGGGTGATAGAGAGAAAAATGCCTTGAGGGTTCATCTAAAGTGCACCTAAGCTCTGACCATCATAGCATGAGTTGTGCAGGAGTATCTTACCTGGTCTAATGAGAGCAGGGTCAAGGGTCTCTATTCTGTTGGTGGCCATAACGACCTTCACATCTCCACGTGAATCAAAGCCATCCAGCTGGTTGAGAAGCTCCAACATGGTTCTCTGAATTTCACGTTCACCTCCTGAGTTTGAGTCGTATCTGCAAAGAGGTAATCAGGGTATATGACATGCTATCTTTATTAAAGGAATAATTCACCTAAAAATAAAACTCTGCTTCAAATTTACTCACCCTCAGGCCATCTAAGATGTAGATGAGTTTGTTTGTTCATCAGAACAGATTTTGGAGAAATGTAGCATTGCATCACTTGCTCACCAATGGATGCTCTGCAGTGGATGGGTGCCGTCAAAATGAGTCCAAACAGCTGATAAAAACATCACAGTAATCCACACGACTCTAAACTTTCGCTTCTGGCCAAAATATGAATGAAGAATCCGTTCCTCCAGTCCATCCCCTGTTGCCCTTTCACATCAAAATCCACCAACATATTTGTTTAGAAATGTTTTGAACTGTTTTTGCTTGTAAACAGTGCTTGATCTGTGCATATTTCTCTCATGATTCAGACGAGATGACTCTTCCACTGGTGAAAACAATATTATGTACAGAAGCCTTGTATTTTAGCTGGAAGCAATGGTTCTTTAGTCTTAATGATGGATTTGTTTCTTACAAACACACAGCTTTTCACTTCACAAGATATTAACTGATGGACTGGAGTGTGATGTTTTAACAGCTGTTTGTACTCTCATTCTGACGGCACCCATTCTGATGAAGAAATAAACTCATCTACTTCTTGGATGGCCTAAGGGTGTATACATTTTCATTTTTGGGTGAACTATTCCTTTTTTGAAAATATTGCATAACACTGCTCTACCTCTTAGTTCCAATGGCATCAATCTCATCGATGAAGACGATAGAAGGAGCATGCTCCTCTGCCACCCTGAAGAGCTCACGTACGAGTTTAGGGCCATCGCCGAGATACTTCTGAATCAGCTCTGAACCAACAACCCGCAAAAATGTTGCAGACGTCTGATTGGCCACTGCCTTGGCAAGGAGGGTTTTACCTAACATCCAGGAAAATATGATATATATGATAGATCAAGACTTGTGATATCACTACATTCCCTTATTTGATTATGTTATTATCAGAAGAATTAAACAAACAGGGGGTGTTGGACTCACCTGTTCCAGGGGGGCCGTAGAGTATGACCCCTTTGGGAGGCTTGATCCCCATTTCCTCATAATACTCTGGATGGGTCAGCGGCAGCTCCACAGACTCCTACAGGTCAAAACATTAGTTAAGCAGCATAGATTCATTTTTCCCTGATTAAACATCACAAAGCACCTGTAAAAATTGCAACTATTATACTAGATTCATTCTCCTAGAGCAGAAGTTTTTTTTTTTTTTATATATTTGTTGCATGGACCAGCGTATGCGCCCCTTCTGAGGGACACCCTTCTTAAAATATAAAGGCAGCTGTATATTTCATGTATTAAGCCACTCAAATATCAAGAACGTTTTTTTTTTTTTTTTTTTTTTTAATTACAAAATTAAATAAACAGCTTCAATAATTTTCGCCAGGCGAAACAATAAAGATTTGTTTTTAGTTTGCCTTAATTTCTTGTATCTGACTGTCCAGTCCACCGATGTCAGCATACGTCTCTTGTGGAGCCTTCTCCACCTTCATGACGGTAACGAGAGGGTCTGTGTCGTCCATCAAAACCCCTATGACAGCATGGACCTAAACAACAAGTTATTCAATCATTTAACAGGCAAATCTACCAACATTCAGTATCCTGAATTATCTACAGGAGAGCAGCATTCAAATACAGATGGTTGCAGACAGCAAGATATTTACTCACCCTCATGTCGTTGCAAATCCAAAAGACTTTGGTTAATCTTCAAAACATGAATTAGATATGTTTTTACGATTTTATAAGATATTTTTAATGAAACCTGAGAGGTTTCTGTCCCTCCATTGAAAGACCAGGTAACTAACACTTAAAAGACCCAAAAAGGCATCCATATGAATCAAGTGGTTTAATCCAATCCTTCTGAAGAGACACAATTGCTTTATATGATGACTGGACTTCATTTATAACCTATATCATTTATAGCCTTTATAACCTTTTTGGATCTTTTAAGTTTTGGTTACCTGGACTTTCAAAATATCTTAATTTGTATTTTTGAGTGGCCTATCCCTTTAAGTTTGAAAAATGCATCCTATTTCTATTAAATCCTGGTGGGTATTGTACCTTGTGATTGAGTAAGACAGAACAGCCTGGCTCCAGCAGATCTTTGTCGACGAATGACAGAATGCTGACATAGTGCTCTGAGCCCACAGACGTGGAGACGATGGCATGATTGTCATCAATGATCTCCTCCAGGGTCCCCACAGACATAGGAGTCCCCCTCAGGTCATCGACCTTTGACCTCTCCTCCTAAGAAGTGCAAAAACATAACTATCAGCACAGACAAAATGAACAAAAAAAGGAGAGCGAGAGAGAAGATGGATGGATGGATGGATGGATGGGCCACCTCCTGTTTCTCCTCTAGAGGTTTCATCTGCTCCTGGTTTCTGATGAACTCCTCTTCCATCAGCAGGTAATCTTTAATTCTCTCCTGCTTCAGGAGCTTCAGCCTGCACTGCGTGTGAGGTGTGACTATACAGAGAGAGAATCTGACACTAACTGAAAATCTGATGTAAGACAGTGGAGTTTAACAGCAAGAGTCACATCCTGTACCTAAAGGCAGCTTGCTAGCAGCATCAGGACCCTTGGACTTCCTCTTCCTCTTGCCCACTCTGGTTGGAATGGGTGGCTCATATTTCTTCTTCTTGTCCTGTTATGATGATAGAGTAAATCATTTAATGAGGACAGACCTCTGGCTGATGCTGTTATAAAACGTCAGAGTCATGTTTGGTCACCTTATCATCTTTCTTTCCACCTCCTGGTCCGTGTCCTCCGCTTTGACTCTGGCCCTGTGTTGAAAAAGATTCATGTCTAATATTCATACACACTGATATATAGTCTGTTATAGTCTAGTATTTAACTACAGCTTTAAATTTGTTTTTCATACAATTAGAATGTGTCCTGTATATATATATATATATATATATATATATATATATATATATATATATATATATATATATATATGTATATGTATATGTATGTGTATATATATGTATATATGTATATGTATATGTATGTATGTAATATAATATATATATGTATATATATATGAGCAAAAAAAAAATGACTACCACAAATTTTTACCATGATCTACAGAAAAAAAAAAAGT
Organism: Cyprinus carpio; assembly: GCF_018340385.1. Taxonomy (NCBI): domain Eukaryota; kingdom Metazoa; phylum Chordata; class Actinopteri; order Cypriniformes; family Cyprinidae; genus Cyprinus; species Cyprinus carpio. The sequence goes on from NC_056591.1 coordinate 6,698,095, forward strand.
CATTCAGTGTAACAATAGTTCATACACACACACAAATCAAGTCAGGCATATTTATAACAAGAATCATTAGATGACATAAAAGACATATTTAAGGATCACAGTGCAGCCCCAAAAATGTATTGTAATTTTAAATCTTTACCAATCTTTGCCACTGTCCTTCCAAACACTAAGTTTCACCCATTTGTCAACCCAAGCAAAAGTCATTCAAAATATAATAAAATTTAGAACAATACAGAGGTATATTCCTGTACACACTGTTTCTTATGCTCATCAAGGCTGCATTTATTTGCAAAAATGCAGTAAAAACATTATAAAATGCAAGTTTAAAACATTGTTGTTTTGTTTTAAATATACTTTAAAATCTAATTTATTCCTGTGATGCAAAGCTGAATTTTCAGCATCATTACTCCAGTATAAAGTGTCGCATGATCCTTCTAATCATTCTAATATGCTGATTTATCATCAGTGCTGGAAAATGTTGTTTTTTTGGAACCTGAGACATTTTTTCAGGATTCTTTGATGAATAAAAAGTTAAAAAGATGAGCATTTATTAAAAATAGAAATCTTTTCTAACAATATACACTACAGTTCAAAAGTTTGGGGTCAGTCAATTTTTATTCTTTTTTTTTTTAAAGAAATTAAAACGTTTATTCAGCAAGGAGGTGTTAAATTGTTAAGAAGTGATAGCAAAGATTTATACAGTAAGAAAATATTTATTTTTGAATAAATGCTGTTCTTTTTAAATTTTTATTCATCAAAGAATCCTGAAAAAAAGTGTCATAGTTTCCAAAAAAATATTTGGCAGCACAACTTAAATATACAATGATCAATAAACACTTTATACTGGAGTAATGGCTGATCGATATCAGCTTTGCATCACATAATTAAATGACTTCCATCACTTTAAATGTAACAGAAGAAAGACATCTAATACATATATATATATATAATTCTGCAATAATCCGCTTGCGATAATAAGGATGTCAGTTGGTTTAATATTTTTCGTCTATGCAATGAAATTCATACACTTTTAAACGTGACTTCCATCACTTTAAATGTAACAGAAGAAAGACATCTAATACACTACACTGAGATGGACTGCTCGTTTCCGCCCAGATTGCAGGAATAAAACAAGCAAAAATACGCCATAAATCATCAAATACTGAGTAACTGTGAGTTGTATTAATGGTTTGAGACGTTTTAGGTTGTTATTGGGGCTAGCAGAGTGATTTTAACGCTTTTAAGACGAATATCTCTTCAGAAGACATGAATGCTGTTGTTAATCCTGACGTACATCGATGTATTAAACACAGACAACCTGTTAAACAGAGAGTTAAGAGACACCCTTCACGCGCCCGTTTACACAGCTTTCACATACTATATTTGCAAATTGCAGAATTAAAATACAGACACGGAAACAAATTAAACAACGAGCCGGTAAATAAACTGCTGGCTCACTCACCATTTTCACCGCCGCTGGTCCCTGACAATAAACGTAACTACGGGTAGGCTAATAGGACAAAGGATGTGAAATACCGAAACGCGTTTGTTTATTCACGGTAGGAAGAGCTCTGTAATTTATCACTGGCAAAATGTTTTGTAAACAGTATTAACACTGTAAGCTATAGGGCACATATTAGCTGTAGTGGATCACAGTGTCTGACCCTGTCGATGTGTATTTGTCATAATTTTGTGACGTTATGTATAGAAGATGACGTTTTTGGTACTGCGTTAATAAATGATTCAGTTCAGTGGCTTTTAAAAGGCTCTGTGGACTGTTACAGAGCACGGTGGATTATGTTTATTTTAACCTGAAGAACATACTACAACTCTTCAGAGGACAATTATTTGCTTTATATGTTCAATTAAAACTATGTGTTACAATGGTTTTCATCATGGACACCTTCCACGGTTCAATAGGTCTGAAAAAAACATCAAGTCATCCAAGGAAGATGGTAAAATCTTTATTTAGTCTCAAAGATCATGTTGCAAACCTTTATTGTACGTGGTATTGCTTTATATGTTCTATACCTATACTGACATTTTGTGTGGGTTTCTCCATTGACACAGTTTTGTGTGATACAGAGCTGTGATTATTATAATGAGGTATAACACTGTTGTCTAGGTGTTGAATTAACAAAGATAGTTTATTCTGTTTTATGTTTATGTTGTTTTCTGTATTCATCTTAAATTTAACTCACTCAATATCATAATCCATGTTCACTGATTAATATTTGTAAGTCTTGTAGAATTGTCACTGTCCATGGTTCTGAATTTTTATGTTATTGAAAAATTAGTTTTATAGATTTTCTAATTTGAGAAGATGCTAAGTGCATTGCTTTTTATAGCTGGCCTGAAACAAACTCAGTATAGCCTACCTACCACAGCACAAAGATCTGACATCAGATCCTTTTCGTTAATGGAAAGACTAACATGTTCACAGCTTTTAAGCAAGCCTTGATAATGTCATGATTTAGCTGATTGGCATTTTTGGTCAACGTGTCATGGAGGCAAGTTTCTAGATGCAAATCTGCATGCTTTGCTGAAATGTGAACATATGTGTGTAGTGCACCAGCGGAAAAGGAGACTTTTCAGGAGGTCCAGTTTATGAAATGAGCCCTCTCTAACTGCCATAGTGGAGGACGGTTTGCTACAATTTGATTGGATGCCAATGGACTAGCACAAAAAAAGTCCAGTGCTACCAGATAAGGTGGCTAAGACAACTACCAGACATCATGCTTGGCCAAAATAGGTGATCCCAGCACCCAGGAGAGGGCATTTTCATTGGTCCAAAAGATTCACCTTTTCACCCAAACCCCCCTTTTACTTTCATTCTAAGGCCTGCTGGCCATGCATGGACATTCAGCTTTCATGCCACAACATAACACAACACAACACAACACAACACACAACACAACGTCCTATTAGCGTTGTGTTGTGGCGATTTCTTTGTGGTGTGCACATACTGGGCCACCGTAAAAAATAAAAAATAAAAGTTCCTAAATAGTACTTTATTAGACCATTTAGAGAAACTTTGTAAAAGCAGCACCATGCAGACAGACAGCATCAGCAGTAAAGATAGTTCTTCATAAAATTAGCATAATTAAATTTAATTAGGTTCAAGCATTTGAACTCTAGTAAATTCAAGGGATAGCAGCTATTTCAGAATCTGTCTGTTTTTACATGGATCTCCAATGAGCTATATACAGCTGCATCAGCTAAGTTGTGATTTTTGCCAAGAGTTGTTTTTTTTAATGCAATACATGCACAAGTAACATAGCAGTGTATTTATGTAACACACTAAACACTAATGAAACACAAAAGTGTAATAAAGACTTGGGAACAATCCAATAACAGTGCTCTCCAGGTGTTGAATAAACAAACTGGATATTATCTTTTACATCCTGTAATGTCATAATCTATTTGCATTGACTGATGTTTTCATTCTTGAAGAACTGTCCATTCGACTGAACTCATCATATTATTAAAGAGACTTTACATCAAACAGGATAGAACATGACATTAAACAGGATGTATATTGGGATAAATACATCAAGAGCTTTTGGTAGAGACTCATTCTGACTAATTTAAAGTTGAGACGTATCATACAGTATCATGACCATTTATGTATCATACAAAAGGGATTTTATTTTAAAACAGGCCTGATTTTTATTTATTTATTATTGTTATTATTATTATTATTTATTTATTTTAATTTTTTTTACTGTTTTACACAGGCCATGATAATGTGGAAACTCTTTTTTTACTGTTTTACACAGGCCATGATAATGTGGAAACTCACCTGATTGATTTGGGCCACCAAATCATTGTAGCACATTTTTGAACTGTATGCTTTGTTTAAATGTGAGCAAATGTGTTTGTACTAATGTGAGACAATTGCTCCTCTGTCTTCCTTTCTCTTTACTGATAATAACCTACTTTTTCACTTTATTGGGCTCATTTTTTTGGAAAAAATTAAATAAAATCTGTACAAATGATGGCGTCATAATGGTCCTGACACTTTACAAATTGGTTGATGTATTTTTTCTTGCAATTGTCAAAGTACATCCAACTGCAAATAGACAAAATAAAAAAAAAAGAAAAGATTTAAACTGAGCAATGCAGAGTGTCCTTTTCGTGTTTAATGGGAGGGGGGGAACAGTGTGTATATTAAAGAAAAATATTACTCTTTACCTAAACATAGCATTGGAAATTTGCAGGGAAAATAAAAAACTCATACATTAAAGAGTTTTACAGTTTGTCCCAGAATAATTAGTCTCTTTAATTAGACATACTGAACCGTGTAATGTGACAATAAAGAAACCAATGCAACAGATTGGGAGAAGTAATTGACCATATAAAGCAAATAATACACTGAAAACTTGTAATGTGTTATTTAATGTAAAATGAATATTTTACAACGTGTAATGGTTAAGTCAGTGTCTTTCTTCAAAAGATATTGAACTGGAAGGTGTCTCAATAAAAAACAACAGAAAACAGTAATGGTAGAAATTGAACATATAGAGCAAATAATTGCACATTAAAGACTAAAGAGTAGTATGTTCTTTAGGGTCAAATAAATATTTAGCAACTTGTTTTGGAGCGGTGTGACCCTCCTTCTGAAAGTTATTGAACTGGATGGTGTACCATTGAAGAAAACCATAAAACACAGTGATGGTATAAATTGAATATATATGTGAGGTGCAAATGATTAAGTAACCATCTTGAAAAAAGTTTTGCCACTAATATTTGAACTGTTCACCCAAAATAAACATTCTGTTTGCTGTCATGCTTTTTGAATTCTTGTCAGTAATCTGATGGATTCAGTACCATGGACAGTGGTAGTTCTGCAGGACTGTTAACATCATCCGATGCACTTGAATTGTAATATTGTGAAAGTTTAATATTAACAGTAACATTGAAAGTAATAGAACAGGGAAACATAAAAGTTTAGCCTTTTCTTTTTTCATTCAACATCTGGAGAACACTGTTACACTGTGTTAAGGCATTATCACACTTAAAACCAGAAAAACAGAGGTGGTTGAATACCTCAGCAAGACATGGGCTGTAGTATGTTCTGTAGAAGATGTTCCTACTTGATTTGGAGCAGTCGGCCCATGCTTTCAAAATCTATTGAAATTAATCATATGTCATTGTTAAAACCAACACACCAACACAGTTCTTGTTCATTTTGAGGCAAATAAATAAATAAAAACAGTTGTAAAATGAAGTGCAGGAGATTACATGTGATGTTCCACTTACCAAATTACAGTTCATGTAGGCTACATTAATTTTTTTTCATTTCCTAAACATCTTTTCAAACAATGATTATAATGCAATGTTTATTGTTGCTAAAGGAAAATCTATAGCATTAGAAGATATAAAGTGAGTGATATTTGCTGGTACATCTGTAGTTGGCTAAAATGTAGTTGTCTGTTTGCACACAATGAAAAAAAAACTAAACTTTTTAGACGGTCCATATCTTGTTTTACACACTACATTGGAAGTAAGCATGCCATTAAAACATACTTATACTATATAACAATACACAATCAGCCATTTTTATCAATTGTGAAAAATGTAGTAGGCTGACAATAATGTCGCTGAATATAATTAGCAAAAATCAATTTTATTGAACAAGTAATTAGAAAGTTATGTGCGAATATAAAACCAACTTTACCGAACTGTTTTAGGTTCATAGGTATATGAACTTCAACAGCTCATATGTCATGTATGTTTGTTTGTAGGATCGCAGCTATTTACTGAATGTAGGTCCTGCATGGGCTATTTTCACAACCATCTTTTTCCATTTCACACTGTTTCTCTGATTTCCCCTTCGATGTGTTTGGCAGGTTCACAGGGGGTCTTCACTTGACCACTCACAGACTCAAACATCTCACCCATGGAGCTCATATTCACTGCTATCAGTGTTTTACCATCTGAGGCTGGTGGATACGAGGTATCCCTCTTGCACAGAGTTAGTGTTTCCATAGCAACCCCCTAACATCATGACATATTGTAGCTCTGGTAATTTGATCTGAAGACTCTCGATTCCATCTTTATGTCTGAGTGCTGCCACTAAGTGGAAAAAAACCATTAGCTCTATAAGTATTTCATGTTGGACGAGCCACATACAGACTCACAGACAATAAGAAAGACCATAATTCAATTCAAGGTTTATTTCTTTATTTTGTCACAAACTGTTCTATAATGGTGTTCATTAGCCTATCTATATGTCCTTTCACAGTACATCTATCTGCGAAGCGAGTACAATTTTGATATGACTTATCCAGTAGTTTGATGAGGAAGACACAAAGTTCATGATTTCGTTGCATTAATGAATTAAGACATTATTCATGCAGATTTCTGTCTATGAAGTTCGTAGAAAAGTTCCATTAAAGATTCTCAGTATAACTAATGCAGTGTGAACTAATGCATAAATGTCGCTCTTCCCCATAAGTTAGGCATAATGAACCTATTAGCATACTGTGACAGAGCTGAAATATGCAAGAGAACTAAGGCCTAGTAATAAATTACATCTGTTTGTTTGCAGATTAATGCACTACAAGTTAACAAAGGCTCAATTAGAGAGATTAGTGTGAAAGATGATAAACACAACACTGAAGCAAAATCAGCAGCAATACATTAAAAACGGGTCTCGTTCACTAACTGTGCGAACATTCTTGCTCAGAAATCATGATTTATCAAAATGTTTACACTTAAGGATTTAAGACTCCTAGTGGCCTCAGAAACCACTGGGAATGTATCAAACATAAAGTGAAATATACATTACAGTTTAAAATAACAGTTGTCTATTTTAATATATTTTCAAGTCTAATTTATTCCTGTGGTGCAAAGCTGAATTTTCAGCATCATTACTCCTGTCTTCAGTGTCACACGATCCTTCAGAAATCATTCTAAAAAAATAAAAAATTAAACAGTATAGTGAACATATTCTTACATATTTAAATATCTTGTCTATAATGTATGTCTTAGATATATAAATATTTAATAGCACAAGGATATGTATAGTTTTTTAATTAGTCCCTTACTATTTTATTTTTTTAATTTTAGTAAATGTTTTAGTAATTGCGTTGTGTGCTATTGTCATTTTTATTAGTTATTGTTTTTTTTTTGAAAGGTCTGTATAGTTTTTATTAATTTTATTTCAACTTAAGTTTAAGTTAATATTTCGAATAAAACTAAATGAAAATGAGAAATGTTGATTTGGAAACTAGCTGCATTAAAATAAGTGATTCTTTTTTAGATATTTTATCTTTTTTTCCTGTTAACTATAATAATCCTGTACACACCTGTTGTCAATCCACCATACATTTTCCAAGCTAACCTTGTCTGCGCATGTACAGAAGAATGTTTATACACAACTGTTAGTGAATGAGACCCAAAGGATGAGAGTTATGGTATTTGCCTGTCTTTGTTTGGAAAAAAAGTCGTCATGCTTTACTGTGGAGTTCGTCTGGTTATTTCACATGTCTAAATGCTGGATTTATCTATCTACACTTGTCTCTGCCAGTCGGTTGTTCATGATTCCCAGCGCTCCAACCCCTCCGGAGAACTCGTTGTGACGTGAGCTGCTCCCTAACTGGCGAGGATGTCCATTGGCCATCTCTGACAGCTGCTTCTGCATGATGGCCAGATTAACTTTATTAGCGGCCAGAAAGTCCTTCATGGAGATCATCTCTCCAGACATTCGCCGTCCATCAGCCTCGCTGTCATTGACTGCGTCAGTCTCGATGGAGTTGTCCCGTCTGGTTCTCATGTGGCCTGGAACGACCACATTCCTCCGTGGATGGCGGTTCCCTCGGCCCGGGCAGCGGCAGGGAGTCTCCAGCCTCCGCAGAAGCCAGTTGAGAACTTGCTTGATCACGATGGAAATGACGTTGAACAGTGAGTAGATGCAACACACCCCTGTTAGGATAAAAAGGAAGTTGCCCACCCTGTAGGCCACTTGAGCTTTGTACATCTCACGCTGGTTGCTCACCATATCCCCAAAACCAATGGTGCTGAAAGCCACGAAACAGAAATAGAGGGCGTCCAGGTAGTCCCAACCCTCGGCCGCCGAATACATAGCAGACGCGCAGCAGGAAACCACGATGGCTGCGACTCCTAAAATGAGCATGACGCAGTACACTGAAGGTTTCCAGCCGGCCAAGCTGTTCGTGCGCCGCCTTCTGTTGCCGGTGGAAGGACGCCGGCAGTTTTGAGGTGGGCCGTCTTTGCTGCGTTCTCTGCGCTCGTGGCAGAACTTCAAAACAAATGCAATCACCGTGATGACACGTTCCAGGAAGAGGTTAAAAAATAAAATGGTGGCAGCACAACCAATAAGCCCATAAAAGATTAAGAATATCTTCCCAGCAATAGTGACAGGTGTCGTCATCCCAAAACCTGTGGCACATACAGAAATTAAATGAGCATCTTAGACTTTATAATGCTTCAATACTACTTATTATAAAGTACAGCAAGCAAAATATTCAATACAGGTTGTTGGAAAAAATTCTTAATGTCATTCAACACACACATATATATATATATATATATATATATATATATATATATATATATATATATATATATATGTGTGTATGTATGTATGTATATATATATATATATATATTTTATAATGTGTATATATTCATATAATTATATAATTTTATAATTGTATAATATCTTGTGTTTATCTAGTGTTTATTTATTTTTTTAATTTTATATTTTTGTTGTACTTTTTAAATAATATTTTAAATAATTTTATTTTTATATAATTTTATATTTTGTAATTTAATATATTTAGTGTTGGTGATGTTTAGTCCTGGTTTGAGCATCGTACCTTCTTTCAGATTTTTTGCCTATATTTGACTCAAATCTGTTTACTTTTTTGTAGTCTGAACAGTATATAAAAAAAGAAATCCACAAGCTTGATCTAAACCAACCGTACATGGTTTGAAACTCTTTTAAAATCATATTTTTGTTAATGCTTCTCAGTCTGAACACTTAGACTGGATTCCATGTTTGTTTTTTAGTGTTGTTACATCAACATTAAAACGTTCCATATTCCTTAGTTGTTGTTTTTTGTTGTTGTTGTTTTTTTGCTTTGGACTGTGACAAATGTGTTCAGATTTGGGAAATGCTCTCATTAAAACATAATCAGTGCGAAATATCCATTGCTAAAATTTCACGCATGTTTAAGCTAAATAAGTTTGCGTTGTTACCATGACATCCAATGAGGATGTGCTAGAAAAAGTGACTGCAGTCTAAACAGAAATAATCAGATCTGGCCAGTGGGATTTGAGGGGAAAAAAGAAAACTACAGTGTATTTTGCCAGTGTATTATTAAGTTAGTTTATATACCCTAAAGATGTTCAACCATACTGAGAAGCTCATGTTTGATGTAGATGACGTGTTGGGCATACTCATAATAAACATCAACCACTACAGACCTTCAGTTTATTGCAGAACTACGGTGGATTAACACATGCAGCTGCTGTGGCGTGTCATGCTGCAGGAAGCAGGAATGGGACTAATTAGAAACTGAGCTGTAATTGTCCTTTAATGAGAAGCATGTGCTCCAAATCCCACGTGAACCCCAGCCTCCAATCACCTCCACCATTCAGAAAACTCCACTTTCTTTTCCTCACAAACCACTAGAAACAGGTTGCCATTGGTGACGGCAGCCTTACCGCTCTATAGTTTTTTTCTTGCATTAATAATTTTACCATTTACACATGCAGGTCTCTCTTTTTTTTATGAGAAGCATGTCTACCATCCACTGGCACATTTAGAAAGATCCTTTCCTAGTATGCTTCTCGTTGTATTAATAACCTGAAATTAGGTGCATGAATTAAATTGAACAATCAAAGACAACATACTCGCACCATTATATAACTGCATCATTGATAATGGTCTACTGTTCATATGGTATGAATTGTCTGTATTCTAAAATCTCTAAAGTATTGGAGGAGAGGGTAACAGAGTAATTATTAATGAGGCTAAAATAAACTCTCCCCATGCTCTGCGTGTTTGTGAAAGCATCTCATTTTTACGCACAAACTGCCAGAAGATAGATTGCATGGAAATAAGATCTGATGCAATTTATATTTTCATTAACCCTTTTGCAAACACAAATCTGATACATGCTGAGAATTAATAAACTTGGTTTATAAAGATAAATTCTGAAAGGGTTTCACTTCACAAAAAAGAAAAATATTAAAATCCACATCCACATCCACAAAATTTTTTTCCCCCAACAAAAAACACAACAACAACAACAACAATAATTCATCAATATATAGCCTATTATAAATGTTGACAAGCAAACAACTCACTTCAATGAATAAATGAAAAAGACTATAATGGATTTAAACTGATTTTCAGCTCCATCTACTGAGCTGTCAAAACAGTCTGACAGAAAATCTTTACAAAATAACATCAATTTGCACATCACATAAAGTTTATTCTTTTTATTTTATTTTAGTGGTTTAGGATCTGCTGAATCTCATTACCTCGTGGCTGAGAATTAAGAAAAATATAATAAATCATTAGAAATTATTAGAAACCACTATAAAACTTACACTCTGTGTGATATTTAACTTATAGCAGAGAAAATAAAGAAAAGGAGGCTTATTATGATATTCATTTTACAAATATCTGATGACAAAATATCTTGTCGATGACAGGGTTTTAAGTTATGGGCAAGTTATTTAGATAATGCATAATGAAATTTTTATGTATTTAAGATTATATAATACAAAATATAGTTTGGACAAACAAATGGGTAGCCTAAATGTAGCCGCGTTCCCCAAAAATTAATAGCTGTTTAAAATTAAAATCTAGTCGAGTTAATTCAAATCTAGAATGTAGACTATATTATTAATATCAGTAGCTCACATTAGTGCCACTGAAACAAAACGTTTTATTGTCTGAATGCGATATACAAGCACCTGTTGCACGTTACTGTACTTCCTCTGTCTGAATCACTATAAATGGTTAAAACAGCTTGTGAAATGTTGCAGTCTGATATATTTTTGTCTCACCGATAGTTGAAACCACAGTTCCGACGAAATAAAAAGCTCCCGCGAAATCCCATCTCGGTCTGGTGGCGTCCACGCGGATCCCCGCCACACTGGCCTCCTCGTAGTTCCTCAGGAAGTTCTTCAGGTCGTCTTGACTCAGGTTGTACTTGTGGGTGAACTGCTCGATCCTCTGAGCCCATCTCTCCTTGGCGAGCTTCTCCTTTGGATGCTCGAGCGCCGAGAACACCGCTGCGCCACATAACAGGTAGATGATGATCAACAAAGCCAGCATGAGAAATCTGGCGTTATCTTCATTTAGAGTTCCGATGCTGCAGCAGCATCCAGTCCGGCAAGCCATTGTTTTATAGGAATATTATAGGAGCAGATGAACCACCACATCCCAGTTCATCATGAATCATGCATTTTTCTCTTCAGAGCTCTGCGTCCGGATATGTCAGGGAACTTAACCTCTGAAGCGGTATTCTGCTCGAAATGTCCCGTTTGTGGCGGATCATGATGCGTTTGGTCTCGAGCGCAGGGGTGGACTGTGTGTGTGACCTCAACCTCTCCAGATTGTGCTCAGTGCGTCAGATCAGATCACATCAGGTCCTACAGCAGCAGCACACACGCGGCTCAGTGACGGCTGAGGATGTCCGAGATGACAAAAGGAGAAATCTAGTTTAAAAGAATGGTGTAACCAACAAGTGGTGTGACCATTAATTAAAACAAAATGTCTTGATCATTATTTTCCAGTATATTTTTCAAGGTAGATTTCAATATCACGGTTTTAGGGCTACTCCATTTGACTAGATAGACTATATAATTTATAAGTAGGCTAACAAATCAACAAAGTTAATTTGTGTGTGTGTTGGATGTTGGATGTGTAATGTTAAATGCGTCGGAGATTAACAGTGTGCGCAAACGCACGCACTCCAGAAAGCTTCATCTGTCCAGCGTCTGATTTATTTTTCTCCAGACGTTATGACTGATTAAAGATGTCTTTGTATCATTTTAAACTAAAAAGCTTTTTTAAAATCTCTTAAAAGCTGCGGATCTCTCATAACCCCCTCACGCAAGCGCTTATCGATGCGGGCGTCTGTTGTTGCAGTCTCCGGCTAGTTGTTATTGTTCTGTCTCTTTAGTTTCGTCTTCTTCTGTGAAACAACGGCCCAGGGCAGTGTTACCATCTTTGTGGAACAACTGATTAGTGCAAGACCAAGTCAATGCGCATGTGGTTACAAAAATCTGATAGTGCGCCAGTACGCGCGTACGAAATTTGCGTGTGCACAATGCACGCGGACCCTCGTGTACGCGTAAAAACCGAAGTATACTTTGTGTCACAAGCTAGTTCTTGTGAACTAAATTTCATCTGTTCTTGCCACTTCATAGTTTTTGGTTACCTTCACAAGTTTCAATATGACTTTAATTCAGAAATTGACAATGAAGAGATATTTTTGAATAACCAACGCTATCTCACGGCAATTCGTAGCTACATATTTTACGAGGTGGCTAATTCGTACGAATTCATACGATTTGGCTAGACCCCAGTGACGGTTAAGTTTAGGGGCGGGATTAGGTGTAGGTCATTCGTACAAATTCATTTCGAATGTGCAACTCGTAAAATACGTACGATTTGGCTATTAGCCACCTCGTAAAAAATAGTGTGGTCGTACGAAATCGTACGAATTAGCCACCTCGTAAAATATGTACGAATTGCCGTGAATAACTTAAATACAGGCAAAATAATGAATGTCACCTCATTGACACCAGCACAAAAGTTCTGTTGTGTAACATTGAAAGGATACTCCATCCCAAAATGAAAATTTTGTCATTAATCACTTACCCCCATGTCGTTCCAAACCCGTAAAAGCTTAGTTCGTCTTCAGAACACAATTTAAGATATTTTGGATGAAAACCTAGAGGCTTGAGACTGTCCCATAGACTGCCAAGTAACTTACACTGTCAAGGTCCAGAAAAGTATGAAAAGCATCGTCAGAATACTCCATCTGACATCAGTGATTCAATCGTAATGTTATAAAGCGACGAGAATACTTTTTGTACACGAAGAAAACAAAAATAACGACTTTATTCAACGATTCGTCTCCTCTGTGTCTCCAAATCAGCGCCATTTTGGAGAATATCCACTGAACACAAACTGTGTAAGCTATTCTGTGTTTGCCGCGACACAAGATGTTTTCTATGTGTATTTATGCTTTGATTTAAATGAGAACAGCGCATCTGTGTGGCCCGGCTGACACAGAAGAGCATACACTGCCTTCATTCAGCTCATATTCTCCATAATGGCGCTACGGTGATTTGGAGAGTCACAGAGGAGACGAATTGTTGAATAAAGTCATTATTTTTGTTTTCTTCGTGTAGAAAAAGTATTCTTGTTGCTTCATAACGTTGCGGTTGAATCACTGATGGCAGATGGAGTATTCTGACGATGCTTTTCATACTTTTCTGGACCTTGACAGTATAAGTTACTTGGCAGTCAATGGGACAGTCACAAGCCTCCCTGTTTTCATCCAAAATATCTTAAATTGTGTTCCGAAGCTGAACAAAGCTTTTATGGGTTTGGAACGACATGGTGGTAGGTGAATAATGACAAAATTTTCATTTTGGGGTGGAGAATCCCTTTAAGCATGTTTGCATTATTAGATTAGATTGTGCGATGTGAATACATCATTGCGATCAATAGTGTATGACCTTTTGGATCTGGTTGGGAAATTTTCAGCATTTACTCTGGGACGTCCAGAGGCAACTTCTGTAAATGTCACAGTTTGGACAGGGAGGTGAAAAATCCATTATGCATTTAAGACAGACAGACACCGTGTATTTATAGATTCACTCCGAAACTGTCCGATTGATTAGTTTAGACATTGAACAGAGCTGTGAAGTCTGATGCATTACGTTATTTTTAGAGCTTAAAAACACGCTTGTCCTTAGAAAGTTTTCAGGACCTTGGGTAGTTGATTCCCTCGCACTATACTGATCCATAATGAGTTCAGCTTGACAACCATCTCTTATGTTGTCATCGTACAGTGATTGTGTCAAATAGTAACACCATGGTATTTTAATATCATACTCTCTAATGTATGGCATGTGACCATCATTATTGTTTAATGTTTGTTTTACCCTCCAACTGCTATATTCTTCACAATACCTACCAAACTATCTGGTGTCCCAAGATGTGGGAAAAAATCTGGTGTCCATGGAAACAAGAACTGCAAAACAGCATAAACTACATTCATCCACAAATGACTGCTATGGTGGTGCTTTGAAACAAAGCACAGCAAGAACCCGTGGAAACATTCATATTCACGGATATCAAAGGTATTCCATCACTTTTTGAAGAAAAGTTCAAGTTTAGATGTTATCAGTGGACTTTGCTGAGGCAAGCTTATACTTGAACTATTTGAACTCAACTCATTGTTCACCGTTTGCTTACTTTGATGTTATTTTAATTTATTGTACATTATTTATATTTTCCTTTCTACAACATAATTTGATACAGAACATGAAGCACAACTGGACTGCTATGGCACAATGTTATTTTTGTATAATTGATATACTATTATTATTTTTGTTAATATCTTTAATTACTTTAATTTTAGTTATAATTTTAGTGATTTTATTAGTCTATTTAGTCTTTTTATTAGTTTTTAATACATATATTGATTTTATTTATTAGTTTTATTTTAATTGTTTTAGTTATTTTAGTACTTAAACTAAATGAAAATGGGAAATGTTGACTTGCCAACTAGCTGATATACACACATATATATATATATATATATATATATATATATATATTATTCTATTTATCTATATATATATATATATATATATATATATATTATATTCTATTTAACAGTTATTTTATTTGAAGTAACAAAGGTTTTTTTTGCCTTAATTTTTTGTTAATAATAACCCTGTTATGGCATCAGAGACAACCTCCAAAAACTCTCATTGACTTTCGTATGCAATTTACATTTTCCACTCAGTTTTTCTTCATAAAATGTGAAAATCTAGCTTTAGAGAGTAATGCTTGATGTATAATCCTAAAATGTTTTCTTTCAGTTTTCTTTTTCTAGTGTACATGCTTTTGGGGAAAAGGAAAGGAACTGTAATTTTGGCTTCAATAGAGTTGCAGTGCAGCGCTCTTTAGAAACACAGCAGGAAATGTTTTTTGGGACTACTGTATGATTTCACACACGTCCCGTTCTTACTCGAAATTCCAAGTTCAGAAGTCTGTTTTTGTTTATGAGTAACATTTGAAGGTTGCACTGCTCTGTCCTTTGGGCAGCAGCACTGAACAATTCCATCTGATGTCAGGAAGACCTCCAAACTCCCAGGAGGCCGATGGCTGGTTTTGGTAGCACAGACATCAAACCCACTGTGTAGAAGAGGAGGGGCTGAAAACACCAACAGTGATCCAGCAGAGAGACACTGGACTAAAAACTGTTTAGATTTGCAAACAGTTGATGATGATCCTGAAAATGTCACTTCTCTTCTGTTGAAATTTGAATTATTCACACAAATTGCTTTCTAATCATTAGTCCCACACCAGGATCTTCTCAGTATTTGTTACTGTAAATAGCAAACAGTTTTTGAATGAAGGTGGAAATGATTAAATAGGTTTATACATGCACACAGTTCAAAATCTATAGCCAATTTGGCTCTTCAGAACAAAATGAAGCACCTTTTATCGGCTGAGAGAGGAACATCAGTCCGTTCCCTTCAAAGCTTTGAAGTTTAGCCGCTCCTCTGGGCCATTCAGAGAGGAAGTCAACTGACTTTGGATCAAAATGAAGGTAAAATGCACAGGCCACAGAGAAAACAGCCTCACTGGAATGATGAACTGAATTTTGCTAATGTTTTAATAGTTGTTATTGTTTTTGTTTTTTGTCCGGATACATTGATTAATTCAAAAACACATTAAAAATGCAAATCACACAATTAATGACTTGAATACACCACTTCTATTATGAACATGTTTTTAATTCATGATACTGTCCTGTTATCACAATGAGAATTAAAAGATGGTCTAATCTTTTATTACAATTTCCTAAAATAGTCAAATTGAAAAACAAAACACTGAAACATTTCTCAAAATATCTAACAAAATACAAAACTAAAACAAGCAAAACAAATACTACTGAGACATTTATCAAAATGTTTTTATTTGATGTTCCACAGAAGAAATAAAGTCATACAATATTAGTACATGCGGGTAAATTACAAAAGGACATTTATTGATTGTTTTTTTGTTCATTCGTTCTGGATAGATTAAAATGCAAGTCATGCAGCAATTTAAATACATATCTTCTGTGATGAACGTTATTAATTCATGAATTAAAATATATTTTTGATTTGAGGTCAATTTTGAAGTAAAATAAATGTCATGGTGGTACAACTTCCTGTCGTTACAATGAAGAAAAAGCATTTTCTTCCCATTAAAATTACAGAATTATTAAACCGTACTTAAAAATTGTGCATAATCATTTATTATTATTAAAACAGTATTTGAAAGATTTTTGTCTGCCAAAAGTCATGTGGTGTGACCAACAAAGGCATCTGGTGCAACTAACATGCAAGCTCGGTTCAGCCAAAAAAATATAATTATAGATGAAATAATAATTCATGATATGTGTCAAAATAATTTTTTACCCTCTAAAACATTAAATAAATGTATATCTAAAATAATGTGTTTTGAAAATGATGATTAAGATGTGTACTCTCACATTCAAAGTGTAAAGAAAACATACTTTTTAATAGATAGTTTCAATACATGGCTTGTTTAGCGTTCTTAATTTAACACTTTTAACAATGGCATAACGGTATTAAAATGGTAATGTTTTTAGAAAAAAAACATATGAAACTAACATGAATAACAAGTTAATTTATCACATATAACTCAATATATTTTAATGAATTGTCCTTCTCTTTATCTCAGACACTCCTTTCTGTTCCATGTGTTTTGCTATTGATGTGAGGTTGTGCGTCCAATCAAACTATGCAGTATTTTGCAAAATGCTAGATTCAATTAAGATTAGATTAAATATGTATTTGCACCCACACCATGAAACCCCTGAAAAAGACATTCAGAAACCGGCACTGTAAATTGTCCTGTTCAACATGTCACAAATGTCTGTTTCAGTTGAAGAATGAGAAACTGAGGGGTCTGCAGGGACGAGATTGTGTTGCCATGGCTTTGCAAGCATTTTATAGTTACCGCATTTCTTCAAAGCTCTCAAAGCCCCTTCATATCCTTTCTATATGCCAACCAATCACAGACAGAGTCTCTGAAACTCTATATCACTGAATATATATCTGGCAAAATTTTTAGGTCCAATAACAGGATGTTAAATCCACATGCATGGCTTCAAACCCAGCGAGGCTTTTATTAAAAAAAGGAAAGGACATGACGTGACGTGTGGACAAGTATTGTGTCCCATACTTGGAATTTGTGCTCTGCATTTAACCCATCCAAGGGCACACACACAGCAGTGAGTAGTGAACAAACATGCTCACACACACACACACACCGTGAGCACACACCCAGAGCAGTGGGCAGCCTATAATTCTGGACATTCAAAAGTAATTGACATGCATGTGGGTCGAGGCTGAAATTGTTGACCTTGTTGCCTGATCCTCTCCACCCCCACTCCACCCCAGTTTTCCATAAAAGTATGGTGCCTTATTTAGCTTTTAACCCAGAGAAACAGACTTTGATTTTTAGGTCATGCATTTTGAAATAAATATCACAGTTTCTTAAACAACCAAAAGTGGTGTTTTTTGTAAACAGTTCATTAATGAGGAATATATGGATGAATGAAGTGAGCTGTAGGACTGTAAAAAATATGATATGCTGATTTATTAATCATATATATATGTATATATATATATATATATATATATATATATATATATATATATATATATATATATATATATATATATATATAGGTGTATGTATGTATACGGAAATCATTCTAAAATGCTATATTGTCAGTGTATTAAATATATTGCTAGTCATTAAACGTTTACAAACTCATGAACACAGAACTGATATTTTTAATGCCCAGGTTGTTTACTGACCATCAGCAGCGCATTTATATTTAGCAAAGCTTCTATATGAAACGTTCTTACAGGCAAGAGAAATCTTTGCAATTACAGTAGAAGGCTGACCTTCCATCTTCACTCTGAAGATAGATCAAATGTCAGGGCGCTGTGATTATAGACCTGTTTGGCTTCTGCAAGCCAAACAGGGTCATTAGTCGCTGTTGAGTTTTACTTGCTGCGGTCTGTCTTTCAGCGTGACACTCTGCCATTAAAGACTCATGACACAAACAGCAATGCAGACACACATCTCAAAAGCTAAAAGGTCACCTCAGAATGCCATTTGAATCGAAATTAATGCTAAGTGCTTGTTTAATCTTGGGGAAATTGCAAGAGGGAAAAATGTGTATTCTTATATCAAAATGTGATTCAAAATATTATACTGGCAGGAAGTTCTAAATTAGAGAAGTACTGCAGCAGCTAAACAGATACTCATATTCTGTTGGAGCAAAAAAGAAAACTGAGGCACTGTTTACTGAGATTGAGTATGAGAAAACCTGTAGCATCACATCCAGATGAAATGAGGACGTGCTCACAGGAGAGACAGCAGCAGACAGGGTGTATCAGATGGCCTGTATATATGCAAAAATCAGGCCCCACTGGAGCTGAATTCTGATGCCTCTCTCATTGCGAGTGCAGACGACTCACACCAGTCACAATCTGTTTCCTCTTCATTAGTAAAACACGGACATGACAACCAGGAGTGTTTGGGGGAACAATTGATTTGGTGATAGAAGAACATGAGTCTTTTTAAGAGATTTAAGGGATTTTTTAGGGGTTGTCAGGATAAAATATATTAGGACTCACACAGTTTCTTTTATAAGAATTAAATTATAAAAATATTATGCAATGCACCTAACTAATTCTTATATGGGTGCAGTTGGTGGTTGTTAGGGCTTATGTGGTTGCTAAGGTCTTCAAAGTGTTTTTTATTTATTTTTTATTTTATTTTTTTAACTGCAGTTGTTGCAGATTTGCTTTGATCAAACATGGGATCTCCCCCCCATTTTATCATCTGACCTCTTAAAATCAGTGATTAATTTTGGACCCCAATGACATTCATTTTGTGAACAAGACACTGAAACATACCTTCTTACAAAATACAAAACATATAAACAAAACTCCTAATTAAAAAAAAAAAATTCTAAATAAAACCCTGTTGAATTTACTAAACAAAACAAAAAACTGAAATATTTTCTAACAAATTAAAAGACAAAACAAAAACCAAACAAAACATTGAAACACTGAAATATTTCTCAAGATATCTTCTAACAAACAAAATAAAATTCTCAAAGCATCTTCTAACAAAATACAAAATAAAACACTGGAACATTTCTCAAAATAAAACCCCACTGACTTTCATTATATTGACAAAACAAAACAAAACATGAAGCCATTTCTTAAAATATTTTGCTTTGTTGTTTTTGTTTTGTTAATTTAAAAGTCAGTGAGGTCCAAATAACATTGGACACCACATATATTCACATTTTGAAAAAAACACAATATCCTCACAAAAAACAAAAAAAAAAAAAAAAACCCCTAAAAAAAAATTAATAAAAATAAAAAAATAAAAAAAAAAACTTAAATGAAACCCTTTTGAATTTCCAAAATAAAACAAACAACACTGAGACATTCCTCAAAATATCTTCTTTTGTATTCCACAGAAGAAAGAAAGACATGAGACATGTTTTGGTGAACTAGATTAAATAGTTTCATTTAGCTATTGGATCCCGGATATTCAGTGTTGTCTTAGCGCCCCACTGTATGTTTAGACACACACACACATACACACACACACACACACACAAACACACACACACACACACAAACACACACACACACACACACACACACACACACACACACACACACACACACACACACACATCCCTCGGTGTAACATGGGATTACCCTGGCAACCTGTCAGCGTTGCTCTGGGCAACACTGATTACACTGTCACATGGATGGGTTTGGAGAAACAGCTAACAAAACCCTTCTGCAATTAAATGTCATTAAGTGACAGGTACGGAAGCAGCAGTGGTGTCCCAGTCAGGTGAGCCGTGTTTCCCTTTTCCTTCAGGAATCATTCAGACAGGGCCACCCACCACTCTGTTACCATCCCATGTCACACTAGCAACACAACAGAGAATGTACTTATCATGAATTACAAAATAAACCTCCTTAAGGCATATTTCAGTGCAATTCAGAACAACTGTTTAAAATGGGAAACAACAGTGTGAATAGATCACGATAATGTACAATATTTCATACAAAGAATGTCGGATTGGAAAGAGGTCATAAACAAGTTAGACAGCAGCTCTGTAACAGATACAGAGGGATAAATATAGACACCTGTGCAAGACCTCCTCAGGGCTGCAGAAAAACTGGAAATTGATTAATGTAGAGTTTCAGGTCCGCCATCACAGTAATAAATTATATTTAAATATTTATTAGCATTATTATTATATAATATATTATATTATATTATAAATTTATTATATAAATAATATTTTATTACAATATAATAGCCTTGGTGAATATGAGACCATAATATAATATAATATAATATAATATAATATAATATAATATAATATAATATAATATAATATATATAATAATAGTTTTAGCAATATTTTTGCTCATAAATGTAGCCTTGGTGAATATGAGACCTCTTTCAAAAACATTTAAAATCTTAATTATTCTAAGAATTTGACCGGTAATGTATTTGTGTGTGTGTGTGTGTGTGTGTGTGTGTGTGTGTGTGTGTGTGTGTGTGTGTGTGTGTGTGTGTGTGTGTGTGTGTGTGAAAAAATTAATTATAAAATAAATATGCAGTCTACCTTTCCAGTAAAATCATAAAGTTTAAACAAGGAACTGTGCTGTGCCTTACAAGTGAGACGGGAGTATTTTGAGTATTATTATCACTCCCTGCATTTATTTTTTTTTTTTGATTATCTATGAAATTTCAGGTATGGTAAAGCACATACATTACATTTTGTTGAACCACCTTTTGCTTTATTTACAGCCTTTAGTCTGTTGGGATATATTTCTACTAACTTTGCCCACTCTTCTTTGCAGAACTGCTCAAGTTCATTTAAATTTGATGGGCTTCAAGTCATTGCACAGATTTTTAGTGGAGTTTAAGTCAGGGTTCTGACGAGGTCATACAAGGACATTCACGTTTTTTCTCCTTCAGCCACTGTGTGCTCAGTTTTGCTGTGTGCTTTGAGTCATTGTCATGTTGGAAGGTAAACCTTCTTCCCATTGACAACTTTCTGGCAGAAGGCAGCTGATTTTTCTCAAGAATTTTACAGTATTTTTCCCATCCATCTTTCCTTCTATCCTGACAAGTGCTCCAGTCCCTGCTGCAGAGAAACACCCCAGAACAGGACATTACCTCCTCCATGCTTTACTGGAGGAATGCTGTTATATGGTTGGTGAGCTGTGTTGGATTTCCTCCAGACATATTGTTTGGTGTTACCCATACGAAAAAGAATTTTATACAAGTGTGCTATTAGTATACTTCTTTTAAACTAAAAAAATAGGAAGTATGCTTTTAGTTTACTTTTTATGTACTCCTCAGAAATATACTTAAAATGGCATTTAAGTATACTTGACATACTTACAAAAAGTCTAAATATATTTGAGCTATACTTGTGCTCCTAGAATCCGTGTTTTCATTGCTATACTATAGAGGGTTCTAGTACCCATCTTCTGTACAGAATTTCCAAGAAAACACAAGTGAAGAAGAAAAAGAAACAACAGATATTATTTCCAAGAAAACACAAGTGAAGACGAAAAAGAAACAACAGATGCTAACACATGTAACACGGTCATCTGAGATGAAACAACATCAAAACTGTAATGCTATGGAATAAAATGTCGACCGATGAAGAGGTAATAATTACAGTCAAGCTTTGGGGTGTTGATTGGCTCCATCTAAGTTTTGATTATCATTCTGAATCCAATTTTGTCTTTTTTCAACTCTTTGTTCAAAATGTTATTTCTTTATTTTTTATTAAACTTACCCACATTAAAGTGTTTTAAAAAAAGAATGCATGAAGCTAGAATAAAATGTTTTTGTTTAAGATACCCTGTTCTTTCTTTGGATGTTTTGTATGTTCAGATATTCATATAACAGAATATATACAAATTAAAACCTAAATAGGGACATAGTAGTATACTTAAAGTATGATGTAAAGTTCACATAAAGAAAACTTATGAGTATGCTTGCAGAATAAAACTACTAAACTAGTAGTTAACTGAGACTATACTTCAAAGTGTACAAAGTACTTAATTATTAAACTGTCAGTAAACCTATAAGTTCACTTTAATATAATTGCAGTACAAACTACAAACATAAAGGTTAACTAGCTGGGTACTCAAAGTTTGCTACTGTTATACTTAAAGTATACTTAAAAGTATACTTTTATATACTAGAAAGTGGGCCAATTTAGTCCCAAGAAGTATTGAAACAGTACACTTACAAGTATACTACTAGAACACAGATATTTGTATACTTGCTACATAAAATATACTTAAAAATATACTTGAACTTTACTTGAGTATACTTAATAAAATGAACTTGAAGTATAATACTTTTTGGTAAGGGTAATGCCAAATAATTCAGTTTTAGTCTCATCTGCCATCTTTCTTTAAGAGTCCCCATACAAAAAACACATAGATAACACCATGTGGCCTTTCTTGAGGAGCATTTTTTTTCTTGTAACCCTCCAAAACAAGTCATATCTGTGGAGAATTTATGATTTTGTTGTCACATGCACACAATGACCACTCTTTGTCATAAATTCCTGCAGCTGCTTCAGAGCTGCTGTAGGCCTCTTAGTCACCTCTATGAGCAGTTTCCTCCTGACACTTTCATCCAGTTTGGAGCAACGTCCTGATCCAGGTAAGGTCTGTGATGTACCAAATACCTTCCACTTCTTAATAATGGACTACACTGCACTTCTACACTCTACACTTGTGCCTGTCCACAGCTTTATCCCAGAGATCTTTTGACAGTGCCTTGCCACACACAATTGATTGTTTGTTTCAGTTGCACTACCAAGGACTGAAATGCTCCAGGAAAGCTCTTTTCATGCTCAGTTAATGAAAATGACCACAGCTGATCACAGCTGAAAGTCAAATGGCTTTGTGTACCATTGTGAAGGTGAGTAGCTACACCTGATTGAGTTTACAAGTCATTTTTATGAGGGCGTAATCCTTTTTCCAATTCCGTGATTCTGTTTTTATTTTATTTACTTATTTATTTACTTGATTTTTTTATGACATGTTATATGTGGGTGTTATACATGAGGGCAATCGTGGCCTAATGGTTAGAGAGTTGGTAACTTGTAACTTGAAGTTTGGGGGTTTGAGTCTCGGGGCCGGTGTAAGTTGTACAGCGCTACCCTCAATACCACAACGGCTGCCAAATTCCCAGTATTCATCCCCCAACTGCTCCCTGGGCGCCGCAGCAATATGGCTGCCCACAGCTCCGGGTTCATGGTGTGTGTGTTCACTACTCTGTGTGTGCACTTGGATGGGTTAAATGCAAAGCACAAATTCCGAGTATGGGTCACCATACTTGGCGACACATCACTTCACTTCACTTCACTTTTTATATCTTTCACTTGGATGTTATAAGTTGCACTGAGTAAATACAGCTGAATAAAACAAAAACTGTGTCTGTCTTCATTTCAGGCTGCAATGCAACAAAATGTGATTATTTTAAAGGGGTTGATTACCATCTTAGCTCCCCCCTCCCAAACACTACCCAACTTTACCACATCACAGGAAAAAACTGTCTTTTTCGTGTGTGCAATTTGAAGTGTGCTACACACAGGTGAGTGGGCCTGTGCAAACCACCTGTAGTAACACACTTTCCTCTATATGTGCACTAGTCACTTTTCACGCACTGTTGTGTACAAAATCCCACAAAAGACCCAATAACATATGTGGGTCAAAGATGTTAAGATGTCCAAAAAAAAATAAAAAAAATTGATACAAAATCCATATAAAGCACATTAAATGTAAACAATAAATGTAATTAAAATTATAAAACAGTTTAACAAAAAATATCAAAAAATTCAAACAACATGCTTATTCTGACATGTACATATTAAAATATCTAAAAGAATAATGGAGCATACTTAATTTTATTATGTTTTAAATTAGTAAAAAAATCTTACTGACAAATGGGCAAAACCTAGGATAGTGGCAAATGTTAAAAATGTAAAATTACAACTCATTAGTATTTGGGGTGAAAGTAATTAGTCTTTTAATATGTCATAAATTGATTTTTGTTGTAAATATGCCTGACAAGATTGTTATACTGAATGACATTTTTACTGGGTGTCTTCTGTAAATCAGGAGAAAATGTATGATATTTATTTTTTTGCTCAGAAAAACAAAAACAAAATTGCAATTAAATAAAACAGAAAACTTTTTGCATTTTTTTTGGGGGGGGGGGGGGGAAACAACAGTTTAAAGCAGTATTACACTTTTTTTATGCTTAAACACTTTTTCGTCTTTGACCCATGTATGTTGAGATACTCATGCACTATAAATCATCTTGCACTGATCCCCAGCCAGCTGCTTGACTTTCCCTTTGCACATGTAAAGTATTTATGTGAAGCATTTGTACACTTTGTATTATCTAGTTTATGTAATTATTTATATATAGTATATTCACAGTCAAACTCTCTCAGTAGGTTAGTTGTGTTTAGGTTTATACTGTTTTACTTGATTGCTGTATGTCCCCACATGTAGCAGAATGACAATAAAGCTCAACTTGACTTGAACTTGACTATTTTCTATATCCACTGTATATATGTATGTATATAAAACATACAATGTTGGTTGATATATTAACATCAGCAGATGAAAGAGCTGACAGACAGAGACGTATGCACACTTACTGAGTCTCACTCTCTCTGACACCCAAGATCATAAACTGAACTTGCCAAATAAAAAGTCTGTCACTAATTGACAGGACAACAGAGAAACAGGAACACAGTGTTTGAGTCACATGAGCTGCAGTGCACATCATTATCTCACACCAGCACACATCTCAATCTGTCCTGATGTTGAGGTCAGAGGTGGTCTGACGATGTGAGAGTGAGTGAAAGAGGCACTTCGGTTAGGAAGCAGGTAATCAGTCCAGCACTTTTCCTCTGGGCCTGTTCAACAGCTGCTCTTTCATGCAGTCCAACATACCAACAGCAGGAGAGAACAGATGTTGCTTACGGTGTAATGAAGGAGCCAGCTTTACAGATGCCTCAATTGCTGGTCCTTTTTACTGATCCAGTTTGGGTTTACATTTTTTTTTTCTTTAGTTTGAAGACTTAGAAATAACTCTTTTAGTGCTGCTTATCATCATTTCTAAGCAGTGTTGTACCTTCTGCTATGCATTCACCTACTGAGTCTCAATGATCACAAAAGAAGAGAAAACATTTCTCATATAAAACAGTTAGGGTTACTTCAACACAATAATGAGAATGATCTCAGTAAGTTCAGCAATTAGACATTTTATTCACCCAACAACAAAACACACTCCTAAAAACTGGCCAAAAAACATATGGCTTGTCACATTCTAAAGTGCATATTTGTTAGAGGCAGACATGCTTAAACACTTAAAAAAAGACATAACAGCCAAAATGAGCCCGAGACAGTTTCAGTTAAATAGACACAGAACGAAACGTTTGGTCCTTGCAAGCCATGACACACAGCAAAGCTTCTTTAAAGAGCACAAGCATCTCCATCTTTATAATCCTTACAGTTTAGTGGTAATTGTTATTGATCCCTACTGTAATCTAGCATTACAATGAAGTTTGGAAGTAAACAGAGCCACAGTATTTACCTTTATGAACCTCGAGGAAAAGTGAAATTATTCTTTGTACATTAAACTGTTAAACGTAGTCATATTATGTTGCCCTGCTTAAACATTACTTTTGGCCAAAAGTAAAACAATTTCTATGAAATACAAATATACATTCATTCACTGTACTTTATAGAACTTGGTCTTTATCCTGGATGCTGAAATATCACACTAACCTCAGCCTCAGACATACATGCATATCAACGGCCAAAACATGCTTGAAATGAACCATCAACCACCATCAGAAAAAAAATTAAATTCTAAAATAAAAATTTGTAGTGGAATAAATAAATAAACAGAACATCAAGTCGTCAAATGCTCTTGCACCTTTAAAACTCCCATCGAAGCATGCTACTCAAGCGCACAGACACAAACACTGTGCCTGACAGAACGCATGCACTCTATTAACTTAATTGGGAATATCAGAGCTGTTGTTGCGGTTTCCGTATTTGTGATGAATGAAGAGGAGCACCACGCCGAGGAAGAAGCAGATGGAGCCCACAGTAATGTAGGCGATGCCCAGGAATGGGTTTTTCCCTCCCATCCAGGAGATGGTGCTGAGGATCATTCGCTTGCGGCCCTCGAAGCTGCGCACGGGGTAGTCTGAGAGGCAAGTGGTTAAGGAAATAATATCAATTCAGAAATA
This sequence comes from Cyprinus carpio, assembly GCF_018340385.1. Lineage (NCBI taxonomy): Eukaryota > Metazoa > Chordata > Actinopteri > Cypriniformes > Cyprinidae > Cyprinus > Cyprinus carpio. The sequence continues at coordinate 6,724,772 of NC_056591.1, forward strand.
TATAACATATCCAATCATCCAGTGTGTGCACTTTGCTAAAAAAATATTATTTAATGGATTTTTTGTAAATTGAGTTTTAGAACTGCACTATACATTTTATAATGATTTTGATGCTGATTTAATAATAATAATAATAATAAAATCATCTATTTCTGTTAATCAGTTTTCTTTCTTTCTATCACTGTTGTAATAAATAAGTTCAAATGCATAAAATAACAGTATAACTGATCATTGTTCATGGAGTTCCTGTGCAGTTAAAAAGGTTTAATAAAGAAAATACAGACATTTACTACTTTGTATTGTTATATTGGTACATATAAAAGTAAATTAATATCAGTATTTCTTCCTTTAGTAGTTGATTTAATATAAAAAAAGAAAAAAAAAATAACAGTATAACTGATCATTGTTCATAGAGTTCCTGTGCAGTTAAAAATTTCTTCCTTTAGTAGTTGATTTAATATAAAAAGAAGAAAGAAAAAACTTCTATGGTCAACATGGCTTGACCATTTTAACTAGATTTTGACATTTTTTCAGCACAACTATTATTCAACACATAAAAAAATCCATAAAAAAAAAAATAAAAATTTTTAGCTAAGTCAGAGCAAATATGCATCACTTTTAAAAAGTTAAGTGGTCAGTAAGATTTTTTAAAATGTAATTTAAATGTAAATGCAAAAGGTGCATTTTACATATTGCGATGTAAAATAACTTTTATTTTAAAGTATTTTGTGAAGCTAATTTTTACAAAAACCGATCTGGTGTTTAAAAAAAAAAATTTCTTTTTATTATCAATGTTGAAACAGTTGTGCTGCTCATAATATTTTAGAAAAAACTATAGACATATACTTTATTATACATTGATGAATAGAAAGTTCAAAAGAAAAAAAAAAAAAAAAAAACATTTAATAACAGAGAAATCTTTTGTAACATTAAAATTGCCTTTACTTTCACTTTTGATCGATTTTATGCACCTTTGCTATAATATTAATTTCTGTCTAAAGAAAAATCGTTCTGACCCTGAACATTTGAACAGTAGCGTATACTTAAGTCAAACACCACTAGTGAAAATCCTTTATTTTTTTTATATATTTCATATATTTTTAGAATGAAATGGTGTCTGTGTATAATTTCCGAACATTCAAAAAGCACACTGTTAACCATCACTCTCTGCAGAGCTTTATGTTTTAAAGGTGTGCAATGCAAGGATACTGTAGGTGACTTCCAGGCTGTAGTTGCCTCTGGGAAGCGTGGGTGTCATGTTGTTCTTCTTCTGAATGATGCGGTACAGCTTTCTGAAGGTGGGCAGCGCAGCCGTGCGCATCCACACTATGAAATCCTCATTTATGAAGCCGTTGTTTTCTGGGTCAGTGTCTAGCTCATAAACAGGCTTGCGCCAGTTGACCGGCTTCGCTGTGTCTGGAAGAAGAGGAGTGTTTTAGTAAGAGATACGGGAAAAAACATATGCTAATGCATTAAGAGTACATATAATCCTCTATATAGAATTACATACAGGTATTAAATATTTTACCTATAAAAACAGCAGTAAGATTCGGGTTACTGCTACTAGGGTTCCTGAACTTCACATGTTTGTCCGTCCACCATGCAATCCCTTTTTTGATAAATGGAATTTGGGTTTTTGTTCCATTGGGATCAATGTAAAACAAATCCAATGTATCTGAAGCAAAGAGTGAAAGAGACGAGCAATATTAACACTCCTGAGGAAACAGTCTTATGATGGTAAGCATTCAGATCCAGGTCTTACCATTAAACATGCTGTTAGCAATGGCTCCGCACGGGGCTATAGGCTTGTTTTCATTAGTGCGGTATGGCTCACATTCTTTGCTTGGCTCCTGAAATATAACAATACTCTTTGAACTGAATTCAATAACATGCAAATTTATTCAAATCAAGCATTAAGTATTTCTTGCACTCAGGAAGCAGCAGACCTGTTGTAACATGACAAAAAAAAAAATGGTGACAGCTATTGCAATGTCACTCAGTTTAAAGTTCATTAGACGTGACAATGACTGTCGCTGATTGACAGGGCTCCATTATAATACGTGTCGAGATGTCCATGATGCCAAACCCTGCTGTCATGCAGCAGTTGTTGATGTTGTGTTGACGTGTGTTCACGCTCGGGGAGCATACTATGCTGTCAAACAAGTCAGACAGCTGAGCTCAAAATCAGCTGAACTATTTAGTTTCTATTTGCTTCGCCATTAACACTACAGCTGTCAATAAATACATATAGATACTCAGTCTGTCTTACTGATAGATTGAAAGATACTCCGTCTAGATAGATAGATAGATAGATAGATAGATAGATAGATAGATGGTTAGAATGACAGAGCGAATAATCGAACAACTGATGGATAGATAGGCTGACAGACAGACAGATAGAACTATTGAAGGAACAAATTAATGACCAATGTACAGAACAAAAGCGTGAATGATAGTTTATTTATTAATGTTTTAAAGCCATATGAGCAGCGTGAATGATAGATAAACAATAGACAGACAGAGAGATGAACGACAGGACCAACAAATAAACAATGTATAGAACGACAGACTGAATGATAGAACAATGGAACGCTACATAAAGTAACAGAAGGAACAATAGACAGAAAGACAGACAGACCAGACGGATAGATAGAGGTGCAGTACCTTTAGTGAGCGCTCGTCTCCATTGAGCTGGCTGTCATCTCTGGACTTCACATACCGCCGATGGTTTTGGTAGAAATTTGAGAGGCCATAGTACATGAAGACATTACTCTGAAGACATAAAGTTAGAGTCATGAGCTGGCAATGTTATGATCAAATATCCTTTCTAAAAACAAAGAAGTAGTCTTGCACTAGCTCGATTTCACGCACTACGTAATCATGATGGTAAGGTCAAGAAGTCAGTGAAGTTGGAGGAGAAAATGAGATGGAGTTTTTCACCCTACCCAACAATTTTGAACCGGAGTACACAGATGAAGAGCTGACCGCATGTGACCTTTCCAACATGATTACATCATGTGTGAAGTCAAGCAGTTGTGGTAAAAAGTAAAAAAAAAAAAGTATTGACCAATGGTTTGGCTAGATAAGACCCTTATTCCTTGGCTGGGATCATGTAGAGCCCTCTGAAGCAGATAAACATCTAATTTACATTTTTGGGTGAACTGTCCCTTTAAGCCACGTGAGTTTGGAGCATCATGAGTGAGAGTAAATGACAGAATATTTAATTGGGCTAAACTATCCTTTAACAGGAATGCAACACACTGGTCGGATCATAAACACTCACTTCGAAAGGCTGGTCTAGAGAGAAGAACAGGACACATCTGCATGGAGTCGTGCTGTTCCAGCTGAAGCTTTGAGAGCAGTTAAAACATGGGCTGGACATGTCAGTCCCGGTATAATCAATCTGTAAACCAGACAAACACACATATATGCTTAACGCGGTTACATAACACTTAAACCCAGGTTAACATGCAAGGAAAGTCCGAGCGAACAGTACATTTACATTTAGTCATTTAGCAGACGCTTTTATCTAAAGCGACTTACAAATGAGGACAATGGAAGCAATCAAAATCAACAAAAGAGCAATGGTATGCAAGTGCTTTAACAAGTCTCAGTTAGCTTAAACGCAGTACACGTAGCAAGGGCTTTTAAATAATATAATAAATAAAAAATAAAACAGATAGAATAGAAAAAGAACAGAGCAAGCTAGTGTTAGAGGTCTTTTTTTGCTAATTGTATTGTATAAAATGAAAAGAAAACAGAAAGAATACAAAAAGATTAGAAAGCTAGTTAGATTTTTTTTTATTTTTTTTTTTATAGAATTAGAATAGTGAGTGCTAAAGTTAGAGGGTCAAATAAAGATGGAAGAGATGTGTTTTAAGCCAATTCTTGAAGATAAGGCTCAGGAGTTGGGCAGGTCATTCCACCAGGATTGAACATTTAATTTAAAAGTCTGTAAAAGTGACTTGTGCTTCTTTGGGATGGCACAATCAAGCGACGTTCACTTGCAGAACACAAGCTTCTAGAGGACACATAAGTCTGAAGTAATGAATTTAGGTAAAGGGGTGCAGAGCCAGTGGTGGTTTTGTATGCAAACATCAATGCCTTGAATTTTATGCGAGCAGCTATTGGTAGCCAGTGCAAATTGATAAACAGAGGTGTGACGTGTATTCTTTTCGGCTCATTAAAAATAACCTTGCTGCTGCGTTCTGGATTAATTGTAAAGGTTTAATAGAACTGGCTGGAAGACCTGCCAAGACAGCGTTGCAATAGTCCAGCCGGACAGAACAAGAGCTTGAACAAGGAATTGTGCAGCATGTTCCGAAAGAAAGGGCCTGATCTTCTTGATGTTGAATAAAGCAAATCTACAGGACCAGACGGTTTTAGCAATGTGGTCTGAGAAAGTCAGATGATCATCAATCATAACTCCAAGGTTTCTGGCTGTTTTTGAAGGAGTTATGGTTGATGTTCCTAACTGGATGGTGAAATTGTGATGAAACAATGGGTTTGCTGGAACCACAAGCAGTTCTGTCTTGGCAAGGTTTAGTTGAAGGTGATGGTCCTTCATCCAGCAAGAAATGTCTGTTAGACAAGCTGAGATGCGAGAAGCTACCGTCGGATCATCAGGATGGAAAGAGAGGTAGAGTTGAGTGTCATCCATCAGCATAGCAATGGTATGAAAAGCCATGTTTCTGAATGACAGAACCTAATGATGCCATGTAGACAGAGAAGAGAAGTGGTCCAAGAACAGAGCCCTGAGGCACCCCAGTAGTTAGATGTTGCGACTTGGACACCTCACCTCTCCAAGATACTTTGAAGGACCTATCTGAGTGGTAAGACTCAAACCACTGGAGTGCGGTTTCTGAGATGCCCTTTGTCAGTAGGGCTGACAGGAGGATCTGGTGGTTAACCGTGTCAAAAGCAACGGACAGATCAAGCAAGATAAGTGTTGAAGATTTGGATTCCGCTCTTGCCAGTCTTAGGGCTTCAACAACTGAGAGCAAGGCAGTCTCAGTCGAATGTCCACTTCTGAAGCCAGACTGGTTGGTCAAGGAGGTTGTTCTGTGTGAGCAAGGCAGAGACTTGGTTGAACAGCTCGTTTAAGTGTTTTTGCAATGAATGGAAGAAGGGAACTGGTCTGAAAACTGAAACTGGTCTGAAAACTGGTTATACAGTAGACGTGTGTTCACTCTGTATTTGTTAGTAAAATGACACTAAGCACACACAGCGCAACAGACTCAAACCTCGAACTCCTTGATGTTATTGGACGTCACGAAGAGGCCGATTCCTATCGGGATGAAGATGAGGCCGATGATGAAGAAGGCGGGCAGCACGGTCCCCGCGGTCAGGATGGGCTGCCAGGCCGGTAGCCGCTGCTGTTTGAAGGCGGTGTTGTCGGGCTTTCTAGTCCGGATGGCGGTTCCGCCGAGCCCCGCGGATCCCGAGTGATGACCGTCTTCCTCTTTCGCGCTGTAGCTGGACGCCATCATAGCTGTAAACACCAGCTCACAGCCTCTGTTCCTTGTATTAAAACACACAATCTCTCGATTATAGACGGGTAAATAATATAAATGTATTTTATATGTCCGCTGAAGTAGTCTGTCTTCACGGGGACCTTCTCTCCAGGTTGTGTGGATAGTTGCTTGTTTTGTTTGAGGCGGTGCTACAGGAAGTGTCAGCTAGTGTTGTCTGATTCGCGAATCATGTATATGAACCGGATCCTTTGATTCAGTCGAACTGATTCGCGAAGCGTTTTTGAATCACTGTGCTGTGATAAGTGAGCGTTTTTTTTTTAATCACAATGTATACGTACGTATGTTCTGTGTTTAATCTGTATGCAATTATTATGTTACCAAAATATTTACTTGGTGTTTTAATGCTTTCATAAAATGCTAATTCATAATAACTGAAAGTGGAGATCTCCGACTGCTTTTTTAAAAGCAGAATAAAAAAGCAATGTTTTATGTTGTGAATGTATTAAAATGATTGAGCTTATATACAGTTATTGACTTTAACATGTTACCCTTGACATCCCCATAAACTCCAAAATCCATAAACCACAAACCTCATTTCTGATTCTTCATTCATCAGTTAACATTAAACATCAATCTACATCATACATAATCAAACATCAACATCACACTGGTTTACAATAAATACTATACTACTGCAGTCACTATGGATGGTTTTTTTTAACATATTTGTTACCGTGATGAACATGATGACTCAAATTAACTGGTGAATCATTTTTAACTGGTTCACTCACTGAAACGAACCTATTCGTTAAAATGAATCACATGGGCATCTGGCAGGCGTTGTACCACATGACACAACCACATAGTTATGTTAGTTATAGACAAATAGATAATTAAAAAGAATACGTATAGAATCAGATATTTTATTTGTTACATATTTGCCTGTTACAAATTATAATTTTGTTTTATTCATTTATCATATATGGGTGTTGTATATGTGTGTGTATGTGTGTGTGTGTGTGATATATATACATATATATATATATAATGAAAAAACTGTTTGTTCTCCAGCAGGGTGTGTAGGGCCTGTAATGCTAAAATTTTGCACCATCAATTTTGTAAAAATCTAAATCCATTTCAAACCGTTTCGTTTGGGGGGAAAACAATGTAGTTTCTGTACAACTGTGAGGCAAAACTACTTTTTTAAGCGATGACTGATGTGTTGACTGATGATTAGGCCTATGTCATTATTCTATGGTGTAGTGAGTCTCATTTTTACTTTAATGCAATGTTCCACCAACATCTGTGATTCTTTTCTCTTGAAATACAAGATTTATAATTAATTTTAGAATGTATTTTATCATATCCTAATATATTTGTTACACAAGCATGGACACAGACTTTGTGGTTCAAATAAAAGACAACAAATTAACGGCTCAAGTGTTCTCTAGACTTTGTGGTTCAATTCATAGTCACCATTTGGAAGGCTCAAATGCACCATTTGAACCAGAAGATGGAGCAAGACACCAAAGCAACGACTGAAGCAGTACAAGGTTTTCTCAGAACAGGTGTGGGGGCACTAAACTGGCAGTATTTTATCAAAGCTGTGTTTCTGACAATCTTTTTTCCTCTAAAACTTCCAAGTTCTTTATCATGCAGGTGTAGACCTTCAGACTTGCTCTCCTTGAAAAGTCCCAATATATTTTCTTAAGGTCTAACATGCTCTTTTATAGTTTGTCAACCTACCATTTCTTTTCATCCATTAACTTCCTTTTTGGATTTATTCAGTGTGTCTCTGACTTTGTGATTTCTTTCTTTATTGATCTTTGTCCTCCACTTTTCAAAGGCTCATTGCTCAGCTTTAAGTTCTGAGTTTTTGCAACATGCCTCTGCTTACTTCATCCCTAAGGTCCTTTCTTTTTTTTACTTCTGAGCTTTACTTTTGTGCCTCTTTGATTGCTCAGTCCAAAAAGCTGGCTAACTTTATATATCTGTCAGCTCTACCCGTTCCTGAACTGCCATCCTGGCATTCAGCTCCTCAAATTACTGCACAAACTTGGCTGGGTTTTATTTGAGTGCTTCCCTCCAGCCTTTTGGGTCACTTAGCTGTCTTGTTCAGCTTTGCTGTTGACAGCCTGAAAGACACTGCTTTACTGAGATCCTGAAACCGTGTCATTTTTTTGTATGAACCTGACTCTTATTCACAAATAACAATGCAAAGAATTCTAGCTATATCATCTTCTTTCTTAAATTGTATTTTGCATGTTCTATGTGGCTTCTCTTTAGCAAAAAGCATGTTTAGTCTTGCACAATTAATAAAGATCTGACCTTGAACATGAGGAATTAAAGATGAGAGTTATACACATATTTATGTATAGTGGCCAATACCTAATACCAATATATTGCACATCACGCTAGCTTTAAACCTGCACATGGGCTTTATACACATATGAATCATATAAGTCATCAGTCAGATACATATTTGATATATATATGGGTCTATATCATATTGATTGCCTCCACACAGTTAAGGGTTAACAACGATTTGGAGAGTGCTGAATAAGCTAGATGATAAAATAATCTCTCTTAGGTCCCATGTGGAAAATCCTGTTTGGGTCTCTGGTGGTGTATCTTTCAGTGAAGTATCTTATGCTGCTGCGAGGCTTCTGCTGTTTGTTTAGCCTAAGCTGAAAATTCAGTGTGAATGTAAAATTCCATTATGGAAAAAAATCTTCTGCTGTATTAATATTTGGAGAAATTGGACACACTATGTTAATGGATATGAGTCTAACAAAAAGAGGGTGATGCCTGATGGGCTGTATTTCCAAATGAGTCAGACAAAGTCCCCCTGTCTTAGAAAGTACAGACTCTTAAGACCTTTACATTACATTTGTTTTTTTTATAATTATTGCAAAGAATCTTGACCAGTCACATATTTAAGCACAGCACTGTATAGATTATTCCTCAAAACTACTTCATCGTTTTCTTCTCGAGCTGCTTAATGTTCATGATCTACTCAAAATGTATTTTGTAGAAGTCTGTTACTGAAAATATCAGCAGCTAGTTTCTTTGTGTTTTTGCTCCATAAAAAAAAAAAATACAATTTGAGCTACAGCTGACTTATGGAAGTCCGTTTCCACCACTGAAAAAAAAAATAAAACAAGGTAATTGCGACTTTTTATCTCACAATTCTGACTTTATAACTCGCAGTTGAGAGTTTATATCGTGCAATTCTGACTTTATAACTCGCAATTGAGATATGAACTCACAATTCTGAGAAAAAAGACAGAATTGTGAGATAAAAAGTCGCAATTCCCTTGTTTTATTTTTTTATTTGGTAGCGGAAACGGGCTTCCATACAGACTCGATAGCCAGTCACTGCGCTACAGAAAGTGGAGTTTCGCTCCCGAATGAATCAGTGTGTTTGAACAAATCAGCTTAGTAAATGATTCATTGACTCACCCATCTACTGGCATAACATGTAACCCTTTCTGGAGCGTGCACAGACAAGCAGAGTGATGTTGGACTAAATACCAGCCGTTAAAGTTCAAGAATGAAACTATACATCGCTTAATTTGGTTTTAATAAACTTTAAATTGATTATATTAAACTCTGAAAGTCTACCACTCACTTACACTCTAGAAAGTTCAAATGTCATTATAATAATTGCATATTATTGTTATTTTATTATTATTATTATATACAGTACACTACCATCAATAGTTTGGAATAATTAAGAGTTTTATGATTTCTGAATCTATGATTTAAGTTTTTCTGAATGATTTCTGAAGGATCATGTGACACTGAAGACTGGACTAATTGCTGGAAATTCAACTGTACATCAGGAATAAATTTCATTTTAAAATATATTAAAATAGAAGATAGTTTTATTTAAACTGTAATAATATTTCATAATATTACTGTTGTAATGTTTTATCAATTACTGTAAATGCAGCATCTGTCAGCATAAGAGAAAAATCTTAATTATTCCAAACATTTGGCTGGTAGTGTATCTTTTTAACATATGCTGACAGTGTGAAAATGATGCTGTGTTATTTGATTCTCATACACAGCAACAGAGAAACATAATGAGTGTCATGAAATATCCTTCCTTTCCTCAAGGAAATGCAAATCTAGTTGTAAACTCTTACTTCTTGTTAATGTAAATATTCTCTTAAATTAAAACTTTAAATCTCATCAAGTTCCAATCTTGTCAATGTCTTGCTTGCTCACAGGAACAGATCATATAACGATGGAGATGACTTTTATACTGAAACTTTTATATGGATGCATTGGTACAGAGGAGGGAACTGAAGTCTGGAAATCTGACTTTTCCAAACCTGTTTGAAATCTGACATGCCTCTGCAGAGCTGCAATGAAGCATGCTAAGCAATCCAGCATGGAAACACTGTCGTCTCCTCTTTTCCTCACAACTTTTCTGCTTTCTCAGCAGGAGATATTGAAATGCTAAACCACCATGATTAATCAACCGCTTGTAGATGGAGACACCATAAGCTGCCTGGCCAAGAGAGACACAAACAGACAGCAAGGGGCCTGGATGCTGACAGGCCCTGAAAGAAATATGCTAATAAAACAAGAACTGTTGGTGAGAAGCTACTCAGTCAATGATTTCCACTGACTATTGAAAAAGAGGAACAGAAAAGCAAATCTGTAAACTTAAATACTGTGGTACATGCTCCCACTTTAAAGTCTAATTATGAATGATTCAGGTGCCAGTAACAAAATTTTTTTTACTGCATTGCCGATTGTATACATGAATCATAATGCATGACTCCAACATTTAATGTGTTTGGCTGAAATTCAGATAATGCCTTTAAAAATTTAAAACAGCTGGTGAACAAACATCTTTAAGCAGAAGATAAGTGATAGAGCAGTAAGAAAGATCCTGAGCTCCAGAATCTGGAGGATAATGGATCCATCTGTTGTAGAGTATTTCAACAGATCCATCTTAACCTCTTCAGAGGCCATTACGCGAATTTCAAGTGGTGTTTTTGTGTCTTTCAAGTACACTGCAGCAATTGAATCACTTATGAGGGCATTAGAAAAGTGTAGGAAGGATGGGGATTTATTTACTATGCCAAAGTGATTTAAAATTCTTACAAATAAAGGAGAGTATCAACCTGATAATCAGTCTCTCCTCACAGTATTTCAGTAATCAATGTAGACTATTTTCTGTGGACAGTTTACATTTGTGAATGAATCACTTGTCTGAGTCGACGATCAGTTCACGATTCTGAATCATTAGAAACATTTACTATGCTTCAAGAACGCAGGGAACAAAACGAGTGCTGAACTGAATATGTGCTTCAACTGAATCAACATAAGTTTTATCGTTTGCCAGCGATAAAGAAAGTATCTTAAACTCGACACTTGCACGCTTGTGAACTACTCTGTACTGCAGTTAACAACCAAAAGAGCATCGAAACAAAAACAGAACACAAAAATGGCATCATGTTTTCAATTTTGGACACTTTTGATCTTTTACCATGTTGTTACCATCTGATACAGCAGTTTACTTGAGGACCCTGATGAAAATGCTTGCAGTGCCTCATCTGATGTGTTTAAGTATAATGATAACATGGCCTTTTGTTTTTGAATGTCTTTATACTTGTTTGGCAGTGTGTACTTTATGTATGCTAATGTATGCTACTTTGTTTGTCTGTTTATGACTATGCTTATTTATGAAATCCTGCATGCATTCTGCATATCTTTCCAGTGTTAAAACAGATAAAAATAAGGACAGATTTCTTGTTTTTACAGTATATATGTGTTATTTATTTATTTATTTATAGTAATTTTATTCATTCATTTATTCATGCTGAACCCTGGTCATTTAAAATCTTATGTGGAAAAACAAATGCTCTTGAACACCCAAGGTCTATGTGTGCAAATATTCTTAAATATGTTTTAAAATAATTTTTAACCATAATAACCAGCTTATAAAATATACGGAGAGAGATGTTCTGAGCCCTGAGGAGATCAAGAGGTTAAAAACAAGTTGTTTAACCATCAATGGGACAAAAGCTGGTGGCATCACAGCTGAAACTAAAGAAAGTGATTTGTTTTGATCTTAGGAGTGAAAGACACGAAGGTCAAATCTGAGAGCAGGCAATGACATGCCTCTGCAAATATTACCACACAAACTGTCATATGAACATCCACGGCAATCTGATGCCGACTAATCTTAGGTGCACCGGTGTCGGTGTGCCTCCCTTGAGATCCATCTGGCCATGTTGCTCCGTAAGGTCACTCTGGTGGGTGTCTGCACCCACTCTTTTTTTCGGCTACATGGCCAAGCAGATGGCCTCACAGCATAAAAGGTCCCTATGTCTTAGGATTCACTGGGAAAATGATGAGTCAGCGAGGATGTGGCCTGCCTTCAAAAATATCCCAGCCTGCAGTGTCCTTGCTACCCTGATCAGCCATCCACATGATGACGGCCATCTCCCATGATGTGCCATCTTTCATTAACCTCCCTGAGAGTGATGGATTAACCCTGAGGGCAGAGACAGAGTCATCGATTATTGAGAACGAGTTCACCTGGTTTATAACAGATGAAACCGTGCTGCTTTAACTTCTGTATTACTCTTTTCTTAGACTGGACTTTTAGATTTTAGATGTAATATTTGACCAATTATAGCAGAGATGAGATCTTGTTCAAGGAAACTGATATTTAAAAAAAAAAAAAAAAAAAAAAACTGATACCTATAAGATAAAAATGATTTTCATGTAATGACCGCTAACAGAACTTTCTGAAGGATCATGTGACACTGAAGACTGGAATAATGACTCAGCTCTGCATTACAGGAATAAATAACATTTGAGAAAATATTCAGATTGAAAATAGTTTTTAAATTATTATTTAAATAATTTACTGTAATTATAATCAAATAAATTAATTAAAATGAAATAAATTATTTTAAACTTTTGACCGGTAATGTATATAAAATAATTATAATTTATATATTAAAATGTAATATTTAAAAATAAATATTATATATATGTGTGTGTGTGTGTGTGTGTGTGTGTGTGTGTGTGTGTGTGTGTGTGTGTGTGTGTGTGTGTGTGTGAAATTACCTGTACTTCTTAAATAAATACTACTTTGTTTAAATAAACTACCAAATGCCAAAAAAGGTCAAAACTAATGTGTGACTTCTAGCATTATTTTAAAAATAATTATTGTTTTCAAACAGGTTTCTGGAATTCATTGCCTGTCTGCCATTGGTCAGACTAACAGATCATTTTGCTGTTTTACTAGAGCTGAAAAAGAGGGGCAAGGTAATATTTATAATACATTAATTAATAATATCTATTTAATAAAATTATGTCTAATATTTGAGGACAAGTGCAGATGTGGCAAGTCTTTTGTAGATAACTGATCATCTTTATTGTAATTTGTTGATAATTTGTAGCGACTATTGACTTTTTAAAAAATAAAAAATAAATAGTAGGTAAAGAGTTGAAGAACCGCTGCAGGAGAATGTTTTCTGCTATACATCAATCACACTTATTGATTTCTTTCTATCAAGTAACTGTTGCATCAAATATATCCTGTATTTCATTTCTGATCATGAACTGGTTACTTTCACTCTTAAAAACACAAGAATCAATAAAACTATAGACATGTGGTAATTCAGTATATCTCAGTTGACAGATAAGAACTTTAATGAATACTTCAAAAGACAGAGGACATCCTTCATGAAGACAAATGACAGGCCAGATATTAAAACAGCAACAAAAAATTAGATCATACTTTACAGTGATCTAGTGGCATATTGCTTTGCCCTTCAGAGAATCATCCAGATCATTTTGATCCTGATGTACGTTACCAGTCAAAAGCTTAGAATAATATTTAATTCCAAATTTTTAATTTAAGATTTTTTAGTTTTTTTTTTTTTTAAATAAGTCTCTTTTGCTCAATAAAGGCTGCTTTTATTTATTTAAATGTGTCCTTAAAAAAAAAAATCAGAAATCATTCTAATATACTAATTTAGTGCTCAAGAAACATTTCTTGTTATTATCAATGTTGAAGACAATGTTGAAGACATTGAAAAGTTTGGGTTAAGTAAGAAATTATTAGTTTTATTTATCAAGGAAGCATTAAATTGATCAAAAGTGACAGTAAAGACATTTGTAATGTTACAAAATATTTCTGTTTTCAAATAAATGCTGTTCTTTTGAAACCTTCTGCCCCCCCCCCCCCCCCCAAAAAAAAATGTATTAATTAATTAAACAGCACAACTGTTTTCAATGTTGATAATAAAAATATTTTTTAAATACATACATTTTAAGATATGTTCAAATAGAAAATACTTGTTTTAAATTTCTTTAAATAGTTTTTACTATTTTCCATCAATTAAATAGTAAGCCTAAGAGACTTCTTTAAAAAATATTTTTTTAAAAATCTAAATAAATACAAAACATAAAAAAATAACGAAATTAAGATTATAAAAACAAAACGAAATCATTATTTAAATGTGTCCTTCAGTTTGTAAAAATAAATAGAAAACATAAAAAAATGGCGAAATGAGGATGAGTAAATCATAACATTTTTGGGTTTCTAACTATCCCTTTAAACAATTTGGTTGACTTTATCAACACTGGCTCTTTGCTACTATGGAAAGCTTGTGTTTCACAATCCAATCAGTTCCCAATGGATACATTTAAATCCCACCCTACATCTAGGCCAAAAGTTTGTCAAAACAATAAGAAACTGAACACACTGAGTAATTTCATTTTGTTGTTGTTGCTAATGTTGGACCATGAGCTGGCTTTTCACACATGGCTTCTGTAAGCTGGTTGATTTTTGTAAATAACAGTGAAATATTTATATACTTTGAAAATATATAACAAAAATAGTGTCATGTTATATATTGATTCATTTATCATTAGTTGCTTAACCCACACACAAGAAAAATGAACATCATGCCAAGTTTAGCCACTCTTTAGGCAGTAATTTTATCATTTATCTTAAATGTTATTAAGCTTTATCTTGCCTGAGGGAAGCCCACTGAAACACATCTGAAAAGCAAATTAGAAGAAAAAAAACATGAAATTACTCAGTATAAATAAAAAAGATACATCTGAGAAGTTGTTTCCATCTGTAATTACAGTATGTGTGGTTGAGCTTGACATTTTGAGTTATTTTAGTAAAGAGACTGAGATATGTTTAAACTGTCTTCACGTGGTCATTAGAAGAGCTATGATGTTTTCATATTTTATAGTACCACTGAAAAGTTTGTGGTCGGCAAGATTTTTTTTATGTTTTTGAAAGAAGTCTCTTATGCTCAGTAAGGCATTATTCGGTCCAAAAAAAAAAAACGCTAAAATCAATCATATTTTGAAATATTATTACAGTTTAAAGTAACAGTTTTAATATATTTTAAAATGTAATTTTTTCATTCAATGTCAAAGCTGAGTTTTCAGCATCATTACTCCTTTACTCCTCTTTAGTGTCACATGATTTTCTGCTCAAGAAAAATTCCTTATTTTTATCATTATGATCATTTTTTTTTTCAGGATTATCTGATAAATAAGCTCAATCTGATAAAATATCTAAATCCAAAAGAACAGCATTTACTTACTTTCACTTTGAATCAATTGAATGCATTCTTGGTGAATTGAATTCATTATAAAAACAAACACTTTTGAACAGCATCTCTTTGTTTGGGCAGGTTAGAGTCAAGAGAGAAGGTTCTCACAGACTCTCAAGCTAATTACTTGGGTTCCTTTGGAGGATAACGTTAATACCGCTAATGCTTTCAAAGCAGGAGGAAAAATAAGATTGCTTTGTCATAAAATCAATGTCTCTTTATGAAGAATTCATTGCTCTGGTGTCGTTCTCCTGAAAGCTATAGAAGTTCTTGATTAGCGTCGAATCAATACCATGTTGGAGACTGTGTGTGAATAACCAAAGAGAGATGGCGGTGAATGAATCCTCTCCATCCGTGCGGATCTGTGGCAGTTCTGGGGAGTCTGGGTTAATTGGTCTGAGAGAAATCAATAACTTCGGCTAATTTGCCTCCGGATCTCAGCAGTTCAGTGACGTGGAAGAGAATGCTGGATGCGTAAGATCACAAGCTTTTGATGAACGCAGCAATTACATGCCCTCCAGTGCTAATGATGTGCATTTTCCATGTGTGCTGCGTCTGTTTTAGTTCAAAGCTCAATCACTCAAGTCCAGCGTGACCCCAGTGTTCACTGAACAGGTCGAGACACAGGATCGTTTTCTGACGGTTTAACGTTATGATCATGAATCAAAAATATCTTGTCTCTTCGATTTTAAGATCCACTTTGATCACTTCCGTGCTGCTTTGTTACTTCTGGCATTATACCTTGAGAAAGGAATACAGCCCGACCCAGTTAATAACTTAATGAGGGAATCTCAGGAGCAAAGTCTCCATCTGTAAGCCTGGGGCGATGGGAAACATAGTTTCCTCTTAAAGGGAGAGTTCACCCAAAAATGAAAATTCACTCATCAGTTGCGCACCCTCATGCTGCTCCAAACCAGTAAGTTAAAACTTTTGTTCATCTTCAACACAAAAGAAGAAATATTTGGATCTTCTTTTATGGATACTGATTTGTTTTACAATCAGCTATAGAGTTGTGTTTCTTTATGAACTTCATAGTTTTGGTGGAATGGACCTTTAATGGAGGAAAAAAAACATCTCTTAATTTTCATTCAAATTATTTTAATTTGCATTTGATATAAGATTGTGGAAAAGTGGGTGTTACATACCCAGAATGGAGCCAGATGGATGGACTTTCAAACTTCCTTCTTTTCTATAGATCACAAAAGGAGAAGTGCAGCAGAATGTTGATGCTGCTCTTTTCAGAACTGTGAAAGTGAATGGTGACCAGAAGCTGTCAAAACTGACAGAAAGCATCTAAACTGTATGAAGCCTATACTGTGTCATATTTGATATGCAAAACCTGTTGTACACTTTCCACTACATGCCTTCTGTCATCTGATTGATACGCTTTTTTAACAAGTAAAATACCTTTCAGTATAATTGTGAAAACGTCTTCCTTCAGGTCGTGTCTTTTGCTGTGAAATCTTTACTGAATTTATAAAGAAAATCTAAGAGCAACTTTTATATTGTTAATAATATTTAAGATGAACACTTGCATTAACATCATTTTTTTTTTCATGTAAAATCATGTTAAAATGTTAAATAGAGAGCTTTGATTTTAAAACTAGTCATTCTCTCATCTTTCTAAGACATTATTAGATATAGCCAACTATATGGTCCATAAAAGCCTGATGTATCAAATACGATACTTAACCAAAAAATACATATGCATACATAAAAAAAAGAAAAAAGAAAAAAGAAATTCTGTATAAAGTTTCAATAAACAGTTCATTTTCAAAAAAACAATCAAACCAACCACAAAAAAAAAATATTTCTCAGTATTATTTCATATGTCAGGCTTTACTTAGAGTTAAAATGATCATGAAAGTAGTCCAAACAATTCATACACCATATTCCAAGCACCAAATATTAATTTCGTCATTAATTACACATCTACTTCACTGCCTCAGCTTTAAAATCTCATTCACGCTGCATAAATTCAAATACCATCAAAATGTGTCACATCATATTGAAGTTGAAGTTGTACACGTGGGAAACTCGGAATTCTAGATTCAAGTTGTGATGATTTTAAACATGGTGGAAACACTGATCTATGTTATAGACAATATAATATAATATATCTATAGTCTCTATAGAGAGAGATCAGTGAGCGGAAAGCAAGTCTATAGGGAATCCTGTAAAGGTGATTACTCAAATTTCACAGTTTGCTTTGTGTATAAAAAAACATTTAGTGAGTAAAGAATTTTCATTTTTGAGTTCCTTTAATGCATTAACTGAACAGAATCTAAATCAAAAATGTCTGTTTGTATTATTCTTGTACTATTACTCATGCAGACTGTGTTAACAATCCATCAGATAACTGAAGCAGAAGGCTCACATGACTGACGGCTCTAATGGCTAGATGAATATCAAACTCTTGTCTCACTTGTGACCTTCTCCAGTTGCCATGGCAGCCAAGTGTGATGCTTTTGACAGGGCAGATGGGTGCAAGGTATGTGTTCATCACACGCTTGTATACACACATGAACACTTTCATCTACAGCCGCACGGAGTGTTAACTTTGCCAGTGGATCTTACAAAAGCGATTTTGTTGGTGAATGAACAATCTCTGCGCAGACTTCAAACTTCTTGAATGATGTCCACATGAACACCAGCAGAAGACAGTCTACACGCCGGCCTCTGTCAGCCAGTCTTAATATCATTTACAAGGAAGCTTTGAGATCTGTATTGTTAAACCAGTATAACTTTAAAGCTAATTGAATTGCAGAGACATAAGCGTACATACAGTAACTACGCTGCTTAAGTAATTTCTTTTTTTTTTTTGCAAATATACCATTTTGCTAACTGGAGAGAGCTCTCCATTAGCCTTACCATTCATTTCAATAGAAGTTTTTCATATGAAACCTGCTTCATTTACCATTATTGCAACATTATTTCCCCCGTGATTATGAGTTTATATTTATCTTATATTTAATTTGCAATTGCAAATAGCAAAAACAATTGCAATTTCAGATCTCTCTTTTGTGACATTGTATTTGCAACTTTCTTTCTAACAATTGCTAATTTATTTCTTATAATTGTGTGTTTCTTGTAATTATATTTCAAAACTGTTGCTTACTTTTTCCTGTGACTTTATATTTCCCCATTGCAACCTCCTGTAACTGTGATGTTTTACTCACAGTTGTAACTATTTCTTAAAGTTGCATTTTTTCTTGTGATTAAAACTTTACATTTGTCAATTAATTTTTTTGCAACATTCTGATCTCTCAACTGAGATATAATTTTTTTCTTAATTGCAACTTCATTTCTAACAATTGCAGATTTATTTCTTATAATTGTGAATATTTCTTGCAATTTTGATTTAATTTCTCAAAATTGTTACTTTATTTCTCACAATTTAACCTAAAATATATTTCCTATTTCCTAATTCCATCTCATAATTATGACTTTATTTCTTGACATTTGCAACTATTTCCTAGTGTTTAGGTTTTTTTTTCCTTGTATTTGTGGTTTTCTATTTCTCATTTTCAACTTTTTTCAAAATTGAGCATTATCACACAATTTCTACTTCTGAATTATTTATTCTACAATTATAACATTTCTCGAAATTGCCACTTTGTCTCACAATTGCTAATTTATTTCTTATAATTGAGACTACTTCTTGTAATTATGGCGTTTTCAAAATTGTTACTTTGTTTCTTATAATAGTAACTACATTTCTCACAATTGTGACAGTTGCAGATTTATTTCAAAATTGCTCCATTTATTCTTACAGTTATCTGTTTATGTTTTGCCTTAACTCCCCGAACCACATACCGCCTTCTACAAAATCCCGCCCTTCAAAGACATGTCCACCATTCAAATGTGAGCGAGCCTAAATGTGTGGAATGATTAATAGGCAGAGGTCATTTCTGATTGGCTGACTTTCTGATAGCAGTTGTTATTTCTTTTTTATGTGTGGCCGCATAAATCCCTCACAGCACCTTTAATGTGGGTTTACTTATTTAAAAAAGTGTTTTATATTAAAGAAAATAAGGATTCTGACCATCTATGTCCTTCATGCTCTGTGTCTCCATGCATTTAGACATCCAGAGCACCCATCGCTGTCCATAACAATGCAGCCCTGGACATCCATCTATCCATTTAAAGCGGCATAGTTTCTCCCAGAGACCTTGAGGAGTTGGTTATGGTGGCCGATCCATCAACGTCCCAAGTGAGTGATGATGTCATCACCATAGGCCCATCTGACTGATACATTTTTTTGTCAGCTCTCTCGGGAATGAAGGAGAAAAGCCTCCAATCACCTTCCCATTCACTGTACTGTTATGGCATCAACTCAGGCCAGCTCTGTACCGCGAGTGAGCGACTGCCCCTTCCATTCTCTCTCCTCCACAGAGCAGTACCCACAGCGGTGCCTCTCAATGGCCCATTTCACCAATTACTGTTTTCACTGAACCAATTGAACCCCAATCGTCTGCTTTCTGAGAGATGATAATTTGTAGCAAACTGAGGCCGACTGTGTCTCCCATGTACTCCAGCAGTTTAATTGCCATAATTATGGAATTACAACCGCAAGTGAACTGCCCTGTCTCCATGGCACTGAGTGAATGGAGAGCTTACTTGGGCTCTTCTGTAGAGCATTAAGAAGGACAGTGATAAGCCTCACGGGACGCTGCAGTAGATAGAAAAGAGCTGAAAAGAGCTAATTAACCAACCAGTCAAAGCTCTTCCTCTGTATTCTATCTGACATCTCCTTCCTCTCTTTCTCGTTTTGTGCAGATTCATTTCCCTGCATGATTCATTTCCAGCATTTACTGGAACCTCTGCTCTTTTCTGTTTGTCAGATTTATGGAAAGACTTTCATTCTACTTTAATGGAGTCTTGTGACTGATGTCCTGAAATGAATCGTTATTTGTACAAAAAGGCACACAATGCATTTATGTGAAGAGACAGGAAATTTGAAGGAGAGAGAACATGAGCTCAGCTTTTTTTTTTTTCATTTAAATCATTTATTCCAAACTTTTTTAAAAATGTATTAAAAATATATTATTTTTATTTATCTGTGGCATTATCAAGAACAGAGAAAAAAAATTCTTTTTAAATTATATACATGCACATGTTATAAAATCTATTACCATTTATACATGAACATTACTCTGATAAAAGTGATATTGATTCATATTAAATAATTTTCATATATATTCAATATATTTTATTAAACTACCTTTGAAAAAAAATCATTCAAATTTTATATGTATTATATATTTTTTTCTATTTTCTAAAATGTTTCTAATATGTGCGTTATTTGTACATTATCAGCACACATTTCGATGCATCTGGCAACCATCCAGTACACCATATCAGTGCAGTGAGTTTATATGGAGAGTAATATGTGCAATAATAATTGTACATAATTGTATCATTTATATTCATAAAATTAAAATATAATCACTCCTAAATGTAGCATTTACAACATAATACATGCATATTATATACAATTTGGATATAAATTTTGAGTTAGTAATGCTTACCTCTTCTTTCTGTTGGAGTTTTTTAGCTAAGCCTGCTCCAGATCTGTCTCCTTTCAAATATCCTGTAATGAATTTTTGCATCAGTTATAGTAAATTGACCATTTTAATGCTATTAGGATTATGGGAGCTTCAGCACCCTGCGTTTTATTGGAATATTACAAAAGGAGCATTAAATGTGTAACAAATGTTCTGTCGCTATCCAATCCAGTGTGAGTCAGGGACAGATCGCTCTCTCAGTCAGCATGTGCAGGTCCTCAGATGACCAGACCGTGTGCTCTGTGACTGTCCTTTGCTCAGTTTGATCTTGGCAGGGTTATCTGATGATCTCAGTCATGCACATGGTCCTTTTTGTTGTTTTTAGGTGACTGTTAAGGCGGTGGATCCTCTTTGTGATAATCTGAGGATCTGAGGTTAGCATGACTACTGCTGTTGCTTATTTTTCAGGCTATGTTTACATGACAACAATGCACGACAAAATGAAAAATTATTTGATACATTTTATAGACCTTATGTATGGAAAACCCATTTTTAAAAGTTTGCTTTTTCACATCATTGTTGTGTAAATGAATGGCCAAAACACATAAAAAGTTTTCAGTTTTCAGCTGAAAACTAAACAGTTAGGAGTTTTTCAGCTGGAAGACTTTTTAAAAAAAAAATCCAGGCTGCGTTTACACTACAAGTCTTAATCCACATATCGGATCTTTTGACCATATCCAATTTTTTGTCCCGCCTCTTTACATTCATTTCAGACATGACTGGTATCCGTTATCTGTTTTTACATTGACCCCTGCTCAAAATGATTCTGTTGGTGATTGCTTTAATATTGACATGAATGTTTCTTTGTGTGTGCAATCTCTTACCAATATATGGTGTATGAATCATATATGAAATGAGACCATCTACCCCATTGTTTTGACCTTATGTTGTCCTTGTGAAGCCAAGTCTAACTGTGCAAATGAATTTCGCAGGGGTTCTTCTGTGAATTTCTTTTTTATTATTTCTTTTTTTTTCGGGGGGGCATTTGAATAATGTATAATTTTCAATGCTGAAATAGCTATGTTTGCGTTTTTCCCCCTCCACTTCACCATTCTCCTCCTTTCCTCAAAATAGAATGCAGAAGAGGGTTGTTGCTATGGTGATACATCCACTGGCTTTTGCAAGACATTTATAGCCACGCAATCCACGGGGGATTTAGCTCCCTGTAACTTTCTGTAATTTCCAATCTAATTATATCCCGCTGCTGTGGCTGGGCTGGAGCAGTGCATGGGTGATCTGGGATTGAGCTTTTGGCTCGCTTCTCCCCATATGGTGACAGTGCAGTGTGCCGTTACCCATGAAAGCAAAGGCTTTAGCATGAAATATAATTTGTTTGCATGAATATAAAGATGACGTTCGTGTTAAAGGCCCCTTTGCGGGTGTCTCTTTAAGGTGTGTAGGACTGGGGTTTGTGTTGGCATGCTGTGCTGATGGCACATCATTCACGTAGTACAGAAAAATCTTGAATGGTGTTCTGCTTTAACCCTTTCAGGCACTGATATTTTATTATTTATTTATTTTTATTTTATTTTATTTTTTTTCATCAATAAACCATCAAACTAAAATCCATGTTGTGTTTGAATAGTCAGGATATGGACCAGTGTTGTTTTATTAATTTTTTATGTATGTATATAATACTGTAGTCTTTATTAATAATTTGAATTATTTTTTGTATAATTGAATTTAAATTTTTATTTGTATTAAATTAAGTTTTTTGTATTTTTGTGATTTTGTTTTAATATTTCCATTTAGCTTTATTTATTTTTTTATTTTAAATTATTTCAGTTGCCAAAAAAAGGTTTATAATTATTATAAATATAGTTTTCTTTTAACTTTTTACATTTTTCTATGGATTTTTGTATTAATTTTTTTTAAGCAATTTCAGTTATTTTAGCATTTCATTTATTTTAATAGTTTTAGACTTAGTTAACAATAACAACTGTGAAGAACTGTTTTGTTGTTGTTGTTGTTTTTTAAATTGTGTTTATTTTACAAATGCAGTGCTTATTAAAATTGCGGCTGATGCAGATAAGCTGATAATTATTATATTTAATTAATTAAGGCCATTAATAGCCATTAACAATATTAGAGTTCTATAATATTTTGTCTAAAAAAAAAAAAAAAAAAACGTTTAACATCATAATGTACAAAATGAAAAAAAATGGATATTCGTCCTGATATTTGCTAAAAATTTAATATTAAACAGTGTTTTTAAAGAATAACTGTGAGCATTAGATGACAGCTAAGGTATTCTAAATGTAAAAAATATGGTAAATGAGCAGCACAATTAAATATAAAGTATCTATCTATCTGTCTATCTATCTATCTATCTATCTATCTATCTATCTATCTATCTATCTATCTATCCATCTATATATATATATATATATATATATATATAATATATATATATATTATTATATAAATATAATATATATATATGGTATATATATATATATATATATATAGACTGATTATTGGTAAATAAAAAAATCTACAATATCAGCTGATAACCAATGTGGTACTGTTATTGTGCTTCCTTTATTTATTAGTCATAAAAGCTTTAATATCTTCTGTGTAATGAGACTGAAATGTTATTCAGTCTCGTGTGGTATCTGACATATCAGAATGTGCTCAAATATGTAATTATCAAATAAGTACATTAGTCCATTATGCTCATAAATTTATCAGACTTCATTTTTTTTTTTATATAAAACCTTACGAGCTTCTCTAATTTTCTAATACACTATTTTTGCCAAGTGATTTAGTTTATGCAGTATGTACATAACCACAGCATTTACATTTGTTGTGGTTACTGTGTAAACCCACTTCATTTTCCTTATATATTTGTAATATTTTATAGTTATAGCATTTATTCAAATGCTCATTCTTACCTTCAGTAACACTTATGTGTGTGCAGAAGTGCTGAAATCACTTTCACATCATCACTTGGTCTGAACGACAATCAAAATGTTCACAAACTGGAGAGACCTTAAACTCTAAAGCAGAATCAGTGATGTGAAAATAACACAGTAACCACTGTTAAATTGGCACATTTGGCTGTCTGAGTCGAAATTCAAATCAACAAATTAACAAAAGTGTCATTCAACTCAGGCTACATGGATAAATCATCGTGTAGAGAACTGCTCGGGTTGAATGAGAAGCTGTCAGACACATCCATTAAAGCTGAGCTGACCGTATTGCAGCCTGCTAGACTTGGTCTCTCTAGACTTGGTCTGTCTTCAGGGTTTAGTTGCATGAGTGATGTGACATGTTGTAATACAAGTTAGGTTAGACATGAGTAATACCTTAGCCGGACATTAGACTCTCGGAGCACTTGTGCAATACGTGCAGTCAGCAGGTGATGAAGTTACAGTAGAATGCATCAATATACAGTAGAGCCATCGAATTCAAACCCCAGACAAATACTTCTAGTTGATGTGGGTTATTTCTGTGCTGCTATTGATTTCCTTCAAACTGTTTTCCTGAAAGTTAGTGTGTACTGTACTTACAGGAAGTATGTGGGCCAAGAGGAAATAGTCACATGACTTTTGTTGATGTTGACTTTTTTTTGTTTTGTTTTGTATTAACATTGAAAGTGAATGAGATCTAGTGTTGTTTTGGTCCATATAATGAAAGTCAAATGGGGTCGTTTGTCTTTCATTATATGGAAAAAACTGTTAAAACATGCCATTGTCATCTTCAGAAGAAACAACGTGAGGGTGAGTAAATAATCACTGAACTTTCTCCATACAGTTTAAATGTATGGGGTCAGAATAATTTTACTTGAACTTTCTATTCATCCAGAAATCCACACACAAAAAAAAAAATAATAATAATTAAAAAATTTTTTTTTTTTACATTGATAATAAGAAATGTTTAAGATTTTTTTTTATTTAACAATGTTTTATACATATTTAGATTTTTGTTTATATTTTCATTTTAAAGTTTCTTTTAGTAATTTAGCAAAGTATTTATTTGTGATCCTCCCCCCCCCATTTTTTATATTTCTATTTAGCTTTTTATTTATTTTAGTTTTAGTTTTATTCATTTTAATAATTCAACATAAACTTATTTTAGTTGCCAATTTATAATTAAAGTTTTTGTATAACTTTTTATGTTTTTCAGTGAATATTTGTATTTTATTTTTTATAGCATTTTCTATTATTTTAAGCATTTCTGTTATTTTAATAGTTTAAGATTTAGTTAACAATAACTACACTGCTAAGGACAGTTTTTAAAAAATGTGTGTTTATTTTACAGATGCAGTGATTACTAAAATTCTGGCTAATACAGATAAGCTGATAATTATTATAATTAATTATTGCCTTTAACAGATAAATGCCCAGTATTAAAATTCTACAGTATTGACTAAATAAAAAAATAAAAAAATAAAAATTTCAAGAGAATTTAGGCATTACAACATTTTAATGTATGTTTCATTAAAACATGTGACACTGAAGACTGGAGTAATGGCAGGAATTAATTACATGTTTTAAAGCATGAATTATTTTAAATTGTAATAATATTTCACGTTATTACTGTTTCGCTGTATTTTTGATCAAATAAATATCTGTTTATGTGAGTGTGTGTGTGTGTGCATTTATATATATATATATATTACACACAATAATATAGATAGATAGATAGATAGATAGATAGATAGATAGATAGATAGATAGATAGATAGATAGATAGATAGATAGATAGATAGATAGATAGATAGATAGATAGATAGATAGATAGATATAATACACACACACACACACACACACACACACACACACACACACACACACACACATATCTTAAAGTCCTAGTATAATTTAGAGCAGGAACAGCTGTAATAAACTGCATTTAATTACGGCTCTTGTTGAAACTGTTCTGATGAAGGATCTCATAGAGCTGAACGATATTTAATTAGTGGCGTAAACAGCAGCGATGCTTCTGCCAGAGGATGATGTCATTCCCACACAGGGAGATGAAGAAGAGGCAGAGGGAAGCATCTTTTATCTATACAGTAAAAGCATAACATTTAATGAGGAGTTTATGGTTATGTGACAATGACGATAAGAGCAGTACTTTTTCTTATCATGACTGAAATATATATGAGAATAAACAAACCAATTGGGATCAGTGAGAACTACAATATTTGGTCTGTCTTGTTTCAGAAAACTGTGCATGTTTGTTTAATGTCTGTGTGAACCATTCTGTTTGAATAGTCTAATTAATATGCATGTGAGCATGCACAATTAATGTTCATTAAATATTACTCGCTTTACTGTTAACAAAAGAATACTTACAAAAAGATGAAGACTCAAAAATAAAAAATAATTTATTTTACATGAAGCTCAATGGGGTCTCCATATTGAGATCGCATGACCATCCAAATCAAATTTTATGTTTGTGATTAACCTGTTATCGGACATTATTGTATGTGGTTTACATATGTAATACTTGTCTGCTAATTGCAAATTTCTACAATGGGATTAGTAGCTAAAAATATATATTTTATTTTGCATGGTGCTACATCCACACCACTAGGTGTCAGTATAGTTTCAGGATGGATGCCATATCAGCCAATGCAAAAAATTGAAATATAAAATATATTATATATTTAAACATAATATATAAGTAATAATTAAGATTTTTTTTTTTTTTTTTTTTTAAAGAAGTCTCTTATGATCATCAAGGCTGCATTTATTTGATCAAAAATACAGAAAAAAACAGTATTATTTCAAAACATTATTACAATTTAAAATAGCCAGTTTCTATTTTTAAATACTTTAAATTTTAATTTATTCCTGTCATGCAAAGCTGAACTATTACTTCAGTCTTTAGTGTCACATGATCCTTCAGAAATCATTCTAATATGCTGATTTGATACTCAGTTATTATCAGTGTTGGAAACAGTTGTGCTACTTAATATTTTTTTGGAACACATGATACTTTTCTCAGGATTATTTGATGAATAAAAAGTAAAGAACCAAGTTTCGTTCCGATCAGCCTTCGTTAACCCTGTCTAATAGGTGCTCAAACTTCACTGGCCAATAGGGGACTTGTTTTTCAAGATACATGAACGTTCTCATAGACAGCCTTGGTCACAGACACTGCATGTGAACTGGACTATTGTACGCGTCGTTATAGCCAATTTTTACTTTTTTGTCCTATTATAGCACCACACAGTGGCCAAACTCTGTGATATCTGTGCATTTTTCTGCACTGGTTTGGTTCTGATCAGGTGAAAAACCTAGGACTAGTTTGTAAAAGTATGTTTTTCTTTTAAGTCTAAAAGAGCTGAAAATTTCAACAATCGAATCCATCACTTGCGTTTTGTTCATCTTGACCCAAGGATTCTCATGATGTAAGGCAACAAATGGTTTAGGAGTTATGAGTGTTTTTGTACTTTTGAATACTGTGGCACTCACGTCAGGCCGATTGGGATGAGCATTGGTGACGTTGTCGATGGGGGTGCGTACTACCATGCCTCAATGTTTCAAGTCGCTATGCCTTACGGTTTGGTCTGCCTGAAAACTTTTGTGTCAGAATGGTGATCTTTGAAAACCTTAACAATTACAACACGGTTTCAGTGCTACACGCTTGAACCCCTAAAAACAAATTTCGAATACGCAGAATCTCAATTATACTAAAATAACACTAACAATCATGCACAGATTTCACACAAATTTGTGCATACACTCGGTTCGTAAATAATAAGTTTACCTTAATTAAAGTTAGAAAAACCTAGCATATTGTTCCCAGTTAATGTTCTTCCAACTTTTGATAGTAATTTGTTTGCAATTAACACCAGCTGAGAGTTTGGCAAATAAAATGGAGGAAACAAACAAACAAACAAACAAACAGCAGATGACATCAAGCTCCTCGATTACATGTCGGTGACCAGATTGTTTTGTTCATTACTCCTCCTGCAATGCCCATCTCAGCAGATGGAAGTCATACCTCATTGATTTTGTTTATTGTTTGTCTCTCGGCATTGGGAGGCCTTTTTTAATGCACAATACAGGAGCGTTCCAAACTGTTCTATTAAGTGGGTCATCATTTCCTATGGTCTCCTGAAAGACAAAAGAGCTTTTGTGCATCTCTTCCTGCAAGGCAAAACCCCATGCCTCCATTCTCCTGTTGTATGTGCATTAGAAAGCGTTTCTGGAAAACAATCTAATGTCTATGATTAATAATAGAAGATTGTGAGGGGATCTGAATACAGAGAGAGTGCACCTCAGTGCTTCATGAATCGGATGGAAATCTTGGCACGAGCCGAGCGTGTCTGTATGCCACGATGAATAAAGTCATATTCTGTGTGTGATCCGGTTTGAAGGTCTGAGTTTTTAAAATGGACATTCTTGCCCCGGGAGCTTGGGTCCATGCAAACCAGTGACTCAGCCCTGTAAGTAATAAATAACACAGGGTGCATGTGCTATCCAGGACACTTCTCTTTGAATATTCTCACTTGCTTTCGAAGATACTGCGATTGATGAAACTGGAAGAGTGTTATAGCTCCTGAAAATGCCGTAGCAATTCAGCATGCATGGTCCTGGAACAACATTCCTACTAACAAGCTTTTGCAATTAGTGTAGGGTTAGGACTGGGATTACGGACTTGAACTGCATTTTTGTTTTTACCCTAAGATTTTAGAGGTAGTTAATGTTTCTGGTTGAGGTTAGGAATGGTTCCACTAAGATGCCTCGGCTTGACTCAATTACAATGAGTAGTAAATGTTCATTAGGTTTCTCAGCTATTTTTACACCAGAGCTTTACAAACAGAAAGCTGTGCACAAATTTCCAGGACAGTGCAGCGCTGGTGCATTTTCTTTCATAATCTGTTTCTCAGATCATACATTTTCAAACTGAGGTTCAGGAACTACCAGAGGATTTAATGGTAGTGGTTTTCAATCTTTTTGACTTTGTCCAACATATGAAAGATATTTCCTTTGGTATTTCTGCTGTAATTATGATACACTGCTTGTCGATTACATAGTATATCAAAAATAAGTAACCACAGTTCATTTTGTGATTCAAGATTCAGAATTTCGATTCAGTATCAATAATATCAATAGTTATTGAGGGGGAAGCCAGCATTAATTTAGGCTTTTATTCTTTTATAAACATTGATCAGTGCACATGCATAGAGCACAGCAAATATGGCAAACGGAAGCTCAAAAGTGCTTGCTTGATGTTTGAGAACCAGTGAGGTTTGTTCTTGCCTGTCACGGAAGCATGTTTGAGTTCTGCAAGAAATAATGAGGTTTGTTCTTGTGTTTTATCGAAAACCTAATGGCTTCAGAATGACATGAGGGTGAGTAAAGATTACAGAATTGGCATTTCTGTCTGAACTATCCCTTTAAGGCTCTTGGGTTTTTTTAAGACCTTGATATGTCCCACAGTTCATGAAACCATTTCATGGGTCTTTAAATCAAACCCGCAGTTCATTGCATTGCTATGTGTGGCTATATGACATAGTACTTCTCCAATGTGTGTGTTAAGGATCAACTAATAATGCAAACCTCTGTAATAATCTGAGAGATTTTAAAGGACAAATGTATATGTCACCCTGGCTGTGTAAAGCTTTTGTTATGCCTTAGTCTCCCCTGTTCAGTCTTTTGTTGTCCAGTCACAGTTATTCTATGTTGTGTCTCCCATTGTCCTTCTGCCTTTTTTGTTGGTTTGCACCAACTGTCTCCTTTGCCTTTTTCCTGACACAACCGTGCTGATTGAGCTATTATATGAGTAATTGTACTATAGATTTCTCTCTATACAGCACTTATAATCCTAGAGATACACTTTAGAAAAATATCAAAGTACCCAGTGTCAGTTTCCCATA
The DNA here is from genome assembly GCF_018340385.1 of Cyprinus carpio. NCBI lineage: Eukaryota > Metazoa > Chordata > Actinopteri > Cypriniformes > Cyprinidae > Cyprinus > Cyprinus carpio. The sequence continues at coordinate 6,754,266 of NC_056591.1, forward strand.
AGGACCGGTCACTCTCTGCTAGATAACCTGATTACTTCTGTGTCCTGTGTGTTTTCAGATGGTTTAAGCTGAGTGCACAGGCGCTCGACAGCACGCGGTGGAGAGGAGGAGCTGGGCTGGCCAGCGGGTGTGTGAGCTACGACTACAGTTAAGTCAGTGATGTGTGTCTGTTGTGTGGTATGTGGACAGGCATGTGGGCATTGACACACTGGTTCCTCCCCTCCATCTGATTAATGGCTGTGTGAGAAAGCAGCCACCCTTTCAGGCCCCTCAGACTTTCCAAAATAAACAGCTCCTGCTCTCTGGATTACTATCGATCCGAGCTGCCGCTGAAGCTGAGCATGCAAGGGCGAGATCTCTTTTCCCCCTTTTTCGCTTTTCCTGTAATCGGTCCTTCCCTCACTTTATCTCCAACCTTTCAGTCCGTCACTCAGACAATCATCTTGTCTTTCGGCTTGCAATTGTGGTTCACCTGAAGTTGATGCCTTTGTCTTTTTTTTGAGGTAACCCTTTTATTTATATGACGAACGTTGTGCTTAACTACTGTAAAAGCATTCAAAACCCGCTAAAAAGAAGTATGACTGCCAGTGGAGGGATAATGTTATTAATGTCAGAGATCTGCAATGCTCTTGGCATCTTCTCAGGAGATTGGTATGTCGTCTTCTGCTGAAGCCTGTTATTATAGTCTCCTGAGAAACACAGAAATGCAGCGCACAGAGAGGCCGGCTTCATGCACAATGTTCAAAATATGCTGTGTGTGTGGTGTTTTTTATTTATTTATTTTTTTTAACCATTCCTTGCATATTTTCCCCCAGCCAGTGTCTGAGTGGTCAGTTGACTGCCATCATATAGCTGTTTTTGACTCCCTGCATAAGGTCTGGTCCACTTATTCTGAACAAGAACCTCTCACTTGAGTAGAAAATGAGAAATGACTGTCTATATAGCAAACCAATAATAGCTTGTTTTGGTTTTATATGTTGTTTAGGGGTGTTGAAGTGCACTAATAATAGTTGGTAATGGTGAAATTCAAATAATTGCACAACAGTGTATAATATATATTTGTAACCAGGATTTTCTTTCTGTCCAAAAGTAATCTTGATTATCATGGACATAAATTTTGTGGACAAAACAAAGCAGAATATACAGTACACTTCTGCTCGTGGATATGTACACTACCAATCAAAAATTTGGGTTGGTTAGATTTTCTCTTTTATGATCACCAGGGCTACATTAATTTTATCATATAGACAGTAAAAAATAAATAAAATAAACAATATCGTACAATTGTAATATTGTATCATACTGCAATTCAAAATTGACCATTTGAATTTTAAGCATCATTACTCCAGTCTTCAGCATCACATGATCCTTCAGAAATCATTCTAATATGATGATTAGAACAAAAAAATATGTATATAGCTCAGATAAGGAAAAAATAAATAAATTATGCCATTAACCTATAAAACAGAAAGAAAACCTGGTACATAGTATGCTATTATTTCTGAGCAAACTTATAAGAACATGTACATGACGAGGCCAATCAGATTACAGCTGGTGGTTTTCATTATATTTTCAGCTTTAATGATTTCATCTCAAATGTCAGTGTTGGAGTTGCATTATTTGGTCAGGGCTGCACGATTATGACAAAAACTATGTTGATTATTTCCCTTGATAATGCAATCACAATATTTTCAGTGAATAAAAATAACGTTTAAAATACATGACCACTGCATTCCATATTTTTTTGTAGGCTGCACATCCAGAACGACCCAAGAATCTGAGTGTTGCTGAACGACTTTATTGTGTTATAAATCAGGAAATCAAGACCTTTAGCCATAAACATAAAGCACATTTAAATGCATCTATAAATGACACAGTAGCAGTATACAGTACAGAATGATTTTTATCTTAATATAGTTTTGGAGTAACCTATGTTTTACCAGAAAATACCACTTCAGTCATACATACTTTAAAATTTCATGTTTACTTCAACGCGTTACATTTCTTTGTGATACATAATTGTGAAATTTACTAGCAGTTTCTGAGTGAAAATTATTTCTACACCAATTTTTGTAAATTTAAATCCTGTAGTTGACACTTTTTTATATATATATATACAGTTAACTGCAGCAGCCATAATCATAAATCAGACTATTTCTTTTATTTATCACTCTGTAATTGATACTTTAACACATTCTCCATGGCAGCATTAAATTTATGGGCATAACCGATTGTCCTCGAATCGCCCGGTGCTGACACGTTAACGGTTATGGCAGTGGTTCTCAACCCCATCACTGCACATTTTGCATGTCTCCTTAATCAAGCACACCTGATTCACACTTGAAATGGGTGTGTCAGACAAAGGAGACTGCAAAATGTGCAGTGTGAGGTCCTCCAGGAATGTGGTTGAGAACCACTGGGTTATGGCACCTGCAGCCTCCACAGAGCCTCTGGTGAGCAGGGCTTCCCCCACAGACACAGACAATGGCATCTTTTGAGTGCACAAGATGAGCACTAGGACCCAGAGAGCGGTGCATTTTCTTCCAGGGGTTGCCTAAGCCTGAGCGCACACCCCTGCTCAGGCAAACTGAGAGAGGAAAAGAGAGAGGGAGAGACTAGAGGAACGCAGCTCTGTTGTTGTGGTCACTCCAAGAACCCTGCGCGGCGCAGAAATGGAGGGACTGAAGTGCAGGAACTGACCCGCTGCCATCGGGAGGACAGGAATACATGTGGAAGGGCTTCTTCAGAGTGGATCGGGATTAAAAGGTGACCCGATTGTTGCGCTTTAGGGCACACGCGCGCGCGATTGTGCGAATGCAAGCGTGCGCGCTGTTATGAGGGTGTTTGTTATAGAGGCTTCAACAAAAGGAGGCTGGAGTGTGTTTGGGAGTGTAGGGACGGTCTTCACATACGTCTTCAAGAGGATTGTGGAAATGAGTCATCGCTACGAACGAAATAAATACTTGTGTGCGCGCGCGCTTGTTTTGCTCTTCCTCTCTTCCAGTAAATAAGGAAATACTTCAATGTTTTTATAGGGAGAAGAGCTCAAGGCTTGTTTGTTCCGTGCAAAATCAGGAGAGAATTACGTGAGGCAAAAGTTTGCAGTGGATTTGGAAGGAAACACCGCAGTTTTGTCATTAACTTCTCGTCTGAGGAAGCTCAGGAGCGTTGCTGTGGGGAAGACAGGTTTACCACAGACTGCTTGTGATCTCTGTGATAGCCTGGACAGATGGTGGGAGGCGTGTGTGTGTGTGTGTGTGTGTGTGTGTGTGTGTGTGTTGTCTGTCAGGCGGAAAACTAGTTAAGAGAGGCAGATCTGATTAGAACCACATCAAAAACATAAACAAGCTGACACTACACATTAACTATCTGCCACTTTTTTTTTTTTTTTTTTTTTGTGTGTGTGTGTGTGTTTGAGTGTATTAATCTGTGTGCAGGTGTGTGGAGTCTGTTTACACTTCTGGGATGCTGATTTGGATTCTTGGGTGACTGTATCACAGTGATATCAGCCAGATTGTTTTTCCATTTGTGGTATTAAGGCTGTTATGTGGTGCTCAGTTTGAAATATAGACTTATGTGTATTTGCTGGTTTTTATGAATGAGTTTGTGTGAGTGTTTGGGTCAAATGTCCCCACAGGACTGTAAAACCTGAAATCAGCTACAATGTGAGGACCAGTGGGTCCCATGAGGAATGTTTAAAAAATCTGTCACGTTTCTTTGTTTTGCACAACACAAAGATATTTGGAAGATTGTTGGTAATCAAATAGTTTTGGTTACCATTGACTTCAATTGTAAGAATGAAAAAAACCCGGGAAAGAAGAGAAACCCCGCTCTGAGCGAACTTGATGTGTGAGAAAACACAGATGTTCAGATTTTTTCATTTCAAGTGAAATCTCGCCTTCACTTTTTACCGCTCGCATACTCTGGTCAACAGTGAAACGGTTTCAGTGCGGTAATCCACCAATAAAATTATGATATACACTTACATTTTTTTTTCATTTCAATTTTATGTCTGACAAAAATAATAGACAGACTATAAAAATAATTTTCTTAATCAGTATCAGTGTATACTACCTTAAACTGAAAAAAAAAAATGTTACTTGAAACAAAATATTAACTGAAATAAAATCATCTTCACTGTGTAACATCTATATAGATTTATAGAAAAATCTCAGAAAACGATTAAAAAAAAATAAAAAATTACTAAAACTTTTAGATTGCTAAATTACTAAAACTAAAATTAGATTGAAATCAAACTATGAAATTAAAATCAAATTCAAAATCTATTATAGTACATCAATGATATATTATCACTTTTCAGTATTTTTGTCTTGTTTAAGTCAAAATATCTTAAAATTGTTTAAACGATGCATTTACTTGAAGTAAAATATCTTTAAGCAAATTAGTATTTTTTTTAATCAGATTTAAAATTTAATTTAGTGAAGTTGATACAAAAGCTTGCTTTCTGTAGTTATTTTATTTAATTTCATTTAAGTTTTATTGGAGAACAAGACAAAATACATGGAATGATTTTTTTCCCTCTATGTAGCAGTATTCAAAATATATCACACAATTCAATATAATGTACTGTACGATGCAGTGTACAACACTATAAATATACAACAGTGTGTAAAGTTGGTGAGGATCAGTCCTGGAATGTGAATCCAGTTCATCTAAAGAAGCAAAATGTGTCGAGCACTGTGAAAACAAGTGCGTAATTGTAACGATTCGCCCTCATTTTCAGCGATATGATGTAATGCTCCAAGATAATGAGTTTCAGGCCACAAAACCAGCCAGACTGATGCGAAAACAGCCTGAACAATATGTTTCCTCTGTGTCCTTGAACTTATTTGAGAGGGAAGAGCAGAGCGAGGAGCGAGAGGGTGTTTAGTTTCGGGGGCTGATGTCATGACTCATGATGTCATGCTGTAGTCTGACTGATTGCTCTGCAGCTCTGCTTCTGATTGGTTGACGGCCGCTTCATGTGAGTCAGTGACTGATTTTATTTTTATTTTTCATAAATATTTACTGGCTGGTTTCTGGTGAAAGTGGTTGGAACTGTACTGTGTGTGTGTGTTAGGGCAGCTGTATATGTGAAGCATATAGAGCTCTGTATAAGTATGTCTTCTCTTCCAACTAACCCTCAGTCAGCGGGAGTAATGATTAACTGTGGTTATCTTTACGACTGAAGTATATGCAGCTATAAAAGCCCATTTCATGTGATGATGATGTCATGCCTTTGTGACTCAGAAGTGATTGATCATCTTCACCACCGGGCTGTTGTCATTTTCTAAAATAGTTTAAACAGGATCTGTTATACCTGAAAGTTATTAGTGGTGCTTAATTAGGTCATCACTGTCATTGCTTATTATTTCAGTGTTATATAAAAGTGTTTGTTCATTTTTAATTAGCTTTTATTTTTTATAATTTCAGGATTCATTTTAGTTTAACCTTGAGTAAGTTTGTAGTTTTTTCATTTTTATTAGTCATTTTATAAATACATAACTAAAATTATTAAAAAGTCTTAATCAGGGTCAAAAAAAATAACAAAAAAAATAAAAATTTCAATTCATGACGATTATTTTTAACGAGTTTTAATCAGGGTCATTATAGTTTCCTAAAACCATAAAAAACATTTTTGTTAATTGAAATAAATTAAATAATAATAATAAAAAAACTTAAACTTTTATATATATAATTAATATATATAATATATATATATATATATTTTTTTAAACTGATATACTAAAATAACTAAAACTGAAATAATTTAAACTAAAACTGACATTAAAAATTCTAACAAGAATGTATTAATAAAAATGCTAATAAAATATAAAATATAGGCTACTAATAAAAATTACAAAAATACACTAATTACTAAAGCTTTATAATATAAAAATAAAAACAAATTACTATTAATACATACTATATCTCAATAATTGGTTTATGTGTGACCTTGAAACAGAACTCATATGTCCTATACCAACACAATAATTCATATTTCATAATTTGGATTTATGTGCTATATTGTTGTCCTAGAAAGCTGAAAAAATCCTTTACTGCATTCTTTCTCCCATCCTTGTTTTTTTTTTTTTTTTTATCTCGTCTCCTCTCCCTGCCCCCCACCCCAATTCAATTAAGCTTTATTAGCATGACTGTGTAACACAATGTTGCCAAAGCATTAACATATACATATAACAACATAAATGACAACATAATAATAAATAAAATCCTGATGTTCAAAATCATCTAGAAGTAAGACATTCATAGGCTGGATTTTCTGAAAAGCTATTCAAAAGTTGTTTTGTAATTTCTGAGTGAAGCATGATATTTAATGTGAACCAATATCTTCATTTTATCCATCATAAATGTATTGCATTCATTATGTATATATGGCTTATAGTTGATGTCAAAGTGACAACAGTGAGTGGATGAGGTTCGGTCATAAAGCTATTATTATTATTATTACAATAATCTATATTATCAAAACATATATTCTGATACTTAGAACATTTATTATAAACTCTCAATAATTTATAATGGTTCTTATTATCAATGTTGAAAGCAGTTTTTTTTTTTTGTGAAAACATGATACTACTTCATGATCCTTTGAAGAAAGAAAAAAAAAACGAACAGCAAATAGTTTTTTTAATATATTTTGTGATATTATGAATGTTTTGATATTATTATTATTATTATTATTATTATTATTATTATTATTATTATTATTATTATTGCATCCTTGTTGATATGTTTTTTTCACTTCGGTGTCGTATTGGTCAGGGTACAGTGATCAGGAAAAAGTGTTTGTTTTGAGGTATTTTAAAGGCAAATCTCAAGTGCGCTCTGATCATTTCCAGCAGGAAGAACAATCATCTGCTTTCCGAGCAAAACATCACAAATAAAATCACACATGTGGATCTAAATGACTTTTTTTTTTTCTATCATTACTGGTGCATTGATTACATCACTGGCTAGGTGCACAGTGTATCCAGGTTCACTAGGATTTCGTATCTCAAGCAACAAGGACTGTGTTTCAGTTCTCTTTTTTGTGGACTCAGTTCCATCTCTCCAGTCACATGTTCATGAGCTTGTCCCTCTGCTCCTGAGCGTCTCCCTTTGCTCTGTCTGGACCATGCGTGGGCCTGTTCTTTGGCAATGCAAAGGGGAAAAATACCTTCCTGTATGATGTCAGGGCTTAAACACCAGAGCAAAGCAGAACACAGTCTGAGAGAGGCTCTGAACTCACTCCCTACCAACAACAGCAGGAATGAGGATCATCTGTTTTCAACGCTGCCGCTTCGCTTAAGAGCAGCGCAGCGTTTATACCTTAATAGTCCTTTCGGCTGAAACTGTGGCCGCTCCATTCATAGCGTTGGTCATCTGAGAACGGGCTTGAATGAACAGCTGTGACAGTCATGAGTGCATTGCTGGTCTAGTTTCTCCTGTCTGATATGTTACTAACACTTGTATGGAAAGGTCCACACACACATGCAGTACATAAGCAACGAATAATGAATTTGTCTACATTCTTGCTTGTTTCTTAGCTGGCACAAAATCAAAAATATTATGTTATATCTTATGCTTATTGTTTTACAGGCATTAGCAAGGCCCTTGATCCACTTAGTGTCTGTGATTTAAAAAAAAAATAGGAAAATGCTTCAAAAATCCAGTTTAAAAAAAATTATTTGGATTTCTTAGAACTGTAGTGTTTTATATGGTTTTCTAAAAAAAAGTTTAAATTTAATAGCTCTAAAAATATGTAGTGTAACCAACACTGAATTTTTCTTTTTAATTCATCCAATTACAAAAAATTAGGGTAATGATTCACAACTATGTTTTTTTTTAACTTGAGCCAATGAAAAATAACTTGCTTTTAGGGCAAGTATTGTATTTTTTTAATAAATTAATAGACGGGACAAAAAATGAGCATCACGTCACGACCCACGTGTGACATGATTACAAGGTTGTGTATCAACATCAACATCGCTGTTTAGCACACCATGTCTGTTTTGGCACCATCTATTTCATTTATGATTCACCTTCGTTTAAAAAGTCCACTCCCTGGCCAGTGTAGGTAGTGGACTAAGAAGTGGACTGAAACTGCTGGAGGATGTGAACGGGATTGTTTGAACAAACAGACATCACAAGGATGCTGAGGACTGCGGTGGTCTTGCTGAAGCGGCCGAGTTTGATGAACAGCAGAAGTGTGTGGTGTCTTGAGTTTGACAGATCACAAAGGGCACGTTTGATGAATATGTATCTGCCGCTGGACCGTCTCATCTTCCTCTTCCACTCCTCCTCCTGTCCTTTGTGCTCAGATCCGTGGATGCATGGCTTCTCCCTAGAGCTTCTGTCTAATCATGGTACCATCATCCCTCAGTCACGTTACCCTGGCAGGACCTGTCAAGCAGCATACGCTGGAGGACGCGTTGACTTTGAAATGCTGCTAATGACTAGAGGATGTTCTTTTTTTCTTCTCTCTCCTGATGGTCAAGGGCCAGGAAAGAGTTTGGTAGCAATGCTAGGTTGCTGCGGGACGAACTTCAGGCTGTGCTCCTGTTTGCTGAATAAATGGACACTTTGAGTGTCCTGTCATTGACCTTTGGGTGTGGTGAATCTTTAAGGGACTATTTCAGGTTTAATAACAACTCTATCGACAGCAACTGTGGCCTACTGATGTTTACTGCTGAAAATCATTTCCACATGTGCCTCGGTTTCTAAAAATAAACTGTAATGAACTTACGAGTGAAGTATGCAGCAGTTGTAGAGCACTGGAAATAAACAATAAAAATATACAGTTATCACACTCTTTCCAAAGTGGAGTTTATTATGTGTTAGCCCGAGACTAGTTTAAAGCAGTTGCGTATTTGTGCACAGCATACAGTCTTTCAATTCTTGTCATAATCATGCAAATCTAGTAAATTATAGGACTATCTGTAAAGTACAGTTTCAGCACAGTCAGAAGTCTGACCACCTAAAAAAGTACACAAATCAAAATGACAGATTAGACCATTTGCTGTTTTTGCTGAATAATTAATGTTGCTTTAACCAAAATAAAAGCTACACAATTTAGCTTTTAAACACTAGCATTATTGGTCTATAGATTTTAAATTTATACTAAATAAGATACTAAATTTTAAAGTAAAAATATATTTATAAATACTAATATATTTAAAAATAATAAATCAAAATAATATTTTAACATATACAGAGAATATAATTAAATTTAATTTAATTTTTAAACTTTCTATTCATCAAAGAGGATATACAATTTAGAATTTTTAACAATAATAATTGTTTAAATTTAATTTAATTTAATTTAATTTTTAAACTTTCTATTCATCAAAGAATCCAGAAAAAAAGTATCACAGTTTCCACAAAAACATTAAGCACTAAAACAGTTTCAAAATTGAAAACAATAATAATTGTTTATTGAGCAGCATATTCAAATGATTTTTAAAGGATCATGTGACATTGAAGACTGGAGTAATGATGCTGAAAATTTAGCTTTGCATCACCGGAATAAATTGCATTTTACAATATATTAAAATAGAAAACAATTATTTCTAATTGTAGTAATATTTCATAATATTACAGTTATTTTTTGCTATATTTTGATCCAATAAATGCAGCCTTAGCAAGCATAATAGACTTCATAAAAAGAAAACATCTAGGAAACCTGTATATTATGTACTACTCTGTATATGACTGTACTTAGACCAAGTAATATACCTCATGTATTTGGTTAATACACAACCAGGAATGTCTCACCCCTTTTCCAATACAGTGCAGTATGTCCATAGAAAGGATCTACACAAGCTTTGATATTATGATGAAATTATGTGTTGTGCAGATACTGTCATGCTGGATATAAAAGCAAAGAGGGGAGACTTTTTGGCTCCGTGCTCTTTCCCGATTACTGCCATCAAATACCTTTCAGGTCAAAAGCAAAGACTGTGTAATCGAGAGAAAAACAGAGTGAGAAAGAGAGGGGACCCTCTGCGTAAGCGTCTCTTAGCATGCTGCCAGTGCATGCTGTGAATGCAGGGGCCCGGGGCCAGCGCTGTTTTAAGCCTGACTTCTGAGAGTAGAGGTCTACTCTCTGCACCAAACTTCACTTGCGGACCCTCGGGCTTGAGAGCAGTCAGGTCACCTTCACTAAGCTCAGATCAGACAAGGGAGCGAGGAAACAGGAGCAGGGGAATAAAGCAAATGAGCGCTGTAACGGTAAGAGCCTGTGGGTAGCAGCGGTTCATACGGAACGGAGAAAGTTCTTGCCCCGAGTCTATTGCATTGCGAGCCCCGCAGGGAGCACTGTGCGCTCCGGCCCCTTTGGGCAGTGAACCTTCACCTTGACGCCACTGCTTATGGACTTTTCTGATGTTGCTGGCTGAAAGGATGGACTGTATACTTTGATCTGCACATGGCTTGGCTGATTGGTTGGCCGTATGTACATGCCCTGGTGTGCCCTAACACTGTTGTCATGGGAACTGAGGAAATGGAAACTAAACAAGTCTGTTTTTTTCAGTGCTGTAAAGGAGGGGGAATCTCCCATCCCTTTCAATGCTGGTGTTGACATCGAGACAAAGGTCTATTATTTGTACTCTACGTACCAGAACTGAAATCTCATAAGCGAGATGCAAACCCAGAGTTATGCGAATTCACTTTATTGTTGGTCTTTGTGAAGGATTTGTTTAGCAGGTTTTAAATATTTTGAATGAACTCAAGTCCATTGAGATGTTTGCTTGTTTTGACTTAACTCGTGAGAAAACCTGGCAATAACTGTTGTGCTTAATTGCATATTATTTGTGGTTGCCATTTGCAATGCATTAAACAAAGAATTTTTATGTCTCATGGTGCTTTCATTTATAAGAAAAGTCTCTTGTCCCCTTCGTCTGGTAAATATCTTCTTTGATGTTTTATTTATTTATTTTCCTTTGCTTTTATTGTTTTGTTTTGCCTTTCGTTTTATTTTGGGTTTGGTTTATTTGTATGTTTGTTTATATACCAGTAAACAGGATAAACTGATTTTGGACTCACACTGCGATTCCGGCAAATACACGGGTAATGTGTCCCGGCATTTGTACCCGGGTCGCTAGATTTTGCCCTTTCACACTGCCAGTGATTACCCAGAATATGTGCCTGCGTTCACACACAACCTGTAAAGGTCCAGTGAAGACACGTGATATCAGGGTGTGATGTGTAATGTACGACTCAAAAACCCTAGGCACGTTAACTTTCACTTAAGCTGGCGAACGATCTCAGCATCAGCGCGGAAAGTGAGGAACTAACTGATCTCTACTTCATTACAGTTTGCACATATTTCTTTTTGTCGCGAACGCTGATCTGCCTTCAAAACACGTGGTAAAAGAGTCGCGTGATAACGCGCGTCATCACTGCGTCACGGCTTTAGTTCTGGCTTTTGTTCACACAGCGCTCGTTCATATTAATATTTTGGTATATATCTCACTTCTTTTGACTGAATCACTTTTGTAAATATTTCTTGTAAATAAGAATAAATCTACATATAAAGGGATTATATGACGTTGCTAAAAAGAACATTATTTTGTGTATTTGGTGTATTGCAATGTGTTTGTGGTTTAAGGTTCAAAAAACACATTATTTTCCACACTGTATATTATTGTTTCTCCTCTATGCCCCGCCTTTCTGAAACGCCTCGATTTTTACAAAGCTCATCGTTCTGAAAAGCGAGGAGTGTTCTGATTGGCCAGCTGTCCAGTGCGTTGTGATTGGCCGAATGCCTCAAGCGTGTGACAGAAATGTTATGCCCTTTAACATACTGTGATGCCGTGTGCCCCGGCGCGACGAGACAAAAACAATAAAACCCATTACAAACAAGGCATTTGTTGTATCCAGTGGAGACATAATTACTGATTATAATAACTTATACTGTCTTTTTTACATGTTGCGTATTGCGCCACGTAAACATAAAACCATGTCTGCATTTGTGATCAGAGAAACGACAAACAACAAGCACTACTCTGCACTGCTCAAAACTCGCGTTCGAATCATCAGTGGCAAATCCTTTACATATGAAAACATACTTACAGACTGTGAGTCAGAAGCACCAGACTGTCCTTGCAAAGTTGGAATTGCCCCACTTTATAAAAACAGACACCGGCATTGTAGGCTACTCTGACAGGAAACAGTCCTCATCATCCACAAAATGTGCTGCACACATCTGAATATTTGTGTTGAACTGTTCTGGAACAGTGTTGTAGATACAACTTAACCACTGATTTCTAGTTGTGTCCTCTTTTGGAAGACCAAACAAAGTAGTTTCGCTTTCACAACAAACACACAGCGACTCCATAACATGGTGCCGGCGGCAGCAGAGGGAATAAAAGTTACACCTTCTTTCTTTGCGTGAATATTTGGGCGGTGTTGTGCAAATCTTCCCACATCGTGATGTAGACGTGGGGGTGTGTTAGAATGAGCCGTTTTAGGAGGGCGTGGTTGACTTAACTTTTATAAAGAATATATTTTTGGATTTGAGACTTTAGTCTTTGTAACTTTACAGATCTTCTTTATGCACCAAGAGCTTGTAACACTCCAAAAAGAAAGGACAAATTGAAATCACATCATATGACCGCTTTAATTTACACAGTGAAGACTATACAGTGTTTTTTAAATATATAACATACATATCATATAATGTAAGTAGTATTTCTTACTACTAATGTTTTCATGTAGGTCTATTCCATGTTTCTTTTTGTATTTGTATTTTTTTGTGATATCAAAATTGATGAATTATGAAATTTCAACAGTATCAAGCATTTTGATATCATAACCTTACTTAAAACAAAAATAACTATATCATGATATATACTGTTATCATGAAATAAAATATGATGTTAGAATTTGGTCATGTTTACCACCCCTATTTATTTATTTTTAATTTTTTGCTTTGCTTTTTGTTTTGTTTCTTTTTTAAAAATTTGTGCAAAGTCTAACAGGTGTACAAGAAAGCCAAACAAAACTAATTATATACAAATTTAATTAATAATATAATCATTTTAGTTATATTGATTTTAATCTGGTCAGTGATGATTTTTTTTTTTTTTTAAATGGTAGTTGCATCATCTTACAACCTTCCGTCTTTTTATAGCCCTTGTTCCATTTGTGAAGTAAAATAAATCTAAATAAAAAATAAAATATAAAAACAAAAGGCAAATTGCCTTGTTTTATTTGCAGTTTCCCCAATATAATTACATAAGCTTTTATAGGGAAAACCTAAACATAAAAAATATAATCAAATAATAACATAAATAAATAATATCTATATGCCATAGTATATACATAGTTATCCAAGGTACATCAAAGAACATCATAATAATACCATGGTACGTTTTATACATTTGTTGTAACTAAAGCTGTCAAATGCAGCAAGCTTGCAGTATCTACAAAGCAGACACTGAGTTTTGAAGTTTCTTTTGTTCTGAGCTGATACGTGTGTTAGATTTGAGGCACTAATGGACAGTCGGGCGAGCTGTTGTTTCCAGTTTTCAGAACTCTTTGGTCATTTGTCACAACTCTCACCTGAAAGATCTCGCTGAATTCCCCTTATTTCAGAGCGCTCCTCAAAGGCTTAAACAAAACTGGTTTCAAACTTTCTAAATGTAAAATGTAGTTGATACTTAAGCGTAAGGGAAGTTCACTGGCGGCCCCAACGGAACCCTGTTCGAGTAGTTTGTTGTCATAGCAACAGTAAAATTAGCTGGCCCTTTTCTGTCAGATGTAATGTTTTGTGGCAGCGCCACCATCGATACACAAAAAGCAAAACTGCGTATCAGTGTGTGCTTGTGTTTGTGTGTGTGTGTATGTATGTATGTATATATATATATACATATATAATTATATATATATATATATATATATATATATATATATATATATATATATATTATATATATATATAATATGTTCCTAGAAAACATATTCACATTTTAAACCCCTGAATGATATGTTCCTAGAAAACAGCGTCACATTGTAACCCTTTGAAGTGTCAGTCCATTACATTTACAAATGTATGTTTTGTTTATATCCCTGCTGAACCCCCCCCTCCCCCCCCCCCCCACCTACAGCTAAAACCAGCCTAAGCTAGTCTTAACTAGTTTAAGCTGAATGTAGATGGTTTTAGCTGGTCTCCCTGCCTGTCCAGCTAAGACCGGCCTGACCAGCTAAAGAAGTGGACAAAACCTTTTCAAACCAGCATTAACCAGGCTGGAAGACCAGCTAAAACCAGACAACAATCTTAGGCTGGTTTCAGCAATTTTTTTTTTTTTTTTTTTTTTTTTTTTTGCAGAGATATATTTTTTCATTTAATATGCAGTTAGAAAATATTATATTCCTCAGAACAGATTGATCATAATGTATGTTTTTCCCCCTTATACTGTGGTAATAATTAATATTACCATCATTATACGACTAAAATACTTTTTTATTGGTATTATTATCTCATTATTGTACACATTCATAGACCAGGATCAAATAGTGCACTATAACAGTTTTCTACTGTATTCTAGTTTTAGAAAACCCACAGTCATTGTTTATATGTTGTTGTTGTTTCCAGCTGGAAAGCCGCGAGTTTGTTTTCCTCGCTTGTGATGTGGATGTGATGTCGTCCACATTTGTATCATCTGCCTTATAAACGCAGCCATGCCTCGACTGACCCCAGGGAATCTCTGCTCCAGATTGTGAGGCTGGATAATATTCTCGCTCCGTTGCTGTGGATACAGATGCTGGATTAGCCATGCAGAGCAAGCTGTCAGCTGTCAATCAATGCAAGTGAAGAGAGTTGCTGCTTTGGCATGTGAGCGCGAGTGTCAGAAGCAGCCCTGAGGCGTGACTGTGCATTTTCCAAGGAGTGCTCAGCTGCGTGTGCTGTTATTGACTGATTGAATCGTGTTATCAGGGGGGTGCTGCCCCCGGCACGTCGCGCGGCATGCATGTATGGCATATGTATAATTGTGTGTGAATACATGTTGGCATGGGTGTCAGAGAGAGAGAGTTAAAAGTGATGGGTAATGCTGTAGGGAGAGATTAACTGGATTTCCTACTGTGACTTGGGCAGTGTGTGATAAGTTCGTATTTAGATTTTATGCATCTTCAGATAGCGTCAGGATTACTTCCTTTAAAATCCAACCTCCTGCTAACCTTACCACCAAGAAACTTCAAACACACACACACACACACACACACACTGCTGCTGCTGCTGTGAGTGAATTGTTCATCAGATTTTCCCTTGTAAAAAAGGTTGCATCATTTATAACATCATTTTTCTATGGAAGCCTGGAAAGAAAGGTGATTGTGGCTTTACATCTCACAACTTCTCATAATTATGGGAAATTAAGTCGCAATTGTGACTTTGTATCCCACAGATGTGACTTTATTTCCCATAACTTTGTTTCTCATAATTGCGACTTTATATTTCATAAGTGCAATTCCTATTTCTCATAATGACTTTATAGCTCATAATGTGGCTTTAAACTGCACATTTGTGGCCTTATTTCTTTTATCTCATAATTATCTGTTTTATTTTTTAATCTGAAACATCTTTGTTTCCATTTAACTCGTCGCAATTAATCTTTTGATTTTCCACGATTTACTTTTGGCTTGTAATGCTAACCCAGCGATTAGACTTTGGTAGAAATGTTGTATGGGAGTCATTTATATATACATTTCTATTTAAACAGTGTTGGTCACTGTATTCATAGAATATATATAACACCTTATTTATTATAACCTTTATAACACATAATTTATAACCCTTAAACTTTATTATTGTTTACTCACCTTCATTTCATTCCGACCCCATATCATTTCTTTCTTCTTTGGAAAACAACATTTACACTGTATTTGGAATTGGACTAGATTAAGCTTGAATTAACTGCATTTTGTCTGTTTGCTGACATCACCTCTGAAATATGGAAGTGGGTTCCCGTTCTCATGCTGATTTTTCATTCTCATTTCTCTCTAGGAGTTCACGGAGTATGCATTTGTTTCATGGGAACAAATATCTACAAATATAAGAGATTAACTGAGCATGCAGTGATTTAAGCCTTGTGTATTTGTTGATCCTACAAAATACACAAACCAGACAAACTTTTACTAAGCGTATGTTTACTGGAGTACTGGAGTTTTATTTTTATAAATCTGTGTGCTGTGCGGATAATTTAATAAATCAACAAACTGCAAAGGCTGTGTTTTGATTAAATAAATAAACGTGCTGCATTTTTCAGTGCACTGTGTTCCTTTAAACACAAGCAGCTCATGGTCAGGTGTTTTCTGTGTCTAAGAGAGACTTGATTCACAGTAAATGCTTCACAAACTTGTAATGAGAAGCTCCTTATGAACTATTGTTTAAAAAAAAAAAAAGAGAGAGAGAGATTAAAGGGCTCCTTGCAGGTTCATGCCAGAAAATAGCTTGATGATTTAATCGAAAAGAAAGTAATTAAGTATTGTAATTTTACATTTATACTGTAAAAATATTATTATTATTATTATTAAATACTATTTTTTTATTTTAGAGTGAAATTCCAATCATACATATATTGTTTAATATTATTTTAGTTAATAATAACAACAATAATAATAATAATAATTATTATTATTATTATTATTTCATTTAATATTTTATTTATTATTAAATATAATTTAAATTATTATATTTATATTATTATTACATTTTAGAGTGAAATTAGTGGAATCAAAGTTTCAGAGGGAAATATTACAATTATAATTTCATATTTCATTTAATATTTTATTTAATAAGAATAAGTATTATAATTTTATTTTTCTTAAATACTTAATTTTAAATGATTATATTTTAGTTTATTTGTGTACAATGAAAGTACAATTGTAATTTTTTAATTTTTTTTTTTACTATTTTTAACATATTATTTATTTATGAAACTTGATAGTATGAAACCTGGGTGCCTTTTTAAATGCAGTTTTCAATCGTTTTAAATCATTTAAATTATTATAATTATATTATTTTCTTAAATATCTCTTTATTTAATAGTGAAATATTGCAGTTGTGATTTCTTTATATAGTTTAATAGTTTTTATTTAATAAACTTAATCATAATAAATCATATTGGTATATAATCCCAAATTATGCAGCCCTACAGACAAGCACAAACAAGCATTTTTAAATGCCATTTTAAATCACAGTTGTGTGTGAACTGCTTGTCCACAGATGCAAACAGATTCAACTTATATAAGAGCCCCAAATAAGCGTTTTCAATTTTTTCCCCATGAAAACTAGCAACCACTTTACAGAGTGTTGTCTTGTGTCTCTGCAGGAGCCGAGGGCTGCATGGGTCCAGTGGTCATGCCCCCAGGGAAGAAGGCCGAGGGCCCCAGCAGTGGGAGCGTGGCGCGGGGTCTGAGTCAGCTCTACCAGGACACCGAGGCAGCTGACCTCTCTCTGGCCCTGTCTGCCTCCCTCAGCCGGGCCGAGGACGAGGAGCTGACCAGCCTCAGCTGGCTGCACGAGAGCACGGATCTTCTGACCAGCCTGGGCCACTCAGGTCTGCGAAGCGTCAGCCCCCTGCAGGATGCTAACGGTAGCCGTGAGCCCTCCTCCTCGCCGTCGTCCTCCCCTGAGCCCAGCGAGCCACCCTACCACCTGTCCACGGGGCCCAGCCGCAAACCTCCCTACTCCTTCAGCTGCCTCATCTTCATGGCAATAGAGGACGCTCCCTCCAAGCGACTTCCTGTCAAAGACATCTACGGCTGGATACTGGAGCACTTCCCCTACTTCGCTAGCGCCCCCACTGGCTGGAAGAATTCAGTGCGTCATAATCTGTCGCTAAACAAATGCTTCAAAAAGGTGGATAAGGATCGCAGTCAGGTGAGGGCTTGTGTTTCACTGAGGTTAACTGAGGCTTGAGATGTAACAGATCCAGTTGTTTTATTGGAACGCACACTTTCTTCTTCCTGAGTGATTTTCCATCAATAGTTTATCATCCTGATGGCTTTTAAAAACTTTTTACCCAGAGGCGTTCACATGTTCTTGAATGCTTTTCCTTTTCAGCTGCAGTCTATTGGGCTCATAATGAAGAAAAATATATTATTATTTAGTATTTTAAAACACATTAGACAACTTAGAAATGTACTATTCGTACTAATGTTGTTTTGTATGGGTTTGACAAACTTTTCTACCAATTTCAGTAAATGTTTCAATTTAATTATTTTGAAAATGTCAAGTTTTATGATGGTAATAACACTTTGCACATTGAATACATAATCTAAATGAATTCCAAGAATAGTTTTACAACATTAAAAATTTATTTTCAAATTTGTGAATAATAACAAATTAATGAATTATTAATTTATAATTACCATTACCACAGAACATTTTTACAACCTGAACTAAACTGGTCATAAAAAGTCTTTGTGATATGATATTTCAAGAGATATATTGACTTTGATGGACAGTCGTAAGAGTCTGCAGTGGTCCTTGCTATAATATCATATCCGGTTTCATGTGCTTTTTTTCTGCATGTTGGTTGAACCTGATGAATTTTGTAGGTCGCATCACATGCATTTCACAGACAAAGGTTTTTCAAATATTAATAGCAGTAAAGCAGTTTTGTTCAAATTTTTTTTTTTCTACTACTTTCTACTACTACTTATTAATTGTTTTCTTGACAATTTTTTTACATTAGATTTTTACATTTTTTTTACATTGTCCCCCACTAAAAAAATAAATAAATAAAAGTCTCTGTACATATGAATTGCATTTTAGCATTTTTAAAATAAATTAATAAATAGGACCGAACAAATGAGCAACTTGTCATAGACCTGTTATAGCAGTATTAACCTTAAATCAAAGTCCAAATTGAGTTTATGACAGATTAGTTCTAAATGCCAGCTTAGTCAACAAAGACCTATTATTATGGTTTATTATTAAGAGATTTTATGAATGTGGGCTGTGGACATGTAAACAAGTCCATGATTGGAATCACAATATAAAACAGCGGTAATCAATGCATGATTATAATCAAAATGCAATCATGCTTTTTGTTTAGATATGACAAATAATTGCTAAAATCATCCACTGACATCAAAACAGATGAAAATATTAACAGATCTCACCGTTTGCTCTGGCAGAGTGTGTTTGCATTATTATGCATGTGTGCGCATAAGAGTGTGTTTGTACCTGTCTAAGCCATCATCCTGTCATTTGGTTCTTAACAACGACCAAAAGAGTTTTCCGTGTATATGTATTCCCATAGCAACTGAGCTGTAGTTGACATGAAAAGCATGCTGTTTCTGTAGCAACAGCAAAACTGATTGGCTGCGTTGCTATGTGTGTGAGAAGATCTGTATATGTGTGTGTGGGTAAAATGTGGGAGCATTTCAAGGAAGTGGTATGAAGCACAGTGATCTGTTTCGGTGGGTAAAGATCAGATTACTTGACCAGTTATATTGCATTTCACTGAGTACAAAATCAAGTAAATCTCTGGAAGAAGACCAAACTAATCTGCTGAAATTGTTTATACATGTTTATACAACCCTTCTAATATAGACTGTGATATAAAGGCAATATAGGCTGGGATATATATAGGTTGTGCTATGTAGAGAATTAACTGAATTACATTTTAATGTATATGTATTTAATTTAGTTTCATTTTCCACTTTGATTGGAACAGGGAACTTTTTTTTTTTTTTTTTTTTTTTTTTTTTTACAATTCTTAAATATTTTCTACTTAAAAGATATGTTTGCTTCTGAATATACTTAAATCATTAAAAGCCTCTTTTGATTTGTTTAAAAATGGAATTCAATCTCACACACAACTCAGAAGGGTGTTTGAAGGAGAAGGGCAAACTAGTGAGTAAACAGCAGACTAAGTATAATGATTCACAGTGTGTTACTCAATAGCAGATGTTTAGACACTAAATGCTGTGGTAGATCAGTCCCAGCTTTCTTACAAGCCTCAGTCTTCAAAGATCCAGCCAAACCCCACAAGTTAAAGATATCAAATGTGTCTGCACTCCACTCCAATAAAACTGTGCTTGAGAACTAAGCAAATGCAATTTTCAGTGTACTGTGTGTGTCTTAACACTATTTTAAGTCCACTTATAATGTTAGTCAAAGTTGCTTAAGCCAAAATCTAATTTTACATGACCGTTTTTACCCTCTGTTTGACACTTTTAATTAAGCATCCTGTTTTTTGTTTCTGTACCTTTAAGTATTCTGTATGTAAATGTTATAATTAGGCTACTAACCCAAGGGTGTCCATAATACATGGAGAAAACATTTTGTTAACATTCCCAGTCGTCTTAGTTTAGTTGGCACATGACCCTCCAAAAACAGGCTCATGGAAACTCATTCTTCATCCAGGATTTTTTGAGCCAATCACGTGAGCCGTAAAAAGCCATGTGGCTAAACACTCCGAAGCTGCAAAATTGTGTCGTGAGAACACTGTTTGGCTGATGGCACAAAAATAATGCACACAGTCCCAAACCCTTGAAGTGGAGACTGTCTATTATATACTTTTACAGATCTTGGCAAAAACATCTGCTATCATATAATGAATCATTTGCTGTTTTCTATTTTGTAACAATGCGTGGCAAATTTTGAATCACTGTAGATGGAGATGCTTTCCAGGTCCAGATGTTGTAGTTTTTTTGTAGGAGGGACTAACTTGAATTTTCTAACCAGACAAACCTTGACCCCTCTCTTTGTGCAGGTGTACTTCACACTAGCAGTAATCTGAAACAACCTAAATAAATACTGAATAAGCATTAATATGATATGTGAGGTGTCATATTTAAATGAGGTTGTGTCAGTGGAACCATGAAGATTTCCAAATAAGCAATTATTGCAGCTTAGTTTCCAAAAATGAGTGGCAAATCCAGTTTTCCATGATATGACCCCTTTAACATTAGTAGAAACCTTCTCTTTTAAACGTAGACAATCATGTGTTCTGGCTCTCTCAGGGTAGAGTCTGTGGCAGAAATCTGCTTTCCTCATTTACCAAGGTTGGGAAAGATTAGCACATAGGTCTGGGCTGGGTTTAAACGCCATCATAGTCTCCATGTAGACTGAGATACTCATGCCAAACCCTCCAACCAGACAACCAGCCATCCCTCTCTTCTACTTGTTGCCTTGGAGACCAGCGAAACCACAGGTGCATGTCTGCTCCTCCTCTGACTCCTGTAGAGAAGGGTCATGCGGTTCTGGCAGGGAGGTGAGCCGGAGCTGTACCCGGACGCCGTGCCGGAGCTGGTGAATGATGTACGTCAGTCTGTGATGTTGTCTTGCAGGCGTGTTGATAGCTAATTGAGGACAGATGGAAGACTGGT
This sequence comes from Cyprinus carpio, assembly GCF_018340385.1. Classification (NCBI taxonomy): domain Eukaryota; kingdom Metazoa; phylum Chordata; class Actinopteri; order Cypriniformes; family Cyprinidae; genus Cyprinus; species Cyprinus carpio. The sequence goes on from NC_056591.1 coordinate 6,775,608, forward strand.
GGGGGAAGTTATGAATGAAGTCATGGGGAGTGTATTTGAATTACCCTGCACACCGGGTGGAAACGGCACACTGGGCCAATGGCTCCTCCAGCAGTATGAAACACACACACACACACAGAAATATAAATACAAACACGCACAGAAATTTGAAATAAAGTTGCTTCCCCCAACCATTTGGCAATTGCTAGTTTGTCGGCCCGTCTAATCAAACCTTTCCCTTAATTGCCTTGTGTGGTGTGTCAGTAAACACTGTTGATCATTGCTATAGCGACTGTTCTGTAACTACGATAATATCAGAGTGCTTTCATCATCCCGTCTCACTTATTTTTGTGCTTAATACGAGTGCCGAGATCAAAGGTTGAATTTCATGTCTTGTGTGAGTTGTGTTTTTTGGTAAAGTGAAACATGGCTCTGGAAGCCCCTGATGGAGGGCAGACAGCTTAATTAGGTGGAGAACGGCTTCTTTGATCTAACAATATATGTCAGTGCTGCCTGTTGAGGCAGTTTTAAAGGTGTCTCTGTGCTCACTTGACAACAAGGGTCTCGAGTGCTAGGTCTAATCCTCCACCCCGCTTTTCGGTTTCCTTAATACTTTGCAAATATGTACTCTTAGATAATGTACAATTTATTTAAAAATACGTGACATTACTTTGAAGGTTCTTGAGAACATCAGGCTAATCTGAGTTCTATTTTAAATCTTCGTTTAACACCAGTGCTGGAGGGCCAGTGTCCTGCAGACTTTAGTCCACCATGCATCCGGACTGGATTTGAAAAGCTCTGATTTAGAGGTATGATTCTATTTAGGGCTGCATGAGGTCTCGTGTTCCTATCCTGGACGAGCCCCCAGTTAGTCTGCATTTAGAGTGGTTGTTTTCAATTTTGTATGTCTGTCTTATTAAACACAACTGTTTCAGATAGGAAAGAGCTTCGTGAACTGAAGTGAGTGTGTCAGAAAAGAGAGACATGCAAAATGTCCAGTGCTGTGGGTTCCCAGGTCCTGGATTAAGTGAAAGTGTAGCCAAGTATGGTGTCTCATGCTCAGAATTTGTGCTCTGCATTTAACCCATCCAACTCCACACACACACACACACACACACACAGCAGTGAGTAATGAACAAACACACACCGTGAACACGCAGCCGGAGCAGTGGGCACCGACGTTTGAGGGTTCGGTGCCTTGCTCAAGGGTCTCACCACAGTCATGGTATTGAGGGTGGAAGAGAGTGCTGTACATTCACTCCCCCCACCTACAATCCCTGCCGGTACCGAGACTGGAACCTGTGAACTTTGGGTTTGGGTTACGAGTCCAGCTCTTTAACCATTAGGCCACGACTGCCCCCAAAACAGAGCGAGCCAGCCAGGAGGGGTTTTATATGTCAGGTTAACACTTTAGAGTGGTTTAGAGCAGGGGTTGCCAATTCTGATCCTGAAGGGATAGCTTTCTACAGACTTCAGGTCCAACCTGTTGTTTTGAGGTGACCCTGGCCTGAACCCCTTGATTAGCTGGTTCAGGTGTGTTTGATTAGGGTTGGAGCTAAACTCAGCAGCATGGTAGCCCTCGAGGAGCAGGGGTTGGATACCCTTGGTTTAGAGCAGTGGTTTTCTACCACGTTCTTGGATCCCCAACACTGCACATTTTACATGTTTCCTTAATCAAACACACCTGATTCAGCACATCAGCTCATTAGTAGCGGCTGCAAGACCAGTCAAAGGAGAGGTATTCAATGTGCTTTGTTTGGGGGGCTCAAGGAACTTGGTTAGGATCCACTGGTTTAGAGCACATTTGTAAGACTCCGGTCCTGGAAGGCCAGTGTCCTGTAGAATGTAGCTCCAACCAGCTCCAAAACACCTGCCTGGAAGTTTCTAATAATCCTGAAGATCTTGGTTCAGGTGTGTTTGATTAGGGTTGTAGCTAAACTCTGCAGGACAGTAGCCCTCCAGGAACTGAATTTGACACCCCTGGTTTAGAGGTATGATTCTTTCTTGGGCTCTGTGAGGTCCCTGGTTCCTATCCTGTTCTTACAATAGGGCTCGGCAACTCTGGCCCTTGAGGTCCACGTCACACTATTGGGTGGTCCTTAGCTCCAATCCAGATCAAACTCACCTGCCTATGGCTTTCTAGTAATCCTGAAGACCTTGATTGGCTTGCTTAGTTGTGTTTGATTAGGGTTGGAACTAAACTCTGCTGGAAATTGAATCTGGAGGGTTTGAGTCGCTCACCTTTGCTTCACAGTATCTCGCAATATTATTAATCTTAATAAAGATGCTGAAAGATTGAAGATGTAACATGACAGTAATTTGTCTCTTTTTTTTTTTTGTATTTTAGAGTATAGGAAAGGGTTCACTCTGGTCTATTGATCCTGACTACAGACACAATCTGATTCAGGCGCTAAAGAAGACTCCATATCATCCGTATTCCCCTCGGCTTCCAAAACCTTCTACCTCCCCATCTGCCTCTCCTCAGCAATACCACAGGTAATGCCTGAATTTCTCAAGCAGTTGTTTTTTTTTTTTTTTTTTTTTTTTTGGCCGTGCATTTCTTTTTCTTGTTCCTCTCTTTTCTTTTCTTCTGCACCTACCAGTTATTGCTTTTTTCCTCTTCATCGGGTTGTTTTCTTCTGGTACTTTGATTCACACTTTCCATTTTGTGTGGCCCTGAAAATCATAGTCCAGACTTTTCCATTTCTAAAGAAAGAGCATGAGCACAAAACCCAGTCTTAGTGTGGAATAACAAAATGTGACTGAGAGGATGTTAACTTTACCATGCTGTGAATAATTTTGCCAGTAAAAGAGTCTTGGATTAAACAAATCTTCTCTTTACATTTTAAGAAAGAGAAAGATAGGAAGACCAAACGGAGCAAAGATCATATATAAGCCTTTCTTTGGTGGCCTCCCTTATGACTTTTCTTTGAAGAACACATTGATCTGGTGTGTTAAGGTTTTGGGTCAGTATCTCACCTCTTCCTAAACACTCTGTCAGCAACTGGACATGGTCCTCTGGGGAATCTGTGGGATGTAAAGAAATGGCTCACGCTTGCCCTGCCTGAGTTGTTTCTTCTCCTCTGCTGTTGCTGTGACAACCAGAGTACCTCCATGGCAACACATGCATAAGACAGGTGGAACAGTAGCACAAAGCTATTTGTCTGGCAAAATAAGAAAAAAACCGAGGTAGGAGAGACAGTTAGTGCTAAGAAATACATTATAGGCTTAGAAACACTGAACTCCGTAGCAACAGAAGATGTCGGGTGCCTGTTTTCTTGCTTTTTCCTTGATGCCCCCCCCCCACTTCCTCTTGTGGGATGAAGGAACTCCTCTCAGTAGTTTGTGGTCTCTAGTTCTCTTTTAGGAAATGAAGGTCAGTTACTGTGTAAACAGTCGTACAGTCAATTATACAGCTGTTCTGTTTACAAACCCAAAGCTTTTTAGAAAGTTTTTTTGTCTTTTGTTTATAAAAAGTTTTTTTTTTTAATCAATTGCAGAGTCTTAGAGCCAAACAAGTGGAAATTGATCAAACCTTATACTCCAAACGTATTCTCTGTTGCTGTAAAAAAAAAAAATTATCAGTAAGTTTTGTTACTTACTTCATATGATAGCTTAAATGGTTTTAGGTGGCATTTGGATGGTCCAGACTAGTTTAGATGGTTGATTTAATAAAAGTTGCATTGTAACATAGTGACAGATCCTTTCTTCCATATTGTGGCCTATATCTGTGTAAAACCGTTTTTGATTGGTTGCGAATTGGATGGAGGCAGATCTCATCGCAAGCTTGCAGTCAATTGTAAGAACAAGTCTAAGCTTAAAAAAACAAAATAAAAGTATAACATAAGCACAAATCCACAACTATAACACTTACATAAAAAAAAAAAATGTTTTATTTCCATTTTGATTAAAAACTACAAGGTTAATTTTATATATATTAAACCCATGCATGGATTTTTCAAAATAAGATGAATAACATGCATTTAGAAAACAGACTGGGTGAATTTCCATTTTGTGCTGACTTTAATGTGTGTTTTAATGAGTGGCAATACTTTAAAGAAATCATTTGTTTTTTTTATTACTGTATGGTTGTTGTAACTGATATTTGATACCTATTTCTTGAATCTATCCATTGGCAGACTAATGCATTTATTATGCAATTAGAACCACTCACACTCAACACAAAAATGTTACCACTAGTCTAATTTGCACTTATTATTAATTTGCTAATCTATGCATATCAGACCTACAAAACCCCAGGATCGACCGTGGGATAATGAGATAATATATATGTGATGTCAGTCTATGAACCCCGACACACTCAACTGTTCCTATCACTTAAAAAAGTGATGCCCATGGTGAGTTTGAGCCAGGATCTGATTTCAGGACAAAAGGAGTGAGTCGATCTGAGTTAAAGGATAATATCGACTGTTATTGGAAGTACAAGCCATTTGGATCCATTGCTTTGTGCTGTCTATAACGAGTAATCATGGTAAATAATGGGATTTCCAAGCCTCGCCAGAAAGTCTGTACTAGTTCAATTAGATTCTTGCTCTACCTCTCAGTCTCCAGTTTGCATTCCACACCATCATATCTCATATATATTTAGAGTTCCCTCCCCTGCTTTTATCTGACTTTGAATAGGATTTCAGAAGTTGATGATACAAAAGTGTTTTTCATTATGTGATTTTATCACTCAGTGCTTTCCACAGTATATCTGGATTTTCGCTCTAACATTCTCGCTCTGTGTATGTGTTCTTCAGTCCTCCACTATGGCCAGGAAGTCCACTCTTCAGAAAGAACGGTGGAGTGCTCTTACAAGGTAAAAGCCCTATGTTTTTTGTCATTTCTTCTATTCTGTTTCTTAAAAACTCCATAGCATCAAATGTTTTGTGGGTTTTAGTGCATTTATTGGCTTTAAAACCATCTATATGCTAATGTTTTCCTCTAATATTTTTTTTTGTTACATAAGTTTTCGATTTTAAAATGCAATTTATTCCTGTAATTTTAAAACTGAATTTTCAGCACATTGCTCCAGTCTTCAATGTCACATGATCCTTCAGAAATCATTCTAATATAATAATTTGCTGCTCAAGAAACATTTCTTATTATCAGTTTGGAAAACATTTATGCTAAACATTTGTATTTTTGGGGAAACCATGATGATTTTCTTTCAGGATTCTTTAATGAATAGAAAGTTCAAAAGAACAACATTTATTTGAAATAGAAATTAAAAAAATATATGTACATGTCTTTACTGTAATTTTTTGATCAATGTATGCATCCTTGCTGAATAAATGTTAATTTCTTTCAAAAAAAATAAAAATAAGAGACAAAAATAATAAACACAAAAAATACAATCTATAATACAGTCTATATCTTACAGGAAAACATAACAAAAATGTGGATGACTCATCCTGTACTACAAAGATTTTCGTCCAATAAAATGCTCTTTAGAATAAAATAACCCCCCTCCTAAAACCACCTGCCACCATCCAGCAAATAGCAAATCATGTTTATGGCTGTGACGTAACCTTTTAGCTTATTAACCTATTACCCATGTAAAAGTATTTTTTAAAAGATGTGATGAGTCCTTCCATATTTCCCACCCAAACTTCCAGTTTTAATAGGAAATATGTAAAAACTGTGCCTGTCAAGTGATTTCATGTGCCTTTTAAAAGCGCCTTGCAAGAGATCCTTGATTTTGATTTATAAAACACCCTCTTTATCGCACAAATAGCTGCTTTGCGTCTACGGATTACCTTTGTAATCTCTTGGGAATTACTCATTTTTTCTATCACTGATTCTCTCATTTCCCACAACTGCTCTTTCATCTCTCTCTTTCAGTCCATCTGTTTGTCTCTCTCTCTGTTTCACTCCCTGTTGGTGTCCCGGCCGTTTAAATGTCCATTCGATTCCAATCAGGGTGCTCTCCTTCCACTCCGCCGCGAGCAGTTAAATGGAAGGAAATGGATACATTATCTGTCTAGTGGCTCCTCTCTCCTTCTCGTCTGCTCTTGATAATGGAATAATGGAGGCAGAGCTGCTTGTGAAAAGTGTCTGAGCAGGGCTATTGACGTTTGAGTGATGTGAATGTCTTGATGGCTGTCTACATAAAAGCAAAGAGCTCGGAGTGTATGTGTGTCAAGTGCTCGATTGGACAGTCTTGGCTCTAGGCCGCTTCACTTAAGCTTGCTACTAGCCAGTGTCGTAGTGCTTACAGTTTGTGAGTGGCTGTCTTGTGTCCTTTTGCCATGTCCCTTAAAGCGATAATTCATGCAAAAAAAAATTGCTCACACTGAGGGGGTTAACTGGAGAATCACTTTTTGCCTGCTGTGAAACCGGTAGCTTCAACAGTGGATTGAATACTATTATTGACCTTTTTTAGCAAATCAGTTAAGCGAACATAATGTCACCTAGTTGGTTTAGAATGTGTCCATCCCACTTTCAGTCCTGCCCACCTTCATGTTGCTCCAGACCCAAATGGCTTTCTTCCGATGAGATGTTTAGCAGAATGTCCACGCTGCTCTTTTCCATGCAGAAAGGGGCTGCCAGGCCCCATAAAAGTAATTCTGAACCATAGCTAAGTTTGAAGAACACAAGGGGTGAAAGATGTTCTTCAGGGTGATGTTCTTCAGATCTTTTAGGGCAGTGGTTCTTTATTAAAATGTTCTTTACACTAAGAATAAAAAGTGATTTTAAGAACTTTTCAGTGAAAGGTTCTTTGGGGAACCAAAAATGGTTCTTCATCAGCATCACGGTAAAAACACCCTTTTGGAGCCACGATCCAGGGGGCCTTAGCACAATTCCAAGGCAGCCACAAGATGAAAAAATACTTAGAATATGCTAAAAGCTCATTTTAAGCTAAAAATCATATGACATCATATTTCCTCATTTAGCCATGTTTTCGTGGAGTTTTGGGAAAATAGAGAAAAATGTGATTTCTAGACCTCAGAAAATCATGGAAACTAAGTAGTCTTGGACATTTTATGATGAATTATTATTAATATATTTTTCAAGCTTTAGACAGAAATTGCTGAGGAATTGCATTCTCATATGTAATTATAAATAATAATAATAATAATAATAATAATAAAAATAATAATAATAAAAACCCTGTAAAAACACCCCCAAACTACTGGATTATTATTTATTATTTTAATAATAGTTACAATTAAGGAATCGAATTATTAATATATAAATTATATAAATTATTTTAATATTACCACTCTATTAAAAAAAAGAAACCAAGCAGCTTTGTCATTACAGCAGAAATGTCTTAGCCCACATGGGTAGGGTATTGTCTTGGACAGTGGGGAGGACTGGAATCAAAAAGGTTGAGCACGACTGTTTAAGGGCTTGTTGTCTTTTGTTCTCCTTTAAAGGGATAGTTCACCCAAAAATGAGAATTCTGTCATTAATTACTCCCCCTCATGTTGTTCCAAACCCCTAAGATCTTCGTTCATCTTTGAAAGACAAATGAAGATATTTTTGATGAAATCCGAGAGCTTTCTGACCCTGCATAGACAGCAAGGGAACTACCACCTTCAAGGCCCAGAAAGTTAGTAAGGACATCATTAGGGGCGAACTACCCCTTTAAACATTTCTTTAAGAGATGTTTTTCTATACATTACAGTAGGAGATTTAATATAGATATTGTATGAGCAAAACAAATGTTCAGAGAGGAGCATAAACTGCCTGTTCTGCAGTCGAATAGAAGCAGTGGAAGTAATTTCTTTGTGTATTTTATGCCATGAATTGTAATTGGGGGTTTGTTTTTCACAGTTCCACAGAGAGTGATACAGCATGGCTCACGTGTTGCCGCTCAGGGGCTCTTTCCAGTTATCAGACCCCTTCCTTTGAGTCCTGTGAGCAAGAGGACTACAGCCGTGAGGTTAGTTTGTCCTTCTCCATCAGTGTTGTTATTGTTAATTCAACTACTGAAATCGTTTTTGGTAATTGAAATAAAGCTGAAATAAAATAAAATATAAATATTGGATAAAAAAATAAATAAAAATAAAAATAAATGAAAATTTGAAATGTTGTGTTGGCAACTAACTGAAGTGAACAGATTTAAGCTGAAGTAAAAAATAAATAAACTAAAGAAAACTAAAACTCAAATACGAATTAAAGATAAATAGAGATGTAAAGAAATAATACATATGCCAAAGCACTTGAAACTTAAACTAAAAGTAAAATAGAAATATAAAAATAACAGCTAATTCAAAATGTTAATAAATACTACTATAGTATATAACTAATGTCAAACTCCTTTAATTCATATAAATTGAGCTGAAAGAGGAAAAATGATAAACTGACTCCTTTTTCTACTTGCTTATGATAAAAAGCTAAAATCCAAAGCTGTTGTAAAAGAGTTTGTATACACTGCATTTTGTCTTGTTTTTATGCCATTAAAATATATATATATATATATTTTAGACATAACGCTCACTTAAAATTAATCTTTAAAAACACTACTAATTGAATAGCACTGTTAAATGTAACCTTTAGCAAATATCAAAATGATTAATAATGTATATTATTCATATATATTTGATTGTAGTTTCTAGTATTTAGTTTTGCCATTTATTGGTTATCGGCCATGACATAACACTGTGTGTGAATACACTACAAGTCATATTGGATAATAGCGTCTATGTATTTTTAATAATTACCAGATCAGCCCTGGGCGATTATCTGACACGGGGTAAAAACAGCCTGCGCAGTGACTCTCCTCCACCCAGCGATGATCAACAGGAGGACCACACATACAGCAGCTCGCAGTCCCTAAATACAAAGGGGGACATTTCTTCCTCCCTCTCCTCCTGCTCCACTCAGGGTTCCCTCTCTGCCTTCAGCCCCGGTCAGGAGGTGACGCACACTGAGGTCAAGGAGGAGCAAAAAGACTTTCCGCTGGACGCCACACCACCTCCTTCCCAGCTGCTCCAGCACAGAAGACTGCTGTGGACCAAAGGTCACCTGCGGACCCCCGCCGACACGCTTCCCCTGAAGAAGAGACGGGCCGAAAAGCTCCTGGTTAAAGAGGAGGAAGACGAGGAGATGAAGGAGGCGGCGGGGTCGTTGCTTCACCTGGCTGGCATGCGCACCAGTGTGAATAAAAACGCTCAGCGTACGTGTAAAAAAGAGGTGAAAGAGGAAGCCAATGATTAGCAATGAACGAAAATCCCGTTAACACAGATCTAAATACTTCTGTTCCAGGATATCAGGTGAATTCTAGTCAGTTGTTGCAATATCAATAAAATCACTGTTGTCCCTTGTTAAATTTGATTTCCCGGGTGAAAGATTCTCATGTTCATGTTGTTTTGTGTGTGTGTGCGTGCGTGCGCGAAAGTGTGCGTGTATGTGTGTGTGAAGAGGGAAAAAAGCCATAGTAAAATTTGGGTCATTTGAGCATGTAAAAATGTATTAATGTTTCTTTCTTTTAATTCATCAAGCCTACCGAACAATTTAAAAGAATTATGTTGTAGCAATCCTTCTAGTTCACATCAGAAAGCTGAACGGAGAGATTTTATATGCTGCTCTCAAGTGTGCCAAAGATATGATACCTGTTGATGAAAGTGCAGCTAATCCATGCACACTTAGTAACACCAATAATAGTTATAAAAATAGTGATACCAACCTATATTACAAAAACATCAGATGAGGATCTGGGTCAGTGACATGATGCTCTGTTGTCTTGGTCTGGATTTATTCAAAAATAAATTAAAAATGCAATTCATATATACACTGAGTTGAATGCACCTCTTCTAGGATGGGCATGTTTTTAATTTCTGAATTCATTTCGATAAAAAAATTGAAAATGTCATTGATACAACTGTCCTCATTGCAGTTGTAATTTTATTATGTCTTTTAAAAAGTAATAACTTTTCATTATTTGATATAATATTTTAACAAAACTGCTAAATCAAATTGCCAATAAATAACATTTCAAAAAAATCTATCATTGAGAGGATCCCTGTAGACCTTTATGTGTGTCGGTAAGTCTCTTAAAATATCAGATCATTTGAAACTATATGACATTAGGAACACTTTTTAACTTGAAAAATGTATTTAATTTTTATGATTAAGATGCGTGCACACCACATGTATTTAAGGTGTAAAGAAAATATATTCTTTTTAGTAATTATTGGTTACACCACATAACCTTTTAGAGTCATTAAATTGAAATGGTGTAAACAAATACAAAAAGTACTTAGCACGTTTTTTTTATATGTCATCGACCCATTTATTTATTAAGCAGCAAATGCTTCGTTTAAAATGGCCTGTGTCCAGTGGATAACAAACGTAAAGGTCGAATGCAACATGCCAGTTCTCTCTTAGATGCCTGGTGTTTAAAACATGTCTTATTTGAAGCACACTAAAACTAATCTTGTATGAAGCAATGCGTCACAAATGCCTATTGTGTTGCCAAAATATTGGTGTTTTTTTTTATGCTCATTTGTATTATTATTATTTTAATCTTCATCACAATCCAAGCAATTTGTCCTGTCAGGATAACACTGTAAAAAGATACTCCCTTTTTTCCACAAAAGGCAGTTTTTGCCTGGTTTTCAGTTATATTGCATGGGTGCTTGTACATAAGAAAGAAGTATTTCCTTTTCTAAATGAAAGATCATGTAAGATATTTAGCATGAGGCATGGCTTATTTTCTTACGAGAAAAACAGAGAGAGGCGTCTCTTAAAGCGTAGGTTTCTTTCTTTACTCCTTTTTTAAAATTGTATCTCTCTTCTGTGGCAGACAACTCTTCCAAAGGAGGAGACTTCACGAAAACCCATTAATGAACAGATCTGCCTTGTATTGAATATCAGGTGAAACTGATTTTGCCTTTTTTGTGGTCCTCGGTTCGGTTTCGTGGTCCTTTTTCCAATTCATTGATGTAAGTGTTCAAATGTTGTTAATAATCAGTGTTGGATGACCTATCAATCTGTACACCCTTTAAGGTTGTGCCTGCCTTTAGTTTGTGTGCTTGGATGTCTGTTCTGTTCTTTTGTAATGGTTCGATACTCCGTCATTTTCATTGTGCAATCTGAGCATTGATATCATAAATTGTACTGAAATAGTTTGACAAGGAATTAGAATTGGCTTTAGGATAATCCCTTATTAGCAATCGACCTTGGCTTGTCTGTTTCCTTTATATTTTGATTCCAGCCCTAATGAACTTGAACTTCATCTGTGAATCTGAATGTCCAAGTGTGCGAGGGTGTCCTACAGTAGTCTTAAAAGCAATAGTTTGCCCAAAAATAAAATGTAGATGAGCTTGTTTCCTGGAGAAATTTAGCATTACATCACTTGCACAAGTAATCCACATGACTCCAGTCCATCAATTAATGTATGGTGATGCGAAAAGCTGCTTGTTTGGAAGAAACTAATTCATCATTAAAGGGATACTCCACCCCAAAATGAAAATTTTGTCATTAATCACTTACCCCCATGTCGTTCCAAACCCGTAAAAGCTCCGTTCGTCTTCGGAACACAATTTAAGATATTTTGGATGAAAACCGGGAGGGCCTGTGACTGTCCCATAGACTGCCAAGTAAATAACAGTGTCAAGATCCATAAAAGGTATGAAAGTCGTCGTCAGAATACTCCATCTGCCATCAGACGAGCAATCTGGGTTATATGAAGTGACGGAAACACTTTTTGTAAGCGAAGAAAACAAAAATAAGGAGTTTATTCAATAATTCCTTTGTCAACAGTCTCCTCTGTGTCTCTCCATATCACCGTATGCTGTGTATGCTCTTCTGTATCATCCGCACCACAAGGATGCACTGTTTCTACGTCTATTTAGCTTTGATTTGAAATAAAACAGCACATCCTTGTGGCACGGATGATACATAGGGGTAAGTTATTAATAACAAAATTTTCATTTTGGGGTAGAGTATCCCTTTAAGGCATATTAACTTTAAACCATTTTGTAAACAGTGGTTGATGTGTATATTTCTCTCCTGATTCAGATGAGACGACTTTTTCACTGGTGAAAGCAATATTTATAGAGATATAAAAAAAAAATGCCCTAATGAAGGATTTATTTCTTACAAACAAACAGATGGACTGGAGTCATGTGCATTACTTGTGAATTATTGTGTTTTTATCAGCTGTTTGGACTCTCATTCTGACGGCACCCATTCACTGCTGAGGATCCATTGGTGAGCAAGTGATATTTCTACAAATCTTTTCTGACGAACAAACAAACTCATCTACATCTTAGATGGCTTGAGGGTGAGCAAATTGTCTAAAAATTGTCATTTTGGGGTGAACTATTCCTTTAATGTTCTGAAGTGTTTTGCTGGCTGCTAGGGTGGACATGCATATATTTGCTACACAAAATCGATCACTATGTTTACACTCCACTTCCGCTTTATATATGAATCACTTTCTGAATGTTGTGTGTCCCCAGGGGAGCATAGCACAGATATATCAAACATTTTAAAACACCTCAGCTCGATATTTCAGCACTTTTTAAAACAGTAAAATAGGACTATTTGGTCTAGTGATGGAGCAGCACTGTAAGTGTGAGTACGGTGTAAAATAAGAGACATATGGTGGGAAGGCCCTACTTTATTTGATCTGCATATAGGCAATAAGCTGCTGCTATACTGTTTTGCTTTCAATTTATGCCAGTCCCATAATATGCCATTTGTTTTATGATTTGTTTTTAACTGACTTAATGGCTAAGATTCATACAAATCCATGTAAGACAAAAGGGGGAGAAAAATATGCATGAATTATTTATTGGAAAACTCTCACTGCCTCTGAAATTATGTGTGAAATAATATAAAGGTTTTGTCAATGTTGTTGATGTTGTTTGTTTTTGTCAAATATGTTTTTGTCCTTGTACTTATGTAAGCCACTAGTGGTCTAGTATGATTTTTAGAGCACAATGAAATCATGATGAATATGTATTTGACCAGGTCTATTTTCAATACACTCAGATGCCAATGCTGTACGAGTATAAAGCTGTCTATTTCCTTGGTGTGCAATCATATTGCCAAAGAACACGATCAAACTATTTCATCAATACATGTAAATAGCCACATTGTCTATATGACAATAAATGTCACATCACATTGTTACTTTTCCACATATTTCTCTTGAAACTTCAAATAATGTTTATGTAATGTATTGTCTTCCAGTTGCAATAATAAAAAAATATCAGAGTTTTAAATAAGTTGTTTTCATTTATTTATTTTCTGTAGTAATTCCATGTTTTTTTTTTTTTTTTTTTGGCCAATGTACTGGCAAGGTTATGTCCAAGTTATGAACAAATGTTTGTTCAAAGTTGTCTGGTCATTAATAATGTTCTCAAAACATTATTATGCATAATAACATTCCCATAATATTTGCAAAATGATAAAGTAAATGTAAACGAAATGCAGTAAATGTTTTTAAAATGAGAAGATTCAAAAATAATATTTTTAACCTAATGGGAACATTGGCAAAACGTTTTAATAACATGTTTTGTGAGCTGAGATTTTTTATCACCACCTTTAGAGAAACCATTTTGTTCATGAGATGCCCTTTATGTGTGTGTGTGTGTGTGTGTGTGTGTGTGTGTGTGTGATTATTTCTGCTTTAACTGCAGTCTTGACTGATTTATCCCACAATTAAGGTGACTTGATTGCTCTGAGTTTGGGTGTGGCTAATGGGACTCAATGATAGCTGTATGCAACTGGCGCTTTATTCATAATTAAAGGCAATACAGGCTTAATCAGCAGCCGCCAGCTCCCTGTGCTCACATGAGCCCATCTCTGTTGCTATGCAACTCCAGGAGCCATAAGCAAGCAATCTGTGCTTGATACATTTTATTAGTCTTTATGTTGAGTCTTTATGAGTAAAACACTACAGGTATTTTTTATACCTTTTCTTGCTAGAAAGACAAGCCAAAAATACCATAGTACAGGATGAAATGCAAATGCATAGAGAGAGAGTTTCATTTTAGATTAAGTAAAATGAAAGTGAGTGAAATTCATTTAAAGAGAATTCAGCATTTCATCACTTGCTCACAATTGAATCCTCTGCAGTGAATGGGTGCCGTCAGAATGAGAGTCCAAACAGCTGATAAAAACATCACAGTCATCCACACGACTCCAGTCCATCAATTAATGTCTTGTGAAGTGCAAATCTGTGTAAGAAACAAACTTAGACTGCTGATTCCATCAAAAATATGAGTCCTCTATCCGTATTGCTTTCACCAGTGAAAAATAGTCTTGTCTGAATCAGGAGAGAAATATGCATTGATCAAGCACTGTATAGAAGCAAAAACAGTAATATATATATATATATATATATATATATATATATATATATATATATATATATATATATATATATATATATATACACACACACACACTTTTTTTAATCTGCAATAATTCAATATCAGTTATTTATACATAAATACATATACAGTGCCCTCCATAAGTATTGGAACAGTAAAGACAAAATTGTTCTGTTTTCTGTGGAGTCAAGAAATCTGTAAATATGATTAAAAGATGAATATGACATGAATGATGAATGATGAATGTGTTCAGCTCAGTTCTGTTGCATTAATTCTGCAGATATTAAAAGCAGATTAATATCCATTGCTTCTGAATTCTAAGTCTTGCATTCGATGATGACACACACAAACCAGGATGAAGACGAGGAAGCTGACTCTGAAGGAAAAGCAAGCAATTTGGATGCTAAAAGAAAAGAGGAAGTCAATTAGAACTAAAGGAAAAACAAAGGGCATGGAGAAATCAAGAGTTTGGAAACTACCGACGACATCAGCAACCAACGATGACCTGATCGACTGAGAAAAACAACAGTAGTTGATGACAGACAAATCATAAAAGCTGTGAAAATGTACCCTAAAATACATGTCTGTAAAATCACCAACAACTTCCAGAAAGCTGGGGTGATGCTCCGTCAATCTACAGTCCGCAGGAGAATTTGACACAGAATTACAGAAGCTACACAGCAGATGCAAACCTCTGATCAGCACCAAAAATAGAAAGGCAAGATTCTACACAAATGTGAGCCAGTAGAGTTTTGGAATTGAGTTGATGGACTGATGAGACAAAGATTAACCTTTATCTATGTGATTGGAAAGCAAAAGTGTGGAGAAAAAGAGGGAACTGCAAATGATCCTAAGCATACAACCTCATCTGTAAAGCTTGGTGGAGGTGGAGTCATGGCATGAGCATGCATGGCTGTCTCTAGAACAGGACCTCTTAATTTTAATGATGACTTAATGTATGATGGCAGAAGCAGAATGAATTTGGAAGGGTACATAATCATCTTGGCTACCAATATTCAAGAAAATGCCACCAAACTCATTAGAAAGCACTTCATATTGGATCGGGACAATGACCCGAAACACCTTGCCAGTTCAGTCAAGGCCTTTATCAGGGCAAAGAAATGTAAAGTCTTAGATTGCCCAAATCAATCTCCAGATTTAAAACCGATTGAACATTAATTACACCAGCTGAAGAGGAGACTAAAGACAGAAACTCCCCAAAACAAGCAACAGTTGGAATTAGCTGCATTAAAGGCTGGAGAAAAGCATTTCAAAGCATAAGACCAAGAGTCTGGTGATGTCTATGGGTCACAGACTCACTGCTCTGATTACATGCAAGGGATCTGCAACTAAATATTAGCTTTTAATCTTTTACATCTGCCTTAAATTCAACTGATCCAATACTTATGCTCACGTCAAATAGCAGGATTAACTTTAAAAGTGCTGTCCTTTTTATTTGGTAAAACATGTGTGTGTCGACAGACCTAATAATAAAATGTGACATTCTGTAGTTTTGTCGCATATACATCTTTTAATCATATTTGCAAATGTCTTGACTCCACAGCAGAGAAAGCAATTTTGTCTTTACTGTTCTAATACTTATGGAGGGTACTGTATATATGGTTTGGGTGTCATCTGTTTATATAAATTTCATTAACTTTAATTTCACTTAATTTAAAATGAAACTACATTTTCAGCAAGTTTTCGTTTTTGGGTGAACAATTCCTTTAATACACTTCATGGCACAGAAGCTGCACCTGATATGGCATTTAATTTAGGTGTTCAATGCTTCTCAGAGGAGGCATAAATGCATTTATGTAGCATGAATAAAATGCCTTTGATACTGGCTGAGGTGGGTCCAAACCGGCATAATTTAGTCTGGATTGTATGCAGCATTGCATCTTTACAATGAACTTCCAGCTCTTTGTAGAGACACCTTCAATCTGAATGTGGACAATCCTCTTCCTAGTAAGGCAGTAAAAAATACTCTCCAAATATTTACCTCCAAAAACGTTAACATTGTTACTTACTCCTACTTATTTAAAAGTGCTGAGAAATAAACCTAAATCTAAAACACATGCATAAGAATGATTAAAAATAATTTTAGGATACAAACCAGTTGCTCATGGAGTGGTACACATTGCCCTCGTGTGGTGAAAATGAAAAATTTGGGCTTTTGGAGTATAAATTTCTCCATAACCAGTTTTATTAATTTACCTATGCTTATATTGTGCAATTTAAGCATAACTAGAAAATGTTATGCAAATTTTAATGTTTTGATTAAAGCATTTCCTTAAAGTTTAAAACTGTTTTAAAAGCATAAAGGTTGACGTTTTCATATCATTAGGCATACAGATGGGCAGGCTTATGAATACATTTGATTTCAATAATAATAATAATAATAATAATAATAATGATGATACACACGCACGCAATAATAATAATAATAATAATGATGATGATGATGATGATACACACGCACGCACGCACGCACGCAAAAAAAAAAAAAAAAAAAAAAAAACTTAGCAAGCGTAACAACTGGTCTTTTTTCATGCTTATAAAAAACATGAATATATCGGGTGTTTTTTTTTTAGCGAAGGGCTGATCCAGGATCTGCTGACTAACCGTGTTACGTCTGCGGCGAGACCGCGTTGAAATCTCGCGATGCTTCGCCCAGCGCCCGCTTGACCCTGCCCTGTGTCTCGCGCAGCTCCGTATATAAAGGCGGAGGACCGGAGAAGACGGACGGCTGGGGAGCAGCAGCCCTGGGACTGTGAATAAGACCGTAAACAGCTGTGTTTTTATTTCCAGAAACTTTAACCGGCGACTTTTTAAACGTTTTAGATGTTTCCGTGCTTTTTTTAAATGCTTCCTGGGCTTCTCGCTTGATATTCGCGGTGTGTTTTCCCGCTCGTAATGGCGAGCTCGGCTAACTCGAACCAAGTGGTAAGGATCAGACAAACGGCACTCATGCTCCAAATCACACACGTGTCCAAGCACTGTAGTTAGACGCAGTGCATTTATAACCAAACCCACACTTGGCATTTTCAATAATAAAACATATTAGTCACACGTACACATCCGATCTGGTCCATTTGAGCTCTTTGTAGGGCAGTGTGTGAGTGTTTGCTGACAGAGAAAACAGAGGCTCATTGCAGTACAGCTTTACGGTGTCTTAGAAAACGCATTTCTGTTAAACTAGCACGGGCTTTGTTGCATTTAAAGAGCTGCGCAAAATAAAACCTGTTGGCTCGCATTCTTCGTGTAACTCGATATTACAGTTTGTTACTGAAGCACCCTTTTGAGTCTGAAAATGTACCAAAACCAATTCAATACGTGTGCGTGTATCTCAAGGGTGTTGTTTGGTGTCCTGCGTGTTAAAACGAAAATCACCACAATCTTATTTTAACGAGGTGAACATGCCCCCCTGTATTACCGAATCCCATGCATATAAACCCAAATATGAGCCGGTTTTCACAATAAACCGGGTTAACAAACGCCTGTCCTACAGTGCGAGCGAATGCGGTTTCATCATGGCTACCGTCGCCTTCTCTGTCTGCGTCTCTCTCCGCCTCTGACCCTCCTTCTTTCACACGCCTGGTTTTATACAGCCATACCGGCGCTCTAATATAGTCTGCCCGGGATGGGAAGGTGCTACTCGGCGCTACGTCACCGGCTCCGCATATAAACACCAGACCGCGCTTTAAATAGTGAGCCGACGGGACGCGCGCCTCGGACCGCGAGCCTGCTGCTGATTTTCCGTTTGAGCAAAAAAATGTATTAGTGGCGCCATAGCGGTAGTGGTTTCTGGGTCATGTTAGAGAAAGACCTTTGCTTTCTCATTCCGGATTAGCCCTGCATCCGGAATCGCATGCATTTTGAAGGTTTTCGTTTTTCAGTTTCGTCGTGTGCAGTTAACTGTGGCGCGGATGCATCGCGTTCTGATCACGAGAGGCAGTAACGGACGCGTTACATGAACGCTATGCGTGTATTTATAGTGCCTCGACTCCGATTGCCAAATGGTGATTGGGGAGTTGGGCTAAAATCCGCGGATCGGTTCGTTTCTTTTGAACAATTAATTTCGAAGAACTGGTGTTACGTATGTTACGTAATTACGTCATCCCCGTTGTTCCTTCAAACCATAAAGCTTTACAATAAAGCTACATCTAGGCACGTGTTTCTCATATTTATTGCTTTGTTACTTTTTTGTCCTTTGTCCCAGTTCAGTTTGTTGCAGACAAGAACTCGAAAAAGTATTTTAGAAAGCATATATCAAAATATAGATAAAAAAAAAAAAAAAAAAAAATTACAAAAAAATATTGTTTGACTGAAAAATGTTTATTAAAACAAACCATTCAATAAATTATTAAAATAAACCGATGTTTTTGATGTCATAAAGCCAAATTGTAAACCTATAACTAATGCCTTTATATTTTTTAACATTTCTGTTATTAGACTATTAAAGTACCTTTTTCCTCGTCGGTCAAATCCTCATTTCACTCCAAATCATCGGTTCTTGGCTCATCATGAATCACGTTGACGAGAGATTCTTGGTTCATTGTGTCAGTGTCAATCATTTCAGTTCAGTTTGTGAACCGATTCAGCCAGCTCATTAAATAAAAGGACGCATTGATGCTATTGATTTGTTCAGAATATTTTGTAATTCAGTAGTAAGAAGTGATTTAATCTGTTGCATTGCAGCCTAACCTGTATCGATCAGTGATTGAGGATGTCATCGGTGAAGTCCGAGAGCTTTTCCTGGACGAGGGAGTGGATGAACAGGTGCTGATGGAGCTGAAAACGGTAAGATGCTTCTTGTTAGGATGAATATTAAAGTACTGCACGGATAGATGGTTTATTAAACCTGTGTCCCGCTGTCCTTCTGTTATTGAGCAGCTGTGGGAGAATAAGCTGATGCAGTCCAAGGCGGTGGAGGGTTTTCATACGGATGAGCAGAAGGCTCTGCAAGCTCAACAGCAGCAAGCCCAACAAGTTCAGCAGACGCAAACACAGACCCAACCGCAGCAAATCCTCCTGCCTTCAGCCCAGCAGCGTGAGGCCCGATCTGAACATGCACATGTTTTTAGAAATGAAATAAGATCCGGTGTTTATTTAATAAGTTGTTTGTGTGTTTCTTCTCAGCTACTCAGCAGCAGGTCATTGTTCAGGATTCTAAGATTCTCCACCACATGAGCGCTACTGGCATGGTGAGCGTGCGCACCACATTTGAGCTCTTCTCATTCACATGTTCCTGTTTGGAAAAATGAAATATAGACCGTAGTGTAGCGCCATATTTGACAGCAATGAAAACAAGGCTGTGAGGGATAGAAGTACAGTGTGTTTAGTGGATTGTACTGTTGTTTAAAGGTAGGGTAGGTGATTTCGGAGAGGCTAGCTTTAAAATAAGATCCCGCCCTCCCTCCCTCCCCGCAAATCACTCTCCAAAGCCGACGAGAGCCTTTGAAACACATGAACACGACCAGAGGCTAATCAGTGGCATGATGAGAGATGGCTTTGGTGAAGGTTGAATGCAAAGCTGTCAGATTATTTAATGTCTCATTCACTGGTTAGAAAACATTACAGTATAAAGCGCATAATATTACAATAATAATGCCTGTGATTCTTACTGTCTGCAATAGCGTACTGGAAACACGCTGATGATGTATCATGTCTGCGTGAACAGCCTATCGTAACCTACAGACGGAGGGATATGATCACACAAATATTTTATGGACCTACACTTTCCACAGACAATATAAATAAATTTTAGTCCACTTAAAGGGATAGTTCACCCCAAAATGAAAAATTGATGTTCATCTGCTTACCCCCTGGGCATCCAAGATGTTGGTGACTTTGAAGAACACAAATGAAGATTTTTAACTCAAACTGTTGCAGTCTGTCAGTCATATAATGTAAGTGGATGGGAATCACGGCTTTGAGAGTCAAAAAACATACACTAACAAAACCAAATGAAACCCTACGGCTCTTGATGATACACTGATGTGTAAACACACAAAACGATCGGTCTGTGCAAGAAACTGAACAGCATTTATAGTTTTTTACCTCTAATTCACCAAAATGTCCGAACTGTACTGAGCGCGTTCTCAGCAGCCGGCACGTGACGCGTTGTCTTGCTTTACGGCGGATCGCAGACTTGTAAGTGGATTACCGCCACCTCTCTCTCAAATGGACCATTGACACTCTATCTACAATCTCAATTAGGAGTGTCAATGGTCCATTTGAGATACAGGTGGCGTCACGCGCAGGCTGTTGAGGACACGCTCAGGACAGTTCGGACATCAGAGGTAAAAAACTATATAAATACTGTTCAGTTTCTTGCACAGACTGATGGTTTTGTGTCTTTACACATCAATGTATCATCACGAGCCGCAGGGTTTAATTTGGTTTTGTTTGTTTGGTTTTTTTTGACTCTCAAAACTGTGATTCCCATCCACTTCCAATATGACTGACAGACTGCAACAGTTTGAGTTAATCTTCTTATGTGTTCTACTGAAGAAACAAAGTCACCTACATCTTGGATGCCCTGGGGGTAAGCAGATAAACATCAAATTTTCATTTCTGGGTGAACTATCCCTTTAACTTAGTGATTGCTGTCGGGGTGTGAAGAGACTTTCAGCCAGCAAAACTAAATGTTTTAGAAAAAAAAATCAGATCACCTACCCTGCCTTTTAAGTTTTGTAGTTCAGAGTTCACACAAACAGCAAATTAATCCAGCTCTAGTGTTTCTATTGGCTTGGGTTAAGGCCCATTGTTGTCCACCACTTTTAAATGTTTTCATCATTAATGAGCTTAAATTTGTTCTAAAAAGTGATTCCGATGAGATGGTGTTGTTCCTCTGTGCCATTATAGTTGTTTTGGATTCTGCTGTTCTTTTAAATTTAGAACAGTTTTGAAGAACTATGTCTTTGTCGTTATCATTCTCGGTGTGAACAGTCCTTTAGAGTTAGCTGCATCACTGAACATTGGCAAACTTTTTACAACTTTAATGCAGTCTGAACATGCCCACCTCACCGTTACTCATAATCCAGAAAACTCCTACTGACAGTGAATGACTTCAGAGTTTTGGTCACTGTAGTTCCCTGTCTGTGTGAGCACCCTGTAGGATCAGCATTAATGCCAGCAGGAGAACAGATGGGCAGAGTCTTCCTGGAAAACAGTTTAGACATAGCTGGGCACTTCAAATGAGATTACACAGCAGATTCCAAAAAGGATATTGTTCTCACTCTCTCTGTACCTGATCTTTAATGTATGCGTGTCCTCTGTGGATCTAATTCTTGTTTCATTCTCTTGTTCCACTAGAGTGCAGCAGCCACAGCAGCAACTTTGGCTTTACCCGCCGGTGTAGCACCATTTCAGCAACTTATCACCCCTCAAGGTAAGACATTACACTCTGACATGTTCCATAGCACAGTGGTTCTCGACCAGGGAGCCTCAAGATGACTTAAAGTAAATATAAAATAACTTGCATATCACATTATCATTTTCACTGCCATAATTCCACTTTTAACACATCACGTCCTGTCCTCCCCCCTTATTATTATAATTTTTTTTCATCTTATTCACGGTTCCACATCACGTCCTGTCCTCCCCCCTTATTATTATAATTTTTTTTCATCTTGTTCACGGTTTCAGTTTCATGACTACTTTGTGCATGTTAACACAAGTGTGAATGCTTTTAAAAAAGCCCATCTCTCTCTCTCTCTTGTGTGTTCAGGTCAGATCCTGCAGGTGGTCAGAGCTGCCAATGGAGCTCAATACTTCATTCAGCCACAGCAGCAAATGGTGTTGCAGCAGCAGGTCCTGCCACACATGCAGCCTGGAGGCGTGCAGGTCTGTGCTTCATACTTCACAGAACACTGCGAACTCTTTCTGTGCACCAATAGTGACAAGGTTGTTCTAGTTCAGTCACTGGATGCTGCTGGGTGTGTTGTGATGGCATCTACACACTTAAGTGTGATTTGTTTCCCCGGGTCCGCAGAGGTCCTCATCATGGCTAGCTAATGCAAGATGTCTGTCAGATCTCTTGTTTGTATAAAAGGCAAATATGAGAACTGATAGAGGACAGTTTACAGAAAGAGAAGTAGAGCAGGTTATACTATTACAGTGTTACTACTTTGGTTTATAGATGCACACTAAAAAATAATCTATGAAATTTATGGTAAATAATAAAAAAAAAAGGCAGCAGCACAAAGTTTATGGATTGAACTTGCTCATGTAATCTTAATGTACCCAAGTGCAAAAATATTTTGTTCCTTTTGTAATATTTAACTTTAACTTGGGTATAGTTACTTTAAGTATTATACATTTTTTTTCCCTTTATTATTATTATTTATCATGCAACTTAATGAGAAATGCTACCTTTTACTTGTTTTGTTTTAAGTGAACAGTGTAATACTTGAAGGTATTTAACTTGTATTTTTATTTTATTTTATTTTTTAAATGTATTTTTACTAAAATATATATTTTTTGGCTTTATTATTTTACATAAACTTACCATGCAATTAGATTTAAAAAAAAGATGCATATAATACTTTTGATTTTAAGTATTTTTATTTACGTCATTATCTACTTGTGTGGTAAAGTGATAATGTATAATGCTTTATTTGCTTAATTGTATGTAACGTATTATACATTTTTGTTTTATTTACTACTTTTATTTACTTGCATGGTAAAGAGAGCCACATAATAAGAGTTTGCCACAAGTAGCTTTTTCCACAAACTGAGGTTAATGCTAATATTTAGGAGGATGATGTCATGCATTAATAAAAAAATAAATACAAATAGTAACATGACACTAAAATAATGCAATAAACATAAATTTATCCACGGTAGGTATAACAACCTTAACGTAGAATAAACCTTTTAAATGGAAAAATCATCAAATTTGAAGTGTCACAGGGAATTCTGTTAATGTAAATTCATGGTAGAATGTAGAGTTTTTACAGTCTTTTACTGTTAAAAAGACAGGTATTTTTCAAAGTTTGGTGGAGGGTCACATTGATCTGTGTATTAGAGCAAGTGTGCAGTGAATGTGTCTCTCTTCATGTAGGTGTTGACTCCACTTCAGGGAGGCCTTTCCCAGCAGACAGGAGTCATCATCCAGCCGCAGCAGATTGTCCTCACAGGAAATAAAGTACCGCAGAACACTCAGGTCAGCACAACCTCTGACCTCAAACATAAAGTTTACACGTCTCTGAGGTGATCTTGATAAATGTGAGGTGCCTGTGTGTATTGAGAGGAGTTGTGTGTCTTTAGGTCATGCAGGCAACAGCGATGACTGTGCAGCCAGAACAGGGAGCTGCGCATGTGCAGGCTCAACCACAGCCTCAGCCTCAAGCACAGGCACCACAACAACAGCCACAACAACAGCCACAGCAGCAACAGGCCTCGCAGCAACCTCCCATGGTGCTCCAGGTGGACGGTGCAGGAGACACGTCCTCAGAGGAGGATGAAGAGGAGGACGAGTATGATGAGGACGAGGATGAAGACAAAGAGAAAGACGGTGGAGAGGATGGCCAGGTGGAGGAGGTACGTTCTGGACAGAGTTATTGTTAACTAAAAGCCATTAAACACATGACGTATGAAGAAAGACAAATGGAGTTTATTAAAATAAAAGCTAATTCAACATTTAAAACTAATATATAAGTGATACTGCTGGTGCTGGACAGAAGCCAGTCTGGTTTGATCCAGTCATAGTTTGTCTATTGGGCAAGTGTTTAAGTCTTTAAAACTTTATTTCAGGAGCCGTTAAACAGTGGCGATGACGTCAGTGATGAGGAAGATCAGGAGCTGTTTGACACTGAGAACGTGGTGGTTTGCCAGTATGACAAGGTGAGTGTTTGTAGTTAACTTCTGTTGCCTCTTTTTTTTTTTTTTTATAAATAAATATAGTTTACATGGTACATCAGTAAGTTTTCTCTTCTGAATTGGATACATACAATAAAATAATTTAAAAATTAAAAATATGAACAAAAAAACTACACCGTTTCTCTTTTTTTTTTTTGATCGATGATAACTGGGTCAACATAGAATGTCAGTCGATTTCCACAGTTTTATATATAAATGTTATGCAAAGATATGATAAACAATATTATAAACGTTTTTTGATCAATTTTGCGATTTCGATTTTAATCACAACTAGGGCTGTGCGATATGGACAAAAAAAACCTATCACGTTTTTTGATCAATTTTGCGATTTCGATTTTGACACATGCTTTACAGTCATAAATACATTCAATATAAATTTGAAACATATTTCCAAAAGAAAACCAATGAGAGCTTTAACATGTTGTAACATGCCTCTAGAACAGACATAAGTCAAAATAATCACTAGTAGGGTGACCAAATGCGCCGTTCATACGGGACACGTCCCGCCCAGGATTTTAATATTGCCTAAGACATCCAAAGCAGTTTGACCAATTACATGCAGGTATTATACATAATCGACCAATCGTGGGGCTGCGCATGAGAAGGTGAGATCTACAGGGAAAAATCAAAGCGATGCAAATATGCGCATGTGTTTGTTCGTTCGTTTGACTTGAAGCGTCGCTGCTAAAAAAAAAAAAAAAAAAAAAAAAGACAGCAAAGTAGGTGCGAAAGCGATCCGAAAGCATAAGGAGCCGTCTGCTCTGCTCTCTAGCTCTCATGAATGTCGCACAACGATCGACCTGGATAACCTGGATATTTTAGGCAATATTAACATCCTGGCCGGCGCATATGGTCAGCCTATCACTAAGTAAAGATTTCAAACAAAATGTCAATAGACATGGCAAAAAAATAAAATAAGACCCATGTCCAGGGCTTTTTTTTTGCCATGCATTGGTCATAGAGCTCATTGTAGCGGTGCCTCAGGTGCTAAAATATATTTATTGCCCGAGATTCACACGTACTCCGTCAGCAGTGCGTATACAGTATGTGTATGTGGTGCAGAAGCAGCAGCGAGAGCGCATTATTGTAACGCGAAAGCACACATTAAAATAATGCGCGAGCGCGAATCTCTCCGCTCGCACGCAGATTTACTTTTTTGTCACAAAACGAGACACGCGTGCTCAGATACACGCTGCTCTCATCCGGAGAGAGTGCGCGCAATTAAAACATCTCCTCTCATTCACTCACTCACTCACAACTCTCTCTGTGCTCATGCGCTAGATATTCATTCTTTTCGCAACTTTCGATTTCTAACCTTTTCTGTTCGCATCTTTTACCGCGTGCATTTTGAACGTTCTGATCCATTAACATGGGCTCGGAAAAAATACGCATCACAGACAGAGTGTGTGAAACCTGGTGTTAGGCATATGCCCAGTCTGTTCTGTTCTCGCGATCCATTTAGGTGCGCTGCATTCTGATTGGATTGGATAGCATACTGCGGGAGGTCGGGACCGTGGAAAATCGTGCTATAAAGCGATTTGGAAATCGCGCACGCTCAAATCGTGATTTTATTACGATATCTGAGAGAGAGACAAAGCTATGCAAAAACTAACTTCACTTATTTAACATTTAAATAAAGGCTCCAAAAATAAATAGGGATGCATTTACTATACACATTTAAAATAAATACAAAAAAAACAAAAGAAACAATCTATAAATTATTTGGCTGATTTAAAATATGTACAATAAAAAGCAAAGAAACAGTCTATATACCGTGCTGGGAAAGTCAGAAAAGCCATATGGGCTTAGTTTTTAATAGTAGGGAAGGTACTCGCACGCAAACTATATTGCAATATGGATTAAACTATACTAAAGAGCAAGACAGTCTGTCATAAGATGCCTAACCCTCCGTTTTCTGCATATTGTTGCAGTTTTCATACCTAGAAATTAAATGCAAAAATGTTTTTAACATGTTTTTACAAATGGAATTGGACATTTGATTAGAGAAAAGTGCATTTATTTTAATAACCAATACCAATAAATAAACAGTTTTATGATGGTTGCATGGATATATTGCATGAACATTATCATAATAGTTTATTTGATAATTTAGTTTGACATACTACATAGCTAAAAATTTAATGCAAAATATTTAAAGTTCTGTTTAACATGAATTTTACAAGTGAAATTTGACAATGGGAAAAATGAATTAGAACTTTAGAAAATACATAAAATCACCAATATATAAAAATGGCATTAAAATGGTATTATGATGGTATTGTCACTAACATTAAATGCTTGGAAATCTAATGCAAAAATGTTTTTGGTAACGCTTTACAACAAAGTTCAATTAGTCAGTGATAGTTCATGTATTAACTAACATGAATGAACAATACATTTTTACAGTACTTTATTAATCTTTAATGAAAATGAAATTGTTAGTGCATGTTAATTGACAGTGCATTAACTAATGTTAACAATCACAACTTTTGATTTTAATATTGAATGTTGAAATTAACATGAACTAAGATTAATAAATGCTGGAGAAGTATTCATTCTTCGTTCTTGTATAAAGTGTTACCAATCTTTTTTTATTTATTTTTATTAAATGAATGGTCCTTGAAATAAAATTCAGACCGTATCTTTTGCTTTAGATTCACAGAAGTAAGAACAAATGGAAATTTCACCTGAAAGATGGGATAATGAATCTGAACGGGCGGGATTACGTGTTCTCCAAAGCCATTGGAGATGCAGAGTGGTAAATGGTGAACAAAACCCAAAACTGTCCACTCTTAAAGCAAGACACATCAAGACCTGTAACTGTACATTTCAGGAGATTCCCAATTTGGGGCTGAAGAGTAACGTCCCAGTGCTACTGTGCTGTTTGAGTGATATCGGCACAAAAATAATGTGTGCCATCCAAGAGATTTGTTTCTTTCCATTTCCCCCTCCTTTTAAGATGGCCCTTTTACCTGTAGAGTTCCACAGGAGTCCGTAACTGCTCTTTTAGAACAATATTCTTGCCCCTCAGATGTATGAAAAAAATATATTAGGCGCAGGGAGCCAATTTTAGTGCCTGGCGCTAACTTAAGTTGACTCTGGTGTGTTGAGATGGCCTTTTTACTGCAACCGTGTGTGTGTTTGTTGGTGATTTCCGTAGCTAGGTCAGCCATCTGAATCCTGTGTAATGCGAATCGTCCGACACGAGGACTTTCACGACCATTTGCCACCTTATACAAACACTAAAACAAGCAACCAAGAACTGTTCCAATAAATTCCTTTCATATTTGCTATGTTTTTAGAACCTTTTATGTTCAACAGCAGAGATACCAATGAAAACAGGCAAGTTAAGTGTATCGTTGTCCATCTCACTAAATTGTTAACGTGGATTTTTCTAACTGTACTCTAGCTTAAGATCTGCTTTGTCAGTTTGATGCATGTTTTGAGCAGTGCATCATGGAGCTTGCGTCGTCCTGCGTGTGTTTGTGCAATTATTGCATTAGGTATCAATGAAGTGCTCTGTCAGGCCACCCTTCATACTTGCTGTCAGGCTTCTTTTACACATTTCTAGTAGTTCGTATTTATTCCTGAAGATCAGGCAGCGTCGAATTTCGGGGGGAAGAAACCGAACTGTGCTCTTAATGATAGAAGTGCTCCTTTCAGAGGAGGATTTCAACACCTGATTCTGTGCATTGTGGAGCTTTATTTTATTTTATTTTTTATATTAATTAGTCTGGCTTTTTAAGCAGGCCCTCATACAGTCTGGGAAATGACAGGTTGTTGTTCTGTGTCTGTATGTCCAGCAGTTGAAAGTATTGACATGCCGTTTTATTTTGTTCATTCTAAGATTGTTTGATGAAATGGCTAAGACTAGCGGTGGGGCCTTTTTTATTTTATTTTTTTTATTTATTTTTTTTATTAGTGCATTACGCTCCTTGTTTGTGCCTTTCAGATTTAGTTTAGATATCAGGTCTTTTGTCTAAAGGGGAGAGCTTTTAACAAATCCTACAAACTGTACATTTCGCTTTGCTTTTCTAATGGTAAGTAAAGAATACTTCAGAACTACTGTCTGGGTTATGTGATTATCAATCAAACTGCTCTGTCTCTGATTCTCATCTCTATGAAGGTTGTGTTATGTAAGTAGAGATGTTTAGGAATTTGTTGAAACATTGTTTTTTTTTTTTTTTTTTTCTTTGCTGAACTTTATTAAAGCACTATTAAAATGGACTCTTACTCTTGAGCTACATTTGGCCTTTGCAATTTGTCTTCTGATCAGTGCTGTCTTAAATTTCAGTGAAATTAATGTATTCATATGTAGATTTTTTTTTTTTTTTTTTTTTTTTTTTATTTTTATGCAGGGGTGGATGCTTAGTCAACAAATTTTGAAATTGACCTTACTAAAGATCTATTGTTAATGATTCATTGCTGCACGCTGAATGTCTTGTATGTTTTTCGTACAAATCTCATAAATTGTTCTGCCTATGAAACTACTTTATTATTGTCATACATTGTGGGTTATTAAAAATAAGTTGAATAGCTTTAGACATGTTTTAGCAAACTAAGCTCAGCAAAAATATCCTTATGGTTTCAGCAAGTGTAACGTGTAAATGTTTTAACATAAGTTCAATAACTGCGACATAAACTGAACAAGTTGAACAGAACAGAGGGAATAAAGAGTTCCTGAACAAAGAAGGAGATCGTTGTCAAAAGTCACGGTGAGTATCTTGTTTTAAAGGGACAGTTCACCCAAAAATGAAAAATAAAATGATTTACTCAGCCTCAAGCCATCCTAGGTGTATATGACGATTTTAAAGAAAAATATCGGAGGGTTTCGATAAAAGCCAAGAGGAGACTGGTTTTCCTTTGCTGTAAACAAAACTTGGTTCTCCAGAGACTAGCATATTCTTACTGGATCTTACGCTACGTCTACATCCTACGTCATCCGCTGGACGCCACTCTTTCGTGAACACATGTTCAAAACAGTTAGTGGAAGCTAGAAGTTATGGTTTATAAAGTTTTAAATATGGGTATTTTTCTCAAATGCATCGCTGAAGAAGCCATGTGAGACAATTTTTATGTTTGATGCATTTTTGAATTTGCTTCAAAATCCCTTCACTGCTATTATAAAGCTTGGAAGAGCCATATATCTCCGATTTTGTTCGTCTGATGGAAGAAAGTCATATGGGGCCGAGTAAATCATGGGCTAATTTTCATTTTTGGGTGAACTATCCCTTAAAATATGACCGTGGATCTCATCCTCATTGACTGCAGCAGATTTCCCAGTCCTTGCTTTGATCTTTCACCAAGGCACTTGCGAGTTCTTGAGCTCGTCTGAGGGGAAACTGGTAATGTGGTTTGCCACTGCAAGGATGATTAGCTGTCCTCCCTGTAGCACTGTCTTATATTACAGACATTGCAGTTTATTGCTCTGGCCACAGCTGCAGTCCAGCTCAGGAATGCTGGACATCTTTCTCCTGGTGTTTTTCTGAGTAGAAATGGCTCTTCAGTCTCCAGTTGTTATAACGGTGACCTTAATTGCCTGCCTCCTGTAAACCATAAGTGTCTTAAGGACTGTTCCAGGGCAATAATTGTTTATGGTTCACTGAACAAATATGAAAATATTGTTTAAACCCGTTCCAATAAAGATCTGTAAAGCTAATTTAAATTTTACAAAATGATCAGTGTCTTAAAAAGAGACGTTTATTATTTTTTTGCTAAACTTTTTAAGTTTGGCCTTCATCCTGGTATGGATTTCTCTATGCTGCTCAACTAAAAGTCATACCAAAAAAGTAAAAATGTATACACTACCCAGTGTACAGTAAGATATTTTAATAAATGTATATATTATAAAGAAGTCTCTTATGCTCAGCAAGGTGCCATTTATTTGGTCAAAAGTACAGTGAAGCAGTAATATTACCTGCTCTTGTCATGTGATACTGCTTACCTTTTCCACCCTTGAAAATGCAAAAGTGTTTTGTTTGTTTGTATATGAATCAGTTGGGTTTTAAAATACCAAAACTATTGTCATAATATATCAAGGAGCTAAACTTTTTTTCCCCGTTGACTGCAGTTGGTCTCAGCTGAGCTTGCTTTTCTGCAGCAGATGATCTGCCTGAGAAGGTGTTGTTCCTTACTACCATGATCCACTAGGTGGCGATATTCCCTGTAGAAGTAATTGTTTGACCATGTATGAAATCATAAATGTATTGGAATTGCTTGTAAGACTGCAGCTTTGTGTGTGTTATGGATTAAAATCCACAAATAACAAAACATTTAGGAAGTAACACTAAAATTGTCATACCTACATTAACTTCTTCCTCAGTCATGACATAAAACCTACATCAACATCAAAAACAGTCAATACATAAATCCTCAACCCCCAAAAAAAACCCATTCCATTTCCATAACACAATATCCCATCTCCTGAATCAGCTCTTTTGCAGGTCGATAACATTGCCCACTGAAGTTGATTGAGCACCATATGAGCATATGTCTCTCACTCTCCCATGGGTCCTATTTCCTCCATTTTTAGTCCATGTCCTAATACCTATTACTTCCTTCATCCCATCCATTCCTTTCATCTGAGGTCACAATGCCACGAAAGTGTACGTCTATTCCCCATCTGGGTTTATATGCTTCATCAGTCTTCACATACACTCCATTAGGCTTGTAATGGAGAGGACAGCTGTGTTGCTGCCTCGCTTTCATATGAATTTTACACCTACAACAACATCAGCAGATTATAATGTCTCCTACTCTATGTTATGGTGTGATTGAGGAAAGTACAGCAGTAGCTCTGAGCTTTTATATTTATCACTATCTACACCCACTTCACAGCTCTTCAGTGTCCTCTGACTCCCCGGCAGGTTGTTCACGTGGATCGAGTGCTGTGTGTTTTTCCACGTGGACGTCCTGACAGTTCAAACCTAGTCCACCTTATTGAAATACTCACAAATCACAATAGTTATGTAATGGAGGAAGCAGATGATTCAAGCAGTAGAAAGACAATAGTCAAGAAACATTATTCTATACTTCAATGTTAATGTTTTGATTCAGTCTGGGAGCTTTACAGATTTTTACATTTGACCAAAAAAGGGTGCTAAAATAGTTGCAGTTAGTAGGGGTGCATGGTCTCCTTTAAGTTAAAGGGATACTCCACCCCAAAATGAAAATTTTGTCATTAATCACTTACCCCGATGTCGTACCAAACCCGTAAAAGCTTTGTTCGTCTTCAGAACACAATTTAAGATATTTTGGATGAAAACCGGGAGGCTTGAGACTGTCCCAAGCGACGAGAATACTTTTCATATGCAAGTAAAACAATGACTTTATTCAACAATTTGTCCTTCTGTGTCACTCCACATCACCGTAGTGCCATTTTGCAGAATCTGAGCAGTACACAGGCGGAGTACACACTATACTGTGTCAGCCGCGCCACAAGAAATACGTTTTCTACATTTATTTACGCTTTGGTTTGAAAGAAAACAGTGCATCTGTGCAGCGTAGCTGATACAGAAGAATATACGCCATCTGCGTACTGCTCCGATTCTCTAAAATGGCGCTACACTGATGTGGAGAGACACAGAGGAGACAAACTGTTGAATAAAGTCGTTATTTTTGTTTTCTTCGCATACAAAAAGTGTTTCTTGTCGCTTCATAACGTTACGATTGAATAGAGTGACCAAATGTGTCATTTTCCCAGGACACGTCCTGGCCAGGATTTCTATATTTACCTAATATATACACACGTTTTGGCTTTGTTTTGCGCTGCGCAGACCAGTTGTTGTATGACAAAGTACACCGTGAGTGCTCTAGTGCTTTTGTCTGCATTCTGCAATGTCTGCATGTTATTGGTCAAACAATCATTACCTTCATTAAGTATGAATACAGGAAACCAAAACCTGGATATTTTAGGCAATATAGAAATCCTGGCCATGACGTGTCCTGGGAAAATGGCACATTTGGTCACCCTACGGTTGAATCACTGATGGCAGATGGAGTATTCTGACGATGCTTTTCATACTTTTCTGGACCTTGACACTGTTGTTTACTTGGTCTATGGGACAGTCACAAGCCTCCCGGTTTTCATCCATAATATCTTAAATTGTGTTCTGAAGATGAACGATGCTTTTATGGATTTGGAACGACATGGGGGTAAGTGATTAATGACAAAATTTTCATTTTCGGGTGGAGTTTCCCTTTAAGGATGTTGGGGATTTGGATTGTTCTCAGTGACTCAAATCTTTTAAATCGATTCACCAGAAGGATTGTTCTCCGAATCATTTAGTGGCCCTGGAAGCCAGTAGATGTCACATACTGAATTCCACAGTACATCCCACAGATGCTCAATTGGATTGAGATCTGGGGAATTTGGAGGCCAAGGAAACACCTTGAACTCTTTATCGTGTTCCTCAAAGCATGCTGAAAGAGGCCACTGCCATCATAGAACACTTTTGTCTTGGAAGGTATGTGGTCTGCAACAATCTTTAGGTAGGCGATGCGTGTCAAAGTAACATAGAATCCCAGGAATCAAGGTTTCACAGCAGAACATTGTCCAGAGAAAACCACTGCCTTCTTCACCGAGTGCATCATGCTGCATTCTCCTCCCCAGGTAAATGATGCACTTGCATCCAGCCATCCACCTGATCTAAAAGAGAGCATGATTCATCAGAGTAGGTAACCTTCTCCCATTGCTCCGTGGTCCAGTTCTGATGCTCGCGTGTCCACTGTTCGTGCTTTCAGCGGTGGACACTGTTCTGCAGCTACGCAGACCCATACACAGCAACTGAGATGCACTGTGTGTTCTGACACCTTTCCATCATGGACAGCATTACTTTTCACCAGTTTGAACTACAATAGCTCTTCTGTGTGATTGGACCAGACGGACTAACTTTCTTTTTCCATATGCATCAATGAGCCTTAGGAGCTCATGACCCGATTGTGCTTTCATGCACCATTTTGGTAGGAACTAACCACAAGACTTGCCGTTTTGGAGATGCTCTGACCCAGTCATCCAGCCATCACTATTTGGCCTCTGCCAAAGTTACTTTTCTCTTGCCCTATTGTCCAGCTTCCAACTGACTGTTCACTCACTGTCCAGTAGATCCCACACCTTGGCAAGTGTTATTCACTTCATCTGTCAGTGGTTTTAATGTTGTGGCTGATCAGATTATACCAGCATCCAGCTGATGTACAGGATGGAAAAAGTCTTGCCTTGGACAAACCTCTTTGTGAGAGTGATGAGGGAATGAAGTGACCAGAAGCAGTTGAATGCTACAGCTGAGATGGAGTGTACGGTTTGATGAGAGATTGAAGATTGCACTGCTGGCAGTATTGCAGGCCAGAAACCGTGTCCTGAATTTCATCTAAAGTGCACTGACTGTTCTTGAACACTCTCTTGTTTCTTCTGAGAGGACATCAATACTGGTAGTGGAATAAAAGGACTGGGAGATGCGTCTCTATCTGCGGTGTAACGGAAAGATCAGACTTGGCTCACATGCTGGTCAGTGACCTTATGGGTTTAATGGCCTTAGAGGCCATGACACGGTGCAGGGTTCAGTAAAGCTAAACTGATGCAGAAACTGATTCGTTACTTCAGACCAGGAGAGACAAGACGAGGAGAAACTGACATCAGACAGTCCTACCAATACGATATGGGCAGGGGCCCTGTGGTCAGACTGTTAAAAATACACATTTACACACATGCATGTATGCATGCATCCCAGGCTCGTCTGAAACATTTGAGACAGGGGAGAGCAAGGTGATATGCTGTAACGTGCACATGCGATGAAAAAAAGCACACACCCACAACCTTGTATAATGACAACACTGCCGCTACAACAAAGACTCCACCACTTTATACACGATGAAGCAATATGTAACAACTGACCATGCATACATACATTTAAGGAGAAAGTTTACCAAAAAGTGCAAATCATTTACTCACCCTCATAACATTCCAAAAAAATCAATCAAAACAAAATTTGTCACAAAAAACAATACATACAACACAAAGCACAATACATCCAACACCCAACACAAAAAAAATTAAAAATTAACAAAGGTAAGAAATCTAAAAGTTAAAAGAATAAAACTAGAATGTAGGAATAAAAGAATTTACAAAGAACCTGATTTACTTTCTTTTGTGAACATAGAAGATATTTTGAAAAATGACTGAAACTAAACATGACCTGAGTCCACTGACTTTGTGTGGACAAAATAATAAGCAACAGAAGAAACAATTATTTTCTTTCCCTTTTACTACACCATTAAAAATATAAATAAAAAACACTACTACTTCTTTAAAAAAAAGAGAAAGAAAAAAGAGAGAAGTTATGAGTCTCTAGAAGAAAAGACTAGTCTGCTCTAAGCAGTTTATGCAACCAGCCACCAGAAACTAGATTGATAATCAAATAAAATAAAACATAGCAAAACCAATTTTTGGATTGTATTCTGTTTTATGGCTTGTAACTTTGTGAGTGTGTAGTTAATAATGTTTGTTTCTTGTTAAAATAATATAACTTCCAGCAGGATAACTTGCCATTTTATCAAGGAACTGACAGATAATTGGTTATTAAAGACTAAAAGAATGGAAAGTGATACTGAATCCCAAGTAAGCAGTTTATAGGTTTTCTTAATCAAAATAATATCCACAAAATGTTTTCCCAAAGATAGCTAAACAGATGTTTTGTTTGAAAGTTTTAATTTACTGGAAGACAGAAAAAAAAATTAAAAAGAAACATCTGCAGTATTTCATAATAATTTCAATAGTGAATAGTCATGGCAAACATGGTAACATCCACCTATAGAAATTAAATTAACTAACAATTTTTAAACGGATAATGCTTCGATTTCATAATTATATACCCAAACTATGAAATCAAACACATTATTTGTAAATTTATGTCTTTTTTTCACTTGTAAAGGAAGCCCCGCCAATCGGCAGGGCATCAAAAAATTATTTTATACTCATATTGTTCTTCCCCACGGAAATCTTTAGTAAAAGGCGAAAGATTTATACGATCTGAGAAAAAACATGAGTGTACTGATGTTGTGCTCAAACCAGGAGCTGGCAGACCAATGACAGCGCGCTTCAGGACGACGGTGCAACCCACGGTCATTATTATCAAACATCCTCAACTCAACTAAACCTTAGCAATATCACTAAAGAGTGTCATCCATATTACTACCGATCCAGTGTAATCAAATATAATGAATAAAAAGTGAATGTGAATGAAATAACGTGTCGTGTTGCATTGTGGGTAGACCGTATCGTGCTCTTCCTGATACGTCACGAATGATGTCGTTTCCCTCCGGTTCCGCATTCCGTGACTCACTCGGTGAGCTCTGACCGTAGACCGTCACTGCAGGCTTTGACCTGCAGCACCGCGATGTTCAGAAGGAATTAACCTGGGTTTGTTTTTGAAATGATATCATAGTAATTATCGCTAAATTATCAAAACTCTGGAACAATCTCAGATCAGATCAACATCCTGCAGCGCTCGGAGCAAATAAACAGGTTTGAACCGTAGACTGTACACGTTCAGGGGAGCGTGGAGACTTATATAAGTTTGAACGCAGGCACACGTTCAGGGGAGCGTGGAGAGAGAAACATTATGAATCGGTTATCACGGCTGCACGCCGCACTAATCTCTGCCCCAGGTTGTGTGTTGCCCTCGTTTCCCAATTCTTTGTAATTCTTATTTAAGCACGTTTACAACAGTCTCAAGGATTGACTTTCTGGACTGAGTTGGTCACTGGTTGGCGACACCAAACGGTGATGGTCTTGCTTTGCACTTTTAACGTTCACTAAAAGGTGACTTGGCAATACATGACAAATAAAAATACGTCTAGTTAGCGACATTAGTTCAGCATTTCAGTTCAGTCATACTTTTCACGCGACCTCACATCGCGTCATACTCCTCTGAACTAATTTATAAAATATGCACAGGTCATCATCACCACATTTTATCAAAAATATCCCTTCCCCCCCATATACAAAAGCAAATATGCAAATCTTAACCATGTTTTAATTTGTATAAAGCTAGGTTGCTTTGTTAACGTTTAGGCTATACACTGTAAAGTTTTTTTTTTTTTTTTTTTTTTTTTTTAAATAAAAAAAAATTACTGAAGTAAAAATATATTTCATTCTTTCTACTTCAAAATGTCATGTTAAGGTGTTGCTTGCAGTTTCTTTGTAATTATTTGTGAAATTTAGCAATTCCTGAGTGAAACTATTTTTGTGTGTGCTGTACACACACACACACATATACGCACACATAATGTTTAATATAACTGATGAGCAGAAATATAAAGTGAAGTTTATTATTATTTAGGGGCCAAGCACCGAAGGTGATTAGGCACCTATTGTATCCATTAGCGTGTTTTTTTTCTTCTGCCGCAAGTCTATGGCAGCCCACAGAACTGCTTGCAGGAAAGTTGTGAAATTTGGCACACTGATAGAGGACAGTGAGAAAAGTTACCATAGCAAATTTGGAGTCTCTAACTCAAACTCTCTAGCGCCACCACTTGTCTAAACTTTCAAAAATTTTATGTTAATAACTTTAGAACCGTAAACCACAAAATTAAAATTATTTTTTCCTCTGATTCCTTGGCTCATGCCTAGTCGAAAGAACACCAAAATTTGTAAGGTTTAGTTTTTTTGCTATTTTCAATTGTTCGTAAAAATTACTTTTTCGAACTCTTCCTAGGCCATTGAACCGATTGTCACGAAATTTGAACCAGATCATCTTCAGACCACGCTGGCAAAAAGTTTGGCTCAGATCATCTTCAGACCAAGCTGACAAAAAGTTTGATACACGAAACGGTTTTCGTTTAGTGCATGAACGAATTTGCTGGAAAGATGCCAAACTGCATCTGAGTGCTGTATCTCTGCAAAAGTTTGGCATATTTACACCAAACTTTGTATGTGCCATTGTCACCTCACACTGACCACAGCACATCAATTAGGTAACAGCGCCACCTATTGGCAAATAGTAATAAACCATTCATTAACCTTTAATTTTGAAATTTCCAAAAATGCTAACAACATTTGATTGCATTAGGCTATTGTAATAAATCTGGTCTCAAAATATTCCTTGCGTCGTGCCGACAACAGACATACCAATTTTTTAGGAAATCTGAACTCCCTGTCCGCCATTTTGATTTATGTTAAAAACCTAGTTTTTCTAACTCCACCTCAACTGTTGGTCCAATTTTCACCAAAATCGAGTTAGATCATCTTCAGACTATGCTGACAAAATGTTATGCATTTCGTTTCGATTAACAAAACCGTTTTCTTGGTGCTTGGCCCCGTAATTGCTGCTTGCAGCTATATTTTAAATTGTAACCTTTATTCATCAATGTAATATATGTGGTCTGTATTTATTGTTGTTTAATAACCACTACAAATATGCACAGGTCATCGTAACTAAATAAATTAAAGATGAGAAATAGAAATAAAAACTTAAAAATTCATGACTTTGGTACTTTCCGTTTGGAGCAAAATAGATTTACCATATATACAGTAATAAACATATACAACTGTTTTATTATTTGCACTGATTTTGCAGTTTAGTGTCTGATTGAGAGACCTGGATTTGTATATCAGAATAACCTGCATATGGTGTTGAAAGGCCATTTTATGTACATGTACTGTATGCACAGACGCCTGTGTTTGTGCGTTCGAGTGCATCTGTCTGTAATTGAGATCTGCTGCACAAATGCACAGCTACACAGCATAGTTTGCTGACTTTGCTTAAAACCAAACTGAAAAGAGCACAAAGACAGAAAATGTTTGATTTTATCTTTCTCAGGTGGCACATAAAATCAAACTATATCAGCGATTTGAAATCCCTTAAGATCTCTTTAATATCTCAACTGCTTCTCCTAGACAGCAATAAGATTAAACAGAGAGCACGTGGAAACTTTTGCTTAGTCTCCTGCTTCTCAGATTATTCCCTTAAGAAATCGCCTCTAGAGATCTCAACAATGTAACAGACTTAACCATGAATTCCACGAAATCCTTAAAAATCTGAGTTTAAAATGAAGCAAAGAGCCTCTGGCTTGCTTAGTTGGGGACACTTCATTTACAGCGATATCGTTGACTTGATTGCAAATTATTGCACAGATACCATTTAAACTGAACTGAGCTGCATGATGACATCACTGAATTCAATGATGAACTGCCTTTAACTGTCATTTTGCATTTTTGACACACTGTTTTCCTAATTAATGTTGTTCAGTTGCTTTGACGCAATCTTTTTTGTTTAAAGCGCTATATAAATAAAGATGACTTGACTTGACAAAGAACAAGACTTGTGTTGTGAATATGTGTGTGTTTATAAAAGATAGCTCTCAATCAAAATATACTACATTCACTTTTTCTGATGGCATGTTGTTCTCAATCTCCCAGTTTCTCCACGGTCTGTGCCATGCATCAGAGCCTCTGATAGATGATAGACCCATTAAATAGTAACAAAGTCTCCCTCCTCAACTTCACCTGACACTCTGTCGTCTGCAAACTGACACGCTGGAGACGATCCAGGGATGAAAGATACACTAATGAGCTCAATCGTCCGGTTTACTTTGGCACTTACCCCAGAACACCAGTTTACCTTTCAGGGCACCATCAAGCCACCGACAACCGCCCTATATACTAAAACCACCCGACTCTTTATCCCCTCACATCTGTCTGACTCACTTAAGGCTTCCTCATGCCTGAACGGGTTCCAGAAAGCCTGCTTGCTGGTTTTAGTGTCTCAGGTGTGGGCAAGAGAGAGACTTTCGATCACTTTTGGCTTTTAAGATCAAAGATATATGTGCCTATTGAAGAACAGATGAACAAACCAGCTAAAAAGCTGGTGTAATGAACTCTTCAATCAGAGTAAAAAAATACAACAGATAATTGTGAGAGTTAAAATAAGAAATAAAGTTCCAATTGTGAGATAAAAAAATCACAATAATGACAAGTAAAGTAGAAAATTTTAGAAATAAATGCACAATGTGAGATATGAAATTGCAATTATGAGAACTGAAAGTCAAAAGTGTGAGATATTTAGTCACAATTCCGATAAAGTTTCAATTAAAATAGCCGCAATATATAGTCACATTGTGAGATATGAAATCACAGTCACATTTACTTGAAATCAAATTTTAATCGTGAGATATTGTAACCTTTAGGTATAGTTAAATTATGACAAATAGTCAATTATGATAAAATATATTGTAATTGTAAGAAATACAATCACAATTACGACAAATAAAGTCACATTTGCTTAAAATGAAGTTGTAATTGTAAGACAAATGTAAATAATACAGTCTAAATAGTAATACTATATATAGTCACACTGTAAGTCTGTTGTGACAAATAATGTCCCAATTGGATATAAAATTGCAATTTTGAGTTGCAATTATAAGATAAGTTGCAATTGCAAGAAGTTAAGTTGCATTTTTATTTTTATTTTTTATCAAAATTGAGACATAAAATTGCACTTCTGAGTAATGAGGTCTAAATTGTGATATATAATTGTTATATGATATATAGCCCTGCAAGATATAAAGTCACAGTTACTAGAAAAGTCAAGTCACCCTTATTTATATGGTGCTTTATACTATACAGATTGCATCAAAGCAGCTTTACAGTGTTAAACAGGAAAAAAAAAGTGTGCTGATAATGCAAGAGGACAACAGAAATCAGTTTATCAGTTAAAGTCAGTTTATTGTTGATTCAGTGGTCATCGTCAAGCTCAGTTCAGTTCTCTTCCAATAGTGTTGGTGCAGTCAAGTCAACAATGTTGCCGTAAATTGTGTCCCCAACTAAACAAACCAAAGGCAAGAGTGGCAAGGAACCAAAACTTCATCGGTGACAGAAATGGAGAAAAATACCTTGGGAGACTCGGGTGGCCTGTTCTCCTCTGGCTAGACAAAACCAGCATGGCGTGGTTTAATTCCAGGCTGTAACACATGTCATATTGAGCAGAGGAACCGTCTGGTTGTTGTGGTCTTGTGCTGATGGCTGAGGTGATCTGGTGGCTTCACAGGTGATCTGTCTCTAGGGTTTGTCTAGTTGACG
This sequence comes from Cyprinus carpio, assembly GCF_018340385.1. Classification (NCBI taxonomy): domain Eukaryota; kingdom Metazoa; phylum Chordata; class Actinopteri; order Cypriniformes; family Cyprinidae; genus Cyprinus; species Cyprinus carpio. Next base: position 6,815,847 of record NC_056591.1, read on the forward strand.
GTCTCCGCTGACATTCGGGGCTGTAGAGGTCATCTCTAGGTGCTCATCTACCATCTGATCTGGATACAGACTGGATCTTGGGTGGCTACGGGTGTGCTGTTGGGAAATGTCTTCGCCTGCTGATGCTTTATTTTTTGTGAATTTTGCAACTGTATTAAAATAAATACCTCCGTTTGTATTTGTTTTCTTCTAAGAGAGACTAAAATTAAGCAGATCTAGCAGTATTTAAGGCTTTTCTGTATGTATAAGTACTTTCCCTCCATGCAATATGAAATACCTTTAGTTTTGTTTTCTTCCAGCTGTGCTCCATTTTCCGGGCTGTTCTCTTTAGGGTGCCAGTGTGCATGTTATACCATGGTGTCAGACTGTTTTCCTTAATCTTCTTTAAGTGTAAAGGAGCGACCATATCTAAAGTGCTAGAAAGGAGAGAGTAAATAGTTTCTGTTACACCATCAAGTTTTTTCTGAACTATTGAATATGCTGAGGAATTGAGACAAATCGGGAAGATATTTTACAAAGCAGTCTTTTGTTGTAGAAGTGATGGTTCTACCATATTTGTAACAAGGAGTTTAATTTGCAGCTTTAGCTATATGGAGTATACACAAGACCAGATAATGATCTGAGATATCATTGCTCTGTTGCAGAATTTCAATGCCATCGACATCAATTGCATGCGATAGTATTAAATCTAAAGTATGATAATGACAATGAGTAGGTCCTGACAAATGTTGTGTAACCCAATAGTGTTTAGAATGTCTATAAATGCTCATCCCAATGAATCTTTTTCATTATCTACATGGATGCCAACAATTGAGACTTTATCTGCAGCCAACACTAGCACAGATAGAAAATCAGCTAATTCTTTGATAAAAGCCCCTTCACACAGTAATACAAATAAATAGCCGTAAAAGTTCTGGAACAAATGTACCGTCGGAAATATGCCGGTTATTTACCAGTAAAGTCTGTATGTGTGAAAGGGGCTAAAGTCTGTATGGTGCCCTGGTGGCCTGTATACAGTAGCCAGTAAAACGTCAGAAGGACCACTTAGACATTCAGCCATTGAGTGACGACAGTCTGCTATGTATCTCATCGCCATGGTAAGCAGGGAGTGGACCTGAACATACTACAGTGTACTTGCAAGTTCACACACCTCTTTAATGTTATTTTTATAGATCTCCGACTGGCAAAGTTGAACATCATTAGTGCCAACGTTAGTGCTTACTGAGTTTACATTTAGCATTAGCCAGCACTTTTAAATTTGCTAAGATGTCAGGCGCTCTGGCTCCTGGTAACTTTGGACAATTGTGGGTGGAAAATAGGACAATCTATTTTCACGTTCCGTATAGAATCGCCAATAACTAGGGTTCTTTCAACAGGTTTCTCAGTGGGTGCGTCACTGAGTGGGGAGAACCTGTTCAAAGTTTCTGTTCAAAAGGAAGAGGGGTGTTTTGTCCTGCAACTATGCCGCCTCACAGTCCCCCAGTCACCCTGCTGTGGGGGCTCTGCAACCGGAACTGAACAATGTGTGGGATTCGCTAAGTTAGTCACATCCAAAGCCAGATTACAGGTCCTCACATTCTTGCTTTCCTCAATTAAAGTTTGGATGCGTGTTTCCCTGCATTTACCATTAACACGCTGTGCTGGCGGTTTAGATTAAAAAGCGAACAATGTCAAATTAGTTTGATAATATCAGAAATATGGTAAAAATTAAGTTACATTTTAGCAATTTAAACAACTGTGATAGTAAGATAGAAATTCCAACAGAAAGACTACATGGAGCTACAATCACAAACCACTCAGCAGCACACCAGACAGGACTTTATTTGTTATGACAAATAAAGTCTTATTTGTTAGACATAAAATTATAATGATGAAAATAAAGTTGCAATTAAAAGATCACAATTAAAGTGCAAGTAAAGTCACAATTACAACAAATAAAGTCACAATGCAAAATAATGTCACAATTGTGGGACATACTATTGAGTCTGAATTATAATAAATCTGATTTATAAACCTTAAAATCACATTGCTTTTTTTCCGGTTAATTTGAGTATTCCTAGAACTGAAATACAATCCACCCATATTAAAGCATCAGAGCATGTTTGTTTATTGTTGTGGAACATTATTTGATTCAACTCAAACCACTGAGCACATATCACACTGTACAACTCATTTGTTATTACTTTTTCCAGTCCCACACAACCAGTATGGAGTATCGTGCCCCAGTCATACACAACAACGGCTCTACTTGGTGAGTCGATTTACCTGTGGGAGGCCTGAACAGCTAAAGGCAAGTGTTTCTCCACCACAATAAAAGTTACACAATCAAATGAATCATGATTTTCACATGTAGGCTTGTTGGTGAAAAACCCCGGGAGGAACAGACTGAGATCTTCAAATGACGAATAGTTTCATTCGATAATGATTTGCCCTGTTGGTTGATACAGGAGGACACAAAGATTCCCCCACAACAATAATAGAACAGGCTCCATGCTGTAGACGTGCATATCACGTTTCTGTTGCACCTGTGTCAGCTCGAATGCAACATTCTCTCTCTCCATCTGTCTCGCCTCACAGACAGAGGCAGTCCAGACGGTCAAAGTCAGTGGCTGTACACTCTGTCCCTCCTCTGTTTCTGCTACGTCAGGGATGGAGTCTTGTGACATCACTGTACATAGATGCCTGAGGTACTTAGGAGAGCCTAGACAGACACACACAACCTGATCTTTGAGTGTTTGTGTTCAAAACAGCATGTAGTGGGACTCTTTTTTTTCTGGTTCCTTGACTTGTTTTGTCTGTAAGTGGCATCAAGATGCTGTCTTTTCTGAGTAAATCATAAAAACATTCATTCAACCGGATTTTTTCAAAACAATTATTGGTGTCTCATTTAGAAGGCAGTCATTATTTACTCACCCTGGTATTGTTCAAAAGATATATGGTGACTTTTCATTTTCACAACACAAAGACAAATAAAAATTCCCCGCTCGAGCTTGTCCACAATGTGAACGATGATCTTCAAACTTTTAAAACAGGATGGTATATTTTGCATTATTTTTTTAAAGCTTAAAGAAGGTGACCATTCACACATGTGCGAGCAAAACATTCAATGTTTAACTTTAATCTTCATCATAGGCTAACCTTTATATATATGTATGTATAAAAAATTATTTATATATGTATATATATATATATATATATATAAATTATACTGTGTGTGTGTGTGTGTGTGTGTGTTTACCCAGCAGCTATAGAAAAAATATGAGGATAGAGTAATTCTACATTTTTAGAAGATAAAACAAAAAAATCTTCTATATTTGCAAAATGATAAAACGGAATGTTCCTATAGCTTCATATAACCAATCATTTTTATTATTGTTATTTTTAAAATGCACAATTTGAACGTTCAGAGAACATTCAGAAATAATGTTTTCATAACTTAATAGGAGCTTATCAAAAGGTTCCTTGAACATATTTTTATTAGCCTTGTAACTGGACTTTTGACTCAAAATCCTGTAGCCCCGTCTCCTTTACACGGACGTCTCTACAGTGCTATACTATAGCCTACTATGTATATACTCTTCTAAACATTTAACCTTAAAAAGTGCGTCCACCTGTGTGCTCTATGAGCGCAGTGCACCTGTGTTGAAAGCTTTTAAGAGGTGTACGCGGGTATTTTTCCCCTCTGCAAATAGCAGGACACACAGACATTGTGTCAGACTCAGTGCAACAACCTCCCTCTCTTTCTCACTCACTCACTCACTCACAGCTGCAGAGAGAAGCAGCGCAACACACACCAGAGTGGAGCCGCCGTACAGCAGCACACACAGCGCAATGGTGCGTCTCAGGACCGCGTCGCGCAACTTAACTGCGTCAACGCCGAATGAAACTTATGGACTTGTGAGGAAAGTCAGTTCAAGCGTTTATCCTTGAACTAAGAAAAAATCACAACAAACTATTTTCACAACACCGCAACGAATGAACTCATGGTGATCTCCACAGAACGGACTAAAGACGCGCCAAGCACGGTCACCTTCGCTGTTGAGGAGACTTCCGAGAGGATCCCAAGAACAGCATCGGCTCAGTAACACCGAAACATTCCTGCCCAGAAGCAACGACCGATCCGGATCCCGCAGATCAATGAAGAATGCGCGAGCGCACTCACAGTCGATGAAGCCGGCGGCGGGATCATGCGTGTTCTGCCCGAGCCGAGCTTGCAGTCACTGCGGCTGGTGTTCCTCTTCGTCTTCGTCATGGATGTAGCTCCGTCCCCGGCTCTGACAGCCGGCTGCCCGGACCGCTGCGTGTGCGACGACCAGCTGGTGGTCCAGTGCGCGGGACAACAGTTAAGCGACTTCCCCGTGGACCTCCCGTTGGCCACCCGGCAGCTGATCATCTCCAATAACCGGATCGGCGACTTGCCGGCGCTGCAGCTCAACTACCTGTCGGACCTGGTGTACCTGGACTGCAGCAACAACTCGTTGACGGAGATCTCCGAGTCTACTTTTGGCAACCTGCGCAAGCTCGCCTACCTGGATCTGTCTTTCAACAGCCTGACGCAGATCGAGGACCGGACGTTTGGCCCGCTGGCCAGCCTGGTGATGCTGAGGATGACGGATAACCCGGGGCTGTCGGAGATCCACCCGGACGCGTTCGCGGAGAACGCGGCGCTGCAGGTGCTAGACGTGAGCCGCAACAACCTGACGGCGCTCAACATCAGCTCTTTGATCGCGCTGCCGGCGCTGCGCTCTCTGGGGCTCAGCGGGAACCCCTGGAGGTGCGACTGCGACACGGAGGACCTGTGCCTCTGGATCCAGATAGAGGGATTCAAGTTCCAAGGTCAGATGCGCTTCTTGTCTTTAACAGCTCTGAAAACTTTCCAAGTTCAATTAACGGCTTATAACCGGCAGCAGGGGTTGCCACAACTTTAGCGTATAAAACAGTCGATGTTACAGGCATTTTGAGAACTGTATGCGCCATTAAGCTATATAATGGCATAATAACAATATCTGAGCTATTAAAACCTGTTTGTTACTGTGAAAGCACATGTGGATTAATATAAGTTTTTAAAATGTGATCACAATGACTCCAGTAATTGCGTCATACAGTTATAAATAAAGACAGCAGAAATGTTATGGTTCGAGGGAATTCTTCCAGATTACAAGGTGATGTCTAATATATATATTATATATTATATTTATATTATATTGTTTTTTTCTTTAAAATGATTTCATTTCGTTAATTTCATTTCCTTTATCTGTGAAGCACTTTTCAACTGCTTTACAGCTCAAAGTGCTGAACAATCATGAAAAATTCAATGGACATAAAAAACATCAAACATAACACATCAAAACACAAATCAGCACCCCTAATTAAAAGCCAAATAATACAAAAAGATTTTTAGCCAAGCTTTAAAACTAGAAATACTAATGGCTACTTCATAAACCATTCCATAATTAAGCCCCAACAACAAAACTATGAACAAAGTTTTTACTGTGTATCATAGATCAATATAACAAAATTGCCAGTAAGTAGTTGTTTAATAATTAAATGACTTATAATGAGAAGTTACTCTCTATGTATAGAGTACACTCTATACATATAGAGTATAAACAGACAAGCACATTGGAGCAGGTTATATTCATCTCTTTCAGCTATTAGCCGAAGTCTTTAACCACTGCTATATTAACAAATGTTATTGCCTTTCCTCTAGGCATCATAATTGAACGTAATGGAAGTGCTGATCGTTAATTAGTCATTTAGCTGATGATTTTATACAAAATGTCCTTGTACACATATTATACAGTCTCCCAGGGGTAATTTGGAGTAATGTTACTCGATCAAGGGCACTGTGTGTCACCACTAACAAGCAATGAAGTAGCCACATTTTCAAGGTTGGATAATATAAATGTAATAATTAAAGATTCAACCATTTCAAATTAGTCAAGCACTAATCTGCAGTCAATCAACTGAAGTCTCACCAACAACCTGCCTAAATTAACCAACAGAATACATTACCAATGCTTTTTTCCTTTTCCTTTGAGCTACACTGCAGAATGTAGAAGTTCAATGTTAAATAATTGTCAGTGAAATCTAATTATTTAAAAAGTACATAGTTTGAGATGATTTCAATTCATTCCAGTCAGTGCCCAACAAATGACCTTACACTGAAGGAGAGAGAGGAAGCCAATGAAAGCCCAGCTAGTGATCTCCACCATCAGACCTCAAGAGTGAGAAGTTCTTTATCAGTCTTATCACCCCAGTTTGCGTTATCGAGTTATTCAGGCTGTTAATTTGATCTGAAGTCAGAGTCTCGGTGGAACAGAGGGCAAGTCTCAGGGAGACCCTGAGAACACTGTGGCTTTAGAGGGCAAACTCTGTTTACAGCATTACGACCAAAGACGTGAAAGATGTGGACTAAAACAATATGTTTGGTGAGAAAAACAAGCTGGTCGTTTGCTCATTTTAGAGAGGTTTTGGGTACTTTAATTTTTTAAGCTAAACCAGCAGAACAACTCATTGGCCAGGCTTGGAGACCAGCTAGGCTAAATTAAACCAGTTAAAGCCAGTTTAGTCTTAGGGCAAATGGACTTTAATGTTAATCTCTGCACAAATGTGACATTTTGAGCTGAATGCTCATCGTTATTTTTAGTCGAGCAGCTGTAATTGAACTTCAGATGTATATGCTTCACATGATCCATGTCACTGTGTGTGAATCATGCTTGCGTGTGCATAGGCTTATCCATTTTTTCCTGCCAGTTTAAAACCTCGCATTGGTGCAATGATTGATTGACAAGGGAGTAGGAGGAGTTTTGGTGTTGTCCCAAATGCATTAGGGCAGATTAGCATTTACATTACCGAATGGTTTTGAGTCATTTAAATTCTCAAAACTTTTTTGGATCTTTAGGACTCACTGTCCACACTGGCATTTTGAAAGTGACAAAATGTGTCAATATCTGTTTGATTAGCAATAACTGAGAGTTACAGTGTCCTTAACTATTAACATGTTCACTCATTCACTATTCACTACATAATGAAATCTATATCTTTAATTTGATACATATGCAAATTTTCTGGTTGAGAACCATTGGGTTGAATTTGATTTGAGTCTAAACAAAGCCTAATTTTTTTTTTTTTTTTTTTCAGAGCAGGTTTGTTCTTGGTGCTTTATCAGCTGTTACATCATAATGAAGCTGTTAAAGATAGAACATAGAAAGTATAGAAAGAATAACAATCTGCCCAATCCATCTTTCCAGAAATAAGTCAATATAGTCTGGGAACTTAATAGAGAAAATGGAGCTTTTCCATGAGATTGAACATAAGCTCTATGGCCTTTCCGTTATCAGGAAGCAAAACCCCAAGAATGCAAAAACCTCATATCTCTCAGTCTATTCAAAGACGCGGTGTCTGTCTGCTCATTGTCTCTCTCTTGATTAGACTCTCTGACGTTCTGGTGTTGCTGCGTCCACTGAGAGCAGATGGCTAATTATGTCTTTTTTTAAAGTGGATATGAGAATTCTTGTCCCATTATATAATCCTGTCCAAGCACTCCGGCTGCACCATCTTACAAGAGCACTGGTGCGTCTCTCTTAATCACCAAATATCACCGCTTCAGATGAGAATACTCATTCTAAAATGATAGTTCACCTTTAAAAATATATATATATTGTCAGCATTTACTCACGAGCATTATGTTGTTGCAAACCTGTATGACTTCAGTGGAACACAAACTGAAACATTTTAAAGGATGAGAATTGGAGCTTTCAAGCTTTAATTGGATGCAAGATCACCATAAAAGTATCATAAAAGTTATTAATATGACTTGTGTGCTATATTTCAAGTCTTCTAAAGTTATTCATCTTGACTTGAGAGAAGCGATTTCTGATTTATGAATGAATCGTTCAATGTTTCTCACATAAAGCCATTCTATAACTTATAACACTTAGTATGTAGCACAGAAGTTGTGTGAGCCATTTCTATGATATTTATTATGATGAAAACACCAGTCTACATTCATTGCAGTTTTTTACAACAACATAAAGGTAAGTAGTCTTCCCAGACCTGTGTGATTTTCTTTATTCTGTGGAACAAAAATAGAGGAATTCTAAAGGACATTGCACAGTTGAACTACTCTTTTAATGCACTCTCCTATGTCTACTTGTATCTACAAATGTAGAAAGGAATGCTTAAGTATGTAATAATACTCTTTTGTGTGTGTGTCGGTGTGTATAGAGTCTATTAAGTGTGTGTTTGGTGCAGACTGAGTGACCACTCTGTGTGATTCACACCACTTTAGCATCTGTGAGTCATTTCGCTTTCTCTGCCTCCCTCTTTCTCTCTCTCACCCTGAAATATTCGCAAACAGGCCTTCAAAATGCTTCTATTTAAATCAGCGTCTTAGTCCGGTGCAGTATGCTAATTACAATTCTCAGCGCAGGGTTCCCTAAGAAGAGAAAGGGCCGAAACCAATACTGTGGGATTGACGTCAGCCTGAGCTCTAAATGTAGGACGAAATCCTGATTCATCACCATTGTCCTTCAGCTTTGGATATTATTGATCTTCAAAGATCTCTCCTGCGGTTTATATGCACAGAGAGACATTTATGTGAGGTAAAGCAGTTTCTTTGGTTTCACACACATACCATCATTCTCGGCTTGTGCTGTCATAACCACCCCTTGAAATGATCTTATGAATGTAAATGGATGAATTTCATTCCCGTGTTGACATAATTACTGTTGAAACAAGAGGACATATTGAAGGGCTTGTCCTTTTCATCAAACAGCAGTAGCCTTTAGTTAACATTACAGCCTGGTAAAACTATGATTTGCTCACTAGTTAGTGGTGGTTTGTAATGGGTTGATGTTTGATTAGTTACCACAACCCAGTTAGCCACTATAACTACATCTTCTGGAGCTAAAAATTATATTTCTCTATTAAATGTCAAAATATTAGGCTGATTAAATGAAAAATAAGCAAGAAGCAACATATATCATGCTAATATTTCATTATAATACTGATTTTACTCTTGTTAACCTGCTGCTTTTCGCGTCACTCCAGCTCTAAATGTGAAAAGAATAAAAATCTATTTGCAACAATTTCATTTTACACAATTTACTTTATGTCTTGCAGTTGCAAATTTGTTTATTGTAATTTGCGACTTTTTAGATGTCAGTGTAATTTTTTCTTTCAGTGTCACATTGTCTCCCAATTGCAGCTTTGTTTCTGATATTTTTATTAGACTTTATTTTGTGTAATTGTGATTTAATATCATACAGCTGCGATTTACAACTTTGTTTCTCAAAATTGTGACTTAATATCTCACAATGTAATTTCATATCTCATAATTGCAGCTGTATATCTCACAATTGACTTTATTTCTCGCAGTTGCAGCTATATTTTTCATAATTATAATCACCTGGGTGTGATTTATGTCTTCCAATATGACTTTTTATATTTCACTCTGTGACTTTATTTCTCTCATTGTGACTTTATAAATCTCATAATTCTGACTTTTTATCTCTTAGTTTCACATTGTCTCCCATTTGCAACTGTTTCTGATGACTGACTTTATAACTCACAATCTCTACACAATTTCTCTTTATCTTGCGATGTCTCAGTTGCGACTTTGTTTTTAATAATTGACATTATAACTTGCAACTTTATTTTGCATAATTGTGACTTTATATCTTATAACTGCAATTTACAAACTCTGTTTCCCAAAACATTGACTTTAAACTTTCACAATTACCATTTTACCATATTTTAATCCCTACAATATATCACAGTGCAGGATAGTTGCTGACTCCCCAGTGAAGAGTTTGGGGCTGTGCGGCACATAATTTTTCAAGGTCTATAAAGTCTGCAATTCCATCTAGGCTTGGTCATTTCATTTCTTCTACAGCGACAACAAACACAGGCCAATAGCAGCTGTTTATGAAGTCCCAGGCTGCTATAATCAGCCTGTCAGCCAAAAATTATTGGTTGAATTTTCCCTTTGAAATCACAAGAAAACTAAAGAATATTAAGCAAGAATATTTTAGCTGTTTTAGGCCATACAATGAAAGACAAAGTGCTGCTACATTTTTGCAAAAATACAATAATGTATCTGGACATGACACTGTAGTTTCCAGCTGAAATGAAAAGTAAAACACTAAAAAACCTTTTTTCCTTTTCACACACAAATTGATAACAGTGGCAGACTGTTGATGAATAAAGACTAATTTTAGTGCGTTTCCCTGCAAAATACTGTGTTATGACCTCAAAACACTTTTAGTTCATGATTCATGATTTGTAAACTATTTGACATTTGAATCGCTTAATCATCTCCATATTTATGGTTTTTCTTTCATACTAAACTTACTTGATCGCATACCTGGTACATTTCATTGCACTTGCGATTCACAATTACCATTTTACCATATATTTATCCCTACCATATGTGACCTTGGACCACAAAATCAGTAATAAGGGTCAATTTTTCTAAATTGAGATTTATAAATCACGTGAAAGCTGAATAAATAAGCTTTCCATTGATGTATGGTTTGTTAGGATAGGACTACATTTGACCGAGATACAACTACTTGAAAATCTGGAATCTGAGGGTGCAAAAAAATCTAAATATTGAAAAAGTTGTCCAAATGAAGTTCTTAGCTAAGCATATTACTAATCAAAAATTAAGTTTTAATATTTTTACAGTATGTATGAAATATACAAAATATCTTTATTAGAACATGATCTTTACTTAATATCCTAATGATTTTTGGCATAAAAGAAAAATCAATAATTTTGACCCATACAATGTTTTTTTGGCTATTGCTAAAAATATACCCCACCGACTTAAGACTGGTTTTATGGTCCAGGGTCACATATATCACAGTGCAGGATAGTTGCTGACTCCCCAGTGAAGGGTTTGGGACTGTGCGGGACATAATTTTTCTAGGTCTATAAAGTCTGCAAATTCCATCTGGGCTTGGTCATTACATTTCTTCTACAGCAACAATAAACACAGACCAATAGCAGCTCTGTTATGATGTTTTATGTTTTCTGGCTTGATTCATTTTGTGTTTGTAGGTGTGCGTATGTGTTGTGTGTGTGTTTGTTCTCATATCTCTGTTCTCTATTTGTCCTGGGCCTCGGAGAGCCACCGTTTTTCATTAACTCACACACTGAAGGCTTCCTCCTTTGGGGATACCTCTGCTCCAGTTGTTTAGTGTGAGTTTGTGTGAAGTGTGTTGTCTTGTGCTGAGAAACTAAGTTTCACCAACTTTCAGAGTTCAGATGAAGTTTTACACCAAATAAACTTAGGCTTCATAACACAAACATTCAATTTGAGTTGAAAAGCAGTTTCATGCTGCTCTCTGCATCCGTGTTTTTGTTCTGTAACGTGCTGAAGTGTTGACACATGGATATGGGTGTTTGGATGATCAGATGTGAGAGGTAATTGTGAGTCCTCTGGCATAGTAAATGCAGCGTATGGGAGTGTGGGTGTTGCATACTGAGTGGATGCAGAGGCATGTGGCGACGCCAGATGCTTCTGCTAATAGGGTCTGATTTAAAGGCAAGCCTGGGGCGCACGGTGAGTTCGTTAAGTGCCGCCTCATTCTGTGGGCACTAAGCTCTGAAAAATGAATGCGACAATTGTCCGTAGTATGTTTAAAGACATCATTTACACTATTGAGTATGTGACAAATACACTTAACAAATACAGTTTATAAAATAGCAACTATTTGTCAGAGGATAGCCTAATATACCAGTAACAGTTTGTTTACACTTTATAGGGTTTCACTGGAATGGAGAGTGATCAGGTGAAGAATATTGAAATAGAGCTTGTTTCTGTGAAATGGGGCATCAAGTGCAACCTTAGAATTATACTACTGGTTAAAATTTGGACACTTTTAAATGTTTTTGAAAGAAATCAAGGAGAGCTGCATTTATTTATTTGAAAGAAAAAAAAGCAGTTAAACAGTCATGCAAAATATATATATATTTTTTTATTTTAATGTTTTAAAATGTCATTTATTCCTGTGATGCAAAGCTGAATGATCAGCATCATTGCCCCAGTCGTCAGTGTCACATGATCCTTCAGAAATCATTCTAATATGCTGCTCAAGAAACATTTCTGATTATTATCAATGTTAAAAACCATTGGGATGCTTAATATTTTTTGTGCAAACCATGATGTACTACCATTCAAAAGTTTGGGGATTTTCTTTTAAACAAAAATAAGTGAATACTTCAGAGGACCAAAAAAATACAAAAAACATCAAAATAAAAAAAAAAATCATACAATTTGAACTTTCTGTTCATCAAAGAATCCTTTTGAACTTTCTGTTCATCAAAGAAAACACAAAAAAACAAACACACACACAAACAGAAAAGATATAATAAAAACAGACACACACACACACACATTAAGATATAATAAAAACAGTTTTCAATATTGCTAAGAATCATTATAAATAATCAGCATATAAGAATGACTTCTGTAGGATCATGTAACACTGAAGACTGGAGTAATGATGCTGAAAATTCAGCTTATAATGTATTCAAATAAAAAAGTTATTTTAAATTATAATATTATATTTCACAGTTTTAATGTTTTTACTGTGTTTTTGATTAAATAAATGCAGCCTTGGTGAACATAAGAGACTTTTGACTGAATTAATTACCTGACACGAAATACAGTATTTCATGACAAATTGCAATTTCTTAAAGTATTTTGTACGAAAAGAAAAAGACAGTTGCATTTTGTCAGCACAAAAGTATAGGGTCAGCACTTCATTTAGTGCACAGAATTTGAAAGAAAAAACTGTAGTGCCTGCATTAATTCAAGTTCTTTTTAATTTGTGCACACAATGAATTCGCATTTCATTTAATAAAAACACTTTTTGGGAACAAAATGCACTCAGCAGGTCACAGTGGCTCCTTGACACATGTATTGCATTGACTCTTTATTAGAGGAATTTAGCAATTAAAATAACAAAATAAACACAGAATCCACCTATACAAACTATACACACAGTTCACTCAATAAACGACACAAAATATCAAATATCTCACCAATCCAAACATAACAATTTTTTTATTTTTTTGTTTGTTTGTTTGTTTGTTTGTTTTTTGAGAAAACAAAGTCATTTTTATAAAGTCCCAGGCTGCTAAAATCAGCATGTCAGCCAAAAACTATTTGTTGAATTTTCCCTTTGAGAAAGAAAACTAGAAGAAAACTAAGGAATATTAAACAAAGAATATTTTAGTTGTTTTTGACCATACAATGAAAGACAAAGTGCACGAGGGTACGAGTCCAATGAAATATGAGTCACAATTAAAGAGCTTAAAGACTTGTAGCTGAAATGCCATGGTTGCTTGGGTTTAGAGTAGGTAGACACGTTATTTTCAAACACAATAGAACATAACGTTTTTTCCCGTCACTTAACAGACATTTAATTTCTGGACTGGCGTGATACGTAAAACAAACAGTTTAATAATAAAACATAGCTATGTGTCGTAAATTATGCATAAAGCACGGTAATATCATTTTGCAGAAATGTTGCCATAGTCATGTTTTCCCAGTGAGCGCTTTATGTCAACCAGTGTCTCTTCCTGTCTAAGTGGGCGGCTCTTGGCTAGAATAAGCTGCGATGTGGAACAGACTTTATGCTGATAGTCAAAAGTGTGGCTACACAGGACTACTGACAAGCACAGAATAAAAATGCTCATTTTTTGACTGGTGAATTGTGGCAGTTCATTGTATACCTCTCACTGCTTAAGTCTATAGGGAGCAGAACTTGTAACCAAGGGTCTCATCAGGATATGAAAGATTACTGCTGGCTCATCATCTATTGCACCTCATAATAAATTAGCGCAGGCGATTTGATTGTGTATAATTGTGATGTAGTGTGTCAGAACGCATTATGATATTTCTTAGCGGCTCTATTGTTTGTGGATCATCTACTGGAGAGGTGACGGTTCTCCTCATTGTCAGCACTTTCACAGTGTTGACTAACAGAGCAAGAGAGGAAGAAACTGTGAGGGAGAAACAGGACCATCTGACAGAACAGCATTCTTCCTGATTGACACTCACCCAGAAGACTTTATTTCAGTCTGACGTCATCAAAATCACCTAATGTCTGAGACATATTAGCTCCGGTCCAAACTCTATAGTGAGCTGCCTACCTATGCAACATGTTAGACTTGGAATAGACAGAAAGACTATTCCAAACAGAAGGCTGTAAAATTGTGCTCACTTATATAATACCTTGTTTTGTCCAAATTCCAAGGCAGCACCGCACATAAACGTCATCGGTAAGGCAGTCCACTAGGGGGAGCCTATACTAGGATGCTTTTGGCAATTGTTTGTGTGACAATATTAAGAGGAAAAAATGTTACGAAGGAATACATGAGGACATTTTAAAGAAGGATTTACTCACCATTTGAAACATTTCAACTTAGCTGTTTTTTGCTCTGAATATTTAATAAAAGTATAAGTTCATTTTAGTTGTACTTCGTAAGAGTTCATTTATTGCTTGGTTTGTTAATTTTCTTCATTTTTGTCGAGCATATACAAAAGTCTGTAAGATTTAAGTCTCTTATACTTACCAAGGCTGCATTTATTTGATCAAAAATGTAGTAATGCTTTAAAATATTATTACAATTTGAAATAATTGTTTTCTACTTTGAAACATTTTATAGTCATTTTAATATGCTGATTTGGTGATCAAAAAGCATGTCTTGTTATTTTCAGTTGAAATATTTTTTTTTTTTTTTTGATGAAAAGAAAGAACAAAAGAAGATCAGTTTAATGCATCCTTGCTGAATAACAGTATTAATTTCTTTTCTTTTTTTAATGTACAGTAGTATATCTGATGGAGCTAAACTTACTTTTGGGCACTTCTGACATGAGACGTGAATTATGCTGTGAGTGAATGACAGGATTCGAAGACTAATTGTCTGAACAAATGAACGCCATTTAATAATATAAAAGATACACAAAACATGCTCGTAACTGAATTATTGTAGTATTTACTTAGATAATAATGACGTTGTATTCTGAACTGCAGCATATAGTCAGAAGATCTGTATTATACTAATCTCATAACCGGTATGCTTTGTACCGCATATTGCATATATGACTTAGAAGGACGATAGATTAGTCCCATGACCTCCATCCATACTGGAAAAAGTGACTGAATGCCCTTAACCTCACGTGTCCTCTGATAGCTGAAGTATATGTGTCTACGGTTGTGTATGTGTACGTGTGAGTTTTTTGAGGGGGCAGATCTGGAGAGAGTATTAGATTCATATCTGCAGCAGTGAGTGCGATGCCTTCCAGCAAGCGCTGTTTGAAGGGAAAGAGAGCAGCAGTTAATGTCACTGAATGCTTGTGTTGTTCTCTGCAGTACGGTATTGCTTTCCCTCTGTCCCAGTCCCTTGATTTTTAAACCCTGTTATTCGCTCTGTCTTGCCCTGGTGAAGTGCACTGATTGGCTGAAGGGTATCTGGTCCGGCCAGGCTCATAGGCACAGAGCCAAAGAAGTGGGCGGTCTCAGGATGAGAGTTAAATATTCATGAAGAACGGGATCAAAGCACAAAGAGAAAAAACGAGTCAGTAGCAATAGACAGAAATATAGATAAGGAAACAAATATACAGAAGTGGAACGTTATGGCTTTTAGAAGGTCTTATAAAGCTTAGATCATTTGTAGATACCTTCTGTTATTTTCTCTGCTAGTCATTCGTTGTCATGATGTAGATGTGGTTTTTAGATGTGACACAAGTGTGTGATGTGTTTGTCAATGACCTCAGCATACGCCGTAGTAGCTCATACTCTGCAGACTCAAAGGAGGGTCACCAGACAGATGCTGAATGTAATCTACCTCAGCTGTTGTCATTGGTAGGAGTGAATGATATGTTCTCAAGGGCTTGCTGTGTGTGTTCCTTTATTTAGTATACCTGCAGTTGACATTCAGGAGAGTTTTACACCACTGTTGTAGTCCAGTCTGAATTCTCCTTACCAAATTATAAAATATTGTCATTCTCCTCAAATAAAAAGCGACAAAAGTATCACATTTTGTACACGGCAGGTGTAGACATTCACACTGTACTACAAGGTCATTGGAGGACAAATGAAATACAGCACAGTATCACAAAACCATACACATCTGTGATTTACACCAAAAAAAAAAAAAAAAAAACACAACAGGGCTGAACCCACTTTATAAAGAGCTGCTGCATGAGCTAATTCCTGCACAATAATTTTCTCTCCACTACACACTTATCAGAAAGTCCATCCACAGTGAGATTCAGGATGAGAGTGGGAAAAAGTCTCCCACCTCCCAGCACTTCATCCTCTTAAAGATTAACATATGCAATTACATAATTAGTGGGCTTTAAAAATAGCAGGGTGCTCTCCTGAATGTATTTGAACTCACCCATGTTAGATTAATACATGCACTGTTGTTAGAGAACTTTATTAGGCATGTTTAGAAAATGCTGCCATTTAGGGAACATAAATGGGAAATTAGTCATTTTAGGTTAATGTGTGTCATTTTCTTAATATTCATTTATTTAATTGTTTTCTTCTATTAACTTTTAATGCATCATATAGTATTACTTTACTATAGTTACTTTAATTTATTAGTTTTTTTAATAGTTTCATTTATTAGTTTTTAGTTATTTTATTTATTTATTTTTTTAAGTTCTTCTAAAAGCATGGAAAGAACTTGAGTTGAATGCTTCCAAAAAGTGTGCCCAAGACATTTTATTAGTATCTTGGTATGGAAGAAGTAAATTCAAGGTTTAAACATCGTCAAGCCCAGGTCCTGAGCCACAAACAGGTGCATGTGAGTTCTGTTCTGTGTTTGGCAGGAAAGAACGCAGGCATCTGATATTTGACAGCCGTTACACATGCTGTGTGTTGATGCTCCCAAACATACTGACGTCCCTACCAGGCTTTTTAACTAGAAAGAATGTGCTTGCTCACCTGTATGTTTTTTTTTTTTTCTTTTTTTTTTTTTTGGTGAACAATATGCAAGAAACAACAACACCAACAGACTAGTAATAAACCAGACTGGACTAGCCTAGAAATTCATTCTATGCTGAAGTTGACTGCGCTGGTAACTGGTGGGCAGGCCATCGTGAGGATTTAGTCATGAAAGCCACGGAAACACAGAGATATTCATGAATCATGTTTTAGATGATGTCATTTTTCCCGAAGCACATTTTAATAAGCATTGAACTGCCAGCACACCTTTTATATTTTTGATATGTATTAAAAGAAACTGTAAATCCGAAGCACATTTTAAAGCTAAGCATTGAACTGTGTAGAACATCCCTGTTAGAAAATGCATTAGTGTAGAGCAGCATATACTGAAAAAAAAAAAATTATCAGAGGAACATCCCTGTTAGAAAATGCATTAGTGTAGAGCAGCATATACTGTATAGAAAAACAGTGCTGCTGATTCATCAAACAATATGTATTTTTCCAATCTATTATTACAAAACTATAAACATTAATTTAAAAAATATATAAATACAAAACATTAAAAATGCAGTTTATTCATACAATGACTTATATCTCTTCTATGATTAGCATTTTAGTTATTTATATTTTTCTGTTTCAAATAAATATTATATAATATCATAATGAGGAAAATTATAAGAATTCTTAATTTAGTTTGGCTTAATTTTTTTTTATAGATATAACATATACAAAACTGCTTCACAGCTTATTAGAATGAATGATTTGTACAGCGAATGAATGAGCTTATATTCATTCATTCTGATAAGCTGTGAAGCATAATAAAATTCGAACCCCTATTTGAGTCTGCCAAACAAAACCCTTATTAATATTTGAACTGTATAATAAAATTCGAACCCCTATTTGAGTCTGCCAAACCAAAGTCAATAATAATAAAATCTATAAATACACAAAAAAATAAAAAATTATTTTTTTTATACGTCATACTTCAATATTTAATATATAACAAACACACAAAACCCACAAAAAAAAATTTATAAAAATTAAAAAAAAAAAATTGTGATTAAAATATGTAAGGAGGTGTAAGGAAAATCTTACTTTATTTATTTATTTATTTATTTATAAATAAATTTATTTTTGCCACTTTAAAAAAGCAAAATTATTTCCTCAATACTTATTTATTTATTTATTTATTTATTTATACTTTTTATACCATGATATGATTTAGAATCAATTAAGTAAAACCTTTCTTGAAAATGGTTTCAAAGTTTCTCCATGAATAAAAAAAGCACATTTCTAATAATATATTTTAAAAATATAATATATTTTTAAAAGATTTTGCATTTTCTTCATAATGCACTCTTATATGTCATTGACAATCATACAAAGGCAATGAAAATTCATGAAGAAGTGAAAAAAAAGCATCACTTTTCCTCATCCTGAAACTAATTGGCGGTTAACTAACACTCCCTGAACCATTACCTAATCATTAGCTGTTTTCCAGTTTCTTTCAGAGACTGTAATCAGCAAATGCACCTTACGGGAGTTTGACAATAACCTGCATAAATATTGTAGCGGCTGAAGCAAGACTAATGATAAAGCCGCAGGGCGTTCTTTAATTGAGGGTGACAGGACAGTCTCTACCCTGCACACTCAGCATTATCGACACTAACCTTGAGCAAAAGTGTCACACAACAGTTAAATGAATAATTCACAGCCATTAACACCACTGTGGCACTTCAGTTAACTTATTGCTGAATAGAGAAATGTTTGTTTTTGTCTTTAAAGGTACAGTTCACCCCAAAATATCTGCTTTTGTGTTCCACAGAGGAAATAAAGTCAGGTTTGGGATGAGATGACAGTGAGTAAACTATGACAGATTGTTCATTTTTGGCTGAACGATCCTTTTAAGTGAACTTAACATTTGTCGAATGTATGATATTACATACAAGAGACCTTTCCAATCTTTTATTGTTTAAGTCCCTTGAAGAAACGTTTGAAAAACACTGATGAAAAGAACTTGAGTCATCAGTTCTCTGTCAGACAGATGGTTATGGATATCATTTCTCTCTGTCTGGTAGTCACCTGCTGTTCACATGTCTGCAAAATGAAATCTGCTCAAATAATTACACAGTCCCTTTCAAGACCTGCCACCTGCCACCTGCACCTTTCCAGAACTTTATGTCCGATAACAGTTAAAAACATCACGGCTCCAGAGACCTAAAATAATTAGCATCTTTGAAGGAAATGCTGATGATAAAACAAGACACTATAACAGCGTTTGTCTGACACACTTAATCAGGCTTTTGCAAATGGCAGCAGATGTTCCATTACATTTCTTCCATCATAGTAGCAGGTGTCTATAATAAAAATAATGAAAATAACGATATGATGAAAGCTTCCTGTAGACAGCACAGCATCTGTGGAGCGTTTCCTGTAAGGAACTGGCAGATACAGAGGATGTTGCTCTGATTCACTGTGGGTATGTGTGTGTGAAGGTATGTGACAGCTTTGACTGGAACATTAGCATCACTACGTCCTTCTGCTACTAATAATGAAGAACTAATGATCTAATTAGGCTGAGGGTACACTTTTTGGCCGTACCAATTAACGGTTCCAGCACCCTGAGGATCCGTTTTTTTTTTTTTTTTTTTTTTTTTTATGCGTGCATGTTTTAAAAAGTGAGATACTATACTATATTTATTCAGATTATACAATCAAAATTATAAAATTAAGTCCCTGCTGAAAAAAAACAACAACAACAACTAAAACCAGTGCTGGTTGGTTTTAGGGGGAATGCCTCATCAAAAAAAAAGTGAAATCATAAAAATCATTATAATAATACAAAAAATGGGACAGGAGGAAAAATTATATTTAAAATGCTTTTGCTTTTACACTCCGTAGGTCATCAATGTGCTAGTGTACTCCTATGACTCATCCTAATCCTATGACTCAATAATTTGTCTTTACTAATTTGTCCCTCCTTGCAATGCCACTAAAAATCTGATTTGCAGTGGCAAGTAAATCATGTTCAACAGCTTTGAAGTAAGCTAAAGGCTATTCTCTATTTGAAAAGGGAATTAGCCCTTCACTAGTTTCTGTGGGTGAAATGTCAGTAAAGGAAAGAAATCTACTTAAAGGTGAATTGTCTTATTTCTGTCAAGCATCACAAAACAGAACAATAGTTTTATTAGAACGTCTGCCATTAGTTAGAAAAACATATTGCTGAGTATTACAGAACACACAACACCTTTAAAGGGGTCATATGATGCAATTTAAATTTTTCCTTTCTCTTTGGAGTGTTACAAGCTCTTGGTGCATAAAGAAGATCTGTAAAGTTACAAACACTCAAGTCTCAAATCCAAAGAGATATTCTTTATAAAAGTTAAGAGTCAACCACACCCTCCTAAAATGGCTCGTTCAAACACGCCCCCACATATCTACGTCACTATGTGGAAATATTTGCGTAATGCCGCCCAAATATACATAAAAAAAAAAAAGACATAGATACAGAAACAGCAGTGTTTGAAGCAGTCATGTCAGGGAGATGCTGTGTGTATCTAGGCGAAAGCAAAAGCACTTTATTTGGCCATTAAAGCATGTCAGCATATTCTGTTATACCAAATACACAAAATAATGATCTTTAAAAAAGCATCATATGTCCCCTTTAAGTTAATAAATGTGTTTACTGTATAAAAGAATAAATCATGAATGTAGGGAAGAAAAATCACCATGAGATTGTGATTGTTTCTTCTAAACAGCAATGATATCAAATGAAGATGAAGCAATAGGAGGAAAAAAATGAGAGAAGAAAACAAAGATTTTTCCAAATGTATTTTAGGGCTATAAAAGTTAATGTATTAACTTAAAATTTGTATGAACATGTTTAACATATTGCCAAATTTGGTTATTTTAATTATTGCATTCTGCTTTCTAAAGACTGGTCAGAAAAAAAAATATTGTTTATGATTAGTGCTGTTGATTAATATATATACAGGTGCATCTCAATAAATTAGAATGTCGCGGAAAAGTTCATTTATTTCAGTAATTCGACTTAAATTGTGAAACTCGTGTATTAAATAAATTCAATGCACACAGACTGAAGTAGTTTAAGTCTTTGGTTCTTTTAATTGTGATGATTTTGGCTCACATTTAACAAAAACCCACCATTATTTTAATTTTTATTTTTTTGTGGAAAAACTCAATGTCTTATGATTAATAAGTTAAAGTGAAACATAAAATAAACAAACCAGAGTTTAATTTAATTAGCTATGAAAAGCAGATGTATGAAAAGGACCTCGGTAGAAATCGCTTCCTGGGAAGGGGGGTTCCCCCTCGGCTGAAATCGAGTTCGGGGGGTTGGGTGGTGTGCTTACCAGAGTTGAGGGGGCACATTGACCTAGGTGGCGCCGACGCAGGTATGCAGCTATATGAAGCGGGATGGATGGACAGACAGTCCCCTCACAAGGTGTTCAAACTCCAATTTGCAGCTCTATTTACCCTAGCGGTACCCAAGACATTTGAAGAAGGCATATCTGACAGGACTGTCCCCGGTGGCATTGCCGGGAGTGACCCCTTTCTGAGACCATAATTACTTCAGCTGACTGAAGCTGTATGAGTAGGCAGGATGTCACTCTCTGTTCAGGTTTATCTGGCTGCCATTAAACCCATGCAGGGTGTTCCATGAAAATAGTTCCCCCTCTGCCCAGTCTTCTCACAGGCTCATACTCAGTAGAGCAGTGCGTTTTGCTACCCTGTTAATTTTTAGTCAAAGAACCTAGTGGGACGTTAAAGAACAGGCTTCTAGGTTAATGTTGCATGCTGCTGATGCCCCTTGTTCATGTTTGATTATCTTTAAAAAATCCCTTAGATATTTTTTCAAGTACATAGTGCTTTCTAGAATGGTGCTTGGCATTGCAAAATTATCCGGCACAATGCTGGACTGTCACTAGACTTAGGTGTTACGAGTTTATAAGAATTGCTAGGATGTTCTTGGTGGTTGCTAGGCTGTTGTTAGGTGGTTTATAGGTTACTAGCCCAAGGCAAAAGAACCCATGCCCATTTCTCTATTATATTCTGTTTTTGCTTATAATTTGTAATCTGTTCTGTATTTCATTACTTATGGTTTACATTTTTATTTTTTGAAGAAATGTTTATGTGGAATGAAATTTCATGTGTGTGTGTGTGTGTGTGTGTGTGTGTGTGTAAACTGTGATGCTTTTTTTCATTTAGGAATCTATGATGACTAGAAGTTTCAAAACAACAGCATTTCTGTCATGACAACTCTCAGAGACTTTAGCAATATAAATGGCAATGTTAATGTGTTTGGTCTTGGCAGAACAGATCTGCTACGCTGCTGCTTCTGTGGCAAAACAAAGTACAGAGACTTGCTACTGGCAATACATCCACAGACATGCTGCTGTGAGCATGTGGAAAATACTGCTGCTGCACATATAACATATATGAAATAACCCCCATAAATAACATGAAATTAGCCGTAGCAGATCTATACAGGTGGAGCTGGGGAAGGTGGAGGGTTTCTGAAGCATACTGCAACTGCTACAGCAAGCACTAGCCAAGTATCTGAATGTTGAGCAGCTGATTGGCTGCTGATATGAAAAGAACCAATCAGCTGTGCCATGTGAATAATGATGTCATTATGTGAGATTGAGGTAGAACCTATCGACCTGCGCCATCTAGAGTTTCATGACAGAATTTTGTATTTATTTGAAATAAAAATCTATGTAACATTATAAATCTCTTTACTGTCACTTTTGATCAATTTAATGCATTCTTGATTAATAAAAGTATTAAAAACTATCTTACAGACCCCAAACTTTTGAACTATATAGACAAAAGTATAGGCTCAACTGACTATTACACTGAAAGGGACTTTAATGACATTGCATTCTAAATACAGACATTTTGATTGGAGAAAATGATATAGAGTTGTTCGCTCCTTTGCAGTGATAACAGCTTCCACTCTCCTGGGAAGGCTTTCCACAAGACTTTAGAGTGTTTCTTTGGGAATAGCTGCTCATTCATCCAGTAGAGCATTTGTGAGGTCAATCACTGATGTTGGATGAGTCCACACATACACTTAATGAAGTGTACAGGGCTTAGATTTTTACAGCTGTAATAATGTCCAATTTCGAACATCAAGAAAAATAGCTGTACCTCTGGGGTGAGGGAAAATGGTGACTTGTGGGTAATTTGACGGCGTGCACAGTGAGATTATCTCTGTAATGACACATTCTGAGCAATCTAATGAGCAATCAACCTCTTTCAGCGTGTGTGTGTCACAGATGATGACGCAAGAGACCGTGGTTTGAACTAATATGCCCTTGAGAAAAGAAGGATGGATGGAGAGAGGAAAAAAGAATAAGAAAGAGAGGCTAATTATAGAGGGAGGAGGACAGATTACACATAAATGACAGAGTTATGGTTATGGGACTTTAGATATTGAGAGCGAGTGATGTGTCCTCACACACAGAAACCCCTCTAGTCTGGGATGTAATGTAAGGTCATACTTTGGGCAAGGGTTTGAGAAATGTGTGTGTGTGTGTGTGTGTGTGTGTGTGTGTGTGTGTGTGTGTGTTGTCACATTCTATTTGCATCTTGGTTCGTTCATTGAAAATTCCTTTCTGTATTAATCTCATTCTATTTGCATCTTGGTTCGTTCATTGAAAATGCTTTCTGTATTAATCTCTGATTCATGCAGCGCTTCAATAACGACACTAAGAAACACATTCATTTCTGTCACCACAGTGCTTCCTTTCAGACCAAACCATATCAGCCCTAGTGCATGTGCCTGAAACACAGCCAAATATAGCTTGTGTGTGTACGCTCATGCAATCTAATGTCCTGTCAGTATGAACTCAAATAGTCTTATGAATGCTTAAATCGAAGCATGGATGTGCGTGACAGAAAAGAGACTTACAAGCTCCTTGTTCTGCCATGTGCTATTAGGAAAAGAGTTATGTTATAGAGCTAATTGGAAAACGTTATTGCCTTTAAGTCCTCATGCTTTTAACATGGCTATTTATTATGTGTTGCCAAATATACCTTAGATTTAGGGGTGTGCAATATATATTGTCTAAGATAATCAGGGGCGCCGCTATGGTTTCTGGGCCCACTGAACAACATATTGACTCAGGCCCCCTCCGTATCGGACCCCCCATCAACATCAAACACTCTCTTGTCAGGTCTCCCAGCCAGTTCTATCAAACCTCTGCAGCTAATCCAGAATGCAGCAGCAAGAGTAGTCTTTAACGAGGCGAAAAGAGCATGTCACACCTTTGGTCATTCATTTACACTGGCTACCAATAGCTGCGCGCACTAAATTCAAGGCATTGATGTGTGCCTACAAAACAACCACCGGCTCGGCACCCCTTTGCCTAAATTCACTACTGTAGACTTATGTGCCCTTCATAAGTTTTCATTCTGCCACCCTAAAGAGGCACAAAATCACTTTCACCGTCTTTTACCTTAACTGTTCCCTGCTGGTAGAATGACCTGCCCAACTCAATCTGATCGGCTGGGTCTCTAGCCATCTTCAAGAAAAGGCTAAAGACACATCTCATCTACACTTGACCCTCTAACACTAGAACTCTCCATTCTATTTCCATTCTATATACTTGTTTTCTTTTTAATTATTATGAAAAAAAAAAAATTAACTTGACCCCTCTAACCCACCAGCTCTATCTGTTCTATCTCTATATCTATATTGATAAAAAAAACATCACATAACATTTAAAACTCCTGCACAAAAAAAATTTGTTATTTAAGCTGTAGATTTGTCCAGAATTATCCTTCGCACCTTGATTGCATCTTGAAGGACACTGAAAGTTCAGACTTGATCTTTTTATGATCGGACTACTCTCTGTTATAAAAACCATACCTCCACAGAGCACTCATTTAAGATACCATGTGGCTAATATAAAAACACAGAGCACCTCAGATAGTTCCACATTTTCCTCATTTGTCCTGGTATTACCTCATGGCTCATATGACTGTAGTAGGAGACCAACTTGACAGCAAATAATGCACAGAGGTCGCAGTGTCTCTACTGGGGCAGGTGGTTGTTCCTGGCCCAGTTCACAGGGTACGGGACACACTAATCATCATAATGACTTGCATAATGTCTGTCTGCTATTTTTGCCTGTATGGGAGAAGATTAGTTACCTGTAATCCCTGTCTTTAGCACCAGGTGGTCTTTTCCACGCTTCTCCATTGAACATGGGTCAGATGTTGGGTTTTGTGTATGTACATGTTTCTAGGCAAACAAGCCTAATGGAAAGCTTGAGGGATTCTAATGTTTTTGTTATTTGGAACTAATTGCGAACTCACCCTATTGGAAAATATTTTCAAAATCTAGAAAATAGATATAGCAAGTACATAAAAAGTAATTCCATTAGTTCCTTTGTGATTTCATCAGTGACATTAAACAATTGTTAATTGCATTTCTTGAGACTATCCAACATATTTGAATGGACTAGAATGAGATTTGAAAGTGCTGAATGGAAAATTTTCAACAAATAGCAAATTAAAATTTATATACAGTCTGATTTTGTGGTTCTCAAACAGGGGAATTAGCAAACTTCCAAAGGGGCCACATGACTTAAAATTATATATATAAAATAATAAAACTTAAACACCTACATTCCTTATAACAACTGTTTTATTATTATTTCAGAATTCTGAAACTTATTTTAATATTAAAGGGCTCATATGATGCTATTTCAATTTTTCCTTTCTCTTTGGAGTGTTACAAGCTCTTGGCGTATAGAGAAGATCTGTAAAGTCGCAAAGACTCAAGTTTCAAATCCAAAGAGATATTCTTTATAAAAGTTAAGAGTCAACCATGTCCTCCTAAAA
This sequence comes from Cyprinus carpio, assembly GCF_018340385.1. Taxonomy (NCBI): domain Eukaryota; kingdom Metazoa; phylum Chordata; class Actinopteri; order Cypriniformes; family Cyprinidae; genus Cyprinus; species Cyprinus carpio. The sequence continues at coordinate 6,841,694 of NC_056591.1, forward strand.
TGTCTAATTCTAACACGCTCCACATGTCTACGCCATGATGTGGGAAGATTTGCATAATGCCACCCAAATGTTCACGCAAAGAAAGAACGCCTCTGGCATGTTGTGGAGACTCTGTGTGTTTTGTTGTGAAAGTGAAGCTATTTTGTTTGGCATTCCAAAGGAGGACACAACTAGAAATCAGTGGTTAAGTTGTATTTACAACACTGTTCCAGAACAGTTCAACCCAAATATGGAAGGCTTAAAATTCTTTTTAAGGGGTCACAGACTGACTGACTGCTCAAATTATGGATTGTGAACATTTTATTGCAGGGCTTAACAATAAGGATTTTTCTGCTTGCCCTGTCAGGCTGTAATTTTCACATTGACAAAAAACAATATAAATATTAATATAAATATTGATGAATAATAATAAATATTATAATATACATTAAACAATTCAAGTGTATTTGTATTGTGCTTTTTATTATACAATTGATGCAAAGCAACTTTACAGAAAATTAAGTTTCTACAATATTTAGTAGTAGCTTATCAGTGGTGACTGTCAGTTTATGTTAGGTGGGGCATAGAGGAGAAGCAATAATGTACAGTATGTGGAAAATAATGTTTTTTTTTGTTTGTTTTGTTTTTTTTTTTACCTTAAACCACATTAACGTCATTGCATTACACCAAATACACAAAATAATGTTATTTTTAGCAGCGTCATATGACACCTTTAAAACTTATTTTAATATGGACATTCCTAGTTTCTGTGAATTGTAAAACATTTTGAAACGCAAGCATGTGTTTGTCTCAGGTATCCAAACCACCTCAACTAAATCATCTGGCATTTTAAATACTTGGTTTAAAGGTCATCTGAGTTTGACGTGATTTTTAAAGAAACTTTATACATCATGCTTGACTGGTGCCTGCTTTGCGTGTGAGCCAGTTCTTTTTTTTGGGGGGGGGGGGGTTAATTTTAATTAAAACATAATGAAGTGTGCTGTCAACTCACTGAGTTTTGAAGTACATTTGGCTGGTCAAGGTGCTCATTAAATCTCTGCTGAATGCAGGACTCTTTCCAGGACAATCAAACCCAGTGATGACTTATTGCCACCACTATTCTCTCACAGTATCTTCTCTTCTTTGTAATGAAGGAATTGGTGGTTTTTGATTATAGGTGAAGCAGCATAATTTCTCCTAACAACTCACACTGCCAAACAACCAGACATCAGTTAATAAGACAAAAGAAACTGAGTGGAATGTTAAAAAGACAAATTAATTTTTTTCATTATTATTACATACCCACTGTATGTAATGATAAACTGAGGATCTCAGAAGTTGAGCTGTGGCCGGCCTCAGTCTCAATATGAGTGTGTTTGTGGGTCATTCTGTCAGGCTGATATGTTGAGCTGACAGGCTGATGCTCTGCTGGGCTCAGACTTAAAGATGGAGATGATGGTTACTGGCCTGTTTCTTCCTCAGGGCCACTACTGGTGGGATCAAGACACTGTATGTGTGTGTGCGTGTTTTTGTGACATATCAGGACACAACTTTGTATAATGACATGGGTATGACACAGGTATTACAAGGAGAGGGTGACTTATGAGGACATAACCCATGTCCCCATTTTTCAAAACGCTTACTGTATAAACAGTACAGAATGAGTTTTTTTGAGAAAGTTAAAATGCACAATGTTTCCTGTAAGGGGTAGGGTTAGGTGTAGGGTTGGTGTAGGGCAATAGCACATACAGTTTGTAAAGTATAAAAACCATTATGCCTATGGAATGTCCCCACAATTCACAAAAACAAACATGCATGTGTGTGTGTGTGTGTGTGTGTGTGTGTGTGTGTGTGTGTGTGTGTGTGTGTGTGTGTGTGTGTGTGTGTGTGTGACAGAGAGGATGAAATTGTGTCAGAATAAAAGACAAGAAACAAAACTTGAGCACGTTAAATAGCAAACATCTTGTTTTTTTAGGTTTTAGGACACTTGCTAACATGTATATGCATAAATAAACACTCATATTATGAATCATAAACATATCTGTATTTATTGGTAACAACTTTTCCAAAAGGTTCCGTTCAGACTGATGTTCCAGATCAGTGTTAATTTTGGCAGACGTTTTTGATTTAGTCTTAGTCTTAGTCTTGAGACGAAAATGCTTAATAGTCTTAGTCACATTTTAGGTCATTTGAGTCTTTCATAGTTTTAGTCTAGTTTTAGTCGACGAAAAGTCATTGCATTTTAGTCAACTTTTAGTCACTACTTTTAGTCAATAGTTTTAGCCAAACTGTAGTTACCAAAATTTATTTTGGAAGTGATTTTATATGTAGTTTTTCAAATTAAGATAATCATTAATTCTTCTCTCTTTAGACCAAATAAATTAAGCTTATGAGAAATTTGAATCAAGGACTGAATTTGGAAAATCTTGAATAAATTATGAAAATTTTCATTTTTGGGTGAACTTTCTCTTTAAGTGAAAAAGGAGCAACTTATAAAAATAGTATTTGTCTTATTGTGCTTCTTTAAATATATATATATATATATATATAAAGAAACACAATAAGACAAATACAATAGAGATACAAATTAAACTCATTTTTCAGATACTGTAGGTTTTACTTAACATGTATACATTTATTTAACATCTTTTGTTGGTTAACATTAATGACAGATAGGTATTTAATTTGGAATGCTGTCCTTTTAAGACGGAAGGCATGCATAAAATACTGACACACGTTCAGTTTTCACCCCACCTGTTCACGTTCACTTAATCCATAACCTATTGTATTTACGTTAGATACTCTACACGATAAACATTTAGACTGCTTTGTGTGTATTTGAGCACTGAGAACTGATCGCGCGCTGTATATGAGAACTGAGGAAGTGGAGCGTGACAGAGAGAACACTTCTATCAGCGTGATTCAGCCTATCCCGCCTTCACTAACTTTAAGTTAATCGACAACGAACTGTGCCTCCCGGGAAAAACGGGACGTCTGGTTACCTTATCCCTACCCCTTCAGGTGCTGAGGCCATTGTTTCAGATCGCTAGTTCGCGTTTTTGTAGTCTATCCATCCACTGCGGCTGCCTGCTATACTGACTAGATATTAAAACGGCCCTTATCCGATCGCAATCCAATGACAGGGGCGCACATTTTGAAAGACAAAAGCCTATAGGATGCATTTTGAATGTCCGGTAGTCCTCAAATAACATTATAGTCCGGTCTCGTCTAGTTAACGAAGACGCGGCATAAATTTCGTCATAATTTCTTCATCAGATATTATTTTTAGCTCGTCAACGTCTCGTCTTTGTCACAGAAAAAATGTTCGTTAACGAATATTTTTCGTCGTCGTCTTCGTTAACGAAATTAACACTGTTCCAGATCACTGCTCGTTTTATAAGAAAACAATGACGATTTTAATAATTTTTTATATTGGTACATTTATATAAATGTACTTACACATGAATCACAGTTGTGTGAAACAGACAGTGTACATACAAATTAGTAAGATATTTCTTTGTTCATAACACCATTCTAATTACAAAATCATAAACATCATCATGTTTCGTCATTCCCATCTAGCACCTATGAGTACATAATATATTAATATTCTTATATGCCTACGTTTTTTTCAGCATCATTATTCCAGTCTTCAGTGTCACATGATTCTTTATATATATATATATTTTCAGTGTCACATGATTCTTTAAAAGTCATTTTAATATTATGCTAATTTACAGTTCAAACCAGCATCATTATTCCAGTCTTCAGTGTCACATGATTCTTTAAAAGTCATTTTAATATTATGCTAATTTACAGTTCAAACGTAGTTAATGTAATTAGTAATGTTGACAACTGCTTAATATTTTTTTTTTTTTGTGGAAACTGTGATACTTTTTATTCAGGATTCTTTAGTGAATATAAAGTGAATATTTAAAAAGACTGCATTTGTTTAAAATATAAATTTTTGTCATATAATAAATGTCTTTACTGTCACGTCTGATCAACGTAATGCATTCTTATTGAATAAAAGTATTATATATATATTATAATATCTTGCAAAGCAAAAATCTTAGATTGTTGCTGTCCTACCCTCATTCTCACCCATCCACTCCTCTCACTTCCTGTCTAGATGAGGGGCAGACGGTGTGCCAGGGGCCGCCGGACATGCTAGGTCAGCGCCTGGCGGAGCTGGGCATGCAGCTGAGATCGGAATGCCACCAGGGCCTGGGTTACTGGGACTACCTGTTCTTCATCGCCATCGGCTTTGTCATCTTCAGTGCCGGGACAGTGTCGGCGTGGGTGATGGGCATACTCATGGTTCTGTACGAGCGCTACAGCAAGAGGAAGAGCGAGGAGTTTGACAGCGAGGACGAGGAGGAGACAGTCACCCGAGGGGCAGGAAGTGGAGGAGGAGGGGGTAACCATGGCAATGGGGACCTGAGAAAACCAGGCATGCAGGTGTGACCAGAGGACATAGGGATGCTAGGAAATCTTTGATGAAAAGAGAGCAAGCTGCGGACAGAGAAAAGGAGTTTCCTTCAAGAGGTTTTAAGTGCACTTTTTTTAGAATGTGTCAACATTAGTTTTAGTTTAAGAGAAGGGCAGGACAGACAGATTAGATTTATTTCTATTCTTATAGGTGGACTCAGACAGACAGACAGACAGAGAGACAATTTAGAGGGACACAGTGAACTTGCAGCTGGAAAATGTTGCTGTTTCTGACAGATCTGAGGGTGGATCTTGGTTAAATGCATAGAAATAATGCTCACACACACACACACACACACACACACACCAAAAAAACACTCTCCCCAGTGTTAGTAATGTAATTGGGGCAGGGTGATAACACTGTGTTTCACACTTAATAGAGAAACCATGAGAAGTAAAGAAAAGGAAAAAAAAGATAGGTAGAGAGGCTTGGAGACTTGTCCAGTAATCTCAGCTTTTATTTACTAGCTCGGTCAAAGAAAGTAATGTAAATGGAGGATATACAAGGCAGTCTCTCAAGACTCATGCAGTGTGAAATGAATGAATAGAAGATGGAAGACTTTTCTACACTGTCTACACTCCAACTCCATGGAAGGCTTAAAATTCTTTTTAAGGGGTCACAGACTGACTGACTGCTCAAATGATTGATTGAGAACATTTTATTGCAGGGCTTAACAATAAGGTTTTTTCTGCTTGCCCTGTCAGGCTGTTATTTGACAAAAAACAATATAAATATTAATATAAATATTTTACATTTTACATTATATTATTATAATTATAATTATAATACATTTAAAAAAATATAAAAAGTTTTTTTAAAGAATTAATTCAGCAAGGATGTATCATGATCCATCAATGTATCATGATTTCCACAAGAATATTAAGAAGCACAACTGTGTTCACCATTAAAAATAAAAATTGATAAGCATTAATAAGTAATCATATTATTATAGCAAATCATATTAAAATGATTTCTGAATGATCATGTGACACTGAAGACTGGAGTAAAGATGCTGAAAATTCAGCTTCGCATCGCAGGAATAAATTACATTTCAGACTCTTGTAATGAAAAAAACACTTATTTAAAATTGTATTAATATTTAACAGTATTGCTGTTTTCACTGTATTTTTTATCAAATAAATGCAGCCACAGTGAGCATAAAAGACTTATTTCAAAAACATTTTTTTTTAATCCAAATTTTCAATATATGGATCAGCACAATTTACTACATTATTCAGTATATATATTCACACAGTATTCACACAAATATTCAATATTCACACAAAACCAAATGTTCAAGTTTGCAAGGGATAAAACCATGTGTGTAACAGCACAGCACTGGCCCAACAGAGCAAGTAAACTGTCCAGAAACCTTCTCACTGGCCCCAGGCCATCGTACCATCCTTATTGTTGAGCCTTGTATCGGATTGGGACATTATTGATCTCAGTAAGCCTGTATGCACTGCACCGAAAAGCCTTACATACAAGATGTAACCAGTCCAGCAATAACACCTCCAATTTATGTGTGTGCTGATAGCAAAACACTAAAAGAGCATGGCACAGAATCAGAAACCATCTATCCAAACTGTGTGTGTGTGTGTGTGTGTGTGTGTGTGTGTGTGTGTGTGTGTGTGTGTGTGTGTGTGTGTGAGTGCATGTGGCTCGCCGCAGCAAAACTGCTATTGGTAGGGAAGAATTAAGTATGTCAGCATTCTGTAATTTTGGCAAGGCTTTAATTTTTATTTAATCAAATGTTATTCCTCCCGTGGCTACCACATGCCACTTAAGGGCAGAGCTAAAGTGACCATTCTCTCTTCACACTGCACCATCAGCACTGAAGAGGGAATTGCACCCACTGAGAGTGTTGTTTTAGTTGGTGTTTTAGTTGTTTAACACAATTCTATAAAGAAATTATGATAATGGCATGTTCTGAATTCAGCACAATTCCTTATACTTAGCAGACTACTACAATTTGGGATATAGTTTGAGATTTGGTATTCAGCAGAATACTACAATTTGGGATACTTAACAGTATGGCATTACTACTGCAATCCAGACACCTGAATTGGCTCTTTACAGTGCACTCAGCTGCACAGCATGTCTGAATTTATAGGTATTTTCCATTATTTGATCATCACTGGATGAATTACTGCTGCCATAATCATTAGAAAATGTACATAAAAACATCTTGTTTGAACAGCACAAATTTCTCACAATATACCAACACAGTTAGCACATGGTGATGCTGGATTGTTGATGATTAGTGAATTGAGCAGTTTCACTCCTGAATTACCAATGGAAAAGAAGATGACAAAACTCTTCTAGAAAATTTGGCCATTTGTCTTAGCATGTTTTATCCCTATATTCAAACTAAGACTAGAAGATTTATAGAGCAGTCAAGCATTGGTAGAAATCCTGGGGTGGATCGGGGACAGGACCACCCCATCTGAGGGTTGCCCCCCCCTCTAAAAATATGATTAAAAACCATGCTGTGCATTGTAAATAACAAAGCTTCATACTTTAAATAATTGTCTAAGTAGTAAAGCAACGCAAATGGGACAAAAATGCATTTTAAGTTTAGAATCATTTTGAGCCTCCCCATCCCTTTCCTCACTGCTTTGGTCTGACTCCAAATGCCTGCTTTCCTCTTTTACATCACCCACACAAATACAAGTCTGGTGAGAGAGAACAAAGCCAATAGTTGTGGAACTCCAGTAAGGCTGTCAAGGCTATTTTATTAACTTAAACACCAGATGAAGTGATTATTTTCTCTTTAATACAGATGATGCCAATGTATTTTTTTATGTGTTAGCATTAATAACGTTACCTGCTTGACAGACAGGGTTGCCAGCTTTCACACAGCAAAACCCACCCGATTGCTACTCAAAACTAGCCCAAACTAACCACGTTCCAAGGGCGTCTCCTGGTAAAATTGGCATTCCAGGGGCTAAAAATCACGTTATTGGGGTCATGTCAAACCTGCGGACATATAAAACAACCTGGTGGCAACAGTGATAAAGTAGCCCAATTCCACGGGAAAACTGCGGACTTGGCAACACTGTGACAGATAGTAATGTCTACAATGGACACTAGTGCTGTTGCGCGCAACCACAAGTGCTTGAAGTTGTCTAATTTGGCACGGTCTCCCTGCTGCACTAATAGTAGTAAGGCTTTCCTCTGTGTATACATATCCTTACAAGTACAATTTTAGCTGTATTATTTGTGTCCCCTTCAAAAATTGCTCTGGAGAAATTTTATGTTCATTGTCCCCCCGAACTGTTAGATGAAATTTACATCCCTGCAGTCATGTCCTCTCTTCTCTGGAGTTTTTAGCAGAGAGGGAAAGCTGGTTTTGGGGTGTTGTGTGATTGACCATTGCTAAATCTATCTGTAACGGGTTGAAGAGTTTAAGAGAATAATGCTTTTATAAATCTACAGATTTAATATTATATATACTTATATATTTCAGATATTTTATGTAATATATTAAACAGTTTTTTTCAATATATCTTTTCAATATATTAAAAATACTCTAAAATTAGCCCATTATATGTTACCCTTATGAGGTAGTGGCTTACAAAAAATGCACTCCTCTCGAGTCAAAATGATGCAGCTCCACTCCACTTCTCACATCTTACATACTGTCTCTAATGGTGCAGAAATTATACACTGTGTCTGTAAACCTGCACATACTCACTAAACCCTGTTTAAAATTGAATTTGAATTAAGAAGTCTAGAAAATCCAAAACCCAACAAGCTGGTCTTTTCAGCTGGGAAGTCTCAACTTCAGGTCACAACCCTGGACTGAATGTGTGTGTGTTGGCACATCCATCTCACATCCTTCTCAGCTTGTCATTCACTCTCTCTCTCTCTCTCTCTCTCTCTCTCTTATTCTGTCCTCTATCACCCTTTAGAAGGTGGGCCGTTTTAGATTACAGGTTACAATGGGATGTCACCATGTCAGCATTATTTCCAAAGTGTTAACCCCATCCTGAGAAAGACTAATAATACCATGTCTTCAGGGGAACAGGATTATGTGTGTACAGTTGAGCCAGGAAAAACCTGGAGAGACATCCTCAAAAACAAAAGAAAGATAAATACAGCTAAAAATTGTATGACAGAAACATACAGTAGAGGTCAAATGAATCAAGCTGATGTCAACATCATGGCAATATAAGGATGGACAGTAGAGGTGGTAAACTTTATAGCAACACACTGCAGTGTGAGCGCCATTTTCACCTGCTGTGAACTCTGAGAGTGATCATGTGTGACTATGTCATCACCCTTTAGAAGAAGAGAGAAATTAGGGAGGTGTCGTATTGGTATTTTATGCCTCTATGAATATTAATGTTTAACATAACAAGTGATAAAGGGTATGAGCCCTAGTGCTATCCAATAGTCAAGTTTAATGTAAGAGCAGGACTTTATCTAAGTCTCCAGGCACTAACAATGCTACAACACTGCAGTCTGCTCAGCTCCAAAACTGCAAGTACCATCACCAATGCAGCAGGGGTGGCCTGTGTCAGGAAGATCTGTTGAGATATTCACACACATATGCTCAACAGAACGCTAATGAACTAGCAGCACAACTCCTGCTATATCTTTGTGAATTTACAAACAAAACATCAGCTGCTAGCAATAAAACAGAAAATTAAAAATAGAGGCTGAAGTATATGTAGTATGCAACAAAACATTTTCAATCAGATGCAGCTAGAACCCCACAGTGGTCATTAGCGTAACCTTTTTTAGCATTAGCTTAATTGTTCATGCTTATCTGTGGCTAAAGCTAATGCTTCCTGGAAAGTTGGAAAGTTGAAAGGTGACACATCTACATTTAGATCCCGAAGGAGTTGAGTATGTGTGTAGAGTAAAAGGTAAGCTACCAAATTAATCAGCTAACAGTGTCTTAAGCTAGCACACTGAGTGATTGGGTTGCAAAACATATAACAAGAAATCTATATCTTTGGTTATATTCTATAATACCCTGTCATAAAAATGTGCAAACAATTGTACATTTAGCGATTTGACAACTTGTCACTCGGACAGTACTCTTTAAGGGACAACTTTGTACCTTATCTGCCCCTAAAAGGTGGATACCTTAGAGTAGTAATACGTATGTACCCTTAAGGTACTACTATGACTCCTTTAGGTGTAAATGAGGTGCAGAATTGTCCCTTTGAGATTACTGTCCTAGTGACAAGCTGTTGTGCCACTAAAAATAGTTTTCTGAGAGTGTATTTCTAATCAGGTAATGAATTGAGTACTCATTAAAAGTTCTTTTAGCCAACTTATCTAACAAATTGTTCAAATTTCCAAATTTCCAACTTGCATAAAGTCGGTGCTCTTGCAAACAACTGCTACTGCTGTGATTTTGTTTCATTATACATCACCTTCCTAGCAGAACATTTATGGTTGGAAAGCTGATGTTTGAAGTAGGAAAATCCCATGACAAATCTTGAATGGAACACTCTGCTTCTCTAGATAAAGAACTGGCAGTTTAGGCATCGCACACTCTCATAAATTTACAAAAGTTGTACCTTTATGGGTACAACAGCTTGTCCCTCAGCAACTTTGACAACTTTGTACCTTTTTTAACCATAAAATATTCATCAAGTCAAGTCAAGTCTGCTTTATTGTCAATTCTTCCACATGTACAGTACATACATACTGTACAGAGAATCGAAATTGCGTTACTCTCAGACCCCCGGTGCATACAGATAACACTAACAGTAGAGCCTAAAAATCTAGATCAAATATAAAATATAAGATAAAACTATACAATAAGGGAATGTAAAAAAAGACATAATAGAAAAAATAAAATAAAAATAAGGTTAAATAAAAGCAGCGCAACGCACGTGGCAGATAGAGTGCAAACCAGTGAACAAACCAGTGCAGATAAAAAGATTTTTAGTGCATAAAAAAATAGCTTATTCAGTCTGATTAAAAGTGACAAAGGGCTCAAGAGCAGTTATTTTATTAAACTGACTAATGAGGTGGTAGAATGATGTCAGTTCCATGGTGAATGATTGTGAATGAGGTAGTGAGCAGACCACTGCTGCACAAAGTGACTGGTGCATGACATCGTATGTTAGAGGGAGGGGGGGTGGAAGGACCTGGGGATGTGGGACCTGGGGGGGGGGGGTTTTCATATTTCAGTGGTGCCTGAGGCAGAAGAGGGACGGGGGGGCAAGTTCGGGAGCGAGTTAAGCTTCCTGACAGCCTGATGAATGAAGAGGTCCTTTAGTCTGCTGGTCCTGGCCTGGAGACTCCGCAGTCTCCTCCCTGATGGCAGCAGACTGAAGAAGCTGTGTGACGGGTGAGTGGGATCACCTGCAATGCAGAGGGCTTTTCGAGTGAGACGGGTTCCATAAATGTCCTGGAGGGAGGGGAGAGAGACACCAATGATCTTCTCAGCTGCTCTCACTATGCGTTGCAGAGTCTTCCGGCAGGACGCGTTGCAGGCGCCATCCCACACAGTGATGCAGCTGGTCAGAATGCTCTCGATGGTGCCTCTGTAGAAGGTGTACATGATGGAGGGTGGGGCTCTGGCTCTCCTCAGTTTGCGGAGGAAGTAGAAACGCTGCTGTGATTTCTTGGCCAGTGCTGCAGTGTTGTCGGTCCAGGAGAGGTCCTCTGTGATGTGCACACCCAGGAACTTGGTGCTGCTCACTCTCTCCACAGTCGCACCGTTGATGGTCAGAGGAACATGCTGAGTGTGCGCTCTCCTGAAGTCAACAACAATCTCCTTCGTTTTCTCCACGTTCAGAGAGAGATTGTTGTCACTGCACCACCCCGCCAGGCGCCTCACGTCGCTCCTGTAGTTTGTCTCATCTCTGTTGCTAATGAGACCCACCACAGTCGTATCATCCGCAAACTTAATGAAGAAGTTGGAGTTTTGTGACGGTGTGCAGTCGTGGGTCAGCAGAGTGAAGAGGAGGGGGCTCAGCACACATCCTTGGGGGGCCCCAGTGTTCAGTGTGATGGTGCTGGATGTGTTGCTGCCGACACGCACTGCCTGAGGTCTTCCAGTCAGAAAGTCCAACAGCCAGTTGCACAGCGAAGTGTTGAGCCCCAGCTCGACCAGTTTGTGAATGAGCTGTTGAGGGATGATTGTGTTGAATGCTGAACTGAAGTCTATGAACAGCATTCTGACGTATGAGTCTTTTTTCTCTAGATGTGTGAGTGCTGAGTGGAGGGTAGTTGAGATGGCATCATCGGTCGACCGGTTGGACCGATATGCAAACTGGAATGGGTCCAAGGAGGGGGGGAGGGCAGACTTGATGTGGTGCATGACTAGCCGTTCGAAGCCCTTCATGAGGATGGGAGTAAGTGCAACAGGACGGTAGTCATTGAAGCAGGATGGAGATGGCTTCTTCGGGACTGGAATGATGGTGGTAGCTTTGAAGCATGTGGGAACAACAGCCTGACTAAGTGAGAAATGTCTGTGAAGACATCAGTGAGTTCTGCTGCACAGTCTCTCAGTACACGCCCAGGAATGTTGTCAGGTCCCGGAGCTTTGCGTGCATTGATCCTGCTGAAGGATCTCCTAACGCTGTCCGGGGTCAGCGTCATCACCTGGTCCCTGGGAGGAGGTGGAGTCTTCTGTGCAGTAGAGCTGTTTTGTGCCTCAAAGCGAGCGAAGAAGGTGTTCAGCTCGTTCAGCAGAGAGATGTTGCTGTCACAGGTCCGCTGTGGGGGCTTGTAGTCCGTAATGGTCTGTATCCCCTGCCACAGGCTCCGAGTGTCTCTGCTGTCGCTGAAACGATGGGCTATCCTCCTGGAGTACTGTCTCTCAGCCTCTCTGATGCCGCGGGATAGGTTGGCCCTGGCTGTTCTCAGGCCCCCCTCATCTCCAGCTCTGAAGGCAGCGTTACGCGTCTCCAGGAGTCTGTAGACTTCCCCTGTCATCCACGGCTTCTGGTTGGCCCGGACAGTAATGGGTGATGTAGGCAGTGACAGTCTCCGAGTACTCCTGGAGGTCAGTGGAGTTATTGTAAGTGGCAGCCTGCTTAAACATATTCCAGTCAGTTGTATCAAAGCAGTCCTGAAGAGCGTCAGACGACCCTTCTGGCCACACTTGAATCTGTTTCTGAACTGGTTTTGGCGACTTTAACGAGCGGTCTGTATGCAGGCATTAGCATGACAGTGATGTGGTCTGAGGCACCGAGGTGGGGGAGGGGGAGGGCTTTGTAAGCTCCTCTCTGTGTGGTGTAAACAAAGTCTAAAATGTTATTACCTCGTGTTGGAAAGTTTAATGTGTTGGTGTATTTTTGGAAACACACTCTTTAAGTCAGCATGGTTTGAAATCCCCAGCTATGATGAGAAAAGCATCGTGGTGTGCTGTCTGCTGCTCACTGATGTGCTGGTACAGTTCATTTAGTGCATCGTTCCTGTTGCTGTTGTTGTTGTTCGGGGGAATGTAAACCGAAATGAGCAGTATGGCAGTATATTCCCTTGGCAGATAGAACAGCCGGCACTTAATAATCATGAACTCCACCAGGGGTGAGCAGTGTTTGCAGATCACAACAGCATCGCGGCACCACGCGTCATTGATGTAAACACAAAGCCAGCCGCCGCGGGTTTTTCCTCCCGCGACGCAAGCTCTGTCTGCTCGATAGCACGTCAGCTGGTCGAGCTGAATGGCGCAGTCCGGAACGCTGTCGCTGAGCCATGTTTCCGTGAATACAAACACACAACAGTCTCTTACAGTCCTCTGAGTTGAACGTAGTAATCGGATGTAGTCCAGTTTATTGTCCAAAGAGCGTACGTTAGCCAGTACGATGGTACTGGCTAATAGTAATTCATAGTAGTGCTTTACAAATTACTACTACTGCTATGCACCTTTTAGAGATAGATTTGGTGCAAGGTTGTCACTAAGGCAGTATCCTTAAAGGGCCAAGCTGTTGTGCCCCTTAAAGGGTCAGTTCACCCAAAAGGGAAAATTTGCCCATAAATTACTCACCCTCAAGGCATCCTAGGTGTAAATGACTTTCTTCTTTCAGATGAATCCAGTTGGAGTTATATTAAAAATTGTGTTAGATCTTTCAAGCTGTTTAATGGCACTCAGCGGGTGTTGCAGTGCATCAGTCCAAAAGAAGTGAAATAAAAAGCTCCCATCCATAATAAAAAGTGTCTGACACGGCTCCGGGGTGAACAAAGGCCTCCTGTAGCGAATTGATGCGTTTTTGTAAGAAAAATATCCATATTCAAAACGTAATAATCACATTAATGTAGCTTGTGCCAACAGTTGTACACGGAAGCAACTCCGGGCTGATGACGTATGAGGTCAGCACTGTGCATGCGCCGGTGAGTCTCGTGAAAATCAACTTTTGTTAACAGGAGCAATGGAAGCAAAGTTTCCTTACTTTAGCAAAGGAAAACCAGTCTCCTCTTGGCTTATATCTAAATCCTCAAACATTCTTCTTTACAAATCCTCACTTTGTACTTCAAATACATGACCATTGGTTTGTTTTGATATTCTGCGCTTCCGCGTTCGTCTCTTCTGAGCGGCGCATACACAAAGCACCCGCTGAGTGCCATTAAACAGCTTGAAAGATCAAAGACAATTTTTAATATAACTCCGACTGGATTCGTCTGAAAAAAAAAAAGTCATATACACCTACTGTGTGAGTAATTTATGGGATAATTTTCATCTTTGGTTGAACGAACCCTTTAATGTACAGTTTCATTCCTGTCAGTAGATGCATTCTAGTTAGGATTTGAGACATAGCAAAGCTTTTCTCTTTCATTCTCAATAACCAAAATGAAAGTGTGGGTGAAGGCTCAGTTGAGTTTCAAATTAGATTTGCGTACAGAGAGTAGCTGATATTAGGAGTGTTTGTTTCAGCTTTCAGTGCAAAGTCTAGGAAATAATATTGATTTGAGTTCTTCTTCTCTTTTACCCCCCTTTTTCCCTTTTGGTTTGGATTGGAGCTTTGGGACCAGAGGTTCTGCTGCAGACTTCAGGTGTTGCTGTTGTTTCAGCAGCACAAGACTGAAGTTGTTCTCTGTGAGACTTTAGATTTGCTGAATTGATTTGCTGTCTGCGGAGGTGTGTCTGTCATGCTCTGTCCATCATGCATGAAGCTCTGCAGAATTTCCCCAACTGAGAGTCGCTAACACTCTCTTCTCTCCTCTCCTCTCTTATTTGCCTGGTTACATCTAATCACTTCTCTTCATTGTTGTGGCTTGTCTCATCTCATCTCCTGTTGTGTCTTCTCCTCTTCATTGTGTCTCCTCTCTTCCTTATCTTGTCTTTTTTCTTTGTGTTTCTTTTCATCTGTTCTGTTCTCATCATTTGTCTTTTTAATTTGTCAACTCCTCATTTGTCTTGTCTCTTCTTTTATACTCTCCTTTTCCATCCTCTCTTCTTTGTCTCCTTGCACCTCTTCTCTTCTCTTCTCTTCTCTTCTCTTCTCTTCTCTTCTCTTCTCTTCTCTTCTCTTCTCTTCTCTTCTCTTGATTGTTGTGTCTTGTCCTATCTCATTTTGTGTCCTGTCCTATTTTCTCTTTGTCTTGTCTCTTGTTTTCTCAGTCTTGTTTATTCTCTTCTGTTCACATTTATCTTTTCTTTTCTTGTCATCTTGTCTCATCTTGTCTCATCCTTGTTTTCTGTTCTTGCCTCATCTTTTCTTGTTTCATCTCATCTTCTGTCCTCTCCTCATCCTTCTCTTTGTCTCATCCTCTCTCTTCCTTATTTTGTCTTATCTTGTCTCTTTTTTTCTTCTCCTGGTCTCATTTTATCTGTTCTCATCATTTTTGTTTCATCTCTTGTCTTCACCTCTCCTCCCCATCTTGTCTCCTCTACTTGTCTTATTTTTTCATTTCTTCTCTCCTCGTCTCATCTTCTCTTTTCCTCTATTCTCTTCTTGCCATTTGTCTTGTCTTATTTAGTCTTGTCTCTTGTCTTCTTTTTTTCCTCTCCCACCTTGTCTGGCCTTTTCTTGTCCCTTGTCTCATCTCATTTTGTCTTTTCCCATATTGTCTCTTCTCTCTTCTTGTCATTTTTCTTGTTTTGTCTCATTTTTGTATCTCGTCTTCTCCCCCTTTTCTAGTCTCTTCTTGTCTCTCATCTCATTTTGTCTAATCTCTTGTCTTACCATCTAGTTTCTTCTTGTCTCCTCTGCAGTTGGCTGCTCTGTTATACCTCTGTTTTGACTCCACATTCATATCTCTGCTGTGCTGGTTAAGTGAGGGTGATGGCATAAAGGCTGCTGTAAGACGTCTTTCTCTGTCTTAAGGAAGAGGAGGACTAAATCTGAGCGGATGACAGGTTTCCACTGGGGACCAAAGCTTAGAGACTTTCCTCTGCCTTGACTCACAATGCTTTCATCCACTTCAAGCTTTGTGTGGATTTTCCCATTAGCAGTAGGGTCAGTGTGGGTAGCTTAAAGATTTTAACTCTATTTTATATAATTACCTCATACAAAAATTTGAACAGTAGTGTAAATACAAAAAATATATATATATATATATATATATATATATATATATATATATATATATATATATATATATATATATACTGTATGTATTTATATGTCTGCTGCATACTTCTGAAGAGGAAGCTTGTCTTTCTGAGGATGATCACATCCTTTTATAACCCATTATCCATTATCCATTACAGAAGAAAGTATGACAGCTGCTCTCAGCACTATATGTTCTCATAATTCTAAGGTGACCTTGTATATGGTGCATCATCAAATGGCATCATAGCATCATTTGGGGAACATTCTTCGAGCCTGAAATAATATCTTCCACATTAGTCCAACACATATGGTCACTGATAATTTTTATGGGGTGTGTGACAGTTCACTGGGAAATTTAGTGAAGTCAGATCACCTCCCTTGCCAAACACTCGCTCAGTGTGTGTGAGAGGACCGCCGTTCTGATAACCCCTCTTGAGCTCTTGGCATCCTGTAACACAGCGGAGGCTCGACTGCAGTGTGACAACAGCTTAGAGCAAGAAGAGAACGCTGATGCTCACAAACACACACTACAGAGCCGGATTAGCCCTTTATCATCTCTGACAGACTGAAAACTTTTATTTATTAGTTATTGTCTTTTTCTCCCTCCCCTATATGTCTTTGTGCTATTGGTGCACATTCAGAATCAGAGTTTCAGAAGCTACTTTAAAACTGCAGCTCGTCAAGCTACAGACTAGTCTTGATTAGCATGACTAAAATACAGTCACTATTCCCTACAAAAAATATATTTTCAAGGATATAATTAGTTATCATTGGTTATCATAATATTATTTTCATTTAAACAGAATTTGAACAAATCAATTTACAATAAATATAATAAAAAAAGAACATTTTAAATCACTAAACTGGCAAAATTCAATTTAAGTATTTGTATAGCGCTTTTTACAAAACAAATCGTTGCAAAGCAACTTTACAGAAAATTAAGTTTCTACAATATTTAGTAGTAGCTTATCAGTGGTGACTCTCAGTTTATGTACATATGGCAGAAATGTACGGAAAAAATCAATTAAAGACGTAGTCAAACAGACGATGAACACTATTAACAACAATTATTATATGATGCAATCAAACTTATAGCAAAATTTGGTAGTTCTGTATATTGTTTCAGGGTTAGCATCATCTGAGGTCCTCTGAAGGGTTGGCATCATCTCTTCTCAGGTGTTCTGGATCCAGATTGGAGCTTGTGTAAATCCTAGTTACCACGGGATGTAAATCCCGTGGCAAAACAGAGAAACAAATAGAGACATAATTAGTGTAGCTGTTGTTCCAACCAAGTAAAATTCATTAGTTTAACCCAAGCTAAAGAATAATAATGCACATTTGATCAGATATAACTGCATTACAAGATTATGAGATGCATTATTTGAATGCTTGGCCAAAGAGATGTGTTTTTAATCTAGATTTAAACAGAGAGAGTGTGTTTGAACCCCGAACATTATCAAGAAGGCTATTCCAGAGTTTTGGAGCCAAATGTGAAAAAGCTCTACCTCATTTAGTGGACTTTGCTATCCTAGGTACTACCAAAAGTCCAGAGTTTTGTGACCTTAGGGAGCGTGATGGATTGTAGCGTGGTAGAAGACTAGTTAGGTACGTAGGAGCTAAACCATTAAGGCCCTTATAGGTCAGTAATAATATTTTGAAACTGATATGGAACTTAATAGGTAGCCAGTGCAAAGACTGTAGAATTGGGGTAATATGATCATATTTTCTTGACCTGGTAAGGACTCTAGCCGCTGCATTTTGGACTAGCTGTAGCTTGTTTATTGAAGATGAAGGACAGCCACCTAGCAGTGCATTATAATAGTCCAGTCTAGAGGTCATGAATGCATGAACTATATTTCTGCATCAGAAACAGGTAACATGTTTCATAGCTTGGCAAAGTTTCTAAGAGGGAAGAATGCTGTTTTTGTAACATGGGAAATATGGTTTTCAATAGACAAGTTGCTGTCTAATGTAACACACAGATTTTGACTGTAGAGGAAGTAACAGTACATCCGTCTAGTTGCAAATTGTAATCTACGAGATTCTGTGTACTGTATTTTGGTCTTATCCGAATTTAATAGGAGAAAATTATTGGTCATCCAATCTTTTACATTTTTAATGCACTCTGTTATCTTAGATAATTTAGAAGTTTCATCTGGTCTTGTTGAGATATATAGTTGAGTATCGTCATCTTAACAGTGGAAACTAATCCCATATTTTCTAATAATATTACCAAGGGGCAACATGTATATTGAAAATAGCAGAGGACCTAGGACAGATCCTTGTGGCACTCCATATTTTACTGATGATGAATGAGATGACTCTCCATTTAAATAAACAAAGTGGTAGCCATTGGACGGGTAGGATCTAACCAAAGTGAATCAAACTCAGATAAATTGCTGATTTTTATGATTCTTTTAAACATGCCATGTGAATGAACCAATAAATCAAATTTTCCAAATAATGCAAAATGTGTTTATCAACAAGTAGTGTAGGCAAAACCCCCATATCTCTATATAACAGCTGAAAATCACACTGCTGAAAAAATGTGGTTAATTAGTAGCCTCACCACTTATAGTTAGTTCCTCCTCAGCACTGCTCATAATACTGCAGTCAGGAGGGTTAAAGCAGAGGACGTCTCTCGGGAATATTCAAAGCATCTGATGTAATCAGTCAATAACTTCGTCACACACACACAGTCTACCAGGAGCAATATACAGGAGACTTTGAGGCCTCAGAAGATGTCAAAGTTGTTTTATGACAAGACAGAAAGTGAGGCTGGAGAGGGTTTTCGTTTGCAGTTGTTTTCAAGAGCAGAAAATATTCGCGAGCATTTAATCTCTACTTACTGACATTCACATGTGAGCAGATCATTCTATAAATGCAAGTGCTTGCATGTACATTGACAATTGCACATTCAGTAGGGATTTCATGTGAATCTTTCAGACAGCTGCCTGCTCGTTGTGTAAGGGGTGACACACAGGGGCCCAAGGGGACCCCTGACCTATTTACATCCCCTACCCCACTGGTCACACACAGCCACACACACAAACACTGAGTCTGTCACATTTCTACACAAAAACATACACAAATTAACCTTCCTGGGGATTTGTACCTAAAATAAGGGAAAATGTGTGAGAATGGCTGTGGAAGACTAAACTAAGATCATCACATTAGTAGTGGTCCACTATTAAGGAACAGAGAAAATGTTTAGTAGTTTAGTAGAGGGAAGTAACATTTAAGTTGAAATGGCCAAGTTTAAATGTTAATTAGGAATGGCAATAATCTCAAGGTGGCCAAATATAATTCAACTAGTTGTCCTAGTCAAGATATAAGTCTATCATGTGTTCCCTCTGTTGTTCTGCTTTTGGCACTTTCAAATGGCAATTTGACTTTCACATTCAAAAAGTACAAGAAACTTTAATATTCAGTAGGCAATGAGGCCCAATTTACTCTTAAAGGAATAGTTAAAAAAAAAAAAAAATCTGTCAGCATTTACTCACCATTGAGCTTTTCTAAACATGTATGACTTTATTTCTTCTGTGGAATTTTTTTTTTTAAAGAACTACTTTTTTTTTTTCATACAGTCAAAGGCAATATGGTCCAAACTGACATTGAATTGGACCCAACTGACTTTATTGTTTTGACATCTAAAAATTGGAGACATTCCTCAAAATGTTTTGTGTGTTTTCCACAGAAGAAAGAAAGTTCTACAGTACTGGTATGAATTGATACTTCTAATTTTTGAGTGAACTGTCATTTTAATTACCCATCATGCAATGCAGTATTCTTCAAAACAGATACATATACAGTATTCCCTAATGACAATGAAATCCCCACATCACTGCAGCTTCAGTGTTTAGATGGTACAAGTAATTCTTTAAAGTGTAATGGTTCTTGAATGCACCTCAATGCAGTAAATCAGATGCTGAATGTAAAGTCGCTGTTTTATGAATATGCTTCATGCTTTGGGCTTTATATGATTTGTCGTACTGGGATTCTGCTCTGTACTGGACTGGTGAAGTGATAAAGTACATATGCTTCACACAATTTGGTGTTTAGGAAACCAAGTCAAGAAACTCCTCACCATATGAACATTTAGGGCTCTTTCAGCTCTGTAATAAGTTATGTCTATTTAATAAAACTATAGTAACTTATATTAAGTAACATATACCTTTTACTAAAACAGGAAAAAATATGGATTGTTGTTGTTGTTGTTGTTTTGTTTTGCTGTTTTATTTTCTTACTCTGGTGTGAAACATCACCTGTATTAGCACAAATGAGGAAGACGCAGGCAGACAAGATCAACAGTTTTCTTCTGGCTGCCCCTTTTGCTTTGGTGCAGGGGCACTTAGACTGAACAAGTGAGCCGTGTGTGTGTGTGTGTGTGTGTGTGTGTGTGTGTGTGTGTGTGTGGGCATGTGTGCGCGTGCGCGTGGTGTGTGTGTGTGTGTGTGTGTGTGAGCGGACATGGCTTGTGTTTTGTGTGTGTGTGTGGCTCACGTGTCCATGCCTGCGCTTTGTATGGCCGGAACATTAAAGTCATATGAAGAAAGTAGCTCCTCCTTGTCTTATGCTTTTCATGTCAATGTGTCTTTTATAACACACACACAGTAACATTTATAAGGTCATTTGAGTGAAGGCTAAAACACTGTGTGATCCTTGTCTTATTGCTTTTCATTGTAAATGTTTTCTGTCAAATATTTTTCTTGCACCAAAAACAGTAATCACTCATTAAAAAACCATACCATGCACATTCTGAAGTTTTGAATTAAAAATAATAACCAAAAACAGTAATTTTGTAGTAAATGACCATTTTTCACTCTTTCTGAAGTTTGACCATGCAGAATTTTTGGATCTGAATTAAAAATAATAGTCTTTCTACTTCAAAATTCCACTTTTAATTAATTGTGTTACTTGCCATATCTTTGCAATTATTCATGAAATTTACTGGCACTTTCTGAGTGAAAATTGTTTCACCACCATTTTTTAAAAAAAAATTCCAGAGTAGAAAACTTTAAAAAAATATAGAAAATATTGTAGTGTAGAAAATATTTCTTTAATATATTTTGGTGGACATTTGTTTTGTGTGGATATATCCGTACAATCATTATTCATTTATTTTACCATGAAGAATAAGCGCAGGGTAATGGCTGGTTCACGATTAGCCAAATATCCATGCAACTCCCACTAGGGGGCAACATGCAACAATTGTACGTGAGACAGTGGAAATGCCGTTTTAGAATTCAACATGCTATTTTTGACACAGTACTTTTAAGACTTATATATGTAAATGATCTCTGTTATGACTGATTCACTCATTTGCATAATTAGACATTTATCAAGGTTGGTCAAGTTACTGGATAAACGTTACAATTTAAATGTGGAGAGTTACATGTTAAAGGGGACATTGGATGCCCATTTTCCACAAGTTGGTATCATTCTTTACGGTCTTCATGAAATGTCTGTAACATACTTTGTTTAAAATTCCTAAATAGTCGTGTCAAAAACAGCTCTGCTCACAGCGACCCGTTTCGGTGCATGTCTCTTTAAATGATAATGAGCTACTGCTCACCCCACCCCTGCATGAATTGCTGGCTTTGACTCCATATATGGCTCCATATATGGCTCATAGTTCATCTTATTGAAGTATCTAGCTGTCTACATAGAAACCGGCTGCAAATTGAAGCAGCTCGCTGGATGACAGTTTCAGACTCAGACAGCCCATAACAAACTGGCTGCGTGTTTTCTTTTCAGCTTTTCTGAGCTGACAGACACACCAGAAATCTAACTAAATGCAAAAAAAAAAAAAAAAAAAAAAAAAAAGTGAAAATTTCATCTGATGTCCCCTTTTATAAGCTTGTAGTTGTGATGTCATGACAATTTCTGAATGATGCTTTCATGCAGCTTAGTTCAATTCTATTTGGTACTTTAACAAAGTAAAAAAGGTCAAATTTTGATTCTGATGTTAATGAACCAAATTTTCCATTGGACAAAAAGTGGCGACCTAACACAGTACCACAGTTGTTTATGATACACATTTTTGATGGTTTTATGCTTTTGACTGAGGAGAACCTTTGTCTATATAGTATATCAAACATAGTAGATCGCATAAGAAGACACAAAAAAAATCCTGTTTCCAAACCTTTAAGCTTGCAGTTCAACTATGACCTTGTACAGTAAATAGTTTTTCTGTGGTTCCCATGTAAGTTTAGCACCCAGAGATAGAGGCCAGTGCTTTGGAGTTTAATATGTACGCATGCAGATCTCAGCTCCAATATGAGTCATAGTGGCAGATAAATGGGTCAGAGCACAGACACAAACAAATAACCACCCTGGAGGAAATAAATGTTATACCTTACTCATGGGCAGTGCAAAGCTCAAAACACATGGTTACTATCAGACAAATATTTGTTTAGGTGGACGGAGAAAGTGAGAAAGTGCAAACAGTCAGTAAGTTACATACCTGCAAATAAAAACACGATTTCTGTAATAAGTAGAATGTTTGACAGAACGTTCATCTTTTCCATTCAATCAATGCAAATATGACCGTGAGCTCACAAGTTCTATATTTCTACTCTTCAGAAGTAATACAATAGCTTTGTGTGAGGAAAATTCAAATTGAAGTCATTGTTCACTGAAAATCTCATTTGCAATTCTGCATATTCAATCTTGCAGGATTGTGATTGGTTATGTAACGGCTGGACAAATCAGACATTATTATTTGTTATATTTTGTTCCTGTGGCTCAGTGGTAGAGCATTGAGTTAGCAGTGCAAAAGGTCATTTCCCAAGTAACAAATGAAAATAAAAAAAATAAAAAAATGTTAGCCTGAATGCACTGTAAGTCGCTTTGGATAAAAGTGTCTGCTAAATGCATAAATGTAAATGTAAATTTAACAAATAATCCAACAGACCCCTCACACAACAACTGAACTGGGTGTTGGGATGCCTGTGAAGCCACACCTAACAACCAAAGGCAGAACAGGCCTCTGGTTACCATAGCAGAAAGGAAACATTAAAAGATAAGACAAGATAAGAAAGTTAATAACAGTTGATATATAATATTACACTGAATGTTTGCTGGACGAACAGGTTAGTCAATTTCAATATTAAATCTGCTATTGTTACTTCTGGCAGGTGAGATAAATCATTATAATAAACAATAATTAATTGTAATTACTTATATACATTTATCTTTTGAGCTAATTTGCTACAGTTACAAAAAGTGAGAACCAATGATGGTATCATTAACGTCAAACCTGGCAAGAAGGCTATGAATTTGCAAGACTGAAAGCACATTATTGAACAACATGAGGGTGGGTTAATGAATTTTCATTTTTGGCTGAGCTATTACTTAACCAGTACTCATACATATTATATGCACATATACCTGCCCCCGCATACTGGCCCTTGCATTTTTGTCTTTCCTGTCTTTCTCTTTCACTATTTCTTTGTCTCTCCTTATCTTCTAGAAATGCGTAACACGCAAACACAGGGGTATTCCAGGCCTTGTGTCGACTGCCAGTTCACTGGAAACACAATTGCAGCTGACAGTTATGTGTGTCATGAGGACAACGGCACAGTAGGGCAGAGATGGCAAACACACAAATCCACCATACAACACATAAACAGAAACGTCTTCATTCCCAGATTTATTTACACACACACAAAGACATTTAATTTGGAAAACTGAAATGTTTTGGAACCATTCACACCCACACAACGCTTACAGTCGAACAGAGGGCTAAACCAGTAAATCCTCAGAACGTCAAGCTGAACTGAGAGAGGTTATTAATACGAGACAGACGGCTGGCATAATGCCCCAAATGCTATTTAAAAGGGCCAAGTCCGGCTCTGAGTCTTTTGGACGGAGGGGAATATTACTAAATAATGAGAGGGAAAACAAAGAAAAATAATTCTACACTCATTCATGTGGAAAGTGCTTTCAAGATGTACTTTTTATCTAGACTTGTATTATGTGGGAATTAAACCCACAACCTTAGTATTGCTAGTGCAACACTACCAACTGAGCAACAGGAATAAAATACATAAAAAGCTTGAAAAACAGAACAACCTTGGCATCTACTCCTTTTGCCCCTGCATGATGGCAACACTCTGGTCTGACCTCCCCTCCACTCTCCTCTTCATGTACCTGGCTCTTTTTATAGCAGGCCATATTCATTAATAGAGAAGGTTCCTCCCTGGAGAACAAAGCTCATTAAAGAACTGCACATCCTTTGGGTGCTCTCTGGATCCACGTTTGGGATCTTTCTCTGGCAGGTCGGCACCTTTTCCCGATTTGGACAGCTTTGGCAAGAATTCCCCACCTCAATCTCCACTCTTTCCTAACTTAACTACTCCACAGAGAATGTAGGACAGAGAAACATCCGTCTCTTAATGAGTTTTGCTAATGCAAGCCATTTGCCATGTCATCTCTACAAACACAATGCAACGTTTCCTTCATTATGACATCAAGATATATTAAACTTTTCAATGCACAGTCGAAGATTGGATAAGCTCATATCTTTGTTTGCTTAATCATGGTAGATAATAAGACAAATTTTGAATTGACTGGGCACTTTTAAGAAAAAAGGTTTAAAGCTGTCACTGGGGCGGTACCTTTTCAAAAAGTACTAGTATTTACCATTTAGGTACTACATGTCATTTAATTTTAGGTACTAATATGTAACTTCAGGTACCAATATGTACTCATTTGTGCTAATAACTGTAGGTACTAATATGTGCCTTCAAAGTACTAATATACACCCTTTAGTGGTAAATAGGGTACAACGATGTACCTTTTAAAACTGTACTGTCCCAATGGCAGTGAAAGTGGAATTTTAAGATTCTTTAGCTTAACTGGCAGAACTTTGCATTAGCAATGCCAAGGCTGTGGGTTCAAATCCCAGGAAACACACAAATTGTATACTTTGAATGCACTGTAAAAGGCCATTCATACAGAATACATTTTGCACTGAATTTGAATTGTTAACAATATTGTTAACAATACCTGTCGATTAAAAACTGTATTTTAAAAGCTGTATTTGGCACAGATAATACCATGTTGCACTGAGCAGCCATATTGGATTCTGAAGTTAGAGTTGTTGCAATTTCTCCAAGATTCCAAGTCAGAACAACTTGGAGGGCGTTCCAATTAAAAGTTCCTACTGGGAACATGGAATTTCCAGCTTCTGAGTACAAATCGAATGCGCCTCAACTTCAGTGCATCAACAGAGAAGAAACAGTAGTAATAAATTTTTTATTAGCACTTATGTTTGTCTGTGTCACAATAAACTCAGTGGTGTCCACAGTACTATCCAGCCTCTATTTGTGGACATACTGTGGTGTTATCTGTGCATAACGCCACTTTTTATGTGTTTTTAATCAACTGGTATTGCTAACAATGGATGCGCCCTTCTTGGTTATCTGACTTCTCTACTAGAACACGATCCACTTGAGTGTGATTTCATTCCCAGCTCCAACCAACTTCTGAGGTAAATTAAACACAGCATCAGAAGGCATTCCAGTTAAAAGTTCCAACTTCCGAGTACAAATTTTATCTTGAATGTTGCATTTTTAGAACAACATGTTTCACGTGAGGCACTGCAGACACAAGCACAGCTGTCAAACTGGTGCATGTTTATATGGAAAGAAAATGGAAAAGTAGCACAGAATGCATGTGTTTTCATTTTGGAAAGCAAAGTACCTGTCAGTTGAATACATGTAAATGTAATCTCGAAGTACAGCAGCTGTATTGACATATTGACAAATTTAAACTCAGATCTATTACGCAGCATACAGGATTCCTTTGTGATGGCCTGTAACATGTTACTCTTTGAGCTGGTGTCAAATAATTGGCTGTACATTATGTGGTTGCAATTGCCAGCATGTCATCCTTGTGTGTGTTATTCACTGTGCGTTGAGGGATTTCTATCATTATCACTGAACAATTATATTCTAAATATAACTGTGACGCACACACATGCACAGTGACCCTCAGGCCTATAAAGTGTATTGCAGTGTATAGAGGAGCTAAAGTATGTAGATAACCCAAATTCATCAGCGTCAGTGCAAAAAAGACACATGATGTTTTAAAAACAGAAGACTGGGTGCCTTAAATAAAAACGTAAAAGGCCTCAACTATCTACCCTGTTTAAGCACACTCTATGCCACCCAGCTCTAAAACATAAACTAGTTTAAATAACTAAATTAATATTAAAATCATCCCACATAATTATATTTATTTATATCACCAGCTTAAACTTTGGGGTGAGTTGTAACACTGTGTTTAGTCAATTTTTAAATGGGCTATAGGAGTCAAATCACTATCATACATGACCACCACCCTCATGAACTTATAAGACTCTGTAAATATATATAAATGTAAAAGGATATACAGGGAAATTTTTTTTGGAAGAGTATTAGAAACTACATAGCACACATAGCACATCTTCCACCTAGTTAAAATAAAATGTCTTACTCCACTTACCGCCATAATTCTGATTGCTATATGGAGAGCATAGAGTATATTTTAATGGTTATATATATATATATATATATATATATATATATATATATATATATATATATAATATATATATATATATATATATATATATATATATAAGCAAAATAAATACAGTAAATTAATAATAATAATAAAAAAGTGAAGATGAGTAACAAGTCTTCAGTGTTGTTAATTCCTAAAACTAACTTTTAACTAAAACTAAAATGAAAAAAAAAATCCATTTTGTTAACTGAAATAAAGCTGAAATAAAATAAAATAAAATGAAAAACTTAAAATGGATGAAAAACTTAAACTTAAAAGATTAAACTTAAAAAAGAGAGAGAGAGAAATGATGCCCTGGCTAACTAACTAAAATGAAATTAAAGCTAAATAGAAATATAATAATAATAATAGTAATAATAACAAATAATAATTAGAATAAGAAATACATAAGAATTCATCCATCTATCTATCTATCTATCTATCTATCTATCTATCTATCTATCTATCTATCTATCTATCCTGAATGGACCTACAAGTAAACCATATCGTGTTCATAGCTGTGACAATTTAAAACTTCCTATTTCAACAGGAAATTCATGAACACAGGAAATAAAACTGTACTCGTCAAGGAATTGCACAGAAATTTTAAAAATGCATCAGATCAACCCAGTTTTTGTAGTCTATTTGGTTATTTAGCACACAAGCCCGTTTCAACCTAGTGCTTGGAATAATCTGTTTATCGAAGGCCTCTGGCGGAGATACTGTAATAGTGTATAAAAGCAGCTTGAATCTGTGCTCACATGAAAGCTTCTGGGGGTAGCCGAGCGAAAGAGAGAGAGGTGGGGTTAGAAAGCTCGCCCTGTGCTGCGGGCGTGTGCTAAAAACAGGCCTGTTGTTCCATGCTTTCAGGATCAATATGAGAACAGAGTGAGCTATGAAGAGCCAAAGATTAAAAGGCGTATATCCCACTGATGGGCCCATCACTCATTCTTGAGGGAATTACGTATTGATTTGGATGAAAATATAATTGTTTTTGTGGGCGAGGCTGCGTTTTTGTGTGTGAGCTCTGCAACTTTTTGGAAAAAGTAATAGTCTACAAGTATGAAATATTGCTATTCATGATCTTTACAAAACATGCAGGTTTTAACAGACCGATCTTTACAAAACTAATGTTTACTTTACCTAACAGATATGAGAATTACGAGCTCCTGTAAAAAAATGTTTAAATACATTTTAATTAATATATGGCCTATAACAGTGACTTTTTAGTGACTATTTTGTTAGTTTATCATTACGCCAGTAGATGGCGACAACTGTCGTTATTAGCTAGTCATTGAATAAACAACCATTATTCATTCAGGAACAAATGTGTTTCTGGGATACTCAAAACTTGCAAGGCTTGTTTGCGTTTCTGCAGTACTGGGACACAGACCTCCCATCCCAAAAATTTCCCCATATTTTGATAATATTATGTATAAAGACACATCTCTTCCATCCACACTCAACCCTCTAACACTTGGACGCTCTATTTTATTTCTATTCTATCCACTTGATAATCCAGTGCTCCAAGCTGGCTTTTTGATAAACACTTGTGCTTTCAGCTTTTCTTTATTGTGATTCTCAATGGGACTAGAGATTTGCCATTACAAGACATTCCAAATTGGTCAGATCCTATTAAAAGTTAGCTTGAGCCTGCTCATGTCTGAAAGAGAGAAGTGTCACGGGCCAAACTTAAACCCAGCTCACCGGGGAAAAACAAAACATGGTGTGTGTCAAACGGTAATATGGTCATTTATGGAGAAACATACCTTGAATTAAACATGAGGGATATTAGAAACTCTTCAGTTCATGAACCTCCACCAGCATTTGTGAGCTGGGTTTAAGTTTGGCCAGTGACACTTCTCTCTTTCAGACATGAGCAGGCTCAAGTTAACTTTTAATAGGATCTGACCAATTTGGGTAAGTCTTGTAATGGCAAATCTGCTGTTGAAAAACCCTCATATACCTGAGAATCAGAGGATTTTATCAAAAAAGGGCACATAAAAATTACAATTCCAGAGACAAAGACAACTGTCACTCTTTATAATAACTATTTTGTGCACTGTAAAAAAATGACAGTGATTTTAACAGTACAAAACTGTAAAAATGCTACAGCAAAAACCTGTTAAATGGTTAACGGTAAGTTCCCCTACTATATACGATGAAAAACTGTACTAGACATTGCATTTTACTGTAGTATACTGTTTTTGGAAGTGAAAAAGAATGTATAATTTACAGTGAATAACCATAAATTGACATTCAAAGAATTCCCTTTTACATTTAAAATTTGTTGTTTTTTGTTGTTGAAATAAATGTTTCTTCTTAGTTTTTTCTTATCAGTTTTGTACATTAGGGTTGTGTATTAATGTTTATTGCATTATTTAAGTTTCATGTGTGTTACCATGATGGTGTTTAGTGTTTGTGTGAATAACACTGTGCACCTTCTATATATGTTAATATTTAAAAGCTGCTTGTTATAGGCTTTGGTTGATCATGTGACTCTCATCGTCACCTGCTTTTGGTGGTGATCAGTGTATTACAAATGTACAAAGCAGATTTCAGTACTTCAGGAGGTTGGTATATTAACATTATATCAGAAATTACGGTATTTAAATGTAAATTCAAGTTAAAACAGTAAAGCCTAAAATGTTACTACCATATTTTTTACAGTAAAATTCTGGCAACCACAGCTGCCGGTGTTTTACTGTAAATTTTAATCTTTTTTCTTTTTTCTTTTTTTTTTTTACAGTGTATAGTAATAGAAGGAATTAAAAATGTGTATATGTTTATGCAAGTACATAAACATATCTATAGCAATACAGCTATAGCATCTATCTATATAAATCTATAGCAAAATTATTGGTCAAAATAATGTGTGTATACAGTATATATATATATATATATATATATATATATATATATATATATATATATATATATATATATATATAAGAATAAAATAAAAAAAAATAAATCAGTTCAAGGTAAACAAAGTAGTAAAAACTACAAAAGACTTTTAATGTTTTTGAAAAGTTCTTTTGTAGTTTTACTACTTTATAATATATTATATATATATATATATATATATATATATATATATATATATATATATATATTTATATGGTATTGACACATTAAAGAATAACTACTGTATTTCTTTTGTAACAACTGTAACTTTCACACTGCATTAAACACTCTGAGTTTGTTCTCATTACATCCAAGTAATAATTACCTCCCAAGGAATAAAGAGTCAGCGAGAGGGAACTCAACCAGATCAGGTTAGGTAGCTTTTGTTTTTCATCAAACCTTGAATGATAATTGCAAACAATGGGACTGCTTAGTCATGTTTACACCATTACATTATTACATTCTTTTAATGTCATTATTGTGGTAAAATTTATCAGATTACATAATGATAAGCACTTAAAGCAAATGAAATTGCAGAACATTATAACACACTTAGAGTACAATTTATAAGCTACTACCAGCATAAAAGCTTTGAATTACATCTGCTCTAAAGATGTATCGATTAAAAGAACAGGCTATAAACCTGCTTTGATCTTCCCCTCTTTATCCATGTCGGCCAATATAAATGTGTGCTGGTATCCATGGAGAGCTCGTCATTGTCATTGGTCACTGGTCATTATTTTGTCAAGAGCCCTAGTTACCCTTAGTAGCCATCTGGGTGACAGAGGAGTCTGAATAACAAACTAAAGAGAAGACATTGTGTGCATCTCTGAGTAACTACAGCCCTGAGGGCTCACACATGCTCTTCATTTAGTTAAAACTAAGATTACTTTGGATTATTCACTGTTTTTTCTCCGTATTGCATTACATTTAGGATCAAACTTTTTTCACTTTCTAGCACTGGAAGATGAATCCCATTTCTTAGTTTGAAATCTGTCACTTTTCAGGACTGGCATTAAGCCGGACAGACTTTACAGTAAGTTTTTTATGATTTTTTTACCATTATGAACTACTTATGCCTCAGACCTTATCATAATTTGTATGTAAAAAGGATTTTTGTTTAATGAGAGCACTTCAACAAATGCTGCTGTGTCTTAGTGGTGCGCACTAAAGCCTTTTTAATCCGAGACTGTCATTGAAGCTCTTGATGTGTGTGTGGGGGGGGGAAAGCAGTTTTTCCCATTAATGTGCCTTTGACCATTTAACGATTTGACTGAAGATGAGGAATTTATTTCAAATGGTCGTAATGATCGCTAATTAAAATAGGTATATTAAAATGATTTTCCTGTCCTTGCTGGTATCCATTTATGATAGAGACTAATTGCTCTTCATGGCCTCTTCAAACTTAATACAATCTGCTGGTGATATCTTAGCTGATGAGTAATATGCACTGCTGAAAAAAAAAACAGAATCATTATCATGTTTCATAATCCTTCATTTTTTTTAAATTGTTTTTGTTTTTAAAATTTTCATGCTTTAAGGTTCTTTATGGTTAATATTTATATATAATATTTTATAATATTATAGTTAACATGAAATCAGAATTGATCCTATTTGCTTGCGTCTGGTTTTATTGTGAATGATTCATCAGTGCACATTATTGCAAAAAAATAAATAAAATAAAATAAAAAAAATTCTCAGTTGATCAATTTTTTTTTTTTTTTTGTTAAATATCCTGTTTTGGTCAGAAATGCATTATAATGCAGAAGAAAAAAAAGATTGTGAAGGCGGTTGATTTTAATGTGTCACTGGTTATGTGAACACAGATCTGAACTTTTCTCTGAGATTAGAAAAACAAATATTAGCTTTGATAGCTCTGACTTAATCATTAATAGAGATTTCATATGTGATGTGCAAAGGCATGAATAAACTGGTCTAAAGTAAATATTACCACAGAGATCTGGTATATGAGCAGAAGGGAGATGATAGAGAGAAGGAGGAATATTTTACTGACAAAAACATATTAAGATCAGTACTTTGATTAAAGAGAGTTTAAGGGAAGATTTAGAAAATCAAAGAGTTGATATAGAGGTGTTCATTATTGATTATCAAGTGATTATGATAACATTTCACTTTACATGCACAATAATACCTGTGGAAGCTTGTTTTATAGTAAAACAGTGAAAAATAATAACACCACCTATCACACAAAAAATCTGTCTTTTTTTGCTCACAATTATGAGAAGTCAGAATTGTAATATAAAAAGTCACAATTACCTTTTTTATGACCAGCTTAGCAAGTCATCTTACTAATTGATATACACAATTTTTAAACCAAATTACAGTAGAATTCAGGCTTGCAAATACTTCAGTAATATTGTCTGATAGCAAAACCCCCTGTCCATAGAGTTAAACTGATCTGAGGATCTTTTCTGTGACTATATAAACTTATATAGGACAGTGAAAAATGCTTTACTTAATTTAGATTGGTTTATTATGTATCAGCAACCCTGATCAGTTACACCAAGGCCGACAAAATGTGATTAAAGACCAGACACCGATAGTTTATATGTAATCAATTACAAGCTAATAGGCCCGATGGAACAGAGAGATTAGAGTTTTATCGGGCAAGTGCTTCTATTTTGATTTATTCAAGTCCATTACTCATTCACAATGACCCAAACAGACTGAAAGCAGCTTCCTCATATACAGTATAACTGATGAACATCATCAAAGAATTGCATCACCAAACCTTGTATCTCTTATCCTGCTGTGGTCCTGTCTCTTTCTCTTGAATCCTTGATGTTGGAAAGGCCTGTTGCATAAAAGTGTTCTGCCCATGTTACATGTGTCTTTAAAAACTTTTTACAAATTATTGGGTGTGTAAGTAATGTAAGATTGCCATTCTGCTGAAGACCAAATTGTTTTAATTGTCAAATTTTCACAGAAGCCTGTCACTGGTTGTCCTTGGTAGTGTTTTCTATGTATGTATGTATTTATGTATGTTTGTATTTATTACACACTATTTTTAATTAGCTTTTATTTTTAAAGTTTTAGTTTGAGACATTTTGTTATGTGCTTTTGTCATTTTTAATAGTTTTGTTTATATATATATGTATATATGTTTATATATATAATATATATGTATATATGTTTATATATATAATATATAATATATATATATACATTTTTATTTAGGTTTATAGTAATTTTAGCAAGTTTTTATAGTAAGTTTACGTTTTTTCACAAATATCTATATTTTATTCGATTTCAGCTTTATTTAAATTAACAAAAACAATTTTAACAGATTTAGTTAACAATTGCAATGGAATAACAGACAGAAAAAGCTAAAGAAGTCTTTAATTTGATTAACTTTATCACATAACACTTTAATAATATATAAATATTAATTTCAATGTCTATGATAAGATAGGTCACTAGGTTTTGGAACAGAGCATTTATGTCCTTGAGTGACCTTGAAGAAACATGGGTCACTCTGGCAGCTGTCGATATAAAGGCTGAATTAATGATCAGACTCTAGATCAGATTTTTAGCAGAGAATGATAGTACAGTGTTCCCAACTATTCAGCCTTAAGAATCTCTTTAGCTGACCCAGTTGTCAAAAAGCAAATGGGGATTTGAGTGAATGAGATGCTTTGAATAATTATATTCTCTTGGCAAGTGGGATGGATGTGCTGAATATGGTTGTGCATAACAATAGAGTGAGTAACAAAGTCAAGCTTGACATCCCAGAGAGCCCATCGAGAGAATATACTCTATTTAATATGAGCGCTTCTGTATGTAGGTGGATGTGTTTTCCCCAGTACAGTGCTGGCCTACACATGGTTTATATTTTGGATTATGTATTTGAAAGACATTCTGCAAATAATGAATTTGTTGCTGATGTTTTGGTTTGAATGTGTGTTTTTTTGTTTGTTTTTTTGTATGTGCATGTGTACTGTACTGATGCATCTCATGAAAGACAGACCAGGGAAATATTTGAGAAACAGGAGAAACTGCAGAGACTGTAGGAATGAGCCAGTAACCTTTTTTGTATGCATATTAGCTGGGTCACCATGATTTGCACAATTTATGATTATTGGTACATTTGAACTTTATATACAACCGCTATAGTCGAGCGATATTGTCGCATGTTTCCGGTTTTGTCTTGTGTTTGAAGTTTTATGTTGTAGTCCTTGTTTTCTTGGTTTTCTGTGTAGTCCTTTTTTAGTTTAATTTTTGATTCCTTGCCCTTGATTGTGCCCCAAGTGTCCCTCGTTTCCTTGTTAACCCTTGTGTATTTAAGCCCTGGTTTCTCTGTGTTTGTTGTCAGTTGTTATACGAGTTTTGGTTCCCATGGATTCTGTTCCTGATTTGTTTTCTTTTGATTAATTTGCTTCCGCCCCTGAGTTCTCCTCCTCCGTGGTGGTCAACTGTTCTGCTGTAGTCTCTGGTTTCACTGTGGTTTCCTTTTCTGCCAGCTCCACCATGGCCTCCTGCCAGCTCCATTGTGGCTCTGCCGTGGTGGTCAACTGATCCCTAGTGGCCTTCAATGACTCTCAATGAGTGAGTCATTGAAACGATCACTCGACTGATTTCAAAACACTGTATCATTCAGATATGAAATAAGTGACTGAACTGAGTCACTCAAAAACAATGTGAAAGCACACACAGGTATAAGTTTTGTTTATGATGAAGCAAAAATGGGGAAAAGTAACAGACAATATTGTGTATAACATGCAAGTTAGTTAATAACTTCTTGTTCACTGAACTGTTGTATGAAAGCAATACTCATGCTGTTGGTCTGAATTTAGCTTGTTTTTTGTGTGTGTGTTTTGTTATGGTATTGCTTTTTATAATTTTTGTGATATCGGTTAAATATATTAATGAAATCATCATCAGGCATGCGTCGTGGAGACTGGTTGCCATGGCCCGGTGAGGTTCAGAGACGAGACGAAAGGAGGGCTGAAGCCAGATTGGCTGAGGGTCTGCAGAGACTCGACCACTAAAAAATAACAACCCAAAAACCTCAAAACAGAAAACAGCGCGCTACACAAAAAACACATCATCCACAAAAAAACATGCGCGAGAAAAAAAAAATCTCTAAAAAAAGAAATAGCATCAAATAATAGATTAAGCCATATCTGTTTCTTGTCAGGTAATCCCTGGAAAAGAGGACTCCATAGTTTGGGGCTGCGACCCTCAAACTATGATGTTGGTCACCCTGCTGCATCTTACAAGAAGACCCTATTACCCATCATCCCAATGGCAGGCAAGGAGACAGACAGTCACAGGTGAGACCAGGGTTTGGTTGTATTTTCTCACTATCTTCAAATTCAAAGTTTTAATAAGCAAAAACAGAGGAAGTGAGCATGAACAATTAAATATACAATGTTGACTGATACCAATAAACAAAAGAATCTCAAGTATATGGCAGAAACAATATAGTACAGATATTTTGTGCATCTCTAAATGGCATTTAAATATTACATTTCAGGTATTTTATCCAAAAAAACATACATAGCTGGATGCAACAACTCTGTATACCTCTGTCAGCCAAGCCTCTAATAATTCTTTTCAAAGAAAGTGTGATGTGCCAAGATGAAGCTAATCTCTTTAGTGCCTCATTATATAACATGGCTATCCAGCTCGTCTTCCCCTGTTTCCCAGCTACAGCTGTGGAACGTACCCCACTCTGCAGTTAGGCTGGGGTTGGCATGGATTTAAACAAGTAATGAGAGAATTTATTTCACTTAATACTTGACACAGCACAACTTCAAACAGAATGTGGAAAATGAATCCTTTGCAATTAAGATCTCTCCTTCAGGGTATGATCCTAAAAAGGAAGCTAGACGCCTCCCTCCTATTCTATAAATGTTTGATAAGAAACAGGGAATACGTTTACAGTTGAAGGAGCCCAAAGCAAAACGTCCCTACTATCACTGAAATACGTGTTCTTGGAAATCACATGTCTATGTTGTAAATGGTAAGTGTTTGCCATTTCAAAAAATTTGAGTTTGAGGCAGGGCATGAGGCATGTTTTTCTAAAATGTGTGGCAGATTGGACCACTGGTTAGCTAACATGATCAATGAGCAATACATTTGTTACAGTATTTATTAATTTTTGTTTAAGGTAATGAAAAAACAACTGTTCCTTGTTAGCTGAGGTCTATTAATTATATTAAGAGATTTTGGCTTTTTAACACTAAGATTAATTAGAAATAAATCATTTCATTTGTTAGTTTGTGATAACTAATGTAGTTAATTACAGTTAATAAATGGGACCTTATTGTAAAGTGTTACAAATAAAATGTGGGGTGAGCAAGAATATTTTGTCAAAAAATATTTTGTAAGGCTATCCGTTCGGCTGTACTTACAGTATCCACTAAGAGTTCATAACAAAAATTAAATATACTTTGGACTTAAAGGAATAGTTCACAAAATAATTAAATTTTGATGAAAATTCACTCATCATCAGGCTGTTTAAGATGTCGATGAGTTTATTTCTTCATCTGGACAGATTTAAAGAATTTTAGCACTACATTACTTGCACTACATTACCAGTGGATCCTCTTACAGTGAATGGGTGCCGTCAGAATGAGAGTCCAAACAGCTGATAAAAACATCACAATAATACACAAGCAATCCACACGACTCCAGTCCATCAATTAATGTCTTGCGAAGAGAAAAGCTGCATGTTTGCAAAAAAAAAAAAATTAATCATGAAGGCATTTTAACTTTAAATCATTGCTTCTGGACAAAAAATAAGCCCATAATCTTTTGTAACTCTTCCAGTGAAAATGTCCATCCCCTGTTGTTCTCACACATCAAAATCCACAGACAAATTTGTTTATAACTGTTAAATACCTGTTTTTGCTTGAAATCTCTGTTTTCTCTCCTGATTCAGACAAGACAAATATTCCCTGCAGAAAACAGCATTATGGACATTCAATGAATATATTAGCCACAATCAATCATCCTTTCACTTCACAAGACATTATGATGAATTTGTTTCTTATGCAGCTTGGGGTGGATTAATGGACTGAGTCATGTGGATTATTTGTGGATTATTGCTTTGTTTTTATCAGCTGTTTGGACTCTCATTTTGACGGCACCCATTTACTGCAGAGGCCACAGCTTTTAGACCTTCAGCTGAATAGTCCTGTTCTATACTAAGCAATGGATATATTATGAAAATATGTACATTAAATATTCAGTAAGTAGCATCTGAATCTGAACAGGCAAAATGTTAGGATTGTGTGAGAAGATCAAATTATGTTTTAGCATAATAGGATGATGGCGAGCATGTGTGTGTGTGCATATGTGTGCTGTATGAATGTGAATGTGGAGATTATCCCCCCTAATAAAAAAAGAATCAAACATTGTGTGTGTGTGTGTGTGTGTGTGTGTCAGTGTGTGTGTGTGTGTGTGTGTGTGTGTGCGTGCTGTGCGTGCGTGCGTGCGTGCGTGCGTGCGTGCGTGCGTGCGTGTGTGTGCACGCGTGTGTGTGTGTGTGTGTGTGTGTGTGTGTGTGTGTGTGTGTGCAGTGATGGACATCTCAGTTAACCGCACCAGTGAATCTGATGATGGGATAATCACATACACACACAGAGCCATCCATCCTCAAACACATACAAATGACTTAGTAAAAGATTTATTAGGTTTTAGCCCCCTACATTGATATGTTCATCTATTAATATATATTTACAATGTCTTCTTCTCAGATTTTCCTTTCTCAGATTTTCGAATAAAACATTTAAAGAGATGAATAAATGAGAGTGAAGGAGGAGGGCACTATAAGATTTAAAATGCAATGTAGTCAGTGTACCAAAGAAATTGTGAAAGGCGCGGTCATCTAACAGTTAAAGAGATCTGCTAATGAGACTGCAAGAGAAATCTCTCTCCTGCCTGTGCCCTTAAGCAAGACACATCTCAGGTATAGCTCCACTGGAACTGTCCATTCAATTAGTGAACTCAATGTTGCTTTGGATGACAAGCATCTGCTAAATAGCAAGGAAGAAACAAGAGAGACAGAAATAGACAGTGTTTTGACCGTCTCCCTCTCCCACAGTGCACCGTCTGCACTTCCTGTAACATCTACTGCAGCCTCCTTCTGTCTGTCTTTTCTGTCTCTCTGTGGACCTGAAGGGAGGTTGGTGGTTCTTCGTCTTTATGCTTGTTAGGCAGACAGCCTGTAGGCAACCAACTAGTGCCTACTTCACTTTACTTCCCCTTATTTCCTGATTTCCTTCTCTCTTTCTTTCTTTTCTGTATCACTCTTTGACAGAGACACTCTGTCTTTTATGTTTGTTTCCTCTTCTCATTCTTCTTTCCTCTTGTCTCCCATCTCCTCTTTCATTCTGTGAAACAGGAAGTTTTGAGCTGCCCATTGTAACATGTAATATATATATTACATAAAGGGTCACTATGACATATGATAAAAGAGTATATAAAACAATAAAAACAAAAAAAACCATAAAAAACCTTAAAAAAAAAAACTTAAAACAAAAAAAAAAAAATGTAATCCAAGTTGTTAGAAATGTAATCTTTGTTTTCTTTATGGATTGTAAATCATTTTTGAAATAACTTTCAAGAAAATATCTGGTGTTAATTAAAAAGTAACATATTTTCCTTACTTCATGTGCAGATGTTAATTACTACTTTCAAGGTACCACTTTATAAATAACATGAATTATTTATTCACAAATATCAATGAGTTTTTGGGGAGCCACACAACATGTTATTTTTCAACCTGAACTAACCTTGACTCATCATAAAAAGGTCAAATTATCTGATATTTTAAGAGATTTATTGACCTGGACAAACATTTCCTGTTGGTTGCACCACATGACATTTTCAAATAGGTTTTCTCATATATATATTTATTTTTATAATATGTAAATACATTTTATTTTCATTAATTTAATAAATTTAATTAACATTAAATTAATCATTATAATCAAAATACATTTTATTTTCATTAATTTAATTATTTTAATGAAGTTTTTATGATTCGTTATTTTCAGAAGTTGTATCATCCTGATTTTTTGTTTGCTCCCTCACAAAATATCAAAATTAATTTTATTCAGAAATGACATTACTCATGATGTATTCTCAGGTGTTTTCAAATCATTGTAGATATTAATTGCTTTAAAAAAAAATATTTGGTAATACAGCAAGTTTCCATTTGTAAATATAAGTTAATTGCATTAGTTAACATGAATTAACAACTAAACTTTTAAATTTAAATTAATATAATTAAAATATAATAATAAATAAATAAAAAATAAAAATCAAAAACAGTTCCCGTTTATATTAATTAACATAAACACAGATTAAAAAAAACAACAAAAAAAATTATCTAAGATTAATAAATACTTTAACAAATGTACCACTCATTTATTAATGTTAGTAAATGCTTAAACTAACATTAGTTATTGAGATACACTGAACAAAATTAGATACAGACAAAAAAAAAAAAAAAAAAAAAAACAGCATCATATCACCTAAGCAGTAGCGGTATCTCATTTCACCTTCTTCTTACAAACTTCTTCTCAACTCATTTTCTTTTACAACATACCACCCTTTGCCAACCTCAAACTAATTTACAGTCTCTTTCTGAGCATTTGAAACTGCTGTCTAGTGCGGTAGGTTGAAGAGATGAGGAGGGGTGTAAGATTTACTGTTTACCTCAGCACTGTCCTGACATGACCGTAGACAGCCAATCAGTGCTTGCTGGATATGGACAGCAAACTGCCGCACAAGACTGCCATGAAGCCAGCGTGCCTGTCTGAGCACTTTCTCAGCTGATCAAAACATCTGACCTCATGCTTTGACTGTCCTACTGTCACAGGAAACCAAAGTGATTTGGGGCATCTTTTGTCATGTGTATAAGGACTCACAAAGATGTGAAAACTTTGCAGTTGGCAATATGCCGTGACTTTTACGGCATTCATTTTTTCTCCCATTCACGTTGGGTCCGAGTCCACCTTGTTGACACAACTTTAACTTATCTTAATTTTACGTCTATGTCAAATTGGAGTACAACAGATTTGCCTACTATACAGTAGGAAAGTAAGCATATTTGGATGTGGCAGCCCCTGTGTGTCAAACCACTTATAAATGGCTGTAACAATAGATAAGGGAACACATACAGTACTCCTTATTAACTTAGAGTTTACACCTCAGGTAAACCTCCTAACTGATAGTAAGGTAGCTGTTGTAGTAGTTATGTTTGGATATTGGGTAGGGTTAAGGGATCTAGACTATGGGTCATGCATATTTGCTTTATAAGTACTAATAAACAGCCAATGTGCATGTTAATAAGCAACTAGTCAGTAGTGAATAGTGTTCCCTAATCTAAAGTGTTACCTGAATAACTTATTTGGAAACTCATCAACTCTGCACTGCACAAATAGCATTTTTCATGTGAAGCAAACGAGACATGCAGCCCACAATTGATTCCAGTTGAATCAGACATTAGCATGTTGCCAAAGCTCACAGTATATAAACTCTAGTGAGCATAAAAACAAGCTCTTACAGGTGCTACATTATACAACGCGCATGACAAAGGGGTAATCCAATAAACAGTCTTTAATAATAAATCCACAGAGCAAATAACCAGGAGAAACGCAGGAGCAGATGTAGCACACACAAAACATTACAATAACCAGAAAAGGACTGAACAGAACAGGGAGTATTATAAGGAGATTAATGAATTAATTAAATGAACACTGGTGAACAGAATGACAAAATCAAGACATGGGAAAACTAGGTCAACAGAACTAAACAGGCTCGCAAGTTCCATCGTTACCAACATAGTTCAACGATTCGATGTTTTCTTGAAACCATAGTTCAAAACAAACATTCATAGGTTGGAAATACAGCTTGTCAAATAAGAACATATGGACTTAAATAAATTGTGCTCTTGGGCACAATAAGCAAGCTAACATGCAGTACAATCTATATTTTCTATTCTATCTAAATATATATACATTTTAATCTATATATATTTGCGCACCCTCAATAAGTGTCGTTTTTTTAGGAGTGCGCATGTGCATATAAGGGGACCCCGTAGTATGACATAAGAGGGAACCCACGATGAATCAAACATCAAAAAAAGCAAAATGACAGGCAACAAGAAATAGTAAATTAGTTATCAGGTGCCATGTTGAACACAACAGCATCTCAGAGATCTCGAATCAGTTAATTAGCATAAGTTATTACTCCACCACATGCGTGTGACGTCATTAACTATGGCCCTATATTGTTGAACTAATGTGGTTCAAACGACGGAGATGCGACCGTGTTCGGGAAAGAGTCATGACTAGCTAGTTAGTTGCCACAACAATGCATCGTACTATGGTAATTAATCAGCGAGTTTCATTGTTGTACGGGAAACACATCCTGGACATGAGAACAGGAACAGGGAAAAAACACAACTAAAAGTTCATATCTGTTACCGTTTGCCCCCTCCTGGGAAGGCATGTCCTCATGCCACACAGAGTCCAACTGAGGAGGGAGGGCAGGAGGAGCCAGGTGTTGGTCCAGAGCAAGTCAATCAGACCCCAACAAGGTAGTCCAAGGGAAGCTATCTATTGTATACATACTTCACACAAAACACCAAGGACAAGCAATGAAGACAGAGCTGCTGAAGGTGGACACCCAGGTGGAGCGGAGCAGACAGATGGAGACACAGTGACAACACCGAACACAAGCAAGACAGCCAAAGAGAAACAGACAGCTCATTACAAGAAATTCCCTTAAAGACCCAGAACAGTGGAGTTCGAGAGCTTCCCTTCAAGCCCTTGAACTCCACAAGCACTCCCTCAGGCATGTACAGTGTAGCTGGCTCAAACACCTGGGCAGACATCTCTTGAGGCTCAGGGGCGATGATCGGCTCAGTCACAGGTTCTCACACTGACTCTTGTATCGTGGCTAGTCACACTGACTCTCCATCTGCGTTGCACTCCAGCGATTGCTCCGTGCAGCGTGCTGACGGCTGGCTGGTCTCTGGTTCGGAAGTGGGACTGGAGATGCCCTCCTCAGCAGGGCAGACAGAGAAATACAGTCCATTATTCTCCAGCACCCACTCCACGAAAGCAGTGTAACTCCCTTGAGGACCATCCCCAGACAGCTTTGCCTTGGATGAGGTGTTCAGTCCGATGTAATAAAATGTACACATGCAGCTGTCTGGGTAATGAGTAAGATACACAAAATCTAAAAAATCCCTCATGTGGTCCTCGAGGGAGCAACAATTCCCCTTGCTCCAGGCAGAGGAGCATTACAACAGGGGTTGTCCATGGTGGGGTACAACCAAAAGGCAAGGGGAAAATGCCACTAACCTTTTGTAGGCCGGATATTCTGTTACAGGTGCTACATTATACAAAGTGCATGACGAAGGGGTAATCCAATAAAAAGTCTAATAAATCCACAGAGCAACCAGGAGAAACACAGAAGCAGATGTAGCACACACCAAATATAAAAATATAACAAAACAATAACTGGAAAAAGACTGAACAGAACAGGTAGTATAAATAAAGAGACTAAAAAGTTCATTACATGAACACAGATGAACAG
The DNA here is from genome assembly GCF_018340385.1 of Cyprinus carpio. Classification (NCBI taxonomy): domain Eukaryota; kingdom Metazoa; phylum Chordata; class Actinopteri; order Cypriniformes; family Cyprinidae; genus Cyprinus; species Cyprinus carpio. The sequence goes on from NC_056591.1 coordinate 6,883,670, forward strand.
AATGACATAATCAAGACAGGACAGGAGAACAGGAACAGGGAAAAACACAACTAAAAGTCCATAACCGTTACACAGTTCATCCGATTTTAATTAGATTGAACTGTTTTTATCAATATCCTTCACTATAAGAACTTTACCTGGAGGACCAGACATGAAATCTGCTGAACACTACCTTAAAATTTGGCTAAACCAAGGAGTCAAGGATTAGCTTATTAGCATGGCCCAGTTAATCTCTTCATGTAGATGCCATAAACTTTGTCTTATGGAACTAAAAGCAACTTCAACAATTTAAAAAAATAATAAGTAAAAACCTTAAAAAGCAAAACATAAATATAAAAAATAACAAAATTAACAGAGTACGTCATTATGAAGTCAATAAGCATTGTCAGGATGTCATTTTATGCATTCTGACTGCTGACTTTTACACTTAAATTTTTTTCTCTATGTCTTCTCAGTGTCTCCAGGTCCTCTACTCTGCAGGCTCGTGTTCAGGAGTTTATCAGCAATGGAGAGAAAAGGGCAGAACACTCCTCTGAGACGCTCTGTCTGCCGGACCTAAAACGGCAGCCCGTCATCTCTCTAACCAGTACAAGAGCAAATACAGAAAGAGAGGAGAGCAAGGAGAGAGAGATGGATGGAGAACAGGACAGAGAAAGAGGGGCACACACGGAGGTAGGGGAGGTAGTGAAGGACAGAGAAAAAGACAGCCAGAAAGAGAGGGAATGGATGCTATTAAGGGAACGAGAGAAAGATAATGAAAGAGAAGCTGAGATAAATGGGAATAGGTGTTCATCTTCTTCTGTTTCATTCCCCTCTGAGATGCTGGCTCCAGATGGACATTTAAGAACAGTACACACATTACCAAACTTTGCCCATGCACTGGCCGAAGCCCGAAAAGCAAGATACATCAGACACAGAGGACAACCGCTGTGTGAGCGAGAACTCACCATACGAGAGATATTTGCTCGGAATTCAAGAGCTCCTGCTCACTGAGGCGCTAAAACAGTGGTTCTTGACTGGTTTTGCTTCAGGTCCAGATTTTCCAGAGCAGCAAGTTGCCATCAAACACAGTGCCCAAAGTTATACGTACTGTGCTATGTAAAAATGTATTGAAAAATTGAAACAAGTTGTATTTTTGGAGCATTCACACCATGTTGTAATTACCATAATTACTAGATAACAAGCTGTCCTGGATGTTCTTCTCAGAGTTGTTCACATCCTCAGACTTAAAGCCCAAAGATTACTTCAGTTTTGACGCAAATGCTTGCCATATTCATACAGCCGAATGCAAAGCCTTTCAATATATACTTTGTTGTGCAGAAATACAAGAGCGATACATGCGCAAACTGAGCAAACAGAATAGGCTACACACAATCTGTCAGCTGTCTAATTTCCTAAAAGTAACCATTATAAAATTGTCTTATTTAATTTCCTAACTTCTTTCTTACTTTGCAATATAATGGTTATTTTCCTAAACGGGGCAGCCTTATGTGGCCAACAGTGCGAGGCTGTAGCCTTGGAAATGAGACGCAGCTACGTTTAGAAAAAATCTGACAGCATGCTATGCGAGCATACTATGCTATAACCTGGTCTACACATAAAAACTGAAGTATACTTTGGGTTTAATATTATGCTTTTTATGCGAGTGCTTCTGTGCCAGCAAAAATAACGGCAAATTAAAACAAGTACCAGTCATTATAAAAATGCATTATTAATAAACTTTTGTTTGCTTATCTTAGCAGGACATTAGGGATTAGTTATCCAAGACTGTGCTGGCTATTTTAAACTGTATTATGTCCTTACAGTAAATAATTACGGTAATTCATATTGTGAATGACATTTTTATTATTTGCATTTACTGTCATTCAGTACAAGCACCTTATAATATATTTGTTTATGATTAATATCCAAATGAAACAAACCAGTTTAGGCTGTTTTAACCATGTTTTTATCGGTAAGCAATTATGCAAATAAAAAAATTTAAAAACACAACAACAAAGCTGCATTGTTTTGCATCTTCTGTCACTTCTCTCTCCTGCATTTCCATAATGATTGCACTTCATTTTTGTCAGTAGAGCTCTGCTGTAGTTATGAGACTGACCCTCATATCACATTACCGCCCTCTGCTGATGGTCCTCACCTTTACGCAGTGTTGTGGTCTACAAAAACATCTCATTTTACGCTTAAAGGGGCGCGTCGCGTCAGACGCGTGAACTGAGTATTTGATTCCTCGTTGCATTGTAGTCGAGCGGTTTTCGCTGTACGCGTCGAGTTAATAAGAAACTTATTAGAAGTGTTTGGTATGCTACAGGCGAACGTTAAATGTGAATGTACACATAAAATACACATTAGACTGTCTGTCTGTAAGCGTCCAGTTGAAATTTGTAAGTTTATTCGAGGAAGTGAGAAGTGTAGAACAAAAAGAGAGAAACTTGTGGCGATGGCGTTTCGCAAAACGTTATAATCTCCCACAGGGCTTATTATTAACGGCGGCGAAACCACTGATTTAAATCCGGGTTATACGGTTTCAGTGTTGGTTTTTAAGCCAGCAAGGGCAGTTTTACAATACAACTTGCGAAAAGACCTTATGTTATCAATGAGTGTAGTGCGCAGAGCTGTAATGAGGGACTGGGAGGATCGTCGTTCAGCCCTGTGTGGAGGTGAGGTCAGCGCGCGGTGTGTGTGCGGGGCCGATCAAGCGTCTTTTCCCTCTGGTTAGTTTTACACAGACCCGCTCGTGGTGCTCTGATGGACCAGTTTGTTGATCGGGCTGAAGCACGGCTGAACCGGCTCGATGGTGAAGACAAAGGTAAGTGCAATCGTCTAAATCATGTAATACTGTACCTGTCTGCTGACGCGTACAGAACACCTGACTACACCTTACAGGCGTGCGGTAGAGTTGGTGTATTAAGTGGAAAAAACATTCATACATAGGTTAATAGTACCTCCAGCATTTTCTTTTTACTGGTAGAAACAGGTGTTGTTATGGCACCTGTATTATATTCAGTAACGCACAACATACACGACTTGGATTTTAGAAAAGTCATTCTGTGAAGTTTTAATTCTTTTTTTCTTTTTTTTTCTTTTTTTGAAATATGCAAATCTATAAAATGTCCTGGTCATGTGACCTCTTATTGCTACACCCACTGTATTATATTCACAAACCGTTTTCTCAAACACCTCTCATGCAGTTGTTTGTGGAAATATGTCTTTGGTTAACTTATTTTTAAAATAGTTATTTATTCTCATTATTTTGTATATATAGCTATACACACACACACACACACACACACACACATATATATATATATATATATATATATATATATATATATATATATAAACATCTCCCATGCATGCTTTATTTTAGGGAAATAAGATTTTGTATTGTACCACAATGTTCTCAGTACATGAACATTTTTTAATCAATTATATTCGAATGGTCATGTGATCTAATAATGTAATTTTGCCTGTAATATCTCTGTAAAAAATGGCAAATCGTCAGCTTGGATATGAATAATCAAAAAAAATCAAATGTTTTAGCAGAAAAGGTTAACTAAGCAAAAAAAAATAGATTTTGTACAGATCCATTAATGTGTAGTGGAGCTTTCCCTTTGAAAGTTGTCCATGGCTTGTAGTATTTTGAAAATCTCGTGAAATTATACATATATTGAGCAGAATTTCACCTGATGTGGGCATGAATGTAGGGTCCCTAAACTTATGTTTCATCACACAAACAAAAATATGACACCACCTGAACATTGTAACTTACATTTTGAATTATTAATAGATAAATTTGAGAAAGCCTTACAGACAAAGCAGAGTTAATAGTTGTAGGAATGAATGGTACAGTGGATTGTGCACTAGTTGAGGCTTGTTGGCTCAGGGGGACCCAGGTTCAAGACTGATAGGAATTATGTCCTGATTTTATTCTCCCACTGTTGTTCCTGCATACACTGCACCCTTCTAAAAATAAAGAAGAACCCTAACCAAATTATGATTGTTCTAACTTTTTCTACATAAATTTTCTATTTTTGCATTTCTCAGAAAAATGCCATTGAGACATGGACCCACCAAATTACACAAGGACTTACAGTACAAAAAACACTATATTACTACTTCAATAAATGTTTGATAGGCACATAATATTGCAATGTAAATATTTTTGTATGAGACATTTTTGTGAGTATGAATGAACCAGCCTTGTGTAACAATATCAGGTCACATGAACAAGAAGTAAAAAGGTTTTCAATAATTCAAATAATTGTCTAAAACAACAACTATATTTTCAAAAGAAAAAAATATGAATGTACATTGTGTGAAAGATGTTTATAAAAATGAAACAGTGGGTGTGACACCATGGGGTCCCATGATCAGAGAGTTATTTAGATTTGAATATTTCAAAAATTCACCAAAAATACACAAAATCATATTTCCAAAGTCATGTATAATGTGGTGTCGGACTATTATATATTATATATATATATATATATATATATATATATATATATTTTTAACTATATATTATGATATGTCTATTTATATTGAAACAACCACAAAGATAAATAGATTTAAATGACGGGAACAAACAAACACACTCGTGAAACTCCATTGCTGTCACAGAAAAACAAACTGCATCCATTGTTCCCTTAACGCTGGTTTCTTTGGAAACAGGGTCATCTTTTCCTCACATCCAAAAACACACTTCTTTTAAAACAATCTTCAAATCTGCAGCACTGCCGATGACTTCTGTAACCTGAATGAAACATGTAGATGGGTGTGCTCTTGCTCTCCCTCTGTTTGCTGTGCGCGCATGCTCTTCTGGGAGAAATGCCCAGACAAGGAATTTCGCACTTCATGACGACATGAAGGGCCATGGACTATAGACAAGATACAATTTGGCACAGTATGAGGGCAAGGTGGATTCAATCTCTGAGCTCCCCTCAGGAACTTAATGACCAGGGCGTTTCTCTGCCGACTGACTGGCCAGCCCACGAGAGAAGGTTAGCAGGACTGGTCACACTCGTCGGGAGCTGCAAAGGCTAATAAAACTGCCAAATAAAACGTTTCACTTGCAAAGAAGGTCCTTCCTCAATGGTATTGGCCAAGGGGCTGCTAATAGCATCTGAATCAACTAAGGGAACCATATCTGATTCCTCCAGAGTGGGGCCACGAGGAGGACTGAGCATTCCCATCTGTCTCAGAGGGGGAAGAGCCGTGTCTATTCACGTAAAAGTGCGTGGGGCCAGAGACAATCTGAATGGCAGGAGTGTGTACTGAATGGGTCTGAGCCCGCCATCTTTGGAAGTAACAGCTGTCAAAGCCTAACTCCCTGTTTGTGGGTCCACTATCACAGCAGTAGTTTGCTTGGGCACGCTGAACAAGACCAGCTAGACTAGAGCTTCCATTGCTTAGTGTTGAATGGAAGGATGGAGAGTGAACACGTGCTTTCTTCGAGGGAGTTTTGGCCTCAGCGAGAATTGACACTCTCCTCTTCCTCTCTGCATGCAGATCAGGACGGCTTCTGAGGCTCAGGGTCTGGCATCACTCTGAGGCATCACTTCGGAAACAGGTAGCATTTCGCCATCTGAAGCCCGGGTTCATGTTTTGGCTGGGGCAGAGGCGGGGTTCCCTTTGCTCTTTTAAGCACCGTATGGGCACAGCAAAAAGCTTCTCGCGTCTTCCTCTGCCGGGGCTTCTTCTACGGCAGCAAGCAGCAGGCTGAGCAGAGCTTCTTCTTCAGCTTCTTGATTGCAGAGTCAGCGAAGAGATGATCTCGTCTTGTAACTTCACAAATTTTTGATGAAATGAAAGGGAATTCTGTTTTTTATTTTAGACTTCAGGTTTTTCATACTGTAAGTTGCATAGATGATCCACACCATCATGAAAAAATGCTATAGAATTTAAATTGTTAATTATAAAAAAATCTTGGAAATTAATAGAAGAAATTTAACACAACACACATACACATACACACACACACACACACACATACACACACACACACACACACACACACACACATAGAAGGTTCCCAAAGCTAATGGGAAATTGTTATGGGAAAGTCCTGGAAATTGATACAAACTTTATGGCAGTTCATATATTTATCATTTAAATGTTACATTATTCATTTATATACTGCGCTGATGGCGACCCGGGTTCGAGTCCCAGCTCGTGGTCCTTTGCCGATCCCGCTCCCCTCTCTCTTCACCAAAAACACTTTCCTGTCTACTCTACACTGTCCTTTTCTAAATAAAGGCATAAAAAGCCCATAAATAAATCTTTAAAAAAAATAATAATAATTATATATTTATAATTTAAATATTAAAATAAATAACAAATATTACAATTACATCAAGTAAATTATACATATTATGCATATTAGTATGACAAACCTGATTCCAAAAAAGTTGGGACACTGTACAAATTGTAAATAAATAAAAAACAGAATGCAATGATGTGGAAGTTTCAAATTTCAATATTTTATTCAGAATAAAACATAGATATCAAATGTTTAAACTGAGAAAATGTATCATTTTAAGGGGAAAAAAAGTTGATTTTAAATTTCATGGCATCAACACATCTCAAAAAAGTTGGGACAAGGCCATGTTCACCACTGTGTTGGCATTCCCTCTTCTTTTTATAACAGTCTGCAAAAACGTCTGGGGACTGAGGAGACAAGTTGCTCAAGTTTAGGAATAGGAATGTTGTCCCATTCTTGTCTAAAACAGGCTTCTGGTTGCTCAAATGTCTTAGGTCTTCTTTGTTGCATCTTCCTCTTTATGATGCGCCAAATGTTTTCTATGGGTGAAAGATCTGGACTGCAGGCTGGCCATTTCAGTACCCGGACCCTTCTTCTACGCAGCCATGATGTTGTAAAATTGATGCAGTATTTGGTCTGGCATTGTCATGTTGGAAAATGCCTCTTCCCTGAAAGAGCCGACGTCTGGATGGGAGCATATGTTGTTCTAGAACTTGGATATACCTTTCAGCATTGATGGTGCCTTTCCAGATGTGTAAGCTGCCCATGCCACACGCACTCATGCAAACCCCATACCATCAGAGATGCAGGCTTCTGAAACTGAGCGCTGATAACAAACTTGGGTCCTTGGGATCCTCTTTAGTTCGGATGACATGGCGTCCCAGTTTTCCAAAAAAGAACTTCAAATTTTGATTCGTCTGAACAGAACAGTTTTCCACTTTGCCACAGTCCATTTTAAATGAGCCTTGGCCCAGAGAAAACGCCTGCGCTTCTGGATCATGTTTAGATATGGCTTCTTTTGTGACCAATAGAGTTTTAGCTGGCAACGGTGAATGGCACGGTGGATTGTGTTCTGCGACAATGTTTTCTGGAAGTATTCCTGAGCACATGCATCCATTACCATTACATTACCATTACACAAAGAGATGCAGTGCCGTATAAGGGCCCGAAGATCACGGGCATCCAGTATGGTTCCTTGACCCTTACACACAGAGATTGTTCCAGATTCTCTGAATCTTTGGATGAAATTATGCACTGTAGATGATGATAACTTCAAACTCTTTGCAATTTTTCTCTGAGAAACTCCTTTCTGATATTGCTCCAATATTTTTCGCCCCAGCATTGGGGGAACTGGTGATCCTTGACTTCTGAGAGACACCGCCACTCTGAGAGGCTCTTTTTATTCACAATCATGTTGCCAGTTGACCTAATAAGTTGCAAACTGGTCCTCCAGCTGTTCCTTATATGTACATTTAACTTTTCCGGCCTCTTATTGCTACCTGTCCGAACTTTTTTGGAATGTGTAGCTCTCATGAAATCCAAAATGAGTCAATATTTGGCATGACATTTCAAAATGTCAAAATCTATATTCTATTGTGAATAAAATATAAGTTTATGAGATTTGTAAATTATTCCATTCCCTTTTTACTCACAAAGTGTCCCAACTTTTTTGGAATCGGGTTTGTATTTGTTATTTTGCCTTTAATTTGGGGAAGTGAAGCAATGTGACAAACAACGTTTAAGGGAACAAAGGCCAAGGAGAGATAATGTGTCTTTTATCACACTAGCACACTGGTTTTCAAACCTGTCCTCTAGGACCCCCAACCCTGCACATTTTGTATGTCTCCCTTATCAGACACACCCAATTTAGTTCTTGCAGTCTTTACTAACGAGCTGATGAGTTGAATCAGTTGTGTTAGATGAAGGAGACATACAAAATGTTTAGGGCTGGGAGCCCTACAAGACTACAAGGACTATATCATATAACTGCATGTCAGTATGATACACAATGCATTAACACCGGTGTGCTGCTTAATCACCTTTCATCCATTATTTCTTACACTTGCAACCTGTTTTATAAGGACCCATGAAGGGTAGTTTAGTTTACACAATGAAAGTTTGGTCTTATTTCAGTCACTCAAGGATTTCGCAAGGGTGAAATGCTAACCCCAGGCAGATTTTGCAAAAAAGTTGTCACATGTTGACCAACAGAAAGTTGCTTGTTTGGAAAGTGACTTCTTTGTGAGCTGCACTCGTCACTAGACTATTGACAGTAGACAATGCACTTGTTTTTACAACAAAATTTCATTGACATGAAAGTACAAAAAACAAAAGAATTTTCAACCATAATTTAATATCCCATGTGAAAAGTTTAGCCATAGTCATGCCATAAGAGTAATTACTTATTTAATTTAGCATCATTTTTCCATGCTGTCTGTGATCGCATCACATCAGACTTGTCACCCATATTTGGGTCACAGCCCACCAGTTAGAACCACAACCATAGCTACAGCTCCGGTTTCTCTTTTCTCTTGTCTGGTTAGGTATAGTGGAAGTGCTGATGTGTCGTGAAAGGGCGAGGAGGAAACTCTCTGGGACGTGTGTTTGTGGGTCAGGTGAGTGTGCAGAAAACCCCCCGTCCTACCAGCATCAAGCTCAAAAACATGCGGGAAGCAGAAGATCTAAGCATGAACTTTCTATCTGCCCTCTTTTCTGATTTTCATCATAATAATTCAGCCCTATACTGGTGTGTTAGATTTCCACCACATGTCACAAGGAATCATTCTTTTTGTGCTCTTTAGAGATAAAAGATTCATGTAAATAAATAATAAATACGTTTTAAAGAATGTATGGTATGACTGTGTATATAGCCTTTAACTGTTCATCATGCAACCAATCGCTGGTCCATTTTTTTTTTAAATATTAACTTAATTCACTTGAGCAACAGATGGTCCATTTCTGTCTATTTTCTTCTTTTTGTTTCCACAAAGTAGTATAAGGGCTTTTTTTTTTACATTTGTATTTGATCAGTTTATCCAAAGAAAGTTTGGTAAAAGTGTGTCAGGCTTTATATAAATAACAGCGTACAAAGACAAAAAATAAATCGGGCATATCTCTCCCAGAATTCTGCCTCAAATCAATATTTCCTGTTTTTATCTTTCTATGTCTATATATGCATCTTTCTCTTTGTAGATGAGAGAGCTGGTGTCATCGTTGCATCATGATGCAGCGGTTCGTGTGGTGGTCTTCAGGAGTTTGATACCCGGAGTCTTTTGTGCAGGTTTGTAAAGGATTCTGTCACATAAAACCAAAGACAGCATTGCCAGTATACTTTAAAGATGATGTCATTTTTAAAATACTTTCTCTTGCTCATATATTAGTATAATAAAGAAGAGCTGAAGCAGATATTTGCAAACGTCATAAATAGTCTTTTTGTGTGTTAACAGGGGCAGATCTTAAGGAGAGAGCTCAGATGAGTAACCCTGAGGCAGAGCTGTTTGTACATGGCCTACGATCACTAATGAATGACATCGGTGAGGCACGAGGATGGTGTTTCTCATGAATATTGCAAAATGACTATAATCCTGCTCAGAAAGTGATGATAACACTGAATTCAGATAGTGTTGCACTGAAAAGGTAATTGTTTCCCAGCTGCAAATGCGATTATGGCTGGAGGTGAGAATGATTGGATATGCATAATAATAAACTCACAGTAGGTGAATTTTCTCTGTGCCCTCAATTTTTGCATAAGTTTGCAAATAACTTTTAGGAAAATGCTACTGTTTTGTGAGCAGAAGGTTGAGAAAGAATCTTCTCTATACAATTTTCTACTAGCATTTATGAGTGTCTATACACAGTGGGAGTGAAATGCTTCTAATTTTAAACATTTTATATATATATCTATATATATATATATATATATATATATAATATATATATATATATATATATTAAAAAAGTTTAATTTTAATAAAAACTAATTTTAATTACTAACTTATTTTAATAGCCAAAAACATATAAGTAAAAAAGTTTCATTTTAATAAAAACTAATTTTAATTACTAACTTATTTTAATAGCCAAAAACATATGTATCTGTGTACCACAAATGCATGCAATCCAGTTACAATCCAGTTTTCCATTCCGTAAAAAATTGCATCACCCAGGAAGTGACATCATTTGGACCCTTTCTACAACATGACAGGAAGACAAGTAAATAGTTACTCAATTTTTACACTGATGGTTTTATGACAGCGTTTGACAAGCTTAAAAAAAGTTTTCAACATTGATAATAATAAAAGAAATGTTTCTTGAGCACCAAGATCAGTGTTTTTCAATGATTTCTGAAGGATTGTGTGACACTGGAGTAATGATGCTGAAAATTCAGCTTTGCCATCACAGGAATAAATTACATTTTAAAACTTATTCAAATAGAAAACAGTTGTTTTGAATTGTATTATTAGTTGAGACGCAAAATGAAGTTTTCTGAGAGATTGAAAACTATTCATTGAAATTCACTATTCATTTAATTAATATATTAAAACATATACAAACTCCCATGAATGTGATCTATGACCTGTCCATTATGTGCCAGCTGCGCTGCCCATGCCAACCATCGCAGCAGTGGACGGCTTTGCTCTCGGGGGCGGTTTGGAATTGGCACTAGCGTGTGACCTTCGCACAGCAGGTGAGTGGCTGCTTTGACCTTCTGGGGGTAGATCACGACAGGTATCACAACTGTGGGTGTGGGTTTGCGTGATTTGTAGTCATTCTGTCTGGGACGTCATGGAGTGGGGAATCTCTGCGGTCACAGCATGCAGAGGCTGGGTCCTTCAACTGACCTTTTTCTGTGGTTGTGTGTGTGTGTGTGTGTGTGTGTGTGTGTGCGTGTGTGTGTGCGTGCGTGTGTGCATTTTTGTGTGTGTGTGTGTGTGTGTGTGTTGGTTGTGTGTGTGTGTGAAAAAAAAGAGCACATTCTGCACAGATGGGCCTGATTGAAACCACGCGAGGATTACTCCCAGGGGCTGGTGAGAAATATTAATGAATAGATAGAGCGACTGAATTAATAAAACAACAGACAGCTAGATGGCAGTCCCATTACAGAAGAGAGAGAGACAAACAGGAAGTAACAGGACAGATAGAATTAACCGGAAGAGTGAAACAACACTTTTTGAAAAGCTTATACAATCCCTGTACTTTTTTAATTTCATGACATGTTAGGAAATTATACTTAACACAATAATAAATATATATATAATATTTCAGCTTGCTACCAAGGTGACATTTCTCAATTTTTGTCACATCATTTTTAGTAATATTTGTATTTATTTTATACTTTATTTTTTATATACATATGTATTATATATATATAATACATATGTATTATATATATATATATATATATATAGATATATATATATATATATATATATATATATATATATAACTAAATCATCAATCAAATCTTTCTGTATATATGTGTATCAGGAAAGTCAAAGGTTATTATACTTTATATATACTTTTTTTTAATATAATATGTAGTATATATATATATATATATATATATATATATAATATTTATATAATATATATATATGATATATATATATATATAAAACTAAATCATCAATCAAATCATTTCTGTATATGTGTATCAGGAGGCAGTCAAAGGTTGCCCCGGACGGTCGGCTTTGCCATCGCGAAGGAGCTGATTTTTACAGGCCGGCGTGTCGGGGGAGAACGAGCTGCAGAGTTGGGGCTGGTCAACCGCTCCGTGCCACAGAACCAGACGGGAGACGCGGCCCACAAAGAGGCTCTTAGTCTCGCACGAGAGATCCTGCCTCAGGTGAGTCTGTAGGACATTTACTTCTTCACTCACTCTCAGACACTTTCTTGCCTCTGCTACTGTCTCACTGAATTATACTCTCTTCTGTTGTGAGCACACTCCAAAACTATAGGTACACTCTGATAGTGTCCTGTGAAGTGGGCTCCAGAGGGTATTCAGACATTGTCTCAGATTGTCGGGAGTGTATATGCTTAGGCCAAAGGGTGCTGCACACTGCATAGAAAACCACTGTACATCAGTATAGACAGGGAAATTTACCCATCAGTCATTGCACACCACCGCATTGTGACTGTTACAATACCATTATCATGAACAGTTAAGAAAAATGTGTTTATTCCACTGATCTATAATATAGAACATATATAGATCAGTGGTTTATTCTAATATCAATAATATAATAATGTTTTTGGGGAATTTTTTTTTTTTGTGTGCTCAACAAGACTATTTATTTGATCAAAAATACTGTAAAATACCAAAAAAAACAGTAATACTGTGAAATATTATTATTAGTATAAAAAATAACGTTTTTCTATTTGAATATATATTTCAAATGTAATTTTATTTCTTTTTTGTATCTTATAAAAGCCTTAATGGTCATTTTTGGTTAATTTAATGCTACCTTGCTTAAAAATTGTAGATTTGTGTGTGTGTATATATATATATATATATATATAGTAATTTATATATATATATATATATATAATTTTGTGAAGTAAACATCTACAGAGGCTGTATAGGGACCCTGTTTATGTGTGTGTGGTTAATTTAGCAGGGTTTCTCATCATTTGATAAGTGTAGCTCATAGATATGATTTTTATGCATCTATGATTATATTTACGTTTGTATGTTTCTGTGGTTACGGAATTGTTTGCATACTAGTTCAGCTGTAGCCACAGGCATTTCATTGTGTACTTGAGTGCTTTAATCTCATTTGCGTCATGTGACACTGTACTGTCACATAGATCGTCTCACATCATGACTCAAGACGACAGGCTGGCCATGAATATGTATATCCTCAAGACAGACCTGGCTCAAATGTGCCAGTACAGTCTTCCCTCAGGCCCACTAGTGTCCAGAGCACACCATTAACGCGATAAACAATGTAATGGTACAAAAGACACGTGCGTAATCGAGGGCATGACCTTGTTATTCATCGCCTTTGGCATGATCCTGAACATGTGTCATATCGTCGTCATTATATGACTTTGCACGTGGATTTGTGGAACTGGAATGTTCTGTACTGTACTTAATTGTCACGTGACAACGAGAACATCCTGCTTTTCTGGTTTCCCCCATGATCGCCAAGTCATTATTTTAGATTAAAATGAAGATGGCCTATTTCGGTGTGGGAACATGCAGATTTTACAGTTGCAGTGAATAAACAGACAGAATAAACATTATTGGCAGACTTACACTTCCATTGAAGAAAAAATACTTCTATTCAGCAAGGATGCGTTTTATTGATTGACAGTAAAGATGTTTACATTGATACAAATTATTTCTGTTTTAAATAAATGCTCTTATTTTGAACTTTTTATTCATCAGAGAATCCTGAGAAAATGTATGTTTCAGAAATGTATCACAAATCAGCATATTATAATGATTTCCTAAGGAATCATGACACTAAAGACTAAATAACCATCACAGGAATAAATTACATTTTGAAATAAACAAAAATAATAATAAAAAAAAGAGTTCTTTTATATTGTAATATTTATTATTTAAATATTTTTTATGAACAATAGTAATAGGAATGTTGGCAAGAAGTACACAAATAATTATATTTTTAATTTATTAGTTTTTAATTTATTTAAAAAAAATAATGTAATTTTACAATATTACTGTTTTTACTGTATTTTTGATCAAATAAAACAGCCTTTGTGAGCATAAGATACTTCTTTGAGAAACATTATAAAAGTATTATTTTTAATTTATATTTAAAATGAGTTATTTTTGTACTTCCGGCCAATTTTAATATTGTTCATCAACACTGTTAAAAAAAAAAAAATAATAATAATAATAATAAAAAAAAGTGAAACAACAAATAAACAGAATATAACAATATAACAGGTGGAAATAAATGTTTTAATTTTGTTTTCAAGTGTTTGAACAGATTTATTTTTGTTTTCTTCTCTCCTCAGGCCCCGATTGCCGTGCGAATGGCTAAAGTAGCCATGAATCGAGGCTCTGAGGTGGACATCTCTTCAGGAATGGCTATTGAGGGAATGTGTTACGCCAGGGTGAGTGTTATATATAAACCATATAAATAAAAACATCTGCACAATTTCATTTTGTTGCAGTATTTTGTGTCCTTGGTTTGACTTTGAATATTTTGTGGTTTCTCAGCTCATTCCTACACGGGACAGACAGGAGGGCATGGCTGCGTTTATAGAAAAGAGGCCTCCAAGGTACACTGGAGAGTGAAAGTCTGACTCTGCAAAACACGTTTCAAATCCACATGGTACTACACTGGGTTACATGGCGTTACTGCATTGTACCCAGTGTTGGGTTTCAATTTCCTTTAAAATCTGAGCTTTGTAATGCCTAAAAATTACTACCACAAATAATTTCAAAAGGACTTTATCATGTTGTACCTTTTTCATTTGTAAAAAAATGAAAACCAATGTAAAATTTTGAGCTTGGATATTCTTCAAATTTTAATGATACTTTAATTTGAAAAAGTACTTTAAAATGAATGTATTAATAAAGATTAACAGCAGACCGAAGCAGCAGGGGTTTTACATTCTTTATTCCCCAAACATAACTTGCATAAATCTGAATCTGAGCAGCAGTATGACACTAGTTTACTCTTGTTTTGCTGCTCAATCCACATATGTGAGGAAGTGAGGAAGAGAACAGTAGTGTGGCACAAAACCAAAAATGGAAGGCCACATACATGATGAGGGTCTCCACGCTCGGCCTGTAGAGTCCAGTGAACTCGTTTGGTCCATTTACACAGCGGCAGATTCAATTTAACGTCAGTATTTGTTAATGTTGAAGCTGAATCCAAAAACGGGCATTGTTGTGATGTATTTCAGGTGTATAAACCTGGCCAAAGATTTACAGTACAAATTTTAACAAATACTTACAGTATATATTTCATGCAATCTGCAAGAACAGCTGCATGACACAATAAGATTTTCTGGAACAAAGCACATTTGCTGGAGCATCTATCTCATCATAAAACATGGCCCAGTTACAAACAGAAAACCAAATCCATGCTGCAAAAAAGAATCATACCCATCCATGGAAATGAAACATTTATATACAAAAACGCTTAAGTTCACTGGAACAAATGGAGTATAATTTTTTTAATTGCAATTTCAAACAAGACAAGTTGAACCTGCTGCAGCTTCATTGGTGTTAAGTTAAAAGTTCAATGCAAGTATGTTTCGCAAAAAGGCAAATTCAGTGATTTTTGGCAAATCACCAGCGCTCCAAAGATGCCACGATCAAAACAAAGTTCTTCCTCTTGACTTTTTTACAAGGTGCTGTTTATCTGCGTCCGTTTTTACGTCTACGTGCTTGATTTCTCAACGTGGTTTATGAGGCAACAATCCATTTATTGACATAATCCTGCAAAGGCAAAAGCTTTGATTTTATTAATCTCCACCAGTTTCGTTTGCTTCTGAAGAGCTCCAGGTTCTCGAGGAATCTTTCATCTGAGCTTACATGTTCAGTCCACTTAGTACCATTTTTTGAAACAAACTCAAACCTGGATCATATGGAAGCCTGTTTCCGCCACTAAATAAAAAATAAAACAAGGTAATTGCGACTTTTTATCTCACAATTCTGAGGTTTTTTTCTCGCAGATGCGAGTTAATATCTCGCAATTCTGACTTTCTTTTTTTCTCAGAATTGCGAGATATAAAGTCAGAATTGCGTGATACAAATTTGAATCCTGACTTTTTTTCTTGGAATTTGCAAGTTTATATCTCATTCTGACTTTATAACTCACAATTCTGAGAAAAAAAGAAAGTCAGAATTGCAAGTTATAAACTCGCAATTCCGAGAAAAAGTATTTGCGAAAATTGTTATTAATTTGTATTTGTAAAGAATTGCGAGATAAAAAGTCGCAATTACCTTGTTTTATTTTTTTATTCAGTGGCAGAAACGGGCTTCCATAGGATCATAATACTTTGCGTGCAACACAACATCATAAACACTGTCATCTGCAACCATTTTTATACAGTCTATAAAAATATATTTCATCCCTAAAGCTCTCATGCTGTTCAGTGCGTTGACAAGCGGTTGTCTCTCGTTTGTACACACAGATCACACACTTTTTTTTTCTCTCTCACACATGCAGTTTAACATATTCCACACTGAACATTACTAAACCGTCCATGTATTTCCATGTAACACAACTGTATCTGTTGTGTCTTTATATTATTGCATTTTATGCCCATCAAGACAGAAATCTCTCAAATAAAGGGAATTTCCTAAGGATTTGCATCCAAAATCTGAATATGCATACATAACAATCTGATGCACATGCTCTTAATACACACATGCACACACATATAAACTCTCACATACGTCCCACGTTTTAACATAAACACTCTCTTAGCTGCTGCCCGTCTAAATAAACATTTCCTCAGATCACGGAGACTTATGTCAAATAAATAATGGATTCCGTCGTGTGCAAACATATGCAAAGTAACTCATCCGCACGTTCCTCCTAACAGAAGAGCAGCAGAGCCTCAATGTCATACGGATGGGCACGAGTGAACACATACACATACAAAAAGCTTCCGGAGACCACGGAGCTTGTCATGGAACGTTTTTCTCTGGAAAACAAAGAGAAATATAGAATCAATTTTTTTTTAAAGAAACTGATTTCAAACCCATTTGACTTTGGTTGTTCTGTGGACACGTACCTCTATGTGTGTGTGTTTTGGGCGGTCCTGTGTATCCTGTGCGTGCTCGGTGGCGATGTAAACTGTCAAGGATGCTTTCAGCCAATCGCAGCACGTCGCCGTGGGTTTGGGGATGTGACATCACATCCTCTAGATGCTGCAGTCCTCCTTCCTCCAGTAGCATGCTGCAGTACCGGCCCGCTGCATTCATGAAAGCAGAAGGGGAAAATAAAATTTAACACAGAAAGTCTTTGGGCTCAGGAGCGTTGGGTTTATGGTGCTGATCTCACCATTTTTGCTGCAGACGTGCTGCATGGCCCATGCGGCCCACAGCTGGACTCCTGGGGCCTGGAAGCACTCCAGTAAAGGAAAGAAAGGGTTGAACGACCTGAAAAAGACACACAGATGTGTACACTAAACACTTGATCCCTTTATAATACTAGAAATCATTTTCATTCTAGTGCATAGTAGAAGAGAGCTTGAAAGAGGTCTGCACAAGCATTAAACTGAAGCCTGAACCCAACGAGTCTCCTAGAAGCACTAGTGTCATGTCAAGTGTTATTGTTAATGAAAACTATTAAAAGTTTGTATTTTTATTTTAATGGAAATAAAGCACAAATATTAGATGAAAAAAATAAATGAAAATTGGAAATGTTGCCTTGGCGAAAAAAAAAAAAAACTAAGTGTAATAACAGAAAAAAATGAAAATAAAACTAAATAGAAATAATAATTATAAAAAAAGGGGAAAGGCACAAAAAAATTAAAATTCAATTTTAGAAACTAAATTTAAATTAGGAAATTAAAAAGAAATTAAAAAAATTGTTCATAATTCAAATACAGAAATAATTTAAATATTAATAAATACTGTAATAGTATATTAAAAATACAAAAATAACACTGCTCAAAGCCAGTGCTGTCAATGTTTTAGTTAATAATTTAATTTTGGATGAGCAAAATTATTGTTGTGACCTTTTTGCCATTTTTTTGTATTCTTAATGGACATTTTATGCATTTTACAAATTTATCAGCATATATTAAATTTTTATTGATAAATAATACAAATCTGGACCTTAAATTTTATTTATACACTTAGTCGCACAGGAAGTTGTAAGTACATTGTTATAAAATAAATGTAAAAAGTACTGTATTTTTCATTCCTGTGGTACAAGTAACATTTACTGAATGTTGTCTTTCACTTCACTCACCTTAAAAAAAAACAAAAAAAAAAATCATATTTATCTTATAATATATATTTTTATTGAATTTCAAGCCCAAACTCATCACAAGTTCGAGGATATAAGAGCCTTATGATTAAATCCATTTTATATGTTCCCCAAATTCTTAGAATATTGTATTAATGGTTTAAATAATATTACTAATTAAAATGGATTCAAAACTTTAGTCATTTATTGAAATTTGAACAATAATAGTGCTCTATGAAATGCCTTAAAAAAAATGACCAAAACTTTACTCAACCAGAGACCAGACCTGGCAAACTCTGTTGTTGAGTAGCAGACGCCTTTAGTACTCGACACTGTCCATGCTTTACATTCAGTGAAGCATGTTTTTCATGATGTGGGTTTGTCATATTTTCTCACCTGTACGCTACCATCTCACATTCCGGCGTCGGCCACTTCAGAATCGCAGAATGCTGCGAGAGATACATAATAATTAAACCATTTACTCAGGCCTCTGGTGCAATAATAAAAAATTTGTGCTTCTATTTGTGCAAGCACACACCAGTTGCTCCAGCAGCGTGGTCCTGAGTGACAGGTCGAGGGTCCACACCTTCTCGCCCCGTGAGGTGAGGTGGGCCAAGATGCCTGCGGCAAAATAACTGACCTCCACCTCTGGACTGTTCAGCAGAGAGCGAATGTGATCCAGAAAACTTTGAACCATCAGCTCAACGTGCAACTCCCCCACCTCGGCGATATTATTCTGAATACAAGCGCAACAAACAAACAAAACATTCAGAACTAGACAAGATAGAGAAAGGACAATAGCACAGGGGACCACAGCTCCAAAAATACAACTGAATGCAAAGTGAAAGAGTCTCATTATACTTTCTAACTAAGGGAAGCTATTTGCATAATCCCTCAGCACGGCTTCCTTTGACACGAGAAGGCGTTTTATCAGTGCTGCCCACAGCTCCAGAATCGCTCACCTCAATTCAATTTCACCAGAGCAAAACACTGCAATATGTATTTCCCTCTCCAGTGCATATCCGGCACAGAACTACTGGAGGCTCAATACAGAAAAAGGCTTCTATTTGATATGTTATATATGCTTCTAAATAATAATATGCATGCACAAACGCAACAGTTCAAAAGTTTGGGGATTTTAAAAGAAGTCTCTCATGCTCACCAAGGCTACATATAACTGATCAAAAAAATTCAAATAACTGTTTTATATTTAAATATATTTTAAAATGGAATTTATTCCTTTGATAGTAAAGGTGAATTTACAGCATCATTACTCCAGTCTTCAGTGTCACATGATCCTTTAGAAATCATTCTAACATTCTGATTTGCTGCTCAAGAAACATGTCTGATTATTATCAATGTTGAAAACAGTTGTGCTACTTTCTTTGTGGAATTTTTGTGGAATATTTTTGTGGAAAAGGTGATGCAATTCTTTGAGGAGTACGAAATTTCAGTAGAAAGGCATTTATTTGAAATATAATTTTTAAGGAAAGTCTTTGTCACTTTTGGTAGATTTAATGAATCCTTGCTGAATAAAAGTATAATTTCTTAAAAAAAAAATAGTGATTATGCAATTTTATATATATATATATATATATATATATATATATATATATATATATATATATATATATATATATATATATATATATATATAAATTATGTGCTTCAATAAAAATGCTAAAATAAAAACTAATTAAAATAACATTTTAAAATTTAAATCAGTTTTTGGATCCCACATTTTCAGTGTGAACTTTTGACCCCCCCACTGTTCCTTACCAGTAAGCCCAGGACCTTCTGTTGAATGGACGATTCTGATGGAAAGGACTGGAAAAATTCAGATATTTTCAGATGAGAACTTCAAGGCAGGTTTTTAAACAAAGCACAGTTATGTTCTTCCGAAAATTCTTTAAAAAGGGTTTGAAGTGTTTACCTCGAGTACTTTGATGAAGAGCTCTAGTCCCTGGTTCTCTATGAAGTGTCTGCAGGTGGTAGGAGACTCATCTGTGAGGTTCCACAGAGCACTGAGTGTGAACTTCAGCGTGGCGTCCACGATACCCTGACACGTTTTCTGCCGCACAATGTGCAGGAGTTGCTATGATGTAAAGAGTGTGAAAGATAAGAATCACTACTACTTCCATTCAAGCATTACAAATGTAAAAAAAAAACAAAGGCGTACCTTTACGATAAACAGTTCAGCTCCTAATTGTGCAGTTTGCTCAGTGGACAACTATTAAAGAAACACACAAAGAGTCAACTGTGATGTCACAATCGTGTTGCACTGTAGTACATGGAGCTGCTTGAAGTGTACATATGAGTCAACTCACTCCTTCAGTCAGAATTGAGAGATCAAGTGTCTGTCTATATAAACTTCCCTTATCCACTTGACGAAGTGGATTGCATTTTTAGAATGGTGGCTGGATTCCCCCGAGGGGAAGTGCTGGCGTACGTGACACTGGGAGAATGTCACTGTCTCGGTTCTGTCACTCTGACACTGCATTTTATGATGCGTCACTGCGATAGAATGTTCTGAATCTTTTCTGGAAGCCTCCCAACTTCTGTTTACTCTCTACGGTTAAACATGTTCTCGAGTGGAGACTGCACCTGCTCACCTTGGCAGCAAGGATGGAGATAATAGCCACAGCCATCCTCTGCATGTTCTGATCCTCGTGGTTACACAGCCACTGCATGACCAGCTTAGCAGCTTCGAACCTGAACAAACATCATATTTGATCCACATAAATTGGTGGGACATTTAAATAGGTCAACAAGACAACACACTACCAGTTTGAACTGAAAGCATTTATCTGATAACCTTTTCATCGAAAATGTTACTGCATTTTAGAAATGTTGTAAACAGTCATGAGTAGGTGTGCAAATTGTAGACTTTTAGTGTATTTGCACAACAGAACTGCTGAATTCTACGTTCTGATTGGCTGATACTGAAACAGATCCTAATAAACTCTTACTTTTGAATGGTAGTTTCAAAAAGCAACATAGTCAAACACAGCAAAAGACCAACAGAGGACACTTCGCATGTAAAACAGATGAAAAAAGCATGCACATTTACATTTCTTTTTCTAAATTACTTTAATATGTATTGATATTACTTCAGTATTATTAGCAGCTTGACAAAAACTGAAGAGAGTGATTATCAAATTTTTAAGCAGAAAATGAAAAGTGTTACCTGTTGAAGGGAACCTCCTGCAAGATTCGATCACTGCATAGAGACAGCAAGCAGTTCTTCTGCAGCTGAAAAAAAACAAAGAAAAAAAAAAAAAAAAACCTGTAAAACCTTTTCCTCATTCTTGAAATGATGTATCATCATGGGGAACTGGATGATCGTGTACAATGAGAATGTTAAATGTTTTCAGGAAGAACAAATGCTTATTGTGTGAAGCTGAGTATGTGAGTGGAGTGGCAAGAATTTCTCCTGCGCACTCAAAGCATTCAATAATCACTCCGCTCCGGGTTCAGTATTTCCTGCTCCTCACTCCACTGAGCAGAACCGCTGCTCCGCCTTCACTCATCACGAAATTTGTGGCTAGAGTATTTCTATACACTTTCAAATATCACAAAGTTCTGTTTAGAACTTCTATTAAACTAAAAATAAATACACTATACTAGAAGAATAGTTTTAACACACACCACATTAACACCAAAACTATATCAATTCAAAATAAAATAACTTTTAAACAAATTTTCTTTTCAGAATCTCTCCACCATCTCAACTGTGGTGAAGCTGAGCATTGTAGTTACTTCAGAAACAGAATGAATATGCTGTAACTTTTCCGTTCTTAAGCTGATAAATCCCAGGACAGCGTTGACAATAATTCACTGCACTCCTGAATGTTTCTATGTGCGAGCTTGTGTGTTGTGTAGCAGCTAGGGATGCACCGATACTGGCATTGGTATCAACCCGATACTGCGCTCCTGTACTTGTACTTGTAAAAATGCCCCGATACCAAAAGCCGATACTACACAGCGTGTGAACAGAGCTGTGTCCAGAAAAAGAAATACTGACAACAGAACAACAGAGAGTAGAATGGAGTTATTAGAGATTAAGGATGTCTATGAAGAACAAGTAATTAATATAATGTTAAACATTCAATAGTCACGCCTGTATAGCGGATGTGCGCAGGCTGATAAGCAGAGCGCTCTGAGTGGATTGAGCGCGCAGTGGCACAGATGCACGAGCTTGTCGGGTGAATATCTCACAGACATCACTGGAAAGTCTGTAGTTCGGTCGGATGTGTCAAAAGCAAGCAAGCAAAACAGTGCACAAGTTACTAAAGTTATTTGGACGGTAAGGAGAGCGAGAGCGTGCACTTCTGTTGAATGATCTTAATTGCTGTTCGCTTCATTAGCACGATTAAAGCAAAAGTGAAACTAGCAGACTGTGTGAAATGCGCTAGGCTATAAGTGTCTCTCTCATTCTGCACCAATGCAAACATGTTTAGCTTGTTTTAAAATTATGGATTTTAGTCGTACGTGAGGGGCCTCAACAGTGCGTGTGGCGCAAATAAAAAAAAAAATACAAATACTGTGAAAATACAGGTATCGGTGAGTACCAAAAATGAAAGTATCGGTATCGGACTTGTTCTGAAAACAGTAGTATCGGTGCATCCCTAGTAGCAGCACATTAGTGTAGAGTGGAGATTAACTTCCTGTACAATAAACTGTTTAAAATTTTAAATCCACACAAAAAACAATCAAAATACTACAAACATGCTTGAGATATAACCTCCCGCACTCCACATATCTGTCAAACTAGCTAATAATGTTTAAAGCGTGAATTCTTGATAAAATGCAGTTATATTATGGGCTGTTGGCATTAATTGTGCTTGTGATGGAGCGCTAGTGGAGAACTTTAAGAGTGAGTGAAAACCACCAAGCTCCAATTTTCAAAAAATCTACTCCTCGCTGCAGTCAAAAATTACGCCGCTCCACTTCCACCTCACTCACATACTTTGGTGTGAAAAGTCTACTTCCTTTGTCAAGTGTCAAGTGTTGACACAATCATGCTGACAAGTGAAAGTGACCTGACTACATAATACATTCATCATACCATACAATCTAACTTATGTATCCACTGAGCCGAATAATATTAGGAAATATTGAAAATATACTAGTGGTGATTTTGCTTTTGATGTAAAAGCAACATAGTTAACATTGCAGTGATTTTAATCCATTTTTTCCTAAATGCCTTTAAACTAGTGTCATGTTAAGATGCTTAATTCAATAGAAAAAAAGAGCATGTGAGTCAGTGTTCTTTTAGTATTATTAATATAATATTATGACAAAATGACAAATGCTGTGAAAATACTGGTATAAGTATCGGCGAGTACCAAAAATAAAAAGTATCGGTACCGGGCTTGTTCTGAAAAAAGTGGTATCGGTGCTAGTGGTCAACTGATATTGTTTTTTTGACAGCCGATGCCGATATCTTGGAAAGCAGGAGGGGCGATATAATATATATATATATATTAAGAAATTTGAAATCATTTGACAATGGATTAAAAAATAAATGTGTAAAATAAACATACTTTAGATGACAAAGTATTTTTTACAAATAAATAAATATTTAATAAAAAATATAATTAAAAAGGAAGTAAACACTGTACCCAACAGGGCATTCAGTATTCTGGGAAGTTTGTGTGCTTTGGAAATCATATTTTTCAAATAAAGCAAGGGTAACACTCATTTTACATACAGCACACAGAGAGAATGACATGAATATGACAGTGGGTAAATGCATAAACACAGCATCATTTGAAATCACGAGTTTAAAGTTTAAATTCAATTCACACGGACCGACCCTCACACAGAGAACACGCGATAATGGTGGATAAAAATGCACACTTCACAAGATCTCACAGCTGGATTCGACAAAGTTTGCAAGGTTTGTGAAATTAAATGTTCATTAGCCATTCAAAGATTTGTTTAAGTTATAAAATGCGTATTTGCTTAATGCTAACGGCAAACGAGAAAGTACTATAATGTTTGACTTTCTATTACTAATAATATAAAAGCAATCGTTATCATACTTTTTGTATACATAAATTCCTTTGTTTAACCGTTCTATCTGATTATTAGACAGACTTCTATCCATATTAGACAGAACTGTAACTGCCTTTCTCAGTGCCATCAAAATAAAAGTCCCGCCTCGAACACATCGGCCAAGCAGAAAAACCTATCGGCCGATGCCGATATTTGAAAAGTGCCAAATATATCGGCCTTGGCGATATATCGGTCGACCACTAATCGGTGCATCCCTAATGCATAGTAAATGATATACTTCTTTGTGTTGATTTAGTGAAATACATGTTTTGCTTATTATAAACTAGATTTATAGTGCATATAACATTTTGCAATAAGCATTTAATGTATTTGGCAAAATAAAAAAAAAGACGACTTTTTTTTTTATCCCTTCAAACTTTAAGCCATCTCACAGAAACTACATTTAATATTCTAAGATATAATTTTATTTCGGGTTTTCAGGTTTTCTACATCATAGTTTTCACCTGATGGTTTAGTCAGATTTTTTATGTACCTGCTGGTGGTTGGGGAAGGTCTTCATGGCTTCGAGAAGCAGCTGTGTGACGTTCCCCAGGAGTCGCACAGGGATTCCAAAGGCAAGTTCCTGTTTGGTGAGGTTGAACACACAGGCACTGGCTGCCAGCTGCACGTTCAGTGTGGCCGGATGATTCTTCATCCCTAATGCTACCAACTGCAGATCGAGAACAAAAGAAAAGTGATGAGCAGGGACATGAGGACTGATATGGAGAAATGCAGTGACCTTTGATTCATCACTCAATCTTTGTGAGTATGCATACCTTCAGGATGTCAGGTCGTGGTTTCTCAATGGCGTGAGTGAGGCTGAAGAGGTGGAAGAGAGCTTCTCTGACAAACCCCTCTCTCTCACTGTATCTTCTCAATGCCTCACAGATCTGAGTCTCATTGGCCTCTCCAGTCACCTGCAAAAACAGAAAAATAATCATGATCTTACAATCATTTACAATATCTAAGAATAAGCAGCAGGTAATGAGGATAATGTTGCATTTTTCAAAACATCTTGGTGTTGTGTCCGTGCACCTACCTTTAAGCTGCCCTCTCCAGACAGGAAGTCAGAGAATCCGGCATCGGTGGCAAGCAGACCAACGAAGGTCATGCCCGGTCTCGCCTCCACGAAAGCCCTGACCGCTGTATCAGTCACCTGCTTACGGCCCGAAACATCCAGAGACACCAGCTGGGGCAGGATGCCAGGAGTCTCTAGGAGCTGCCGCGCCACGTCGGATGTGAACTGCTTATCGTCTGAGATATCAAGATGCTGTAAACCCTCCAGCTGGAGAAACAGAGAAATAATTAAAAACAATGCCAAACTTCCTAGCCTGAGAGACAAGTTTCTTGAAAGCCAACAAATTAATTTTGTACCAACAAACTCAAAAATACATTTACATACAAATACACATCTACAAATCACACTCCAGCAACAGACGCCAACAAACGGCAGCAGACACATTTGTCAGGTTTTGTCTGATTAGTTTATTACTCCTGTCACTCCTGTTCCCTGGTTTGTCAGCCTGGGAACATCTGAGAAGTGATGTACTGTACTCTATCAGCTGTCAGTGCAGTGTGAATTGGCTTTATGATGAGTGCTTTTTTCATTTCTGTATTAAAATTCATTTTGATTTCTTTAGTATGAAGTCCAAAATATCAGGGTGATAAAACTGTCCTGATATAATAAAGAAAAACAAAAGAACAAAAAAAGCAAGAAAACATTAAGAAGTCTGGCATGATCTATCATTATTATTATTATTTCATCATATAGGTTATTTTTATTGTACAATTAATTGTTTTTATAATTTCAAATTAGAAAAATGTGTGTGTGTGTGTTTAATATTTATCTTAATTTAATATTAATAAGCAGAGAAGCAGTTTTGTTAAATATTAAATATAGATATAAAGGTGTGTGTGTGTGTGTGTGTGTATATATATATATATATATATATACACACACACATACAGATTAAGATAAATTAAGATAAATATTTAACAGCTTGATTTTTTTTAATCTCTGAAAATAAATTAAGACAAATTACTAATGTCATTTTACAGTTAAACTATAACATTTATTAAATATTCAGTTTTACAGAATAATAGTATTATTGACAAATTATATTAACATTTTTATTAAATAAAATCTAAAATATTTATTATTATTATTATTATTATTATATTGAATGGGTCAAAAACTGTGGGAATGTGGCCTATGATAACACAAATTCATAGTCACCGAAAGATGTGAGTTTTTTTATGAGTATAACCATTTTTTCCCAATTTAATTAGCCCTTTTTTCTAATATCATGCAGCCTGCAGACCCTCTTGACTGTGTCCATGTAAATATTTTAGATAATTTGGCTTAAGTTGTAAAATGTCATGTGGTGCAACTCTCTAAAAACATGATATTGATAATTTAATAATTCATGTCATTTGCAAAAAAAAAAAAAATACAATAAAAAATTTAATTGAAAATATATTTAAAGATATAAGGAAAATGTCATTTTTACTTGAAGGTTACATCACATTATTTTTTTTTAGATTTTAAGAGACATTAAATTATGCCTTTGTTTCTTGAATGACACAAAAAGGGAGCCACCTCATTGGCCTCAGCATTAAAACACATGGATAGCTGACCTGACTGAGCACAGCTAGCAGTTGAGCGGTGGTCATCTCCAGCCTCTTGAGCTGGTGCATGGTGAGGTAGCGTAGCCTGCTTCTCAAGCCCAGGAGCGGGGTCAGGTTCGTCACTGAGGTGTTGGAGATATCCAAACTCTCCAGGCGAGGCAGCGTGCACACGTCCATCAAGCCAGAGTCGTAGAAGTCCACACTGGACACACTGAGTGCACGCAACCCCTGCATGGCACTGAAACAGCGACGGCTGGGCTCCTCCAGAGAAGACATGGTCAGGCCGCTCAGTACGAGCCGCTGCAGACTCTCCTGCAAGGTTTTATTGGATGATAAACCTCGAAGGATGTCAGCAATGGTGAGGTCGGCATTGACCCGTGAAGCATCTAGCTCCACGAGGCGGTGCTGGCAGAGGGCACGGTTGAAGGCCTCGGCGGAGATTCGGGCAGTGCGGATGCTGGCGTGACGCAACCGGAACTGCTGGCAGCTTCGGAAGATTCCCACTGTGCTGTCATTCAACAGGCCTGTAAGAGAATCATCATGTTTTGAACATAGATTCATTCATTTCATCTGAGCCGAAATTCCAGCTCACGGTCCTTTGCAGAACCTATTCCCCTCTCTCCGCCCCATGCTCTTCTGTCTGATCTGTACCGTCCTATCCAACAGAGGCATAAAAAGGCCAAAAATATAACTTTAATAACTAAAAAAACAAAAAAACAAGTTAGTTTCATTTAATTAAACTCACTATGATAGGGCCTGATTTACCCCAAACTTTTACACTGTTTTAAACTCTTGCTCATGTACCAGTAGGTGGCAGCAAGTAACTGTCTTAATGAGTGAGTCATTGAGTTGTTCATTCAAACGATTTGTTCAGATGGCTGACTCATTCAAGAATGAAGCAAGTGACTGTATTTACAGTCAAAATTGACAATATTGTTGGGGGACATGATAAATCGCATGCGATATTTAATACACATCTTGTCAGTAAAGCCGGTTCTGTAATCAGCTGTAAATCTCCATCCCATGCTTGCTTTCACATGGAGCAGCATTTACTACACAGAGCCGTTGTTCACTGACAAGATGTGCATTAAATATCGCATGCGATTTATCATGCAGCCCTACAATATTGTACTAAAATTTAAGTCACTTGATAATAACTACTTGTTTGAAGTCTTGTATAAAATCTGTGTCAAATATGCAATCGTGGTTTTCAGGGAAAACTGCACTCTCTTGGTCGTGTCATGTATCTTATATGAAAACAACATATTGTTTCTGTGTGCAGTTGTGTTCGTTTAGATTTCTACACGAGATTGTCTCAAACACAGACAGGCAGCGCGAGCATCAACATGTCCACCATCAATAACAGTTTACACAAAATGTAATAAAAATCAGAAGCATTCTTGCTAAAAATTGGGTGCTTCCCTAAGTAGATGTTTTAAATCACATCAGTTGTCCGGTCGGGGAAGTAAAAAAAAGATTTGGTTTGCTCCTCACACTTTTTAAATAAATTGATAAACAAAATTAAGTGTGATAATACTATTATAATTCAAAATAAAAAGGGAGTGTTAAATAAAAATACAATTATTTTATAGTAAACTTAAATAAAATGCTAATATTTACTTTTCTATATTAATTTTCATCAATTTCAAACTTAAAATCAGCATGCTTTTATTTTGGCAGGTTGTCAGCAAGTAAGTATATGCGCTGCCGACTGAAGAGCGTCAGTGAAGAGCATCAGTGAATGAAATATCACAGTATTGCATTGTGCTTTGAAAACTGCAGCAGATAGATTTCTAGTTCGGATAGAAATCTTATACAGTATTACAGTTTGTCAATCTAAAATTGTAATTGTGCGTTAAGAGCTGTCAACCATGTCGGTATGCAAATGAGCGGTCTGAACTTATTTACATAACGCCGTTTCTATTTTGGTCAAGCATGCACACCAGTTATGTGCACCCTTGTGTGTATGTGTGTATATATATGGTGCGCATGCTTGACCACAATAAAAACTGCGTTGTGTGAGGTGTTGTAGCAAATGTGTCATATGAATTACTTTCATGCTGCTTCTTCTACTTTTTAAAGTATAAGGGGTAATACTTGATTAACTATTCCTTAAAGGGGTAGTTCAACCAAAAATGAAAATCAGACATGTGGAGTAGTTTTTTAGGATTTTTTATGCTTCAAAAACAGGGATACCATTCACTGACATTATACAGCTTGGAAGAGCCAGGACATTTTTAAATATAACTGCGATTGTGTTCGACTGAAAGAGGAATGTCAGATACGCCTAGGATGACCTGAGGGTGAGTAAATCATGGGCTAATTTTCATTTTTGGGTGAACTATCCCTTTTAACACAAAAAATATTTAGAGAAATGTCTGGGGGGTTTTTTGTTGTTGTTGTTGTTTTTTTACAAACATTCTTTAAAATGTTCTTCTTTTCTGATCCACAGAAGAATGTCCTACAAGTCTGGAGTGACATGAAAGTGTCTTTATCAGAAATATCGAACACAATCATTGTTCCATGTGCAGGAATGTCATCTTAAGTTGTGCTCACCCTCGGTGGACATCTTGCAGAGGAGTTGGTCGGCCAGCTCCTGCGGGAAGACCAGCGGTTCACGGAAGGAGAGCGAGCCGTCATCACGCATCTCACAGAAGAGCTCCAGCCTGGAGCTCACCAGAGTCAAGCACAGATCAGTCAGAGACGGCGGGGATGCCTCGTCCTGCAACAACAACATCAAATCAGACACACCCTCATGATCTCATCCCTTATACGCCTTTCCTTTCCAAGGCTACTGGTTTGAGAGGTTTTCTTTCATTAGAGTGGCTGTGAAAAGCTCTTTGATGTGTCAGATTGTAAGTAATGACTAAGCTGGTGGTTTTACTTGTACAGACAGCTAAGTGTACAACCAGTCTCTTAACGGGATGATAGATCGTTTCATATCAACTAGTCCAGGGGTTTTCAAACCCTGGAATGCCAGAGACACGTGGAAAAGATTAGTGAAATACAGTGTAAAACGGGGTGCACGATAAATATCGGCCGATAATTAATGCGCATCTCGTCAGTAAAGCCGGTTCTCTAATCAGTGTATTTATATATATATCTCCCACTCTTACACCAAATATATATATATATATATATATATTTTAGGGATGCACCAATAGGATTATTTGGTGCCGATACAGATTTTCACAAACACTTATTGGCCGATTCCGATACCGATATTTGTCACTTCCTCTTTTACTTGAAATTTTGGCATCAAAATAGATAGTATTTTAAACATGTTTTAAATCTGCAAAGTTCAAAGACACCTGCATTAAATTATACTAGCAGTTTTGTTCCTGCATTATCAAATAATTTCTAATAAACATGGATTGGATACATTTAACATTCAGCAAGCCTACATAAATACAACAGAACAAAGATACATCTTAAATAATCAGTGCTTTTTAGGTAGGTTTAACAGTTTTCAGGTACAGAAATAAAGCAAACAAATGTAAAATAACACTTTACTGTATAAATTAAATACACATTAAACCTTTTTTTATTGTAACACTTTATTTTGATTAATCTTCTAATTTGTTTTTGTATACATTTTAATATTTTTTTATTTTAAGTTTAAATATGTATAGATCTCCTTTAATCTTATTTTGACGGGTTTTCTAGTCTACGGAGCTACATGTGTAATGAAAGACCGCAGTTCTTCAGATTAAAAGTGTGTCGGTTTATTAAGCACCCCCCAAATTAATAGGATGATTTATGATTTCTTTTTAATTTATTTTTTGATTTATTTTTAAATTAAATTAAGTCATAGGACTAAATACTTAATTTGTGGTCACAATTAAACTAAAACAAGGGAATGGAATAATAACAAATTCTTTAATTTCAGTATTGCACAATACAGTACATTTTATTTTGCAAATGTAGTTTTTGGCTACTAATAAGATCATGTATAGTTATTATATTTGAGACCGCAAAAGACATTTATTTCTAAGTTACATATTAGTTATTAATAATTTAATGTATATTTAGTATTTTAAGTACATTTTATACCCATAAAAGCTATTTTATACACTTTTTAGATATAAAAAAAAAAAAAAAAAAATTTCATCAACAACAATACAAAATACTATTTAACTATAGTCTCCGCTGGAGAAAGTGTTGGTTTTGCTCAAGGAGCCAGTGGTTCCTGATCATGGATCACCAACCCTTGAAGGTCCGACCCTATGACCTTTCGGTAGTTACAACTTCCTTGTGATCATCCCTAACGCAACACAGTTTATGAGCACCAACATGTTACTGCAAACCGCTTGATTTAGAGTTCTTCTCCATCTGAAGGATGATCTGGTGAACGGCACACGTTACATACAGTAGTAGTGTGAGATGTAAAGCCTTACCATGGTCTCAGAGAGATGGATCATAACGGCCTCAAAACGAAAGAAACGCTCGTGTTCTGCGGATAATGGCCGGTGGGTTGAGGTGGAGATCAAATACAACCCGACTGAAATGCTCTTAGCTTCTTTACTTAGCCTGTTAGTTAGCCTTCACACATCTGTCTTCAAACATTCGCGGATCCTGCTTGTTGGTGATTAAAAGTACACGGGCCGCTATAAATCCACTGTAGCTTCTGTTCCTCGTTTGCATTGTTGTTTAAGAGATCATACGTGCTCCGGTCACAGCGTGCTGTCAGTCATTCTGACGGCTCTTTTATATCGGGAGGAACGCGCAGCGACGTCTTGACAAGTAAACAAGGTCGTCACACGGGAAACGGAACTGCATCAGAGGGGGCGGGGCTGTGGGCGGCAGCGACGGGAGAAACGAACCTTTTCGAAGCTTCGGTTCAATTGAACCAATTGTTTCGCAAAGTGATTCACTGTTTCGAAGCGCTCGAAACACCACACGCCAGTGACGCCTGCTGGTCAAAACTGTGTGAATGCAACAAAAACTCAGGCCAAGACATGCCAAAAAACTGCTTTAAAGGGATACTCCACCCCAAAATGAAAATTTTGTCATTAATCACTTACCCCCATGTCGTACTAAACAGGTCTTTGGAACACAATTTAAGATATTTTGGATGAAAACCGAGAGGCTTGTGACTGTCCCATAGACTGTCAAGTAAATAACAGTGTCAAGGTCCATAAAAGGTATGAAAGTCATCGTCAGAATACTCCATCTGCCATCAGAGGTGCATTCCGTTTTATATGAAGCGACGGGAACACTTTTTGTAAGCGAAGAAAACAAAAACAACGACTTTATTCAACAATTCCTTGTGTCGCGGATGACACAGAAGAGCATATCTAGCGTGTCAAAATTATGATTTTCTGAATTCAGCCAAAGCAAGATAGTAGCTTACAGTGGGCGAGACCTATGAAAGATAAACTTTATTTGTGTACATGCATTAGTACAAAAACATAAAAACGGCTAGAGTAAATATGTATTTGTAACAATAATGTAATATGATTAACGACAGTACACTTATAAATAAGTCAGTTACATAGATTTTTGAACACAAAGACCATAAATTTTTCGTAGTTTTATGGTTTCCTAAGTTTAAGGTGCAATTTAAAATTGAAGTTTTAGAAATATTTCTATTCGAGTTTTAAGTTTTTCTTTTTATAAGGTTTCAGTTTTTATTTAAGTTTTTATATTTTCGATAACTCAGTATCGCGACATACAGTATACAGCCGCGGCCAACAGTTTTGAGAATGACACAAATATTAATTTTCACAAAGTCTGCTGCTTCAGTGTTTTTAGATCTTTTTGTCAGATGTTACTATGCTATACTGATTACAAGAATTTCATAAGTGTCAAAGGTTTTTATTGACAATTACAATACGTTTATGCAAAGACTCAGTATTTGCAGCGTTAACCCTTTTTTTTCCGGACCTCTGTAATTCGCCCTGGCATGCTGTCAATCAACTTCTGGGCCACATCCTGACTGATGGCAGCCCATCCTTGCATATTCATTGCTTAGAGTTTGTCAAAATTTGTGGGTTTTTGTTTGTCCACCTGCCTCTTGAGGATTGACCACAAGTTCTCAGTGGGATCAGGTCTGGGGAGTTTCCTGGCCATGGACCCAAAGTTTCGATGTTTTGTTCCCCGAGCCACTTTATTATCACTTTTGCCTTATGTCAAGGTGCTCCAGCATGCTGGAAAAGGAATTGTATTACCAAACTGTTCTTGGATGGTTGGGAGTAGTTGCTCTCAGAGGATGTTTTTGTACCATTCTTTGTTTATGGCTGTGTTCTTAGGCAAAATTGTGATTGAGCCCACTCCCTTGGCTGAGAAGCAACCCCATACATGCATAGTTTCGGGATACTTTACTGTTGGCATGACACAGGACTAATGGTAGCGCTTTATTCCGGAAACCCCAAACAATCAGAAAGGGGCATTCTTCAGAGAAAATGACTTTACCCCAGTCCTCAGCAATCCAATCCCTGTACCTTTTGGACAATATCAGTCTGTCCCTGATGTTATTCCTGGAGAGAAGTGGGTTCTTTGCTGCACTTCTTGACAACTTTAGGAGACGGTCCTGGTGCTTGCTGGACTTTCTTGGGTGCCCTGAAGCCTTCTTCACAGCAATTTAACCTCTCCCTTGAAGTTCTTGATGATCTGATAAATGATTGATTTAGGTGCAATCTTACTAGCAGCATTATCCTTGCCTGTGAATCCCTTTTTTTTTGTGCAAAGCAATGATAACTTGCAGGTAACCGTAGTTAACAGAGGAAGAACAATGATTTCAAGCACCACCCTCCTTTTAAAGCTTCCAGTCTGTTATTCTAACTTAATCAGTATGACTGAGTGATCTCTAGCCTTTTCCTCGTCAACACTCTCACCTGTGTTAATGAGAGAATCACTGACATGATGTCAGCTGGTCCTTATGTGGCAGGGCTGAATGCAGTGGATATGTTTTTGGGATTAAGTTAAAGGGATAGTCCACCCAAAAATGAAAATTTGATGTTTATCTGCTTACCCCCAGGGCATCCAAGATGTAGGTGACTTTGTTACTTCAGTAGAACACAAACTAAAATTTTTAACTCAAACCGTTGCAGTCTGTCAGTCATATAATGTAAGTGGATGGGAATCACGGAAAAAAGAGCAATTTTAATATTTCTTCCTTTTTTTTTTATTCATGCCAAGTGACTAACATAAAATTGTAATTGAAAAATTGCATTTGTGTATGAAAATTTGCCAAGTATAATAAAAAAGATTAACAATGAGTATGTTTACATGGAAATCAGTAATCGAATTATTTACCTTATTATGAATAAGAAAATATTATGATGAAGGTGTTTACATGAGTTGCTTTTAGAATATTCCTTTCATGTTCCCGCTTTACGTTACAGTACATAGATCGATTAATGGCACACGTCATTACGTTCCCACATGACGCCATCTGTTCCCCTTTCGCAAAGAGCTTGACTGACAGGCGATCTGACCAATCATAATGCATTTTGTCCGACAAACAAATCAGACAGGAGAGTAGGTTAATATGGGGGTAGAATCGTTGCATAATTCCAAATAAATAGATTGTGATCCACAAATAAATGCAAAGCGATTAACAAAAATGAAACGTATTGATAAATAAATAGAATAAGATCCACAAATAAATCTTAGAGCTTCACAAACAATAATTAAATTCACGCAAAAATAAAATAAAATGAGATTTGCAAATAAAAAATATATTCACAAATATCTTTTTATGTCACAAACACAACTTTGCCTGGCATTCATTTGTGAATCGCATCCTGTGCATTTGTAGATTGCTGCATTTTGTGAATTGGTCGCTGCTGTGCATATGTGGATCATTGTGAGCATTTGTGCATTTTGAAACAGTTCTAGCGTCAAGAAGCTCACGATCCACAAATGCGTGGACTCCACCCACCATCTACTCAAGCCAATCAGATAACAGCCTCCCTTCGCTGACTAATCATAGCACAGTTCTCGCTATAACCAATCACGTTTCGCTTTACAATCAGGGCGTGAGCAGATTCATTTTGCAGCCCTGTGAGGAACTGCATGCTATGGACACTTCGTTCAAATAGAGTTGAAGAAGTTTGGGTGCTTAAAAAAATCCTGTTTCCAAAAGACTGTTGGAGTGTAAAGCTTCTTTCTATTTCCATCAGGATCATTCATAGATCCCAAACATCATCAGTCATACCCTCATGATACGTCCAAAGCAAATAGAAATCGTTATAATCAGCGATACTGTCTGGACGAGGCAGGACTCGATGAAGGACAAATTATTAGCACATCTGCTTTGATGCGTCCAGTTGCAGTTACAGCTGTTGCAGCGCAACGAGACAATGAGCAGAGTAGACATGGCCTTTTAAAGCACAATCAAATATAGGGCATAACACGTATAATATTAAATATGGGCCCAAATGACCATCTGGGCTGTACTGCCTTTATTTGTGAGTGGATGATGTAACTGAAAGCCATGAATTTACTTTGGATGCTGTTAGTAACTGTTACAATCAAAACTAGTAAGCCTGATTTCTTATGAAATATTATTTGCGTGATCAGGTGTTTTAACCAATAAATATTGTCTTATGTTTATATTCATTTATATTCAACACACCTGCACCAAACTTAAAAAAAAGAAAAAAAATGTCCTCCCCAAACAATGGCAACTTTGTAATACTTTTAATTAATTTTTGAAAATATTATTTATAATGCTTTATACAACGTTAGATCCACATAGCTGCTCCTTTGTGTGTACATGTCTGTACTGCACTTCAATAATGCGACTAAAAAAAGGAATACTCCACGTCTTGTGTTTACTTCGAGTATGTCTTTAGCCGGACTAATTTAATCAAAAATCTGTTTACATGGTAGATTCTTAATCAGAGTATTGTCTTAATCGTGTTAATATCAGATTATTGTTGTCTATGTAAACGTACTCAGTGTTGCAAAAATAATATTAAAAGTATTTAGACTTATTCTGAATTTTTTTTTTTTTTAAGATAAATAGGTACATAACTCGCTCCAAAAAGCTTCAACACAAAAACATTCACAAAAACAGGTGGGCGGGGCTTACGGAAGCCCGTTGGTGACTTTGAGCGAAGCAGGAAGTGATCTCCGGCTTCTCTGCATGTGTAGTGTTTGCACGCTGTTCAGTAACTGTTTTGTAATTGTGAATATTTGATAACACGTCTAAATTCAGCTAAACGAATCTCTATGCTTTGAACGGATGCTTTTATTATTCCTTTTTTGATTAACTAATCAGTGACCAAGGTCAAAAGTGGTGGACGTGAGACCTTCAGCCGGTGAATGCACGTGATCAGAAATCTGTTACCACATGGCCGGGTTGATTAACTTTGAGGACGAACAGGAGGTGAAGCAGTTTCTGGATAATTTAGGAGTGGAGTACAGTTATCAGTGTCACCGGGAGAAGGATCCTGAAGGTCGGTGAGCGCTGTCCCTCTCGCGGGTGCTGAACGGCGCTCAGAGCGGCTTCATCTGATCCCGCTCTTCTGTTTCTTGTGTTTCTCGTGTTTGTTAGGGTGTCAGAGGTTGGCAGATTATTTGGAGGGTGTGAAGAAGAACTATGAGTCCACAGCTCAGGTTCTCAAGCACAACTGCGAGGTGAATGGCCACGGAGAGAGCTGCTATAAGCTCGGCGCTTACCATGTCACCGGCAAAGGTAAAGACAGTATTTATTAGAATTTAGAATAATGCAAATCTTAAAATATTGTTCCCATTGTCAGAATCCTAGTAATCACTTTTAGAATTCTAATCACATAATTGTCTTTCATTACTAATATAATTCATAATTTATATTGGCCTGCATAATTGATTGATATGCATGCAAACACAGTTACTATCCACACACACACACACACACACACACACACACACACACACATACACACACACACACACATACTGAATATTTAATAAATACTTATTAATACTTAATTAACATACAAGAGTATTAATATCTAAAAAAATAAATAAACAAATAACAATAAATAAATAAATAAATAACAATAGAAATTGTATAATTGTCTTTCTGTTATTTCACTTCATCCTTATGGGATCAAAGAACTTTCTGTTTCTTTATTCCTGTTTCTTAGAATTTCAGATGATGCAGTAGGTTTGATAAAAATAGGATTTAGTCCAAAATTAAGACATTAAATTATTATTCCTTTATGATTTTTAAAAAACGCAAATCTGTAGTCGATTCCTATGATTTTAACTTGCCTGCATATGATTTTTAATTCATATTACTTTCATTTTAATTGTAATATAAATCACATTTTGGACTGAAAAAAAAAGAACAAAATTCATATGTATGCAATGAAAACGACAAATAATTTGCTACATATATGCAAGAATTTTTTTTATAATTAGAAATAAAAAAGTTATATATTTTAATAATAATTAATATTCCAGTAAGTTAAACCTCATTCAATATATAATAGCTGAATTTTAGAGTATTAATATTCAAAATATATATTAATAAATATTTGTAAATGTATTATATGTTATAAATATATTGTAAATATGTTATATTTTAATATCTGACTGCTTTTTTTGACATCAGGTGGTGTGACGGAGTGTTTAAAGACTGCTTACTCCTGTTTTATGAAGGCGTGTAACAGCAAAGGGAAGAAGTCAGTGGATGCTTGTCACAACATAGCTCTGCTTGCTCATGACGGGCGAGCCATGGAGGGGGGAGCTGATGCGAAGGTGGCTCGGCAGTACTATGAGAAGGCCTGCGAGGGAGGCTTCGCCCCCAGCTGTTTCAACCTGAGTGCTCTTTTAATCCAGGGATCTCCAGGGCTGGACAAAAACATGCCTCTGGCTCTACAGTATGCCCTGCGAGCCTGCGAGTTGGGACACGTGTGGGGCTGCGCTAATGCCAGTCGCATGTACAAACTGGGTGACGGGACAGATAAGGATGATCAGAAAGCAGAGGAGCTGAAGAACAGGGCCAGAGAACTCCACGGACAGCAGAAAGAACGGCAGCTGAAATTTGGCGAGTGAGATAATGTGCCATAGCAATGACAGTTTATTTGGCCTTCCTGTTTTGATATCACTTATTAAATTAGTTGAATAAATTAGTTCTTTGCCACTTTTCTGTCATAACTGTGATTTCACGTCTGAGAGTGATGGTGTTAATATAAGCTAATATTGACAAAAACCGTTGCCACTGGATAACATAGACTGTTGAAGTTAGAATAGATTTTAGAGAATAATGAAACGATTCTACAGTTTTCTAGTGGTCTGAATTGGGATTGAGCCCTTGTAAATCAATAGTTTTTATTTATTTTACCAGGAGCTGTGCGTTAAATTGCCACTAGATGGAAGCATACTCCGACTAAATGTCTCTGTTGCAAGTTGCAATGAGCATTTCTTCTGAGACAGACTTGAATATTTTGATGTTTCAAAATGTCCACTTCAATCATTTGAATTTACTAAACATAAATGGGATAATGCAAATAAATGGCTTTGAATTATTTAAACTTCCAATTTTAGTTTTTAGTTTGGCCCTCAATGCATCCGTTTAACAGTGACATGTATGATAGAAACATGTCCATGACGCCAGATGATCTGATGGTGACCTCCATGACCCGGTGTGAAAAGTTCAGTAGCTGCTGTTAGTGATGGGAACCAAAAATCTTCCATTTAAATACCGGAACCAAATGATTCTCATGATGCTCTCTGTTAACTGAACGAACCCACATTCTTTCGCCAGAACAAAAACCGAACACCGTTTATCATTGTTAACGGTGTAACTTTTGAGTGTTAACCACTTCCCGAACGAATAATGACCCTTATAAGACGGTACTTTCAAATGAATCAGAAACCAGCAAGCAATGTAATCTGATTCACAAACAAATGACTCTTAAGAACCGATTATTTTCAGTGAATCAAAAACACAGAGCGACCAGTATAGTCTGATTTCCTTTCAGTGAATCAGAAACATACATAGAGACCTAGTCTAGTTGCCAAAATGATTCTTTTTAACCTGTTCTTTTTGGTGAACCGTTTTTATTTTCAGTCAATCAAAACCGCATTCAGAACAAACAATTCTTACTCACACACAAACGAATGAACCGGTTCACTGCGTTGAATAAACAACACACAGCATATCATTTAATGAATCGACAGCCTCTCAGCTAATCTTAAACGTGTTTTACACTAAACAGTAGTTTTGGATTGAACTATTTTTAGAGTTTACACCGGGAAAAAAGTCGTTATATAGGAGAAGTCACAGACTTTTTGCAACTCACTTACTAAACCCAAATTATTTTCATGTCCGACTCAAAATGAACTTGACTGATTTGTCACCCATTATGAGTTTTAATCAGGGGTAAAGTATAAAAATGAACAAATGACTGAATTAGTGTTACTACAGTTTTGTTCAATATTTTTATTTAAAATATATAAATGTACCAATTATTGCTGTTGAGGTCTGAAAACTAAAGCAGCCGATTGAGCCAGTAGCCCCGCCCCCCATTCGCTCTCCTCCAATAACATTGCAGCAGTATCAGACTGAGCCCGTAGCCCCGCCCACTGTCGGATCAACAGATACACACACACATACGCCGCTCCTGCTGGAACGTTATGAGCTCGCGGCTGTTGTTGTTTTATATTGTTTATATTAGTTTGCCGGAGCGTCGCGTGCGGGACGGAGTAACGGTCGCAGCATCCCCGCGCAGGAGTTGAGCACGGATCGTGAAGCGGTGAGTTTGACGCTGTGTTTAGTTGCTTGTGATGCCCAGTGTGCTGTTATGAGCGGGATGTTAGCTAACAGGCTACAGTAGCAGCACGCCTCTGATGGGATTAATAGCGACGAGAACCGCTCCGACCGGCGACACCCTGTTACCGAACTGAAGATGCGACTGTTTAGGAGGGAATTCACGTGTATGTGTGTGTGTGTCATGCGCTGGCCGCGTGCAGTTCTGCGTGATCACGGCTCGGTTCTGCTGATGATAAACCAGGCTTTTCCGGCTGGTGTGTGCAATAGTCTGCAGGATTAAGTTTATTCTCGTATTTGATGGAAAGGGATCAATGCTGGATAACCGTTGTTTGTCTGGAGGGGGTTTCACGTGCCCCCCTACCCCAGTCTGAATCGGGGTGTGACACACACACACATACACACACACACACACGCACACACACCCTCATTTCTTTCAAAACTGACCATATTTTCTGCAAACATACCATAGTAGCCACATTTACTGCTGTTGAGGTGGTTTTGGACACTGCTGTCATCGCAAAAAAGATATTAAACAAAATTCTGGAACTGTTTGAAATAGTTATCTTATTAATATATTATGATTTTACAGTATGATAACTAGTACCTGTTCTGTTTTGGCTGCAACTATGTTATCATTATAAATTTTAATGAAGTATGTGTTTAAAAGGATTTATTTTTGTGCGTATTTTTGTGCAGATAAACTTTTTTTGTGAATCAAATTGGTTATTGTTGAACATTTGGACTGTATTTATGTCTTGATCCTTACATTGTCATTATTATTTTTTTGTTATGATTGTGTTGCGCCGCATTAAAGAGCGACAAAATGACATTTATTGTTTGAATTGTGTGATTAAATTGACAGAATTGAAAAGTTTTTGAAATAGTTTGTATAAAAATTTGCCAGTCAATAGAACTGAATCCATTCAGAGTCTTTCTGCCGTAAACTCAAGCTAAAAGACATTAATTATGTCTGCCTCAGCACTTATTGATCATATATGGACATGGGACAGGCTTCCAGGATCCTTCTGTCTGAATAGAGCACTGTTGTGTGATGAAATCACCCTAAACTAGAAACATGTTAAGTACCCTGATACTACAGTGATCAAAAGAGGAAACTGGCCACTGCATACTCTGATAACTGGGCAGTCAAGTTTTGTGAGGATTTTGAAATGATGTGCTCATGATATGCTGATTTATTATAAACTAAGGCTCATAATCAAATGTGTCAGTACAGGTGTGTTTTCAACCTTGAATTGTTCTCTTTGAAGTATGTACAGAATGAACTGCTGTGTATGGTTGAGGTTCTTGATGCATAGTACAAAGTTAAAGGGTAAAATACATAATGACAAATGTTTTACTCTGTTAAAACACCATGATACTGTCAGAAACGGCACAATTCAGGTACGTTTACACCAAGCGGCAACCTCCCGCACTTTCTCGTGAAGCCCATACGGAAGGGACTAAAACTGCAATTCATCGACTGGCTGCTTGAGGCTGGCTGCAGAAGGAGTCAGTCCTATAGACTCCCCATGTTAAAATGCCCAAATTTACAGCAGAAAAAACATGTTTACAGCCTGGTTCAAAAAAAGATTTTGGTCTATATAGCTAATTTTGCCCTTCATGACAACTGTGAGGGGAGTGAATTATTTTATAACTCATCCGTTTAAATTATATTAAGCATTAAAGTTCTGCATTATTAAGGACGCGGCCACTTGAGTGACAGGTGGATTGCCGCTGCTGTCACCGTCGTCGAGCTAGGTGGGCGTGGTTTCAGCAACCAGCTCCTGCCTTTTTACCCATTTTCGATTATACGGGAGTGACATGCGGTGACGTGCTGCCAAGATGGCGATGGCTGGCTCCGCCTACTTTTGGCTTAAAAATGCTCTTCAGAGACCTATGGGTGATGTCACGGACACTTCGTTCTTGTTTTTTTTATATAGTCTATGGTTTACACGACTACAGTGTACTAAAAATGGGATTTTTCCCCCCTTTGTTTTTGAAAAGTTTCGTGTACAGATGACAACATTCACATGGATCTGTGAAAAATGACTAAAAACGCTGTATTATGCATGCCAGGTCAGTAGTTGGCATGTTTCAAAAGTTTGCATTTTCAGGCCCCCAAAGCACCATTGGTGTGTAAATAAAAGACCAAAACGTATAAAAAAAAGTTTATATTTGAAAATGGTGTTGTGTAAACACCCTACAATTCCAAATAATAGTGCGACTTTCTCAGCGCTGCCTCTGGGGGCGCTGTCACATTTATTAGCTTATTAAATTCTTCTTTTACTGTCAGTTTTTTTCATTATAGTGGAGCAATAATTTGAATAATGAAGTTGAAGTTACCTGGTACCTGATTAATAACATTTTAGGTTATTGGCACAGACTGGCCTGTTCACA
This sequence comes from Cyprinus carpio, assembly GCF_018340385.1. Taxonomy (NCBI): domain Eukaryota; kingdom Metazoa; phylum Chordata; class Actinopteri; order Cypriniformes; family Cyprinidae; genus Cyprinus; species Cyprinus carpio. The sequence continues at coordinate 6,925,632 of NC_056591.1, forward strand.
CCATGGACATTAACTAGTTTTACTAAAGATAACACCAATCACAATACAACTGTCTTTAAAGAGTTTGAGCATTTAAAGCGACAGACAACATAATCAAAGTGCATGCTTATAAAGATCAGAACATTATTGTGCTTTGGTGTGGTTGGTAATCTGGTTATTGTTATTGTTAACGCTCTTAGCATGAACTGAGTGACCTTTGCCCTCTCGAGCACTGAGGTTTGTTGCCGCCACTAGAACGCACACTAAGTACATATCATTTGACCATGTGTTTGCAATGCATCAGCCAAGCTTTTGCACACCTGCGTAGGGTATTATTCTGTTAATCAAATGCAAAGATTCAGTTTCCTTTGTTAAATTTAGCTTCTGGTTTTACGGGCAGGCTCTGATGAGTGTTAGCAGTGTTATTGTATTATTTGTCTGGATTGTTTATAGTTGAAGCCAGCATCTGGCATTGCTTTAATCCCCATAAACACTCTCGCTTCTTCACTCTCTTGCTTTGCTTCTCTCTTTCTGTCTGTCTGAGCGCTTCCTGTCTTAAATAAGAAAGCTTTGTCCTTTTCAAACTACTGCTAGGCAGATCCTGGTGTTGTTTAGAGCTGGAACGCTGCTCCAGTGCAGCTGTTTCTTAGATGGCTGCACAGGTGGGATTCCTTTTCCTTTCTGTTTGTTAATCTCTGCCTTATCTACTGAGTTCACTGTGTTTTTAGGGTTGTACTATAAGATTATATCCTGACCTCACGCAGTGTGAGTGAGTTTTGTATGCACAATAAATAAACCAACCCCATCCATCATTAATAATAATAATAATAATAATAATCACATTTTTTTTGGTAATGTATAGAATATTTGTAGTCAGTATATTTGTAGTTTTACATAAAATTGTACCATTATTTAGCACTAAATAAAGAATCAATGTATTAAAGATATAATGGTAGTATACCTAGTTAGAAAAATATTATTTTGGCCAGATGTACTCCTAATTGAACACAGTCTGCATTGATGTGCCTTGTGTGGATGTGAGACCCATCTGGCCTTGTGCTCTCTGCTTTTACAAAAGAAATGTGATTATCCACAGATTACATTTGTGAAACGGGACCCCTGCTCCACAAGGGCCTACCATTCCTCTTTGTGAGTGTGAGTGTTTGTGAGGATTGCAGGTCTGGTTCTGCTCAAATGACAGGGGTTTTCTGAAACACAAGATGAGCCTCGCAGGATGGGTGTGTGTGCGATCGCTCACTTGAATGAGGCCTCACATTTACATCCATTGGTGATCCCATAATGTGTGTAAATCACTCTTTTTTGCATGTGTCTCATGTTCAGACGGCACGTAATGGTGTGTGCTGTAGGGAGAACCAGAAAGGATGTATATTTTAAGCTATGGGGTCATTTGAAGCCTTTTTCCTAACATCTGTTGAAGGCCGTGTATTTGTGGGCATGTGCGTATGTCTCTGTGCTATTTGTGTTTCTGCTGTCGGGCATATAGGCTGTGAGGTTAAGCAGGGAGACTCTTTTATTAGTCTAATGATCAGGGTATCTCTCACTAGACATTACGGCAGCTGTTTGATTAGCCTGTTGTGCCCCGTTGACTCCTTGCAACAAGAATGGACTGGTATTTTCACAGGACGTTGTTCATTGCATTACTGCAGTGATTACTAAGTTGTCCACGAACGGTTGTTGTTTCCATTTTCATCTGTCAGTAGAATTGGCTTTCATGCGCTGTGCCATCACTGCAGCTGTGTAATTTTCAGTACTGTTCAGAGACCTGTAGTTACAGTGAGGCTAACAGTGCGTTTGCTTTAAAAAGATTATAGAAGTTCCTTCATGAGTGCTTTTTACAGCTGTTTCAAAGGAAACATGCTTGCTGTGGTGACTTCTCTTTTTATGGTATTTTGTAGTTACACTGTGCTCACACTCCGCTTTTTTTGCGAAAATGTGTATATAACAGAGCAAACTAAGAGGAGTAATATATCCCACAATGCAATGTGACCTTTCCTTAACTTTGAAAAAATATGTACTACTATTGTTGGAAAATTTGAGGTTGGAAAGTTTTTTTTTGAAAGAAGTCTCTAATGAGCACTAAGGCTGCATTGAATTGTTTAAAAATACAGTAAGCATTAAAGATTGTGAAATATTACAATTTAAGTAGTAGTAGTGTTGTTGGATGTTATATGTGCTATATGTAAACCTATAAGCAAATGTATTTCTATGATAGTAGTAGGGCTGGACTAGAATATTAAATTTTTCCAATAATCGTTCGGTGGATTGGCATTCGATTCGAATATTCGTTTTTTTTTTTTTTCTCCAGGGCTTGAATTTCAGTGCGGAATAGCAGTGGTTGCGTATTATTCTACTGATTCCCGCTTGTAACGCGGGAAATTCCCGCAAATATTTCAACATGAAAGACACTCGCGACACGATGGAATGTATCATTTGCACGTGCTTTTGAGTCTTACAAATGTAAACAGTTGAGAAACAAACCTTATGTGTAACAGATAGATCGTGCATGAGGTCTTAAAGAGACAGCAACCTAAATAAGCCTGCTGCTGTCTGTCATTAATGTTCATTTATACATTAAAGACTAACCAGTGTTATTTTAAAAGTTAAATAGATTATTCTGTTTCTGTCGAATTTCTGTACCTGAGTATTACTGTTAAACCTACCTGAAAACTTAAAGCACAGTTAATTTCAGTTGTATCTTGTTATTGTATTTGTTTGTGCCATTGCTTGTCATTAATCTATTATTATTTTATTATTGACTGTTTACTTGTCTTTTTTTATTTAAAATAAATTCAATTCAGAGTTTGAAAGTTTTTTTTTTTAAGTATCTTCCTCAAAATATAAATATGAATCAACAACATTATAAACTGTAAAACACAAATACACTGGGTGATGAAACATTTAGTTTGAATGATTGTAGTGTAAAAATGTCTAAAAAAAATGTCTAAAAAAAGTCCCCTAACTCCCCCCCATGTATTTTGTGCGCCGCAGCGCTCACATCCGATGAGAGAAGAATATGTTCAGCCCCCTCCGTCCGAATTGATTACTACCGAAGCTTCGAAGCTCCAAAAAATGGTATTCGTACCAGCCCCAGATAGTAGAAACTGTAAAGGGACAATTGTAATAGAATAAATATAGGCTAAATAAATGTGTTCCTTTTACTACATTTAGTCAGTATTTTTTTTTTTTTAATAAATAAATCAATAGCATTTTTTTTAACCAAATAGAAAATCTTTGAAAATACCAAGATATGTATTGTATATCAGCCTTAAAATTCTAAGATATGATATTGTCCAGCCCTATTAAAAATAACTGTTTTATATATTAATATATTATAAAATATATTTCATTCCTTGTGCTTTTGTTCATGATTTTTGAAGGTGAAGCATTTATTTTAAATGGGAATCTTTTGTAACATTATAAATATTTTTACTGCCACTTTGGATCAATTCAATGCTGTATTAATTTATTTAAAAAATAATGATTCGTCAGTGTGATTGAAACCGGTAAATCCTAAAGGGCCATTCACAAATTTCGCAAAAATTGAATTTACTATAAAAAACAACTGTATAATTTCTGTTGCCATGGCACTGTAGATATGTAATCACCTTTTTTTTTTTTTGATAATAAATGGACACCACTCACTAAATTGAACTTAATAATAACATAATAATATCATGTGACAACATTTATTGTTGTATACAGCATATTTTCACTTACTATAAAAAAATGTGGCATCCCATTTCGCCTACTTAGCCTATACTATATATTATGTAATTGTAAAAGAGGAAGGTACAGACTTGAATGACCACACTTGCATAGTTGCACCCCGTCACTGTGAAATCACCTGTCAGTCATCTTGTCTTATTGATTATTGGGATGCAGCAACAGATTACTGGTCTGTTGATCTGTTTCACACTGTTCAGTCTGCAGTTTTCAGTGCTAATTTAGACATGGACTTGTTTTTTGGGAAGCAGTCACGACCGCCTGTTGTATAACAGCTGATTTTTTATTTTTTTTGTAACAGAACCCTCTGAAACACGCAGGCTTTCACTCTTGTTCCCGACTGATGTGCTGTAAGTAGTTTCCAGGGTAACGTGAGTGCCAGTCATGGATTAGGCCCACAGAGGAAGCGCGAGTTGATGAAGACTATCAAGAATGTCTTGTCTGTCTGTCACTAGCAGCTAGGGGCCCATATGACCTCACAAAACACCTTCACGCTGATCTCAGAGCTCCCTTGACACATTAATTACAAAAAATCTAAACAAACTAAAATCCAAAACATCCACAAAGGGATAGTTCACCCAAAAATCAAAATTATGTCATTAATGACTCACCCTCATGTCGTTCCAAACCCGTAAGACCTCCGTTCATCTTCGGAACACAGTATAAGATATTTTAGATTTAGTCCGAGAGCTTTCTGTCCCTCCATTGAGAATGTATGTACGGTATACTGTCCACGTCCAGAAAGGTAATAAAAACATCTTCAAAGTAGTCCATGTGACATCAGAGGGTCCGATAGAATTTTTTGAAGCATCGAAAATACATTTTGGTCCAAAAATATCAAAAACTACGACTTTATTCAGCATTGACTTCACTCCCGGGTCTGTTATCAGCGCGTTCACAGCACATCCGGTTCGCGAACGAATCACTCGATGTAACCGGATCTTCTTGAACCAGTTCACCAAATCGAACTGAATCGTTTGAAACACTTCGCGTCAACAATAAGCATTAATCCACAAATGACTTAAGCTGTTAGCTTTTTTAACATGGCTGACACTCCCTCTGAGTTCAAATAAATCAATATCCCGGAGTAATTCATTTACTCAAAACAGTACACTGACTGAACCGAGCCAGATAACGAACGAAACATTGACTCGTTCTCGAGTCAAGAACTGGTTGCATCGGTTTTCGGATCACCGGTAGTGATGGGAAGTTCTGTTCTTCTCCGCGAACCGGTTCTTTCGGACAGTTTGATTCAATAAACCGGTTGCCGAAAACCGGTTCACCAGTTCTTTTGCGCTCGACGTAATGACTTCATTGGCGGATGATTGCCCTTGATTTCAAGCCTTCAGTTTACCCGCGCTCATAACATTAGCGCAGAATCAGTTCAGAATCAATCACCAAAAGAACCAGTTCGGTTCAGACGCGCTGTGTGTCAGTCTGCTTCACGCATACGCAGTATCATCAGCTCCTCGGTTCTCGAATCGCACGCGTCCGACAGAAACGGTTCTTGACTCGAGAACGAGTCAATGTTTCGTTCGTTATCTGGCTCGGTCATCATTTCAGTCAGTGTACTGTTTGAGTAAATGAATTACTCCGGGATATTGGTTTATTTGAACTCAGAGGGAGTGTCAGCCATGTTAAAAAAGCTAACAGCTTAAGTCATTTGTGGATTAATGCTTATTGTTGACGCGAACCCGTTTCAAACGATTCAGTTCTGATTTGGTGAACTGGTTCAAGAAGATCCGGTTACATCGAGTGATTCGTTCGCGAACCGGATGTGCTGTGAACGCACTCATAACAGACCCGGGAGAGAAGTCAATGCTGAATAAAGTCGTAGTTTTTGCTATTTTTGGACCAAAATGTATTTTCGATGCTTCAAAAAATTCTAACGGACCCTCTGATGTCACATGGACTACTTTGAAGATGTTTTTATTACCTTTCTGGACGTGGAACCGTATACCGTACATACATTCTCAATGGACGATACGGGTTTGGAACGACATGAGGGTGAGTCATTAATGACATAATTTTGATTTTTGGGTGAACTATCCCTTTAAGGCCTGGCAGAGCTTGAGTATGACAGAGCGAATCACACGAAAGTGCAAACTGTTCACATACCATTCACCTTTTCTGAGGATATTAAACTCAAAACAAGTGTTAGCATGCCGCTAAGCTAAGGGTACTCTAATAAGCATAACGTGCGACAGGGATATTGTGTAAAATTATGTTTTTCTGTGATACTTTTCAAATGTTAGCATGTTGTTAAGCTAATGGCAGTGTAATAAGCATAAAATGCACAGCATAAAGACTGTGTAAAATGCTTCAAAAATAAAAAATAAAATAAGGGATTTTTACCATTTACAGGGGGTAGTTGGTGATTTTAAAACCTCCTGTGGTGGTTTTTCTCTCACCACTTATGAATAGTTTTGTCAAATTGTTTTTGAAATTTTGGATCTCCCAACACTGATATTAAAGTTAGGTTCCTTGTCGCCATGTTAAACATCTGACTGAGCACGTCAGTGATCATGTGACTGACTACTAGGGCCGTCAAAATGGCTGAAAAACTACATTCAAATTTTTTACTTAAATATTATCAAAGTTCGAATTATATTCGAATTTAAAATCCAGAATTTCAGTTAGGGTGAAGAAAAGCTTTTGGCTTCTCTCCTGAGGCCACAAGAGGATGCATCGAGCAAAATATTACTGCACGTTTATTCAAAGCAAAAGATAGCATGACTATCTATGAAAAAAGTGCACAATGTTTAAAATAATGTTTATAAACCAATTATAATTAAGTTGCTTAAACAACTATAAACAAAACAGCATCATGCATGTATGCATAGTTTAATACAAAGGGCGGAAAGCCAATCAGACAGAGTGCATTTTTCATTTAAAGACACGAGTTGCAGTGGGATGAGTGTTAAAAACCCGCCATAAAGTCTCGATAAGTTTTTTTTAAAGTTGAACTTGCATTAATTTTACATGGCTTTCTAAAAATGTGGCTCTTTTGTGCGAGACGCGAGTGCAGCGGTGATAGATGTCCCTCTAGAAAATGCACAAAATATGCGTTCTGTGTGAATGGCTTGGTTTCAGTTTTGATTTAAACAAGATCTTCTCCGCATTGATGTTCTCTTGTCCTGCCACATTTGTACTGAACAACGCAGCAGCGCCACATCTAGTGGCTTCAAATGGATAGGCTAACAAAAACATTCAAATCTCATGCGCCACTGATAAGGCTTCCTGCCTCCTTAACACACACCTAAAATCTGAATGCACCGTTTTTGCATTCGAATGTGAATTTTTATTTTAAATTCAACGAATATTTGAAATTCGAATAGTTTTTTTGACAGCCCTACTGACTACGTAAGACACGTAGTTCCAGGTTCAGACGTCCACCGCAAATTTATCTTAATCCAAAAGCATGTGTTTAATCACTGAGGAGCTATGGAGATTTATTTTTTACATACATTCCCATGAGAAACAATTACCATCCGAATAGGGCTTAAGTCATTGATTGACATTTCTCTCACTTCGTCCATCATAAGCATTTACATTTCATTAAGAAGACATTTTTAAAAAGCTTACATATGGGGAATATCACAAACAATTTGTCAAAGAGCTAACAATATTTATAGAATACAAGTTTATTAGAAAGCTAGATTAAGAAACAAACAAGAGCAGAAGGAAAAATGCAGAAAGGAAGAGAAATATCAATTGGATTAATTTTTAATTTGGGCTTGCTGTAATTCATTCTTTGCTTCTTCATGAAGAAAACATAAAATCCTGCATTTAGAATTTGTATTTAACAAATTATTTTACAGTGTTTATGTCAGGAGAGCGCTTATACATCTTAAAATGCTGGGTGTATGCAGCTCACTATGTTTTGGAACAGTGCAAGAGTGAATGGTTTTCACTGTATATCAGTGGATTAGTTAGACAGTGTTTTGTTCTAATGCAAACTGAGTAAATTATGACACATGGACTGATGACGGCATCACTCAACGGCACATTCACACGGTACCCTGAGACTGACCTCAGGCATTAGTTGGCTGTACCTTTCATTTGTTTGTTCATTCAAGAGAGCACTTAAAGTGGCATGTGTGGGTGCAATTTATCTATAACCTTTTATCTAGTTTTTGGTCACCTTGTATGGTCAGTTGCATGCATGTGAGAGAGAGAGGAAGAGCGTGTACCCGTGATCCTTGTTTGGTTATGTGTGGGGTCTTGGATTTCTCATATCATCCTCTCTCAGGATGGTTTTGATCAGTGGCTCTTAACTGATTTTATTTCTGGATCCAGATTTTCCAGAACCCTGTTAAGACCTGTAAACCTCTAGCTGTAGCTGAGAACCATTGGGTTTGATATACCATGGTTTTCAGTTTTGTGTGTGTGTGTGTGTGTGTGTGTGTGTCTGGGAATGAGAAGAGAGGGGCTATGATGTTGAATGGCTGTCAGCTGAAGAAGGTGATTGTGTGCAGATGTTGCATTACAATTTGTCAGTGGCAAATAAGATGTCCACGATAAAGAAAAGGAAGAATCTTTTGAAAATCTAGTTTCACATGTGCCAAGTTCTTAGAAAAGGTCTGTCCATTGTCTGTAGTAGAGATGTTTGAAGCACACTTCATACACGTCACCTGTGTGTCAGTGCTAGGAATTTACATGAGCAATTTGAACATCTTGAAAATCTTTTAGAAATCTGTGTGAATTTTTTTTGCCCTAAATTTCTCTGAGAAACGGTAAATGTGAGGTGCCTTAAGAAGTGTACTCTACTAAAATATGTTTTAGAAATGTACAAAGTTTTTAGTCATGTTGGATTGTATGTGGTTTGATTTTTTTTTTATATACCATTTCTAAGAATATTTTGAAAGTACAAGATATTAATATTAAAAATGTTTCTTCTTGTTATTATTATTATTTTTTGTTTGCTTTTTGTTTACAAATATCATGTATTTTTAAAATATATATTTGTATTTTTATTATTAAATATAATTATGTTTTTGGGAAGTCACACCACATTTACATGTCAGGGCTCCAAACAAAAAAATCGAGTAAGAAGCCATTGGCTCCTATAAGAAAAAAACTTAGGAGCCAAATAATTTTTTTAGGTGCCACAGAATAAACGTGTTTTATTTATTTTACGATTATTATTATTTATTTATTTACATTTTAACTTTTCAATCATACTGTCATGTGTTTATGTCTCATCTTTTCTTGACTTTATCAGCATTTTAATCCATCTTGTAGATGACCTGGGAACTAAGGTTCACTTAAAGTGGGAACTAAATGTCTTTTCCAGCTTGAAATCTACAGTCACAAAGAATTGTTCATTACACAGAATCTGTACCAGTATCATGGAGCATAAGCATCACTTGGCCACTGAGTGTAGCTTGGGCTCCTCCTACATGAGACATTTCAGTAAGTTGTACTGTAGGATCTCTTATAAAATATCCTACCTTTTGATGTTAATCCATGTTCATTATGTACTATATTAGGAAAGAGAAAGATTAAATGGGTTCACTTGCCCTTGAACTGAGGCGCTAAAGCGACTGCGTCTGCCGCATTAAGGAGCGCCAAAACTGTATTGTTTGAATTTCGTTATGAATTCGGAATAATTTTAAAGCTGGTACTTTTTATTAAAAAGTGAAAAAGCATTAAAAGAACACAGAACAAGATCTTGTTTAGAAGAAGCCATATTAGTAATTATTATAAACGAGAATTGTTAACGATATTGCCAATATCCACACAGCTGACAGCTTTACCTGTTCTAGTTTGTTCAAGTTGTGCACGAAATAGACGCTGTATTTTCTGCACTTTCCCTTCTGACGTCTTTGTCATTTCTCTCTCGCTGCACAGCGGAGCTGCGTTTATCAGACTGTGTGCGTCAGCACTGATGTGCGGCAGAGAAGAGGACTGTCTGAAACTCTCTTTTTCCACTAAAACTTTGATGCGCATCGTCTCAGTTTAATACGTGAACATAACAAAATATTTGATCGCAAAACAATTAGGAAAAAGGCATTACATTCAAATTTTTAACTTATAACATGTAAATATATACCCAGATAGCATTAACACTCCAGCTGATTCTGGCTGAAATGCGTCTCTGTCGGTTAAGTCTCGGCATCGGTGAGAAGATAATGGGCCAGAGCCGCACCGACTCTACAAAACACTTCTGGCTGACAGACGGCTTTTTCCCTCTGGGCCGATCTCGGCTGAAAGCTGCTGTACACGCGGCAGGTCCACACTCGGTGTAGTTGTGTGTATTAACCTTCGGCCCGAGTTCGTTTTATCACAGACAGGGCGCTGCTAGAATGAAGCAAATCGTCCGCCTGAGAAAACTTTTTTAGCGGTTAAATCCTGAGGAGCTTTCGGCGGGTAGTCGCCAGTGGCGACCTCAGCAAAAACATCACTCGCAAATTAAAAAAAAAGATAGAAAGATAAACTGTTTTAGTCGCAGTTTGGAGCCCTGCATGTACAACCTAAACTAAACTTGCCATGTCATGAAAGGGTCAAATTATCTGATATTTTAAAAGACTTATTGACACATATTTTGTTCATTTATTTCAATTAAATAATTAATAATAATTATATATTATATATATATATATATATATATATATATATATATATATATATATATATATATATATAATATTTTTGGTCGCACCAAATGACTGATTTGTATGACAAAGCGGAAAGCAGTTTTGTTAAAATTAATTAATTTTTTTGTAAGTGTAAATATTTTTATGAATCCCCCCCCCACCAAAAAAAAACAACAACCTTTAATTCAGAAAATAAAAACATGCTAATCATATAAAAGGTGTTTTCAAGTCTTTCTATGTATGAATTGCATTTGTAATGTGTTTTTATTTATTTATTGATACATAAATAGATATGGACAATAGATATCAGTGGATATCAACCGTCTATGTGTGTGTATAAAAATATGCGACTGAACAGAATGCGGTTTGTTGACCTATATCTGAAGGACCAGGTGAAAGAGATGGATGAAAAGAAAGCAGTGAACAGCTATTTACATGAAGGCTGTGCTGAATTTCACTAATATAGGTCAAGGCCACTAAAACTGGTACTTGATGACTGCAGAGATTGCTCACAGTCACGGCAAACATCAACATCAAAATGCAAGTTTCTCTCTCACCTCTCAAACAAGATGTTTAGGGAGAGATCACATGACTTAACACTTGAGCACAAGCCATGTCACAGTTGAGCAAGCTTGTGAGAGCTAACTTCCCCTCTCTCACCGCAAACTCAAACACACACACACACACTCGCTCGCTCACAGCTGCGTGGAGTGTGTGTTTTGGTGTGCACTTCAGAAGAATGGGAGTGCCTGTGAGGGTTGCTCTTTCTTGTTCATACTCACACACACAGAGGCATGTCAACTTTGGCCTGCTGTCGTCTGTCCTACATGAAAATAAACATCTTGTATTGGACTTCTGCATTGGGGAAATGTCAGTCCATAGCCTTTGTTTTTTTAGCAGAAGTAGGTATCCTCTGGTGTGTAGAATGATATGGATAGTCCCAGGTGACAAACCAGAAGCACATGGACCAACATGAACCATTTGGTGCAAATTGTGCATAAAAAAGGTTGAAACTTCAGACTTCAGTCTGATTGCTTGACTTGGATATTGGTGCTCACTGCTCATTATTAAAGTGCTCATTTTCATCACTCCACTGATACCCCTTTTACACCGAGGCAGTTTGAGTGCTGGTTCGGAGTAGGGCTGGGCAGATAAACGATATCATATCAAATCGCGATAACGCTGATAAGCTCTGGAGCATTTTTACTCGATATGGATTAATCTAACAGCCAATTACACAGCAGAAATAAACGTGACAACAGCCAGTCAGCATGCAGCATTTAGCTTGCACGTCAAAAGGAAATTCTCCCACCAGTTAATCGATGTGTGATAACACCGGTAATACCAGTATCACCGTTGGGGTAGGGGGTGTTAGTTCATTTGAGTTTCCTTCTTTTCTTCGACTTTCAAATAGCTTGTGAAAGTGCCGTGTGCATTTTACTTTCATTTTCAAATTAGCTGCAATTAAATTGCTGCAATTCGGCGTCAAGCAATTGATAGTTTGAGTTTTCCCTCTTTTCCTCACATTTCTTGGCTTTAAATAGCTTGAAAAAGCGCAGTGCGCATTTTACTTTCACTTTCAAATTAGCAGCAATTTAGCGTTGATTAATTTCAAACAACGTCAGACTGAAACTTTTATTAGCAAAACGAATAAAAATACACTACATATGCCTAATAAAATAACAAATTACTTAGGCTACACAAAGTTTAAATAGGTAAATAATACTGAAAATCAGCAAACACTGTGTAACCAGATAAATAAGAAACAGAACGTTTATTAGCAAAACAAATAAGAAAGCTGGAGGTAAAATAAAATAAATAAAATTCACAATGTTTAAATAAAGTAATCAGCAAACACTGTGGAACCAAATAAATAAAAAACGAATGTTTTTCAAAATCTAAAATATTGCCAAACAGGCGCCTTTGCATTTCCTTTCTAAACAATCTTCTGCCATCGTCTTGTCTTACTCACCTCACTGTCAGTCAGCTCGACTCACTTTCCTCACATGATAAATAAAATCTGACAACGTTCGCACGCTTGATTGAGTGTTTAGTTTTTAAGTGTCTGTTCTCTAACTGAACTAGGCTAAATGATTTTTGTTACTATATATATAGGCTACTCATTTGAAGTGAGTCACAAGGACCATTTATCCGCTTGGCTCCAAGTCCAAACAGCAGTGCAGCAGAGCAGATGCATTTATTTGATCACCTCAGTCACGCGACCACTAAACAGCATCCAGGGAGAAGTGCTTGCAATTTTCCCTCCGCGCTCTGAGCATTTCCGCTCCCAGTAAATGTAAATGCCGCTCCGGGAGCAGCATTTACAACACAGAGCCGTAGTTCACTGACAAGCTACACAAAATCGCAATCTAAATCGCTACGGAGCGATCACACTAATCAAACGAACTGGGCTTTGGGGTTCAAACGCGCTAGGGCACGGTTCAGATCACCTAGTGTGAGTACACCCATATTCATTAATTGCAAAAAACACTTGAATGTTACCGAATAGAATTCTCTTTAGCTTCTTCATGTGCTTGAATGGTTTAAAACGCTTGAATGTTTAAACTGGCAAGACTTGGAAGTTGTGACGTCAAAGGCAGCAGACAGGCAACAATAAATTAAGTCCATTTGACACATTTTTAAAGCCTCCAAATATGCATGGCTGGCTTATTTAATTCTGTTTATTTCTCCAAACATATATGTAGTATGTGACCCTGGACCACAAAACCAGTCTTAAGTCGCTGGGGTATATTTTTAGCACTAGCCAAAAAAACATTCTATGGTTTCTTCTGGTTTTGTGGTCCAGGGTCACATATTTATCTGAATGATATACAGTTATGCCAGTGTAAAGCTGTGTAGTGCAGAGTGTCAGACAGTAGTGCGTTTGCCTGTGGGTAAGTCAAAGCTCTCTCCCATGAGCCTCTGCTGTCCGCCATATGGAGATGATGAACTTGGACTGTCCTTGTGCTCTCGTTTCTTTTTCTCTGTCTTTCGTCTCCATTCTTCTCTTTTGCTGTTTCATAGGCTTCGTTTTAATCTACTTTTCTAGTGGTTCTGATATGTACTGTTTATGTGATTTAGCTTGTATACTATGTTTAAATCTCTCTCTCTTTTTCTTTCTGAGGCGATTATCTTCCAATCTGTTCACCTGTGTTTAGTCCACTGCACTTAATGCACTCAACAGCTCTCTCTGTGTGTGTGCGCATGTGTGAAATTAGTCTTCTCTGTGTTGGGTTCTTCACACATTGCCATTAGAGAAACATGCAGTTCATTAGGCCACCACAGTTCACTGCCAGAACACACACACACACACACACACACACACAGGTTTGCAATGCAGGATTGTGAGTAACGGCCAGTGTAATTTCTCAGATCTCAGTGAGATTAAATTTCCTCTGTGTTCCTCATAACAGTCACATCGTCTCTACAGCCCTCACATCTAGTGGTCGACCGATATATCGGCCTTGACGATTTGGCATTTTTCAAATATCGGCATTGGCCGTTAAGTTTGTCTGCTTGGCCGATGTGTTTGAGGCGGGACTTTTATTTTGACGGCGCTGTGAACTGCAGCGTCTGAGCACACAGTGCTCACATCTCCTTCTTGTTTACTGTGATTGTTAACAGTTCTGTCTAATACGGATAGAAGTCTGTCCAATAATCAGATAGAACGGTTAAACAAAGGAATTAATGTATACGAAAATTATTATAACGATTGCTTTTATATTATTAGTAATAGAAAGTCAAACATTATAATACTTTCTCGTTTGCCATCAGTATTGAGCAAAAACACATTTATATAATTTAAACAAATATTTGAATGACTAATGAACATTTAATGTCACAAACCTTGCAAACTTAGAATCCAGCTGTGAGATCTTGTGAAGTGTGCATTTTTATCCACCATTATCACGTGTTCTCTGTGTGACGGTCAGTCTGTGTGAATTGAATTTAAACTTTAAACTCGTGATTTCAAATGATGCTGCGCTTTATGGATTTGCCCACTGTCATATTCATGTCATTCTCTCTGTGTGCTGTATGTAAAATGAGTGTTACCTTGGTTTTATTTGAAAAATATGATTCCCAATGCACACAAACTTTCTAGATTACTGAGTGCCCTGTTGGTTACAGTGTTTACTTCCTTTTTAATTATATTTTTATTAAATATTTATTTGCGAAAATTACTTTGTCATCTAAAGTATATAAGTATGTTTATTATACACATTTATTTTTTAATCCATTGTCAAATGATTTCATAAATATTAATTAAAATAAAATATTATATCGGCTTTATATCAGCTATCTGGCCGATATCAGTAACCACTATCGGTTGACCACTACTCACGACACTCACATCTTCATATACCACAGACCTTCTTGTCACATACTGTTTGTGTTGAATTGTTAAGTGAATTGTGACACAGCCTAAGTGTGGACGAAACCACATACTGTCTGAGTAGCTCCTACATTTGATAAGGAATTTTGGGACCGTTAAAAAAGTATGTTCTATACAATGCTGCTTGAAAGTTTGTGAACCCTTCAGAATTTTCTATATTTTTGAATAAATATGACCCAAAAGGTCATCAGATTTTCACAAAAGTCATGAAAGTTGACAAAGAGAATCCAATCAAACAAATGAGACCGAAATATTCTTTGTAATTTGTTCTGGAAAATGATCCAATATTACATATCTGTGAGAGGCAAAATTATGTGGATCTCAAGGATTAGCAGTTAATTTGAAGGTGAAATTAGAGTCCATCTGTTCAGAGGTGATTCCAATTAATAGGATGACTATCAGGTGTCAGTGTGTGCCTTGTTTTATTTAAAAAGTCTGATCATGTTAAGTGAATTTATGGCACGAGCAAAGGAGATCTCTGAGGACCTCAGAAAAAATAGTTGAAAACCATCTCTAAAGAGTTTGGACTCCACAAATCCACAGTTAGACAGATTGTGTACAAATGGAGGAAATTCAAGACTATTGGTACCCTCCCTAGGAGTGCTCCACCAACAAAGATCACTCCAAAAACAAGATGTGTAATAGTCCACGAGGTTGCAGAGGACCCCAGGGTAACTTCTAAGCAACTAAAGGCCTTTCTCACATTGGCTAATGTTAGTGTTCATGAGTCCACCATCAGGAACACTGAACACTGAACAACCATCGTGTGCATGGCAGAGTTGCAAGAAGAAAGCCCCTGATCTCCAAAAAGAACATTGCTGCCCATCTGCAGTTTGCTTAAAATCATGTGGACAAGCCAGAGGGGTATTGGAGAAATGTTTTGTGGACTGATGAGACCAAAATATAACCTTTTGGTTTAAATGAG
Organism: Cyprinus carpio; assembly: GCF_018340385.1. NCBI lineage: Eukaryota > Metazoa > Chordata > Actinopteri > Cypriniformes > Cyprinidae > Cyprinus > Cyprinus carpio. Next base: position 6,941,272 of record NC_056591.1, read on the forward strand.
AAGCGTTATGTTTGAAGAAAGGAAAACACTGCATTCCAGCATAAGAACCTTATCCTATCTGTGAAACATGATGGTGGTAGTATCATGGTTTGGGCCTGATTGCTGCATCTGTGCCAGGAAGGCTTGCCCTCATTGATGGAACAATGAATTCTAAATTACACCAGCAAATTCTGAAGGAAAAATGTCAACTGTCTGAGAACTGAATCTCAAGAGAAAGTGGGTCATGCAGCAAGACAACAACTCCATGCACACAATTCGTTCTACCAAAGAATGGTTAAAGAAGAACAAAATGTAATGTTTTATAATGGCGGAGTAAAAGTCCGGACCTTAATCCAAATGAAATGTTGTGGAAGGACCTGAAGCAAGCAAATTTGCAAAAATTTCCAAATTTGTGAATTTGGACATACTAGTTATACGATACATACTTATTTTATGTATTGTTTTTCACCTGTTATATTGTAGTGATGTAGGTATACAGACACAAGGACTGTGTGATTTCTTGTTGTGTTGCATTATTTAATGTCGTCTCTTGCTCTGCTGCTTTAAAGTCCACATGACATCAAAATTCATTTCAAGCACAAACACACTCACAGCGACTGTTTTTTCCCCTTGTGGGAAGAGCTATATTTTGGGAAATGAGTAAAAAAGTCTCCCTCTGTCTTTCTCTCCCTGCTTGAGTCTGATTTTGTGTGTCAGTAACAACTTCACATCCTGCATTGGTCGCGTGCATTTGGCGCTGAAGGGATAGGAAGATGGGAAGTGTATCCGTCTTTCTCTCCTTTATCTTCTTAACCTCATAATGGCCTTTCATGTCCGCTGTCTTCTGCAGTCAGGCGTTTTCCGGTTGTTCCTCTGTGGCCTTTAGTTAGCTTCTGCCTGGACACGTCGCTCCGAGGCTCGGGCGTCTGCCTAAACAAGTCCCACACGGTGAGGGGGTGTGGGGTGGACCTGAGGTTACCCATTATCTGTCCTGTCAAGAGATTCAAAAGCTGTGAGCGAGTCTTTGTCTTGTGTGGGCTTGGACGGGGTGTGAACATGCACACACAAGCAGAGAACAATGTCTTTTCTATATTTAGGGAGTTCAAATGTTTTGAGGCTGTAATGCATCCTGTCATGCAGTTGTCTGATGGTAGTGTTGGGTTTTGGTTTTTTTATCTGTGTTGTTTGTGTGACACGTGCACGGCGCGGTTTGAAAATGTAGGCGCAAGTGCTCTCAAGGGGAGCTGGGAGAACGAGAACAAGAGAAGAGGAGAACTGGGCGAAGGGATACAACTGTTTGTTTAACCACAGCTGTTGCTTTTCTTCAAGTAGCACACGCTTACGGACAATGAAATATTGTTCTGTGATGGTCAGATTCAGAGGGAAAAAACAAAAAGATTGAAGAGTGAAATTATAATTGTGGCTTTCAGGACTGGAGTACATCACAGATGTTGCAGAACAGTCAACTGCATAGCAGTGCTCTAACACACATCCTTTGCCCTGGTAACCTCTGAGAGAACAAACAGATTTGGGTCACTGAGAGTTTGCGTTCCTCTTCACTGAACTACATTTGTTGGGGAATTCGCAAGTGGAGACGACAAGATCCATACTTCCCGAGGAAACCCTTCACTTCAGAAAAACTCATTGAAAACCCAAGGACAGTAATGTAATGCCAAGTGCAATTTCATGTAAAATAGTTTTTTTTTGTTTGTTTTTTTCTGTCCACACATAGTGTAAAACATATTGTTGACTTCAGTGAAAGGCCAGTGAAAGTGTTGTCAGGGCAAGTAAAAATTTTAACCACTAACCCAACTGGGCCAGTAGAAAAATTTCATTAAGCACCAAGTGCTAAAGTGTGCAATTTCTAACACAACTAATAATACTTGTTTTCTAATAGGCTTCTCCACATGCCCCCATCTGTCATTGGTCAGCCAAACAGATTGTCTTCACCAAACTCACATCATTGGTAGAACCAGACGCAATGCGATAAGATTCCACTGAAAAGCAAATTGTCTTTTGATTTTAACATTATTCAAAACAGATACTCTCTCACTAGGGCTGGGCAGTATAATGGTATATATCATTATCATAAAGATTATAACAAGTCTGTGAGATTTTTCTATATCGTTTATTTCGCATAAATATATCCACATAGCAGTACTACTAGTACATCTTATGGTGCGTTCACACCAGACGCAAATGATGCGTTAAGCGCTAGTGATTTACATGTTAAGTCAATGCAAAGACGCGAATAGACATCCTGCGGCACGAATGAGGTGGCGCGAAAGACGCGATTTGCGCGATAAATGCGGCACGAATTGAGCTTTTTGGACATTTTGACAAGATGAAAAATCTGAACTTTGGCGAAATTTTGCGCTGCAAAATTTTGCGCGTTAACCAATCAAGAGCTTGCTCTAGTAGTGACATGATTACGACGTAGTGAGCGGAGGGAAAATCCGAAAGAACAATGGAGGACAAAGTCATCGTCGCTGTATGTGGATACCCGGAGCTGTATGATACTACTTCATACTTTTACAGAAACAGGAATAAAAAGGATCTTGCTTGTAAGAAATAGATTAATTGAATAAAGACCAAAGATTACCTGTTAGATTTACCCAAAACAAATTATATTTTATGTTTAACCACTAAAGAGACATCAGAGCCAGCGGCAAATGTCAGAAGGACAAGCCGAGTTGAGAGTGCTCTAGGCGGATACATGAACACTGAGCCCCCGCTGATCCCGTGGAGCTGATCGTCTCCGAAACCGGCAAAACACATTTTTAAATAGGCGCTGTCTTTATAAATAAACCGCAGATTTTAGTTTAAAACATCTACATTGTTGCTTGAAAAACTTTTAAAACTTGACATTTCATGACACGACAACAGTAATATTTTAAAAAATTATCTGAAAAAACAATGCTCTAAAAAACAAACCTGCATAAACCCATCCCACAAAATCAAAAACAAATCAATTCAATTCGCATCTGTTAATTTAATGCGCGAATGAAGGGAATTTCATGCACGAATGAAGCGAATAAACTCAAAATGTTCAAGCTTCCAACTACGTGTGTATAGCGCGATTTATTCACACAAGTCGCGTCTGCTGTGAACGCACTGTAAGAGTGAAACAAGCATAAATGAGAACATAGAGTGGGACATGCTAGATGATAGATAGAGTTATTAACCGCAATATGCAGTGAAAAACTCATAGCCGAAGCATGCGCACAGAAAGTCACTTCTCTTAGACAGCATGCGATCATGAATTTGGTATGTGCATAATATTTAATAAAGTTAGTGAGCACAATAAGCAGTGAAAAAGAACTCAATGCAGTGTTCATGACTGTTCATAAAACTGTTCAGAATTCGAATTCAGATCTTTTTCACGTCTTATTGCCCTTTAATGGTCAAATACACACAATTATGTCAAAATGGCCTTCATGTAGAGTGTTCATGTAAACACAGTCAGTTATGTGTTAAATTTTCTTAAACAATTGGGTGACAAACCAGATGTGTTTCTTTATATCGGATCCGTGCAGTTGCTCTTAAAGGGACAGAAGCCTATAAACCTGCTGCTGTCTGTGTCATTAATGTTAATTCAAACCACAAAAGACAAAGAATAAATCACTCACTGCTCTTGACTGAATCACTTTTTCTTATCTTTAATAAGAATCTATTCATATTTCATTCATACAGTAAAAACTGTGTTTTAGTTATACTCTTGGTTATTCAATTTCTGTAGTATATCTTACTACTTGTTAAATAAACCTATTGTTGCCCCGAAAAAAAAATTGTGTATTTGCATTTGTTATTTGCTTCTTTGTTTTTATTTTAAATAACTAGAATAAAATAAAAATAGCTATATTGAGATACTGTATATATAGTTATCGTGAAATAAAATTTCTTACACTTGTACACTTACACTTACACTTGTTTGTATACAGGAACATTCTGAGGTTATTTACCCATTGGCGCTCAAAAGTCATGGAAAAATTATATTCAAACTTGAATAATTTTGATATTGTACAAGAATTCAATGTTTTTATTTTTAGTTTATTTTTCTTGTATCATACGTCATCTTAGATTGTAAAGTTTGTAACCTTTTGAAACAGCTTTGACGTAGGCAGGTATTGGAACAGATAAACGGTCTTTTAGACTAGCTCTTTTCTGGGCATTGTTTCTGTGATTGTGTCGAGTGTGTGTTTGCTCAGGTTCTAGCATGCCTCTCGTCTCTCCCTCAAAACCCTGAGGGCCAACTGGAATTATCTCAAGGGAGAGATGGAAAGAACCAGAAAGACGCCGTGAGGGAGCAAGTCAAGGAACAAATGAAAGCGTGTGGACAGGAGTGAAGTGTACGTGATTGATTTATATGCAGCAAGTGTGACGTATGGTCTCATCTTCACCCCAGCTGTGAGACGTCTTTCTGTGACGGAGGGATTGAGAAAAGAGACGTGGAGTGAAAATATAATGATGACTCATGGAATTAATGTTGATGAAAAATACCGTTGAGTTGTGCAGAGGGAGGAGTGTCAGTGACACACATGCGTTCTCTTAGGAAATAGTACTGCAGAGTAATCTAGTGTTCTCGTGATGCCAACATTTCAGAAGTCAGTACCAGTAAAATAGATTTTTTCTTTTCTTTTATTGTTTGATTAACATTGAGACAGAAGGCCTATATAGTAAGACCTATCGGGGTATATCACGTGCTGTCTGAAAGGCTTCTTCATGCGCACACATTGGATGTGTCCATCAGTGCGAGTAAGATCCTTTTCATGGCTTACCGCTCTCATAGCTTTTTTAGCAAGTCCCACACTTTATATCCTCATTCCTGCATGTTCCTTTCAAACCCTAAACCAAAACGTCACATGCAAAAGCGGTTTGTCAGAAAATGGGGCAATGCAATCCTCTAGCCATGTGTTCATCTGAAGCCTCTACTGATTTCCTTCTAATCATACTCAGCTGGTGGACGGCTTCACAGAGCAGCATGATGGTTTATCAGACCGAAGGCCAGTATGGGGTCCATATGCCATAGGTTTAGCCAAAATGTAATTTGTTTAACTTTTTTTGTTGTTGTTTAATTTATTATTTCATTTTATTTTTCACAATTGTAGGGTCCTATGAATTTTTCAGAAATTCTGAGTTGTATATTTATTAATTTACTCATTCATTTATTTATTTTAATAATCAAATGAAGGCATAAAACATTAAATTAATTTATCTTTTAATGTTTTTTGGCAAACAAAATGCTGCACAACATTTACTGTTAAAATGAAAATGAAAGAAAAATGTGATTATTCCTTAAAAGAAGTTTTTTTTTTTTTATTTAACATGTAAAATGCACATGAAGTGTCATTCAGAACATATATATATATATATATATATATATATATATATATATATATATATATATATATATATATATATATATGTATATATATATATACAATATTTTTTTTTTTTTTTTATTTAACATGTAAAATGCACATGAAGTGTCATTCAGAGCAGTCATTCCCCTTTATAGTGTTCAATAAAAAAATTGTGTTAAAACACTAGCTGGACTACTATATTTCTCTGATAAAAACAAAAAACAAAATAAAAACATAACAAAAAACAATTATCTAGATGTTGTTTGCACCATGCACAAATCATGTAGGTTTGTGGACCACTATAGTTGAATAGTTGACGATCCTGACCAGTCCTCAGTCAAGTAAGTGTGTGTGTGTGTGTGTGTTTTCTGTCCCATTATTACACTCAAAACCTCAACCTCAAAAGTGGTATGATTCAAAATTGTGGTGTAATGATGTCAGTTGATTAATGCCACAGATTTCCTGCTTATCTGATCTGCTCCACACTCAAAACCTCAACTATAAACGCCAACACAAGATAACAAACTCAGCCGTTTCCTCTAGTGCCACTGTGCTGTTTATTTAAGAGAGTGAATGTGTGCTTGTGTGGCATGACCGTGTGTCAGTCATTATAACTTTAATCCTTTTCCTATTGCTGCCGGCCGGCACAGCATTTGCCGCTTCCGCTCAGAATCCTTTGTTTCCTGTGGAGTTTCCTGCTGGCTCCTGAATCTCGCTCATAGAGAGACAGGAATGGGGCATTCGGCCAAGCAAGTGCATTAAATCATGCGAGAGGGCGCAGAGAAAAACTAAAGGCATGCTAGATGAGGGAGTGGAAGAGAGAGAGAAGAGAGAAAGAGGGGAAAGAAACCATGCAAGCAGTGGATCTGGGCTCAGGCCAGCTGCTCTCGTCTCACGGGGGTCTTCAATCATCACACACACACTCGCCGCCTGCTGCTGCCCATTTACTGGACTGCTGACTCCGTCAACCTCAAGCACATGCACACTTATTGATCTTTACAAAAAAGGACAGTGAGCACAGGTTACTGTCATCTATTCTTTTTTTTCTTTGTCCATGTGACATGAAAATTGTCCAGTCAGCAGATGTTGTGACAGCTGTGACCCAGGATGCCAAGATACTGTTTGTGACTTTACGGTTTTGTGAATGTTTGATGCATTTGAATTGGTTTCATACAGGATGCAAACTTAAAACTAAATTAAACTGAATGGAAATCAAAACTTCAATCAACTGCTGTAAGTTTTAATACTTTTTCCCCCATATTTATTGCATATTTTGTGGTGCTGAATGGAAAACTAAAACTTTAATGTAATGTGAATTTTTATTAGTTTTTTAAGTTTGATTGCAGTGTGATTTACACAGCTGTTCAAAAGTTTGGGGTCAGAGTTAAAATATCATTTTTTTATTTTAATGTTTTAAAATGTGATTTATTCCTCTAGTGTCATTTTTATTGATAAAATAGTTTTGGTATGATTTTGTTAGGCTAAGTAGATAGAATAAAAATAACTACACTTTACAAACTAAAAGTAATTGAAATTCAGATTCCAGTTGAACATCAGTTATATGTGCCACACACTGTTTTTGGTAAGTTCTGTGTTCCTCAGCCGGACGGCCTGTAAACACACGCAGACACACTCATCAGCCATCAACATCACACTCAACTCTATTTGTCAAATTCCTCTGCTTCTGATCAGCACTTTGCCATAGCGTGTGCTGTGACCTTGGCTTTTTATAGTCTGTCTCTCTTTGGATGATAATTAGAGTGCTGACAGGCTGGTCGTTTCTCAAGTCCTTTTTACACACACACACACACACACACACACACACACACACACACACACACACACACACACAGACACAGTCTGCTGTTAAACAAGCTACCCGCTACAGTCTCTTCAGGACAAGCATCAGCTTCCTTTTCCTCCAAAATTGCATGCAGGATTGTGTTTCATGTGCAGTAGCTGTTGGACCTGTCACTCTATTTCTGTCTCTCCTAACATCCTTAACTTTAAGCCCGCATTACTGCAGAATTCTGGCAGACACTGTTTGCTTTCCGTCAGACAGACAGCCACATGCAGACATACACAAACTGTTTGGCTCATCCATCTGCTATTAATCAGGCCTGTGAGATGCTTCAGTGCAGCATGAATTTCGTTGTCATTTCATACAGTTTTTTCAAGCCTGAATGGTTCTCTTTTGATTTCACTTCAAGGCGCATGCAGGTACAGCGCATGTTTCTCACTGACTGTCTAAATTAAGTCACACTCGATCACATACAACTGGATGACATTTAAGCAAGAGAACCTGTGGCAAGAAATCTTAGCATTGACTTGAAAGCCATTCAGTTGTGCTGCACTTGTCTCTTGACTACTGATTGGTGAAGGGGTTACACATTTAGGGCTGCATGATTTTTCAAAACAAAATCAAAATCATAGCAAGGTTTGCATTTTAATTTAATGCACTGTGGGTTTTAGAAAGAAGCGCGGCATTTACACACGAGCAGGTCATGATTCTGTCTTTTCAGTGACTCAAGAGCGAGCCCGGTTCACAGTAAATGCTGTTCCACATGTACTACATCTCTGCATGTTCTCTGGGTTGCTTATACCATGCATTTGGGAATGTACGATGCACCAACTATCATCACAAAAAAGAAAATAGCAAAAAAATAAATAACAATAAACAAAATAAATCTTAAAACAATAATAAAAAAAATAAAAAAAATAAATAATAAAAATAATAATAATAAAATATATATATAATTCTTATACTCATTTTTATTTATTTCACTTTATTTTAGTAATTTCTTATTTTGTTACTCATGTAGGATTCATAATAATAATAATAATAATAATTAATTAATTATTATTATTATTATTACTTTGTAAAAATGTATTTATTTTATAATCAATAATTCAATAAATTAATAAATTATTATAACAATTCACTAAATTAATTACTATTATAATTCTCTCTCTCTCTCTCTCTGTGTATATATTTATGTGTATGCATATAGATGGATAGATAGATAGATAGATAGATAGATAGATAGATAGATAGATAGATGTTATTGGATGGTCTCTTGATCAGTCCTGCGAAAGCGATTACACACTTTTACATCTACACAATGGCTCACATAGTGGGAGGGACACATCATGCCACATTGGGCACTTACATTGTGAACCACTTCATTTATTATTATCTGAACTATATGTTTTGTCTGTTGCAGTATTGTCTGTTTTTGTGTTCCTGTTGCAGTATGTTGATATTTCCCTGTGTTTGTGAGTAGCTGTCATTGTTCTCTGTTGGAGACGTGCTTACATGAACGTTACACAGAGATGGTACAGTAACACACTTGTTCTTATTCATTCGTACTCACTGGTCCACAAAAGATCATATTTTCCATTTTAACGGTCTTCTCTTATCGTCTCCCTCAAGGCTTATTCCATAGGGTGTTTTCTTTTTCTTTCCCTCTGAATGTCAAATGAAATATGGATGAATAGGGCTCAGAGGGGCCCCAGAACAAAGTCCCATTCATTTCCAATGCGATCATTTGTGACTGCAAACAGTACAAGCATGACTTTTTTTTTCAGGACCATTTAACCTTTTCAAATCATGTCCATGATTTCCCTTTGTGTGTTATTTGTGTGCGTTTGACAAAACCTTTACTGAGTTTGTACCACTCAGATGCAGTAAAAAAAAAAAAAAAAAAAAAAAAAAAGCTAAAATTTAAGTACACCAAAAAATAAATTACTCGTGTGTGTGTGTGTGTGTGTGTATATATATACTGTATATATCTCGCGAACGATTTCTTCAATTTCGTCTGCGATTTAACTACGGCTCTGTGTAGTAAATGCTGCTCCACCTGAAAGCACGTGATGATGATTTACTGCTGATTACAGAACCGGCTTTACTAAAAAATGTGCATGAAAATCGTATTCGATTAATCGTGCAGCCCCTAGATTTACCTTCCAATTACAACAAAGCAGATTGACATTTACATGTCCATTTTGACTTAAGTTATAGGACTAACAGGAATAATAATAACATCAATAACATCAAAGGTCATTCATTTTTAGTTTGCGAGTTTTTGTAAATAAAGTGTTTACAACGGTTTAACATGCGTGCGTGCACACACACACTAAAAGCAAAAACTATAGGGAGCTGAAAGATTAATGAACGCGTTTTATGGGACACATCGAGGGGAAACACATGTAAATGAAGGTAGGAAAAACTGAGCTGTTCAGCTGCTTGAACTCGTTCCTTCAGGCTCAGTGTGTCTGTTCTGTTACACTGTTTCCCCGGCAGGTTGTGACAAGACAGCGACACCTCCTACGCGCTTTCTCATCCGGATCTATCCCTCGCTCCATTCCGTGCTTCTGAGCGTCTTTCAACAACCTTCCGAGATCTCACACATTAATAATTCCCGTCACACCATCAGGCTCACCACGCAAACATTCCCTCGTAAGACAGACACATGTGAAGGTGATTGGTGTTGCCCTTCTGACAGGTGCAGTGGTTACAAATATGCACATGCATCTTTACCGTCAACTGAGCATGACATCATGAAGTCGTCAGTCATGGAGCCACAGTTGCCTAAACATTCATAGTCTTTACATACAGTTTCACTCTCTTATTCATCTGTCTACAGATTGATCAAACAAGGTTATATCATAAACAGACAAGGTTGCAGAAAGCAAAATAGATTCACTTGTCACTCATAATCTTACAAATCCACCGCTCATTATGTTTATTAAATATTTTAGCTAATGTGATTGTTGTCAGCTACTCGGGGTATATTAGTTTTAGATTCTCTTAAGGCATTTTGTCATCTTTCAATCCATTCTTTAGAAGGTTTCACAAATTTCTTCTTAAAATTGACTTAAACATGGTGAAATATGTTAAATTACCTTAAATTATTAATTATATTTCAACAGTACTACAGTCTTGTAGGTGCCCTAAAAGCTTTTTTAAATTAATCCACAAAGCATTTAAATGTTCATCTCTTTCAGGAATGCAATTATAAGGAATAATTAAAAGCTGTTGTAATAATGCATATTTATGTTCATACTGAATATTAAAATGAATGATTATAATTATAATAATAATAAATAATTTAGCTATATGTATACTACAGAAAAGTCTCTTATGCTCAACAAGGCTGCATTTATTGACCAAAAATACAGTAAAACAGAAATATTGTTTTTCCACAGGAAAGGAGTGAGCTCCTTTTGGGCAGATATGTATATTAATAAATGAGTACATAAGTGGTAGAGGATATGGTTTGAAATCTGCAGAGCTCTGTGGGCGACGGTTTTGTGTGGGCCTGTTTATGAGACCGTTTGGACTCCTTAACATTTTTCTTTCTGTGGAGTCATCCTCTTATTGCCATGGTAACATCATGGAAACAAAAGCTATAGCTGTATATATTGAGAATTGAATATTTATTGTCTGTAGAAGTTGTCTTTTTTTTTTTTTGTGGAAACTTTTTGGATCATCACACTTACTAGTCAGATGGCGATTGGGCTACTTCTCTGAGATCGGTGGTTTATCATCACTCTAAACCACTGAAGCGTGTCAAGTTTTTGCATGTTTGTGACATGCCAGAGCGAATGGTTTCAGTTCAGCTTTCAGTCTATAGACTGAAGAAGCTTGTTCTCCTTTATATGCAGCGAATGGTTTGCTGGCTTCAGACATGTGATGTTTTTAAAGCCTATTTTTACGTACGTCAGGGAAAGAAAGCATGACATCACGCTTTGCATTTAGCTCGTCCCACAATGCCATGTGGCGGGTGGCGTCTGTAGTGTCTGAAACAATCCTCTCTGATGACCCAAGACTGAACTCTCTGAAACTTCAGCCGCAGCCCATTTCCACAAACATGGCAGCTGCTGTTGTTTTCAGTCCTGTTTTCCGGATGCACATCACCACCTAGTGGCTTTCTCACTGATACACACAGTTTGTCTGTCAGGTTTATGAGCGTTTCGTCAAACTATGGCCTCTTTGGGTCTTCCTGAGAAAGAACATTTCCTTAAAACACACCTTTCACCCTCTCACGACTTGTCCACTAACAATGTCCAGCATGCATGTCAGTTACATGCTGTGTTACACACTTTCTGCTGTGGAACCAAAAAGAAGATAGTTTGAGAAATGTTGTATGCATTTTAAGTCAGTAGTAACCAAACTATTTGGTTATTCTCGTTCTTCAGTATAATAGTCATATAGGTTTGTAATGACATGAGGATGAGTAAATGATGAATTAATTTTCATTTCAACTATCCCATTAAATAATATTTTTACACTTTTTGTATATTTTGACAATTTTAGTTAGTTTATTAATTATCGTCATTTGTATCAAGTTAGTAGTTTGTGAAACCTATTTCAATTAGTTACCAATTAAACACCACTCAAACTACTTCTCATCATTGTCTTTTTCATGTAATATTTATTCAATAACAATAACTCAACTTTTTTTTTTCAGATTTATTTAATTTCAAATTAAAATTAATTTCTTTAAAAAAATCTTATTTTATATATTTCATTTAACAGTTAACATTTTTGTTTATATATTTTTTGTTTTAGCTTACAATAACTCCACTTTGTAGGTAAATATAATAACTTTTGGGGGGAAAGCTCTTGGAAAATGTTGGAAATGATGCCACAGATTCATAAAACAAATAAAAAAATAAATATTTTATAGGTTTATTTTAAAAAAAAAAATAAAAGTAGCAAAAATAAATTTAAAATATGTGATTATTAATATTCTTTGCGTTAAAATATGAAAAAAATTAAAAAAAACATAAAAGAAAAAAACCAAAAAAAAAAAAAACCAAACACAACCCCTAACTGCATCTGAAAACTCCATATAGACTAACAGCTGATGATCTTTCTCACAAACTCCATATAGACTCCTCTAGTCGTGAGATAAAAGGTATGTTCTGCTTGCTAACGTGTCTTTCTTCTTCTCTCTCCCCTCCTCTTGATCTTTCTCACAGCAGGTTTAGTTCAGCGGAGGATTTCGAGTGAATACAGCCGAGCGAGCGCAGCGGAGGACGTAGCAGAGCCGTCACCATGTGCATTTGACAAATAACCGGTAATTGTAATCTGTGTGTGTCTGATCTCTTGTGCTGCAGCCTTTTGGCAAATGAAAGCATTTGTGCTGCTGTTATTTGCTGTATTTGTGTGTGATGGCTGAATTCGAGCTGTGATTAGGATTAGTCTGCAGTTTGGCAGTGCTGTAAAGTCAGTCAAACACCTGTTACAAACTCTAAACCACACACACACACACACACACACACACAGATGCTAATGGCTCCGTAGCACCTGTTCACTCTCAGAGCAAAACACACACACACACACACACACATGCTGTCATTGTCAGTCCCATTACTGTCTGAACACCTGCTTTTGTTTCACGTGTAACCAAATGTTTACGGCAGTGTTTTGATAGTGAGGTCAACAGGCGTAGTGTTTATTGACGTCACTGTGCACTTTGTTCTTTGGAAGTGGTGTACGGTTTTATCACTTCACTAAAACTTTAGATTAACAACACACCCAGAACTTAACACCTGTGTGTGTGTGTTTCAGAGGTAAGGAATATGTTAAGCATTACGTTCATTTTAAATCATTCTATGGTGTGACAAACAGCTTAACAGCGCTTGTGGAATTATTGTTGACAAAAATCTATTTTGATTTAAAAAAGCTAAAATCTGGATTACAGTGCACTTATAATGGAAGAGATTGGGGTCAATCTATAAACATAAAATACTCACTGTTTCAATAGTGTAGCTGTGACACATAAACAATAAGTTGAAATGCCTAAAACCTTGCAATAACCATAAGAATGATGAAAATAAATTACAAATAATTAAATAATGCTCTAGTTTGAAAATTAAATGTTGCCACAAATTGATATAAATAATTTTCACACAAATTGATATGAATAAATTGTTGAATTAGTTATTTATTTACTGTTATGTTTTTTTTTTAATTAATATTTTAAATTGGCTTTTATTTTTTTATATTTTCAGTTTCCATTTTTAATTGAATTTTAATATGCTTTTGTCATTTTGAAGTATTGCTGTTTAGATTTAATTTATTTTTCATTTAATTTTGAGTTTTTTATTTATTTGTATGAAACTTTTTTTTAAATCCTTTTTTAAACCTTCATCAAATCAATCAAATCAATAATCATCAAAATGACAAGAAGAATTGTAAAAAACCAAAAATTAGCAGAAAAAAAAAACATGTTTTTATATAACAATATTTTCAACATTTCTGTTCTTAAACACTTCAAAAAATGTCCCCATTTATGATGATTAATTTGTACTGGACCTGGGGGGGAAAAATTGCAAATGTTCCATGTAATTATAAAAGCTGCATGCATAGTAAGCAAATACAATCTGTTTAAAATAATTTTAGATGGAGTTTAGAATGTCATCTGTCTGAAAAAGTAAATTATCTGTGAGTTTGATGCTAATTGACTTTAAAACACATGGGACTCTTGACCCGAGTCGCCTCAGAGCATTATAAATCATTTTTCCCATCCAAAATCCCTGTCCAAAACGACTCTGAGAGGCTCCAAGACGAGGATTTGCTGATGCACTTGACTGGAAAGCATTGCTAAAACCGCTATAAACCCACAGTCAGGAGCTTCATACAAATAAAGAAAGATCATAACTGCCTGTCCTATGAGAGGTGGTGTAACTAAAATCACTGCAGGACTCTAGACAACAGAGAAAGTCAGTGTAACACTAGTATCCTCTCAGTATAATAAAAACAATGAACTGTTGTTTTGTATGTAGAGTTGTACGTGTGTGTGTGTGTGTGTGTGTGTGTTTGTGTGTGTGTGTGTGTGTGTGTGCAATTGGAACTGTTTTCTTTTGAAAAACCTGAATCCTTTTGGAAACACTGCCAAGGAGAACATAGAGGTTCCTTCCAAAAAGATAATTCAAGAAGGAAAAGAGCATTTTCCAAAAACACGTGTTACAGAAACAACTGTTGGATGAATGAGAGAGGAGGCTAAACTGGACCTTTCTGCCATAAATGAGAATCATTATGTTTGATGATAATGAAAAACTATCTTTTCCAAGCACTGAAGTGGGAGTACTATAGTTTTGGGTAGGTTTATGGAGCCCTAACAAGTTGTTTTAGAAAACACCAGTTTTGTGTATTTAGGAATCATCAAAGCCAAAATCCAGGCCTGAATGTGTGTGTGTTTGTGTGTGTGTGTGTGTGTGTGTGTGTGCAGGGGGCCATACAGGCGAGCTGATGAGGATGACGATGGTGAGTGAGCTCTTACCATAGTGTCTGATGGTTTGGTAATAATGGACGTCCCCAGTGGCCAGCTCAGCGTCTCCACCTTCACGACCCCGGCCTCAGAGGTCAGGAAACACACAAGTGAAACACGTGCTGCTTGCCTGCTTCACCCATGCATGTTTTATAAAGTAATCAACTGATAAAAACCTCCTTTCATTTGTTTGTGTGTTTTCATCTTTCCCCTGTGCTGTCACTGTGTCCTCCAGAGGAGCAGCAGTTCTGAGTCCCTCAGTGAGAAGGGCCCCTCAGAGCTCAAGAGTTTTGACGCTGTGGTGTTCGACGTGCTGAAGGTCACGCCAGAGGAATATGCAGTAAGTCAAACTTCCCTCTTTGTACGTTTTCATTTTTCATCCTCCCAGATTCTGCAGGCATACTGAATGGGGGAAAAACAGGTTTTCCTTATTTTCTTGCCCACAGCTGATCACATGCCTGTTTCTAAAAGATAACAACATAACGATTTGGAAATGCAACACAAGGCAGTTTTTTTTTCCTTTACTGAATTTGTGATGCAAATCATTTATAATTCTGTTGTCGCCAAGAGAAGATTAAAGCTCTAGATGCTGTTTCTCATCAGTATAAAATCTGTATAGTTTAGTTCAAGGTTCACCAAACTCAGTCTTAAAGGGCCGGTGTCCTGCAGAGTTTAGCTCCAACCCCAATCAAACACACCTGACCAGCTAACCAAGCTCTTACTAGGCATACTAGAAACTTCCAGGCAGGTGTGTTGAAGCTAAACTCTGCAGCACACCGGCCCTCCTGGTGACTCCTGGTTTAGTTTAACCTTTAATGCAAAGAAATAAGACAGCCATAAATACTGGTATTGTAAATTAGCTTTTTGTTGTGTAAACAAATATTATTATTGTGGTTGTCGTTATTGTTATAAAGAAATATATTACTATTGCAATAATACTATTGCACTGTTAAGTAATTAATAATAATAATAATTTGTATTGTTGTTATTATGAATAAATACCTTTTATTTTACAGTACAGTGATATTATTGCCAAATTAATATTTATTTACTGATTTTTTTTTTTTTAAAGTTATAATTTAAATAAAAGTAAAATATTATTTGTAATAATTATTATTTATTATTATTAGAAGTAGAAGTAGTAGTAATAGTATTAATTGTTTTTATTTTACAGGACAATATTACTGCTATTATTATTATTATAATGCTATTATTGTTATTATTATTATTATATATTTTATGGTCATACTGAAGGTGGAAACAACTGATTTTTCTTTTTTGTCCTTCGCTGCTCACATGCTTGAACAACTTACTATAACAAATAATGACATAATTAAAATTTTTGTTTTTGGTAAATTATTCATTTAACATCCTCAGGTTGTCCAAACACAAGTAGACACCACCAGATATGATTTTTGATCTAATCACTGAATCCATCCCAGACACTGTGATGAAGGGTCACAGTAAAGTCCTTGATGATATAAACTGCCTAAAAGAGATGAAGGAGGGTCCCTGTCTCTTGTGATTTGTAGCAGTGGCTCTGGTACCAGGTGTAAATGGAGCCAAAGAAACCTTAGAAAAGCACATGGAAAACAAAGAGATATGAGCTGAGAGAGAGAGAGAGAGTAGTGAATACTTCAGTACAGTTTCAGTAATAATTAATGATTATTTGGCAGACGATTGTGCAGGCAGCGATGCTCTCTAGGGTTTAAATTAAACACTAGAATCTGAGCAGGGCTATCAAGCTCTCCTTTCTCCGGTAATACAAGGACTCTGTTTCAAATAAAACTCTTCTGAACTTGAGGAAAAGATGCACAGCTGCTTGTTGACTCATGCGTGCTTTAATTCAGTTCAATTCAGTTCAAGTTTATTAGAAAGCTTCTATTAGCTAGGAAACGGTGTAATAAATATGTGACATATCTGATAGTGTCACCAGTGGACGCTCTCTGTGTTTCTAACCCCAGTATGCCTGACTTAATGCGCTGACCTGATTCTGCACACGCCTGCCTGTAAGTGTCTTTATCTGGGCTACAGAGTTTCTTTCTGTGCTTTATTTATTTATGGCCCAACCCATTAACCTATATACGGTACATCATCCCAGTCCCAGTCTCAAGCCTGTGCTGAAGTGTGTTTTATTTATACACACACATACTCTCCGAGGTGACCCCACATGCACAACATTCATGCATCTGTGGAAAATGTCTTGTGAATGGCAACTGAGCAGTGGACAAAAGATGATATATTATTCATGTGTCTGTTAGAGTGTGTAGACCATTCACACGCTCTCATGTGAGGCTGGATAGTGAAGTCGACACAGAGTCTGGTTTCAAATAAGCTCATAAATACAGAAACTCTCCTGTCATAAATGCTTATCTCAAAGAAAACATCTACGTCACCTCTAGTAAAAACAGTAAAAAAAAAATCCTAAGTGGAATACTTTCCTCTTAAAATTCAAAATGGGTGCCAACAGTGTCTTCCATCATGTGACATGTATAAAGTTATATTTTGTGTGCTGATCTGTCATCTGTGCTGTCCTGCAGGGTCAGATCACTCTCATGGATGCTCCAGTGTTCAAAGCCATCCAGCCTGAGGTAAGTCTATTGTTCATTATAGCACTGTGCTAACTTATGCAAAGTGTACAAATATTACACTTTGCCACTCCTTCCAGTTGCAGGTGAAGAAAAAAAATATGCTGTGCATGGGAAAAAAAAATTAGACCATGAAATGATAGTTTGCATTGTTTTTATTAATATCATTGTTATTGTTGTTTTATTATTATCATTGTTTATATATATATATATATATAGCATGTGTATATATAGTATGTTTCTGATTATGATGGAGTTATTTTTGGTATGTGTGTGTGTGTGTGTATATATATATGGTCATATATATATATATATATATATATATATATATATATATATATATATATATATATATATATATATATATATATATATATATATATATATATACGTTGTAATTACAATGATTTGTATATTTTAATTTTATTATTTATTTTAGCGCTGGGCAACGACTAATCACGAGTAATCGCATCCAAAATAAAAGTTTTCGTTCATATAGTATATGTGTGTACTGTGTATATTTATTATGAATATATAAATACACACACATACAGTATACATTTGAAAATGTTGACCTTCTATATATTTATGTTCATATAATTTATATTATATATATAAATATATTTAATATATAAACATAATATATTTTCCTTAAAATATGCATGCATATGTGTGTATTTCTATATTCATAATAAATATGCACAGTGCACACATATATATCATGTAAACAAAAACTTTTATTTTGGATGCGATTATTCGCGATTAATCGTTGCCCAGCACTAATTTATTTGTTTATTTATTTCTAAATACATTTGCTCTCCTACAATTACTGTACAGTCAGTTCCCGATGGATAAAATCATGGACAAAAACTCTTCTTTTTTTCTCTCTCGTTCAATAGACTTTCTCACTCTAATATAGAAAAAAAGCTGTTCACAGTTTCTATTTCATGTTGACTTTAAAGTGTTGTCACTTTAGAGACAGAAAAAAGATAAACCTCTGATGGTAAAACTGTTTGCTTAGGGAAAGTAGTTGGAACATAGAAGATGTGCAAGTTTCAGCAGATGCCTTTTTTGTTTTTTGGTAGCTAGTAATTTCAATGATTTGAATTGCTCACTTCATAAAGGTGAGGTCAGACTGCTTAAAACATGATGTTGCTATTACTAACACAGTTAGCAGCCAACTGGTGAGTAACTTTTTATTTACATGCCAAAGGCAGTTTTTTCTCTTTTAGTGCAGAATGTTTATTTTGGTCAGGGTTTCATGAAGTTTGGATCCCAAACCAAATGTGTTCGCAAATGTTTCCTTGGTTAAACTAGCTGAAATGCTTTGTGTGATTCCCGTGTGACTGACTCACAGCGCTGTCACTGACTCAAATGTCATAATCGCACTGTCAGCCATACCTAGTGTGTTTAATTTGGACAAGTCCAATGAAACCAGCCACTAATAACAAACTAACCTGTGATATTTAGAGCTGGTTTATGTGTGGTCATTGCTGTTTGCCAGCAGAGGGCAGTAAGAGCACAGTGAAATCATTCTGTTCTTTAGGCCCTTCATCTGCAGCTTTCATTGGACTGAGTAAAACACCCGCACACACACCAGATTAAATATTACACGGAAATATTTTTTTCTTAACATTATTTCGCCATTTTTTTATTATTGAAATATTAGTGACAAACAGCACATTTCATTACGGCAGAAGCATTATTTCACTAGCACCATTATACTCAAGATGAGTCAGCCTCTCAATAAAATGGCATCTGCCACAAAAACATAAAAATTCATAATTTTGCTTCAAATATGTTTGCCTTAGTGGATAAATAGATTGTTCCCCCTGAAAATAAAAACACTCATCATTTACTGACCTTAATGACTTTCTTCTGTGGAACATAAAAGAAGATACTCTAAAAAATATTTGTGTTTTTTGTTTTGTGTCTTGCTTTTGTTTTACTTTTTGTGTAATGTGTTTGTTTGTTTTTTTGTTTTATTTTGTAAAATGCAAAATAAAGGCGACCAAAGCGGTTTGATTATCAACATTCTACAAACTCTCTTACTTAAATGATGATGAGTAAATAATGACAGACTTTTAATTTTTGGGTGAACTATCCTTTCGAATGTGAAGAATATTACACATGTGATGGCACATGGAGGGGGAAAAACTCAGACCTGGCGACCGAACCTTAGAGGCGCTGCGTCTGTAGAAGAAACCCACAGCTATATAGAGTACCAAATATATGACTGTGCTTATTTTGCTTATTGACATCTGGGCCTTGGTCTCCACTCACTGTCCTCCATGTTGTCCTCCCTCTCTCTGCTCTTTGAATGATTTATTAGCGCAGGCATGTTTTATCCACCATCTGTAAGGTTGGGCTTTCAGCCGCACAGACTGTGATTTATAAAGCATTTGATGAGGCTACCACACATTGAATATTAATGTAGCGTTCTGGGCTTTTTATTCTGACTGTAAGAGACAAAATCATGACGACTGAGGGGGAACTAAATGTTATGTGATTTGTTTAATGCATTTGTGGGAAATTATTGTGTCTGGCATACATTTTTTAGTCATTATTTATGGTAATTACAGTAAATTATGTGATTAGGTCTACCGTTTTCTATCGTTGAACGGTTTGATTATGCAGCCATGTTATTTGGCTTTGGCAGCAGTTTTTTGGATGCTTGCTTGGCGAGGAGAGGGTGAAGCTGCAGGTCACCTCTTTGGAAAGATGAGGGTCTGGTTCTCTGGAAGTCGATACAGAACTAACCTCGATTTTCAAAATGTCTGGGATTGATTTAGCCAAGATGCGGATCAGTCGACAAATTATGTGTATAGATGATGGTTCTTTCTAGATTTTCTGGATCAGATCTGGCTTTCTGTCTAGTTTTGTGTGTATCTGGCTGTTGGCAGTTTTAGTATTTTGGGGAAGGGATTTGTTGAAGGATTATTTGCGCTTTCTCTTCAGCACATCCATTTGTGTCGATGTGTAACATGAGAGTAAAAGGCATGTGAATGTCAGGCTTAGTTGTTAGGATAGAAGGTAGTGTAGATATATTCTTATTTTGACAAAAAATATGTTTTTGTTCTGGCGAAGGTTGTATATTCAAAAGTTTGAATTATAAAGTTTTATACCTGTAGTCAAAAGTGTGCCTCTGCAAGATGTTCACGCTAATAATGTCCAGATTGAGCGTACAGAAAACCCATCCATATGCAGCATGATCCTGTATGGCAGCAATATGAGCTCCTGGCTGTAATGCAGACCAGAGGCTTTTGTACATGCCTTAAAACACTAAAACTTCATGAAATGTCTTTTAGAGTGATGCGTAAAATTACGTAACTTTTTCCAGCCTACATGCATGCAGACATCTCCGCTCTGTTCTCTGTACCACCCCATTACCCTTTTTTTACAGGCGCTTATAAGCACGCTGTGACCCAGAGTGCCCTGGGAGGAATGGAGAGGTTTGTTTGATTTGAGTGAAATAGTGCAGTGATATCAGTGAACTGGCAGTCCTGGCTGTTTTTCTATTTTTTTATTGGTTTGCTTTAGTTAATGGCGGTTTTTATCAGCTCTGCAAATGTTGCTAAATATTTTTCGATGAAGTAGCTGTATTAAAGCAGCTCATGTCACAATAGATTTTTAAAAACACATCAAAACAAAAGTCTACACAACATCACATAGATTTCTCTTTCCCCTGTGTTTTTTTGACAAAGTGAGTGTTTCTTTCTTTGCAGGGGAAGATAATTCTATATGAAGCTAAGTAAACAGAAGAGATTTCGAGTTTTTTGTTATTCAGTAGCATCTTCAATCTGAAGGTCACTTGGCCACCTCACTGTCTGTGTGCAAAAATGAGAAATGTTTTAACCAAAACACTGTTTTTTTCTTTCTGTGTAAATGGTTCACCCAGCAAATGTTTAAAACATTTGTTGTTCCAAACCAGGGTTTTTTTCTTTCTGTGGAACTGAAGCATAGATATTTTCAAGAATTCACAGGCTGCTCTTTTCAATAGAATAAAAGCATAGAGGCTCTAAATAGGCATCACAAAAACAATAAAGTGCTTCATATGACTCATGCACTATATTGCACATATTCTGAAGCCATATTTGCTCTAGCTGTGTGAGTAATGGTGTTATTTTTGGATTATATATACAATAAGTATATATACTCTGTCATTGTTAATCAGTATTTTGCTCATAATACACAATACCAAAATATAAAATATTTAAAATATATTTTATATTATTAAATAATAACAACAACACTGATGAACAAACATGCAAGTGACTAAAAGAGTAGAAAACTGCATATTGCATATATTCTGAAGTTTGTAAACCCTACAGAATTTTCTATATTTCTAAAACAATATGACCCAAAAGAACATCAGATTTTCACACAAGTCCTGAAAGTAGACAAAGAATTCAGTCAAAACAAATGAGACAAAAATATATACTTTGTCATTTATTGATTGAGAAAAATGATCTAGTGTTACATATCTGTCAGTGGCAAAAGTATGTGAATTTTTGCTTTCAGTATCTGGTGTGACCCCCTTTTGCTGCAGCTAAACATTTCTTCTATATAAAATTCAATTTAACTAAAAATCTCCAACTTTCTAAACTCATTTAATTCAAATATTATTTAATATTATCTGGTTATCAGCCATAACATAAAAATGTTTATCAGCATTCCTAATGAAAACTTGCTGGATGAAGACATGTAGAGCCTGGTTTCAATATTAATTATATACAGAAATACTTTTATGGAGGTTTTTGTCATTTTTATATTACCTTTATTCTATGAAAAAGAGCAGCTTGGACACCTTGTCCTTTTTGTGTTCCACTGAAATAAAGTCATCTGGGTTTGGAATGACATGAGGGTGCATGAGTAACCGATGACACAACTATCCCTTTAACTTTGATGTGGTAGAGATGCTGATTTTAATTTAGTCTTTGATAACCTCTGGTTTCCTTTTCTGGGATTGCCTCAGGAGACGATTTCATTGGCTTTGAAGGATAATAGATCAGCATCTTTAATCAGTTTAGTTGCACAGAGCCACATGAATGGTGCACATGTATGTTCAATTGTAAAAGTGTCCCCGTTAGTTGTAATGCGTCTGTAAGCATTAACAGAGGAACCAGTGGGTTTCTCTGGCCTTCATGGCTTTGAGGCACATTGTCGTTCAGTCTGACCTGTTTTGGCTGCGACGGAGCAACATGTTGCATACGTACTATCATGAAGAATGCTGTTAGGGTTTTGGAAAAGACCACTGTAGACAAACTTGTGCCAATTATAAACTAGCTGCACAGATCACATGGCATTTAGCCCGACACATGAATATGATACATAACATGAGAGATTATGTTAAAACCAGCACTCTGTCTTCATGTTCTGCTATAAAGGAAATGCAAAAAACATGGTCATGGGCCCAGCAATCCTGAAAACCATAAGGTTTCACATTAGAAGTAATGGATGTTTGTCTGTGATATGCTACACGTTTTCATATACATTCCTGCTAAGACACTCTTTTTTTTGCTTACATGCACCTGCTCTGTTGTTTTAATGACCAATTCACTACTGGATAATTAGTTTGTTTATATATAAGTTTATATTCAATACTATTCTTTTATGATGTATTTTTATAATAGGCCTAATTTGCTTGGGATGTTTATCCTGACGAATAATGAGAATAAAATTAATTTGAAATTTGCTGAAAATGTATGCCAGTAAAAAAAAAAAAATAAAATAGGTTGTTTCATTATCTGAACAGATTTGGAGAAATGTGGCATTCCATCACTTGCTCACCAGTGGATCCTCTGCAGTGAATGGGTGCCGTCAGAATGAGAGTCCAAACAGAGGATAAAAACATCAAAATAATCAAATGAAAAAGTAATCTCGTCTGAATCAGGAGAGAAATAAATATGCACCGATCAAGCAACATTTACATTCGAAAACTATCTAAAACAGTTAACTAATATGTTTGTGGATTTTGGTGTGAGAGAACTCAGTTCATAAGTCATTAATTGATGGACTGGAGTGGTGTGGATTATTGTGATGTTTTTATCAGCCGTTTGGACTCTCATTCTGACGGCACCCATTTACTGCAGAGGATCCACTGGTGAGCAAGTGATGGAATGCTACATTTCTCGGTTTTGGCCATAATCGAGCAGCCCTAGGTTAAACTCTGTTGTGTGGTTCTGCACAGCATATTTGCACTTAAATATAGCGTGCTAAAGTGGTGCAACCATTTAGTTAAGTCCCCACTGTTGTGTATCTCTATTTCCCAACAGAGAGTTTGGCCCAGAGATGTTTTTCCCAGTGAAGTTCCTCATCTTCACCCATTTTGAACACATTTGTGCCATTTGTGTAGTAGTATTTGCCTGGCAGGACGCTGTCTGATCCAAGCTCTGTAGAGCAGTTGAGAATAATGGACAGTACATATGGCATGTTCACTTTCTCTCTTATGCTGTTTTTACAAGGCAAAACTCTTGCAGGTGAAAGAGGGAGAATAACTGGAACACTGTTTCTAGGAAAACTGTCCTATTTTAGATTTATAATCTTCAGGTGAGGCTCTGTTTCAGACACACATGCCGAAATTGTTTGATTTTCTAGATGTGCAAATGATGTTCTTACTAGTTATCTGGCTTGAGCTTGTAGAATTTGTGGTGCCAGTTAACTTTTTTAAAGAAACAGTCTATTCCACAATAAATTCTATCATTATTTATATCTTGATGTCTTCACAATCCTGTATGCTGTTAGATTTTCTGAGGAACATGAAAGGACTTTTTTTTTCCCTCCACAAACTGCTCTTTAATGCATAAGTGAGCCACAATCTGAGAACCTCTCGGGGTAAATCAAGGTGGGCTATTGTGAGTTCACTTTGCTTTAGATGGGTTTGTTTGGAGCACTCACAAATTCTAGTAAAACATTCCAAAAATCTTTTAGTATTATTATTATATTACAAATGTAAAATTATTAAAGAAATGATTGGATTTTAGCACTGATGACATTAAATGCCATGATGGAAAATCTCTGCTCTTGCCCACCCATTCTGTGAGCGTTAGTATTTAATGTATGTATTTTTATAGAGACATCCACATCCTTGTCAACTGTAATTCTTTCTTTGATTCCCAGCTCCCCTGTTTGTGTCTGATTTTGAGCTGTGGTTATGAGTGAGCTCCAGGTTTCCAGACTAGGTGATGATATTAAGGTTCAGCTAATGCAAAGTGACTTAATGTCATATAAGGAATCCGACACAAGGCCAGTGTTTGACATAGAGTTTTTCATTGCCATCCCTGCCAAGCACTGGTTCCATTACTCTTCATCTCCCATTATCTTATTCATGATTCCCAGCTGGTTAACTGAATACATCCTGAAATGGTATTAGAACTGCCTTGTTTTGTTGTTTAAATTAGGTAAAATGTGGTTGAATATGCAATTAAATCCTTTTACAGCTATAAAGTTGCCAATTGAGTTTGTTTTTTCAAGGCTTGACAGGTTGTCCTGATGTGTTTTAGTGAGCATCTGTGCAAATGCACTCACTTAGATGCATCAGTGCTGCTACATCTTAGAATTATGTTGCATTTTAGAGACAGTAAAGGCCTTTTCATGAGACATGAAAGAAAGGGAACATAAAACACAGCTATGATCCCCTTTCCATTGACTTCCCGCTGCTTTAAAGACTTTTGTGCGATAGCAGTGCTCCCTGTGAAGAGAACTGACTTCCTCCTGTTTTTTGTTTGAAGGTTTGAAATCTATGAAACTGAGAATCACAAAAGTGGATTTTTATTTTTCCCCCATCAAACTACTTATCTTTTAGCTTACCTTATTTCCTCCATGAGTCTCCCAGGGTTCATTGCTTTGTACGTTATTCAATCTGTCACTGCCAGAATAAGACAGACGCAGTATTTGATGTCAGCCCACTGGTGCTTTAGCCGGCTTTCTCTTCTTTTTTTTCTAGTTTATGGTCCTGAAAATACTCTTCCAACTGCAGATTCTAATGCTTGGTTATTGCATATTGCATGGACAATTTTTTGTGTATACAGTATGTTTTGATTTGTTTTTGTGTTTTGTGTCTTGTATTTTGTTTTGGGTCTTTTTTGTAATTTTTGTTTGTCTTGTGTTTTGTATGTTGTTTTGTCTCATTTTGTTTGGTGTCTTGTGTTTTGCATGTTGTGTTTTTGTTTGGTTTTGTGTTTTGTCTTGTTTTATTTAGTTTGTCGACTTGTGTTTTATTTTTGTGTTGTGCTTTTTGTTTTATCGTGTGTTTTACTTTTGATTGGTCTCTTGTGTTTTGTTTTTGCATGTTGTGTTTTTGGTTTGGTTTCATGTTTTCTTGATTTGAGCAAAACAACTCCAAATGAGACAGGAAGAGACCGTCTGACTAATCGACCACAGTTATTTATTTATTTATTTATTTTAGAAATAGGTCAGTGTAAAATGGGACAACTCAAACATAGCAGAAAATGCAGATGTGCCTAAGAATCTTCCTTATGTTTTCGTAAATCCAGCCGATTAGATTTGAGGCAGTTCTTGACATTTTAGTGTACAATATGATTTAGGTAACACATGGACAGCGTTGTTTGTGGATGAGATCCCTTTTTAGGGTTTCTAGCCTGCATCTTTTTGGTTACCAGTCCAAATATTACTTAAGCAGCTACCCTTTGGAGCATTCAGTTAAATGTATAAAGTCATTGTTCAGTCATTGTTAGTCTCAGAAATGCATTACATAGCAGAAGAAGAACGGGAATCTGCCTTTAACCTTTTATTTTATTCTCAGAGTGGGTAGTGATTGGTTTCACTGTATCTCAATAGGTGATTTCCTCATCACAGATTATGAACTCTATACTAGGAGCTCGGATTTGTTACACATGGAGAATTTGATTCAGCAGAAGTGATTTCATTGGCACATCTTGGTGGTCGTTGGTGCTGGAGACACAATGCAGAAAGCACACTTAGTTCTGTGTGTGTTGGCTCCGAATATCCACATCTGTGTTTGTGTATGTTGCTAAGCTGCTACCTCCACAGGTTGCTGACTCATTAAGTCACTGTCTGCCAGTGTGACCACAATAGAGATTGCGCTTGTGTTGGTGCCGGGTTTACAGTAGGTACATTCCCAATGAACAATCGTGATGAATATGTTTGATGGTTAATTTCATTGTTCTTGCTGTCCTATCATGGAATCAGGATTTAAATCTCTCTCTGTGGTTGAATGCATATCAGAGTTTGTTTTTGTGTTTTAATGGTGCTAACAGCTCGTTTGTAACCGTTTTTCTACTGGAAAATGTCTGAGCGCTTGGTGTAATTATGTAACGCATGGTTGCATGATTATGGTCGGGAGTTTCCAAACGTGAATTTCCAAGCGTGGCCGATATGTCGTATATGAAACTGTCACGGCAGCTTTAACGCGTAGATGTTTCTTAGATGACCGAACAGGTGGAGTTGAGTTGTCATGTTCATGTTTTGGAGATTTAGCATGTCAGATTGATGCCAAATACACATTGTTAAATATTATTTTAAAAGCTTTTCCATTCTTGTTCAGTCAATCAGTCACACCATGCGAGCGAGACAGAGGATCAACACAATTTTTAGACGATTGGCAACGGAGTCTGAGAAGACTTCTGTTTTTGGATGCAAAATCAAGTGTACAAAGCATGAGGGACTGGGAAAGATTCAAACTTCTGCTGTCAGAGGCCCCATTAATGATGTTTTCTAGGGTCACTACTCATGAGTGACGCTCACCTTATTTCAGGTGTCCTGAGTTGATTTGTTTTTGGCATTGTAGACCATTCGCCGCCTCCTGCTGTGCTTGGTTGACTAGTTTTTTGTCCAGTTTCTCAATCTTAAACCAACTAGACTGTGATTTATTTATTTATTTATTTTTTGTTATTTTTTTCAGGAGCTCTCTAGTTGTGGCTGGAACAAGAAACACAAAGCACACTTCACAACACACATTAAAATGAACAACACATTAAACTTCATTCTGATGACCCAGTGATAGGTAACAGACATTGCCCATAAATAAAAACATGAAGAAAAATTAAGGGTCAGTGGAGTGTCAGGGGCATGGCGGTCATATTGTTGGCAAGTTAAAAAAAAAAAACATGAAGAGCGTTTAAGTAATTTTTTTTATTATTTTTTATGACAGCAACTTATAAAACAACACACATTAAAAAAAACCAAAAAAAAAAAATTAAAACAAATATTCACATTTTCTCACCTTCATTAACTGCATCAGGTCACGTGTCATGCATTTTCAGTTGTGTAGTGTGGAACGAAAACTTATCTAAAAAACAGCAAAAGTAGAAAATGAACACTATCATCTTAAAAATCACAAAAAGCACACTAGTGTAAACGTAGCCTGAGTTTGTTGTGATCGGAGCAACTTTACAGGCTGATATAGTGTGTGATCCTCAGTCGTTTAGTGTAGAATGGCCAGTTTTTCCTCTCTGACTATTACAAAGTTTGGTAAATGATGCCCAGTGTTTTAAAGTCGTGTAGTGTATTGCAGCCTTTAGTGCATCCTTTTCTTTTTAAATTTTACAGACCCAAAACTTTTGAGCAGTATAGTTTATTTTCTGATAGTAGTGCATTACATTTTTATTTTCACAAATATAAAACATGCTTTTCAATAAAAAAAAGCTAAATTGGAGAAACATAATTTGAGCATTACATTTTCAAACATTATAATCAGTAGCTTTAAATTTTAATTCATAACAATACTCAAATAGGTGTGTGGTCAGCCAGTTTACTATGGTAGGAAGCTTGTTTATTGTTTCTGTGGCTACATGTATTTCGAGAGTTGGTTTGTTTTAAATAAAAACCTCAAATTTTAAAAAGCGGAAAAAATAAGGTTTCCAAGTGGTTTGTGTTAGGGATTGGGCATCAAAGTGTAGAAAAGCGTTGGTGCAGGTAAATGTTTGGGTCACGAGGGGTGGAGGCCTCTCTAGTAGCTCAGCTTCCAAAGGGCTGGCATGCTTGTAATGCGCTGGCTGAGCATCTTTGGGAGTGAGTATGTTTCTGGCCTAAATCTCTTGGCTTTATTGCCTTGGATTGGCTGGGTTAGAAAATGACGTCGCCATCAAGGTTCTTGTTAACAGAATTTGGACTCTATGCACACACTGTGATTGTATGTCACTCCAGGTCAATGAGACAAGTGGGAAACTAAACTTGTGAGCAGGTAATGGGGATGTTTGAAAACCTTATCGCTCCACTGAGGCCTGAGCAAAGATGTTGGCTTGATCCAGTTGGCCTTTAAAGAAATATGTGGCCCCCTCTGAGTGTGTACATGTTTCTGTGTGCAGTCGTTGCTTCATAATTGGCAGACGCTGACAGTGTGTAACCAGAAGGGAATGATAGTTGAATAAAGCTTATATCTAATGCAGAAGTTGTTTTTGCACCCCAAAATCTCCACTTTAAGACTTGAACACACCTTCATAGACAGACGTTCTCCCCTGATAATATGGCTAGCTCTCTGTAATAAATATGAGAATATCAGTCAGGAATTTGTGTTCTGTGGAAACTTTTCTCAATGTACATCCTGAAAACGGCTGTTCAGCAACCCGCATGCACTCGCCTGCCAACACAAATGTACTTTCTGAAGGGTGATGCTTGGAAAGTCGAGAACAAAACGTTCTAAAAGGATTGGAACCTAATGTCTCTCTCTCTCTGTCATGCACAGATATGGATTTAAACCAAAAGTCTCTCTCTCTCTGGCTAGACCTTTAAGCTCCCCACTTCAAAGACTCACACAAACATTTTGAGCCAATGAATTGGCCTGTCATGCACAGATATGGATTTACTCTTATGTACTCAATGCAGGAAACAATGGAAGCAAAACTCGGGTATAAAAGCACACTTATGCAAACACACGCATACAGACAGACCCTACAGGTTACCCACTGACAGATGTTAAAAATTAGGCACATAAGGGTATCTTTTACTGAGGGAAATTTGCATAAGGTCTGTGGTGTGTGTGTTGTTTCAGTCCTTCCCTCTACTTCAGTTTGTTCTTTTTATTTTTTGTCATGTTTTCCCTGACGTAGATGAAATGAGAGGAGCACGGAGTTGAAATATTCTCTAATGGAGTGTGTGGGGAAAAGTTCTGCATGACTAGAGGCTCAAAATCAGGCTAAAAAAAAATGGATTTCCTCTTTGTGTTTAATGCAGGTGTGTGTGTACCACAGCAGCTGTTGTGAATATGTGCTCACGCATGTTTTTTGTGCTGTGTGTTTGTGTTCGAGTATAAATGTCTGCAGTACCATGCTGCCTTTTCTCTTCATTAGTCATTACGTCCTTTCCACTGGTTTGAGGAGTTCCAGCTTTATCCAGAGGTTCTGTAATCCAGTCTCACAACAACAAACAGGAACACACAGTAGGGGAGATGGTGAAACAATGACCTCACCGTGTGTGCGTCCCAGCATGGGACATGTGGGAAGGAATGGAGAGGGAGGGATCGCGGAAAAGAAGAGTCTGGAAAATCAACAGGAGAAATGGAAATGGGGGGCTGAGGTTGGCAGGGGCTGGGGGAGATGAAGAGTGATGTTTCAACAATCCATGTCTGCAGTTACATAACGTCTGGAGCTTAAAATACAATGTTTCTTCTTGTCTCTTGGCTTCTCATCTCCTCTCATTCTCTATTTTCTTCACTTCTTGTTTTATTCTGGTCATGTCTTATTTAGTCTTTTCCCCTTTTTGTCTCCTCAGTTTTGTCTCCTGCTCTCCTCTGGTCAGTTTTGTCTCATCTTTTCTCATCTCAGTTCTTCTCACCCTCTTGTTTCCTCCCTCCGTCTTATCTTTTTTTTTGTACCCTCCTATTTTATTTTATTCTTATCTAGTCTTTTTTTTTCTTTTTTTCTTTTTCCAGTCTCATCTCTCTTTTCTTCTCGTCTCTTCTTGTCTTGTGTTTTGTACCTTGTCTTTTCTCTTTCTGTGTACTACACAAAGTCAAAGCTATTTATGATCAGGCGTGCATCTGGTGCAGTGTCTCTGCACTTGTGACTAATGGGTTTCCATGTACATCTGTCCAGCCCAAACATGTTTAAGTTTAACGATAATGAAAAACAATAAACAATATGTTGACTATGGCAGTATCGATCAGCTATCAATGTCAGTCTTATGGTTTTGTCTAACGTTAGGTGAGTTTCTGGGTGGTGAGGGAGATTCTTCATGCTCAGACTCTGAAGATCAGAGCAGAAGTGTTGAGCCTCTATATCAGAACAGCAAAGGTAAAAACACTCCATACTGCACATTTGTACTACTGTACTTAAGTGACTATACTAGTTGCTAACCTTCTGTCTGTCTTCCTGCAGAAACTGTGTGACATGAACAGTCTCCATGCAGTGATGGCGGTAGTATCTGCTTTACAGAGCGCTCCCATCTTCAGGCTCAACAAGACCTGGGCTGTGAGTTATTTAAAACACACCTTATTAACATTTTGCATGTTAGTTTTTCAATTACTTGCTAAAACATACTTGGTAATTATTTTTGCACATTTTTGCATTGTTTTTTCTTATAAAATGGCTTTGTCATACACCAGCAGAGTCTAGCGTCAAGACATTTTATTTTATTTTTAATACTTTCTTTTCTTTCTTTCTTTTTTATTTGTATTTTTTCAAAGCACCTTGTGCTACTGCATGCGTCCAAGCTTCTTTAGACTTGGTTTCCATGTGTGTTTTTAGGTTGTGAAATTATCCAGGCCTCCGACACACTCTCAGTTAGTTACTGATGCGGGCTGGAAGCAGCAAACAAATGAATCACTATGAAACCTTGAGCTGTTTCTTTCCAATATTTTGATTGATGAACAACAAGGAACCAATATTTTGATTGATGAACAACAAGGAACTCTGTTTAGTTTTTTTCCCCCTTTCAGTCTTTACTGGAATTAAATCATGCATCTCAGTTCCCATGATACATGATACCCTCCATTTGGACACACTCAACAGTGGTGGTGATTTTTGTACCCCTATAATTTATTAAACTAGCATAAAATGATGGTGCTTGAGTGAACGTTTACTTTCTTTCTAATGATGGAAAACTAGTTGTTAATGACATCCTTATAAACGAACCACCTCAGTTTCTTGAAAGATCAATAGACTGCACTAAACCTAAAGCTAATAGCAGGGTTTCCCAAACACTCGTGTGTTTCTACTCTAAAATAGGGCAACTATCATAAAACAGACACCTGTTCTCCAGGTTTTTCATAACTTCAAAACATGTTTGCTCACAAATCATTCTGTAGACGAGTGTGCTGCACTTGGATTTTTGGACATTTATTAGCATTAGCAGCTCCAGGTTTCCTTTGTAAAATCCTGGAAGACTTTTAAATGTAAACACTTGAAAATGTTACATTTTGATGTATAGAAGTCTGCAACTTAAATGAGAAGTGTGTCACACTTTCAGTGTTTAAAAAGTACTCTTTCTATTTTAGTTTTAGTTTTGCTCTCTTGGGCCAGTACAAAACCACCAAAGAACCACCTGGAACACTCAAGCAACCTTATAGAATGCACTAAAACCGCTCAGAACACCTTAAACCTGGCAACCCCCCAGAACACCCTAGCAACACACATGCAATTCTGAACGTTTTAGGAGCCACAAGACAATGCTTTGGCAGCCACCAACAACATCCTCACACTTTGGCACTGAATTTTGCATGTGCAAACAGTATTTATTTGTATTTTGAGAGGAACTATGGTTACCGTGGTATACTTTTCTAAGGATCGTGCTATCCAGCAGCTTGGTGTATCGGTCTTTTCTTTGGAAATATTGTCTTGTCTTGTCTTGTCTTCAGTCACAGCCAACATCCTCCTCCTCGATTGTGTCTCTAGTGTACCATTTTCAGTCTTTTACATAACTGGAATATTCCTCTCCCCCGCTTTTTCTGTCAGATCTGTGATCTCCAAGCCTTCTCAGACTAGCTTTCCTCAGACACGGCCAAACACAATCCAATATAGTGGGCTCTGAACGTACTTTTATTTGGTGTTTTTGTAATTTAATAAAACATTTTACATTATAAATTGTGTTATTCTGCATGATTTGCTTCAGTGGAAGGAAATTTGACTTTTTGTTCAAAAATGATTTTACATGATCAGTCGCCCAAAGATAATCCAAAGATTTTTTTTGGGTGAAAAAAAAAAGGTTTAATATAGGTAACACTTTATTTTGATAGTCCAACTCTAGGCCTAACCTAATAGTCTACTAATGATCTAATGAGAATTACTTAACATGTAGTTGCAAAGTTACTTGTAGTTAGTAGAATATTGTAGTTAGCCATTTACAAACTTCCTGCTAAAAAGTTTTTGCTATTCTTCTGGGGACATTTGCAAAAATTTCATCTCCACACAGACCTGCAGACAGTATGATTTTGGAGAACTGGAGTGTGTGTGTGTGTGTGTCTCTTAATTTGGTTAGGTTTGTTTGAATATACTGTGTGGTACACTGGATTTCATTTCATCACTATCATCTTTTCATTTGTTTGCAGAGCTCTTATTTAATCTAAAGTTTGCTGCCTTTGTTTCACCCGCTTTTGTTTTTGCTGAGAACATTACTAAACACTAAATATTAGTTTTCCATTTTTTTTCTTCTCTTGTTTTGGTCAGGTGGAGATATTTTACACCGTCCTAAATGCGATCATGTTTAGGATTGCTCTGCCAAATGGTTGATAAATGGAAAACAAACAAAAGTCACATTAACTGTGTATGATTACTGGAGTATGATAGAGATGCTGAGCACAGACACTAAAAATCAGCGCTCTTGAGATCTGTTGTTAGAGCCTGGATTGTTTACAGCTGAGTCCATTTAGATGATTATTTAGAGCCTGATTTATTAAAGGTTTTTCTGTTTAGAAACACATGCTGACTTTATAAAACATACAGAAAATATTGATGTATGTCTGAATGTTATCTGCTGAGGGTTGCTGCACTTCTGCATGTCACAGATGCTGGTAATAAAGCTTTCCTTTTTCTCCTTTCCCATAGCTTTTGAGTCGAAAGGACAAGGCCACGTTTGAGAGGCTGGAGTATTTGATGTCTAAAGAAGACAACTATAAACGCTTGAGAGATTACATCAGCAGCCAGAGCATGACATCCTGCATCCCGTATCTGGGTATTTTTTCTTTGCTCTCTTGTTTGCAGTTTTGCACACGCACAAAACATAACCTTTTAGGGAGGCCTTTTTCCAGTCTGCTATACATCCTCACACACCACATGTCTTGCAGACATTTTAATCAATTTCGGTTTTTAATTAAATTGTCCCATTTCAGGCTTTTTTTTCTTGTTTAGATGTCCTCAAAGTTCTAGGGATGCCTTGTGGATGATTTGTACTAAACAGCAGACTGTTTCATTGTTTGTGTTTATTATTTCTGTGTAAATTAGAGCTGTCAAAATTAGCACATTGACACATGCGATTAATTATGTGAGTGTAATTAAATTTTCTCAGCACCATTATTTGTTGACATTGTGCAAAGTGATTGACTAGCTGAGAAATCACTGGCTGCTCCCCAAGGCAGTTACAAGGACAGTTGCGATTTGTCATGAAACCTGTTTCAATCATATCTCACATATCCAACCACCCATTTTATACCAATAATAACAAAATAAAAAATAATAATAATGAATAAATAATGGTTTATAAAAAAAAAATTGTAAAACAAATTTGACATTTCTCAAAAACACCTTCTTATGAAGTCTCGAAAAGAAAGAAAATAATACAAGTATGAAAGAGCAAATAATTACAGAAAATTAATACAAATCCTAATTATAAATTAAAACAAACAAAATTATCATTAAAAACAGAAAAATGATTACAGAATATTCATGTTTGGTCGAATTATCCATTTAAGCGAATGCAATCTTGTTTATAACTGAACTTTATACGAACAGAACCAAATTTATCACTCCAAACAGGACCAACGGTTTGGTGCTTTATGTATGTCATGATTACGTGTGTTTGCCCTGGTGTGTTTGGTACGGGGCTGGAGGAATTTGAGGCAGAGAACTGGAGGATCTCTTGTGTTTTCAGATTTGGCCGTAATGCTGAAACAGTTTCTTTTTTCCTGCTGGATGTTCTTTTCACCCCCTCCCTTTATCTGTCTGTCTGTCCACCTGTCTTGCTTTTTATGGATTAAGTGTATTTTCCATAGATGATTGCAGAACCTGCCTTTCACCTGACAGCAGTATAATTTAGGAGAGCGCGGTATGACTGAAATCTTTTATTTTATTTTATTTATTTTTTTATATATTTTGTTACAGTAGCCATATATATTGCAGTGTAGCTATTATTAACAACCCAGCAGTGTTGTATGTGTTATATTTCATAATCATTACATCGTAATCCCCCCTTTTCAATAATCTAGTTTCTTCTTAAATCCTACATAAGGTTTGGGGATTTTGGAGCCTATGCTTGTTTTGTTTTGTTTTGCTTAGTTTTACTTTGTTTCTCTTGTTTTGTTTTGTTTTGTTTTGTTTTGTTTTGTTTTGTTTTGCTTTGTTTTGCTTCACTTGCTTTGCTACGGTTTGTTTTGCTTTACATTGCTTTGCTTTGTTTTGCTTTGTTTAGTTTTGCTTTGCTTCAAGTTGTTTTGCTTTGCTTGGCTTTCTTTTGCTTTGCTTTATTTAGTTTACTTCGATTTTTTGGGTTAGTTTTGCTTTGTTTTCTTGTGTTTTATCTTGTCTTGGTTTTGTTTGGTTTTGATGTATTGTGTTGGGTTGCGTTTTGTTTTATTATGTCTTAGTTTTCTTTTGTTTTGTTTTATTGTGATGTTGTATAGCCCTAGAAAAGTATGCCAGGCTGTAGTAGTCTTCTGCATCTTTCACAAGCTAGCACTCAGGTTGGCTTGCAAGATGTATCATTGTCCCAGGCAAATGATGTGCCTGATCTTCATAATTCTTTTAGTGAGTCTGGAGCTAAAGCTACACAGACTATGCA
Organism: Cyprinus carpio; assembly: GCF_018340385.1. NCBI lineage: Eukaryota > Metazoa > Chordata > Actinopteri > Cypriniformes > Cyprinidae > Cyprinus > Cyprinus carpio. The sequence continues at coordinate 6,976,390 of NC_056591.1, forward strand.
TATAAATGACCCTAACTTGTTGTCTGTGAATTCTCCCTTTAGTTTTTTCACTTCTGCTTTTGCAATCAGTGATGGTCTGATTGTAATAAGACGGTGATTTGTGGTGTGTTATGAAAGCGTTCAGGTGGGGGGTGGGCTCTGAGTACATCCAGACGGCTTCATCACAGTCTGAATGTGAGAAAAACTGGCTGGAAGTCTATTGAGAGGAAGATGAGATAAAGGATCGGGTCAGTGTCCAAATGGTTTGTCTGTTTTGTAATAACAGGATTTCCCTACTGAAAACACTAGGTTAGACTAAAGCTTCCAGCTGGATGCACATAGGTGTGTGTGTGTGTGTGTGTGTGTGTGTGTGTGTGTGTGTGTGTGTGTGTGTGTGTGTGTGCTTTTTAGGAAGAAATAATTTGTGATATCTTTGTTTTCCATTGGATTGGATGCTGACAGGAGCTCAGTTCTCCCACCAGCCGCCAACAACCACGACACACACACGTAATCCCAAACCCCCTGCAGAGACACTATCTGGAACTCCCATCAACCCACACAAGTTCAAAGTTCACATGGGGTCAGCTGATACAGTTGGAGACATTTTAACACATTGATCTAAAACGAAACTTGCATCAAATACACAATTTAAGAAATAATTATAATTGCTATAGTGATACCCTTTCATAATATTTGCACATTCCTGTTTTATCCAAGACTTATTTCTGAACCTATTTTCAGTAAAATGTTCAATCATGGTGAATCACAAATTTTAACATCTCAACTAAATATAATGTAATTGTGAGTAATTACATCAAAATAATAGAATTTGTTTTGCATTGTTTTAGCATTATTTATATACTATGTGTTTTAAGATAACATTAAAGGGGTCATGAACTGCCTTTTTTATTATTTTGTATTCTCTGAGGTCCACTTATAATGTTTTCAAGATTTGTACATCAAAAAACATCATAATTTAGAAGTAATAGGCTATTTTCTGTGCTGTTTTGACCCTCTCATCGGAATGCTCTGTTTGAACAGGCATGGCAGATTGTAGACTCAGAAGTAAACACTGACTTTGATAGCCTACATCCTTCACAAATGGACGTTGCTGTGATTTAGGTAAAAATTGCATAAATAGTACATATCAAACAATCTGTGAAACAGTTACTCTCACTTGTGTGGTGCAACATTACTGTCAGATCCAATACAGTCGCACAGCATCAAGTTCTTACTGACGCGGTCTGGATCTTCATTAAAAATAAAGTTCATCCACTTTATCCTAATGTTGGGATCAGAAGGAAGGCAATGCAAAGATTGTGTTTTCCACAACTTGGGATTGCACAGTGTCTTGTTGTCTTTGGAGCATCTTAATCGTTTGATTTCTTCACAGACATGAGTTTGCTTCTCTCGTTATTATTCTCATTTTCGTTGAGTTTAAGTTTTTCCATCTAATGTTTTTATTTAATCTATCTTCATTTTAATGAAAAAAAATGTTTTTAATAGTTTTAATGAAACCCCTGAATAGGATCAAGCCTACAATGACTTTTCAGAAGCTAACAGTGTGTGACGTGCCAAAACTTAAATTGACCACTTTCACAGCTGATGATTTTAGTGGTCTTCAGTCTCTATCCAACAAAAGCTTTTATGGCTGGATTGTGACTGCACTTGTTGTCTAAGTGTTAGTATTTACTCTGGTGTGCCATGTGCGCGAAAGTGTAAAGCCTGTGATCTGTGTCCCATGGAGAGATGCATGCTGGGAAACAGACAGAAGCTCTTTAGAACGTGTTAGAGCGCAGGCCGCTCACAAAACTTCATCTGCCAGTGTCTTTCTCTCCTCTCTGAGTGTGTGTGTGTACTGTATGTGTTTTCCCGATAGAATTAGATGCTTGGCTGTGAGTGATCAAGGACATTTTGAAAGATAGTCCCGCTGGGGAAGCCGGGAACAGGGAGGCATAACTTTTATGAAATACACTTTTGTGGAGCTGTAACCTAAGCACTTTATATGGAAGGAATGTCTTGCTCTTTTGTCTTCATCTCTCTCTCTTTCTCTCTCGTCTCGGTCTATCTCGCCTCGATTCGTGACTGGACGGCAGAAATGTGTTTTTCATTGTCTCTATGTGCTGTAGTCCTCCCATTTTCACATGTCTGCACTCATACACACACACTCACACACTCTTCTGCTCACATTACAGAAAAATCAATTGTGTAATTGAAAAACCTGCCGTGACTCCATATATATTATGCAAAAAAAGGTTCACTCAGACTTTTGGACGCTGTTTTATTCAGAGTGGATTCGGAGATCATTTACACACAAATTTTGTTCGTACCAAAATTACATTCAGGTATAAGTGTGTCCACCAGAGACTACAGAGACGAGTGTGTCTGTGTCTGTATTTGTGTATGTTTATGAGGGAAGTCTAGCATAAATTCTACAGTACTGCGAAGTTCAAAGGTTTTTTTGTTTGTTTGGTTTCTGGCATTGCATATGTGTTTGTGAGCCAGTCAGTGGTGTAACCAAATACTGAATATTGAGCGACCAAATGAAAAATCAAAACTGACCCCTTTTACATTCATTATTATCGTTCATGGTCTTATTGTGACCAATTCATCGTTGCACATTATTCAAATGTATAATAATATATGTAGTATAATCTGTTCATCTTGCTCCTTACTTCTGACATCACATCACAAACAGGATGCAGAATTGCTATTCAAATTAAAATTTTAGGAAGTAGAATTAAAATGAATTGTAGTTCAAAGAAATTCATATATTATAAGTACAAGTGCCTCAAAGTTTCATCAAGACTTTGTAAAGCCATGTCTGAAAGTTATAAGAGTCTAGGCCTTCAATGCATTTTTATACCCTTACAGACAAATATTAATAAGTAATTAAATCAATAAAATCTGCTTCCTTTAATTCCAATTCCACTTCCTGTTTGGCACAACCAATTCACTTTCGATTTATACTCATTCATTAAAACGAGGCCAATGATAAAATAAATTCAGAATCTTTCATTTAAAATGTAATGATTTGCTCATTTTGCTCTGAAACAAACAAACTGACATCATTTAGGCTGCACTGGCTATTGTATAATCTTGACCAACCGTTTTAACAAATGAACAGTTGGTTTGGCTCTTTTATGGTATTTAACGTCCACTTTAGACAATCCACTCAACTCCCAGCAAATGAAATCTAGGTCAGCCCTGCATTTTTGTCTGAATATCTTGTTTGAATTGAAGATATGTCATACTATGAAGAACATATCACTGATTTTAAGATTTAGTTCCTCTAGAGTTTAAGATTTAGACCTCTAAGATAGATGTTGGGGGACATGTCCCTTTCAGTTTCCACGGTGATTACAACCCTAGAGTCGAATGTGATATTCTTTCTCTGTTGGTAAAACTATACAAAAGTTTGTCAAAAGTGCACCATAATTGGGGATAAGCAGATGATTGGAGTAGTATAATGATGCTTTTCCACTCGGCACGGCTCGGTTCGGCTTGGAACGGTTTGCGTTTCCACTGCAGTTTAGTATCGCTTTAGAGTGGGTGGGATTATTCACACTGCCACGACTCCTGAAAAAACTTTTTCATTCCACGTCGCCCCATCAAGCTCTTACTGGATCCGCTCATCTGCAATCAGCAAAAGGAATGTCTGTACTTCCGCAACAGACAACAAAACTTTTTGGTTGTTAAAAAAAGGTGCGCTCGTTCAAAACATTTGCATTCGATCCTACGCTAGCTGTGCTGATTTAAATCTAGCAGTTCTTTTGTGTTTGTGTCACAAGTTCAGCGACGCAGGTAGTGACGATTCTCTCCGGCCAAACCGTTTTGGTTCACATGGAACCTCAACCGAGGTGGTACTAAAAAAGTACCAGGTACTGTACCCAGTGGAAAACCCCCCAAAAGTGAACCGTACCATGCCGTACCATGCAGTGGAAAAGCGCCATAACTGTCATAAATACAGATCACTGATATATAAATAACAAATGAATACTGCGGATTGGTGGTGTGTCCTTAAATTAACTCTTAAAACAAAGAACAAATATAAAACATGAAGTATATTTACAGACCAACATTAGCCCCCGAATGCAGACGGGGCCTGGCGAACAGTTCAGCCCAGTGCCAGTCCTTATTGTTACAGACACACCTAAATTTGCTTAGTTGCGAAGATCTTTGATTAAAAAGCTGTGATGGAGGCTTTGATGTCATCAGTCCAAGCAATAATGAAGAATTAGAAGGAACGGACAGCAGTGGAGAAGAATGTAAGAACGACAGTAAAGGAAAAGTGAGAGCTGGAGATGCTGAAGTCGACTGTGTTGTCGTCCAACTCCAACTTGTAGTTCTTACTAGATCATCCTCTCTCCATTTGGATGGACCAGAGGTCTGGATAAACGCATGTCCTTCCACTCCTCCTTTGCATGATTTTTATTGGTGCTGTACCAATGACGACTGTACTGTGCTATACATGTCAGTCCTCATAAACATGAATGTGTGATTATAAATAAGTGCTGGAGTGAATTATGAGTACATTCAAGCAATTTAGACTCAAGTGGGTCTGATATGAGGGTGAGGTCCTGGGGTGAACCTCAGTCTATTGGCCGGATCATCATGCGGACTGATTTGAGTGAGTAGAACCCGCCTCCATACTCTGCCCAGAAGATCCCATCCTGGAACTTGCTTCGATACACACCGCCGGAGTACCACACACCGTTCAGATTCGTTTGACCACACGCGTTGTACCACCAGCCACCTTTGTGGAAATGAGCGCAGTTGCCTGGGATAAAAGAAGATGGGGAAGAGAACGCAATGAGTTGGAATGACAGAACACTTTAGAAGCTATTGATCATGTCGGAACTGATTCGATTATGCATTCGATTACACCCCTTTTGATTTGCTTTCTCTTAGTGGTTTCACACCCCAATATTTTTCATGCTTTTGTCATCAGTGTGAGTACTACTAAATTGTTTATCACCGAAAATATGTAATAATCAGTAACAAATTTTACTTTCAGATTGTAAACACATCGTTTGAACATCAGTCAACCCTTATCAACTGAATTCAAGTGCAGTTTTTTGCTGGATGTTTACATCTGGCACAACATAGTGAAGTTGGAATTGATTGTTTTGGTGCACTTAAAACACATTGCATAACACTTACATGTTAGGTCAGTATTTTGTAACGCATTCAACCACATACAGTAAGCGTCTAGGTGCTGGCACAGTGGTTAACCAGAAAAATTCAAAATGGCACATCATGCCAAAAAGGTTGCCGACCCCTGGTCTATACTAATTAGCTGGAAGTGGACAAGCTCACTTTAGACCCCATTTACACTTGTATTTTAATGCTGTCCACTTGTGATTGGAACAAAGAAAATGCATCTTAATACCTGGGGCCAGTTGTATAAACTATGTTAAGACTTCATTTTAAGAACTAGTCTGACCAACTAGCAATTAGTCAAGGGGTAATTAGTCTTATTTTTTTTTTGGATTCAGATTAGACCAATCTACATTTTTATGTAACCGGCTTAAAGTTCTGACCAGTCTTAAAGAAAAAATAAAAACTAGATGACTAACTTGTAAGACAAGTCTAAGCCTTTTATGCAAGGTTTAAACCAGACCTCTGAAATAAACCAAGCGTCACCAGCAATCAAATCTATAGTGACATTAATAGCTTTGGAGCTATCAGGGTTGTGTGACCATCATAATTGAATTGCAAATGCTTTTTATATCCCAGTTCAATTACTGAGTTTGATTTGGAAGCAAACAGGATGCAGAATTTCAGTTTGAATTTAAGGATTTGGTCAATTAAATTTAAGTTCCATCTCATGAATTGAAAAGAAGCAAATTCTTACATTCCATTCTACCCAACCCTTGTGGCTAAGGCCTTTTTTTTATTGTCCCGTTTTAACTGGCTGTTAGCATCTAACCTGTAAAGACGTCTTTATCCCGGTCAAGCGTTGTGAAGGGTTTTCCATTGTGGCTTGTGAGGGAGTCTCCGGCATTGCCCTGGTAGGTGCCCAGTCTCAGCCTGAAGGCCTCACTCTCAGACTCCAGATGGAAGCTGCTGTACTCTGCATACACCTTCTTTCCAACCCAGTCCTCCAGCTCTACCAGCAATTTGTAGTCCCCCTGCTTGGCTAGATTATAAATGTTCTCCAAGCCCAGCCAGTGCTCTCCATCTATGTTCCCAAAGCCTTTCTGTGTGGGAGAAGGAGAGAAACCGTAATAGAGACCGAGTGTGTGACAGAGAAGTTTGATCTGTTCTTCAATGGAAATAGTTAATCTAAGTCTTAAGCGTGTTTAGTGGATTTATGTGTGCTTCCCCAACTGTGTGCAATTATTTTACTTATTTTCATTTAATTTGTGTCAGTGAGGAGGTTTTGAGGTATATTTTTGTAGTAGGCCTTCAGCTCTGGAGTTACAATTCACTCATCTGGCACTCTGGCTAAATCGGTGAAGTCACACTCCCAGGACAGACCTTGAGAGCTACTTTATAAAGCCATAACCGGATATTTCCACTGATTTCAGCAGTGTAAAGGGAGGAAACGTTCATTTTCGGTCCATTGCTCTTGGAAAAGGATTGAATTATGTGCTTTGTTTCTACAAGCCTCCTATATATCACAGCTATAGTTATATTGTTTCCCCGGACTAAAGGTGAAATGTCTTTTTCTGTTCAGCCCTGATTTTTTCATAATATATCTTTGTATTATGTAGTACAGTGGTATATAGTAGTAGGAGCATGAAAAACTATAACTTATATCTTATGATCTATTGCCATGCACCAATATTTTCAAATGTCTGGCTAATATTGAATAAACCAGTAACTATTTTCATGTTACTTTGTTAAAGAAAAACAAAATTAATAAAAGGAAAAACAATTTAAACAAATGTAAAGCTGTAAAAAAATGATTGTCTTAGTTTTGCATGTCTGCTGGTCTGCAGCATGCTCTGGCCCTTTACCTTATAGTTCTCCCAGTTCCTGAAGAAGTTGACAGAGCCATCTTTCCTTCGCTGAAAAACGGTCCAGCCTCCATTGTCTAATTTATGTTCACACCAGGCCTGAATCAGTCTATCACTGCCCTCTGCCTTCAACAGATACATCCCACTGGTGCTGTGTCCCGCCTGCCGCACCTGGAAACAGTCTCTGAATGGGCCTGAGGAAGACGGGAGAAAAGAGAACTGGGTTTCTCATTTCAGTATATCATATCTGGACCAATGCAGTGACATTGATAATGACAGTTTCTGACTAGCACATAAATTAGGTTCTCTTGTACATTTGCGTCATTTTGTGCAGATGTGAGTTGTAATGTTGTTTATGTTGTGTTTACTGTATGTCTGATTAAACTTATGCAGCTCAAGTGAAAAGTTGAAACTATTGTTCTTTAGATTTTTCTTCAAAAATGCTTGTACATTAACATCTTGCCCTTTTTGTCATATTTTCCTCAGCAGTATTTTTAATTAATATATTTTAATTATCATCCTGGTGCTCATTTCTATTTTTTTTTTTGTTATTAACGATATCAAAAAACCCTTTGTTAGCTGCATTTTCTTTAGTGATGCTAACTAGATTAAAGGCCCGTTCACACCAAGGACAGTAACTTAATGAAAAAGTTTTAATCCATTATTTAATTCTATGAGAATAAGTCCACACCACAGCTATAATGATAACGTCACAGAGGAACAATAATGTTGGACTTTCAGAAGCTTTTCCAGCTGATGAACAATTAAAACAATGAAAAGCTCATTATAATGGCTTAAAATGAACATAGCCTTATCATCTGTTGTTGTGTACATCACTCTTGGTATCACTATTAAAGGGATACTCCACTCCAAAATGAAAATTTTGTCATTAATCACTTACCCCCATGTCGTTCCAAACACGCAAAAGCTCCGTTCGTCTTCAGAACACAATTTAAGATATTTTGGATGAAAACCTGGAGGCTTGTGACTGTCCCATAGACTGCCAAGTAAATAACAGTGTCAAGGTCCATAAAAGGTATGAAAGTCGTTGTCAGAATACTCCATCTGCCATCAGATGTGCAGTCTGGGTTATATCAAGCGATAGGAACACTTATATGAAGCGAAGAAAACACAATCACTGTATGCTGTGTATGCTCTTCTGTGTCATCCACGCCACAAGGATGCACTGTTTTATTTCAAATCAAAGCTAAATACACATAGAAACAGTACATCCTTGTGGCGCGGATGACACAGAAGAGCATACGCAGCATACGGTGATATGGAGAGACCCAGAGTAGACAGTTGACAAAGGAATTATTGAATCAAGTCGTTATTTTTGTTGTCTTCGCTTACAAAAAGTGTTCCCGTCACTTCATATAACCCAGATTGCACGTCTGATGGCAGTATTCCGATGATTACTTTCATACATTTTATGGACCTTGACACTGTTATTTACTTGGCAGTCTATGGGACAGTCTCAAGCCTCCGGGTTTTCATCCAAAATATCTAAAATTGTGTTCCGAAGACGTACTGAGCTTTTACGAGTTTGGAACTACATGGGGGTAAGTGATTAATAACAAAATTTTCATTTTGGGGTGGAGTATCCCTTTAAGGTTGCCTTAATTGTGGTCTGAACCTTCAGTCTTTTTAACATATAACATAGAAGTCGCAAATCAGTATACGGAATTTTCCTGACCATAGAGAGACACTGTTGTCTTGACTGAAAGCTTTCCCTGCAGGGTCTTCTGTGCTCTGGGCTGGTTGTCCCTGCCCCGGAGAACAAGATCTCCAAGCAGTCCAGATTTGGCTTAAAGATAAATACCCTGCTCTGTCCTGATGAAGTTACCATGCTCAGACACCAGCTCAGGCCTTGTGCGACTCCCTGTTCCTTTGGTTATTTTCCGCTCATTTTTCTTTTTCCTCTTTACTTTGAGCTTAAGCTAAAGTCATTATCAGTCATATAGGGGTGAGCCAGAGATGTAGAGAGGACGAAAAAGAAAGAGTGATTCCCTTCAGCCAAAGGCTCTTTTGGGCACTATGGTTGGTGTGTTGTATAAGAGGAGTTTTCCTGTGTTGAGAGGAAGTCCTTCAGTAGTTCTAGCTGTACTGAAACAGCTGCATTAACCAGCCAGGTCCCAGTGTGGCCCTGACCGCCTGTCTATGAATGACAGCCATTGAGCTCCTACAGACAGGCATTGTGCCGGTTGGCTTCGAGCGGCAGTCATCTGCAAAGTGTGGGAGTAGGCGTTTTCTCTGCTTTAATCCAGGAGGACCCTCAAACAGAACTGCATCTTAGAATCATCGTTTTTTTTCAGTAATGATACATCTTCATCTGCCAAAAAGTAGTACTGTACAACCCCAGAGGTATAAGAGTGTTTTGCTTTGGTCAGCTGTGGTTGTAATTCCCCGTGTACTGGGTGAAGTGGGCTACACTGAGCTGTCATTAGCGGTCAGTCGCGAGAGAATCTGACCCTATTGAGTTGCCTTGGCCGCATGAGAGTCTGGACTCTGGAGCCATTTGCTTCAAGAACTGAGAGATTTTATCATTGTTTTAGTCTTGGGTTGAGACTGGAGATCTGCTGGATAAGCAGTGGGGATTGTTTATTATGAAGTGCGGGTATGTGAGAGAGAAGGGGAATTGGAGAAAGCTACCAATGGAAGTTGTGTTTGAAGAGGTTGGTGGTTGTGATATTTATACACCTACTCAAGACTTTATCACTAAAGGCTGTAGTCCAAAACCACCATATTTGGCCGGCCAAGTGTGAGGTTTTACAAAGTGCAAGTGCTACTCCTGACAAAGTCAAAATTGGAAAATTGTTAATTTCTAAAACCAAGTAAGCTGCACAGTTTCACAATCATTTCAAATCAGTCATTTATGAGGCTAAACCATTGGCTACAGTTTCACAAACCATTTCAAATCTGTCACAGTTTACAATCATTGTCAAATCGAAATTTATGAGGCTACCTTAGAATGTAACTCCCTATGTAGGCGGTTATAAAGCCAGGTAGCTCACTAAGTTTTGGAGCAGGGCTGCTGACCTTGTGCCTTTGTAACTTGACACATAATAAGCATGGATTCGACTCTCCCTCAGATTACAAAATGTATGATTTTCTTTTAATTGATATACTTACATTTTTCATTTCCAATGCAGACACACATCATTCCCCCTCTGTATTTCATGTGTAGTCCAGTGTGTGTGCAGTAAAGTTTTGTTTTATGGTATTGCCTTTTACTGACAGTTACATGGCTGTAAAACTTTGCAGGGATGTGGTCTTGAAATTGACTGCATGAATGTGGACCTTATAGTGCTAAGAATGGCAGAACAGAGAGAGGGAGAAAACAAACTTATACAAACCTGGATTTCTAAGTGAATAAAATGGAATTGTAACAGAATCTACTTAATATGCAGTGCTGAGTGCTGTATAATAGAAGTACAGTATTTTCTTGCGTAGGTTTATGCTATTAAGTTAAACATAAAGTGCTGTCACAATGCTGCACCTGGTGTGCCTTATTTTCTTTGTACACTTTAAACTCTCAGAATGAACATTTCATATGTGCTCTCACAGTATGCTTCTCGTTCACTGTCTTTTAGTAGTCACAGATAATTGCAGAATTATTGCACTTCGTGGGATTCATTTTCAGTGGGTACAGAAAAGAATCCCCCCCTTTAAAATAATCACATATTGTTGTTTTGCAGCCTGAAATGAAGACAGACAGTTTTTGTTTTCATCCAGCTGTATTTACTCTGTCTTCATTTCAAGCGGCTAAGCAACAAATGTGATTATTTTAAGTGGGGGTGATTCTTTTCTATACCCACTGTATGTGACTTACAAAAAAAACAAAAAAATCCCCCCTCCTTCCTTATTACTAATAATTATATTGACTAACAAAAAAAACAACTGCTTGCTCCATTTTTATTGATTTTTTTGCCAGAACACATTATTATGGAAACTGCTTTCAAGTTTAGATTTATTGGCAGAGGCAGCATCGCTATTCTGCATGTGTGTGAAAGAAGAAAAATGTTTTTGCTGGTTAAGTGCTTGAAAAGGGTATCTTGTAGATTTTGTTGCATATTCTTGTTCTTATGTGTGACTTTACTCCTTACTGGACAGATGCATGCATTAATGGAGAAGACATTCAGAAACCCAGTTCAAGCTTTGACTAACAGTTCATCCATCTCTCTCTTCTCTGACCCTCTTTAATCGACTTCAGATTTTTCCGGGAAGATTGTGTGGGTGCATGTTTTCATTTTTGCACTCAGGAATCCATGAGCTCATATTTTTTTTTCATGGGCTGCCAGAGAGGATTCTGCAGGAGCGGAATGGAGGATTCTGAGATTTGTCTCAGTAACTTTTGGCATTACAACACTGTGCAGTCTGTTCTTGGCTGTGTGGTCATGCCCCATAACAGATTGCTATTTAACAATCTATGAGGCAGTATGTCACCAAGATGTGGAAAAAGAGAAGGACTTTGTCAGCATTTTGGACAACGTCATTGAGACAGTTGTGAGAATAGGAAGTGGGATCTGAACAAGACATGAGCTGTCAAATTTGCGCCCTCCACATAGTTTACTTCTCTACATATATTGGAGCATGTACAGAAACTGCTGGGTCGTTACCACAACATTTTGTGCTGCATGGTAGCATAGAGCGATACCACATCTCCCCTGAAAGCCTGACATTGTAACTCCCTTAAAACTATTAATCCATAGAAGCTGTCAAAGTCAAAACATGTAATTTCTGTGATAAGATTTTGAAAACCAACACGAAAACTTGATAGGTCTACACTTGTTATGTTCTTCTACAATTCATTCGCCATCCCCGCCCCCTTGTCCCTGGTCACTTACCATCTGAGGTAAGGGTGCCCTGTGGGAGTGGTGGGATTCCCAGTGGGTCAGGTGTTGGGGCATCCATTCGTGATCCTCTAGGAAAAGCTCTGTTGTTGTCTCTCTGAATCTCATTGGTGAAGCGATTGTTGTTTGCGGGAATGCTCTCTGGCACCACCTGCACCAGCGGCGGAACTGCAGGAAGATCTTGACGTCCATATCCACGAAGACAACGATCCTCCAGGGCGGCAATAAGCACAGATTGGTTGTTAACTGTGCCAGCAAGGCCTGCAAAACGTAGCTCCAGCTCTTTGTAACGGGAGGCCAGTCGGAGCATCTCTGTGGTGACGTTCAGCACCCGGTTCTCCAGTTGTGCCAGTTCTAGGGAGTTGTCCCTCTTGCGGATAATTTCATGAAGCAACTGCATGTAGAGTTGTGTCACTCTGGAATTCATGTTACGAGATTCTTTTCGCAGAAGCTTCATCTCATTTACCAAGTTCCCGTCTATGTCCACCACTAGTTGCAGCATCTCAATCTCCCGCCGTTGCTTGGATAGGACCTCCCGCACATCAGCAATGTCCATACGTGTCACCCGGTCTTTGTCTGGCTCGGGCCCGGTGGCAGAGGCACAGATCGGACCTGTGATCCTCTGCTGGGGCACCAGGAAAGTGTAGGAGCACTTCTTGGAGTCATCAACAGGTGCTCGCCGTGGTCGAGATTGTATGAGTGCGTTTCCTGAGTGGCTCTTGCCAAACAAGCAGATGGAGAGGCAGAGCAAGATGCCCATGCACCATGTTTTGTCTCTCATGGTTGCTTCTGTTATCACCTCACCTATTTTTTGTTGGTTATCCTTCTCTTCCTCCACCTCCACGAAGTGAAAAATCCAGTGCTTCTCCTATAAGGATAAAGAAAAGCAGCTGTCAATCAGCAGTAACGTACATCATCAGATTATCTTTAAAAGTTTCATTATGTTTGTCTTATGCAAGCTCCAGTAACATTTAGCAATTAGTTCTACTTTTCTAGACACCACCTTGCAGGTGATTTAATGTCTTTAAAATTTAAACTTAAAAAGAAGGGCCATTTAGAAGTCAACCAGAGCCATGGAATGAATTAACCTCAACACGAATTTCCAGTTTATTAAGCCAAAGGGGCTGTGACAATCTACATTGCTGACAACTACAAATGAGGAGTGAGAAATAGTTAAAGAAGGAAAAAGAATGGGCTTTCTTTTGCCAAGCATGTTCAAGTATGGACTCCACAGCAGACCTTTACCCAGCAGCTCATGTGGCACTACCACAAGGGCTGTCATTAGGCCACACAAGACCAGTTAAGTTTCCATCAATGCTTTAATGAAATGCTGCCATGAAAAGTATGTGTATTAGCAGTTCAACATGGTGTACAACCTTTACACCTTCTGTTCTCACAGACAACCTGCTGTGCTATTCTGTCTTGTCTCAGACACTTAAATCAAACACACATTGGATGCTCCACATCCTCCACTAACACATGCCTATATCCAGATGCTTCACATCCTCCCCTAACAGTTCATCTCTCCTCGGATGTCATCACTATGGCATTTTATACACAAACCTATCTTTAGCTAGGACTATAACCATTCTCCCACCTTTGTACCTTCTGCTCTGTAGCTTACCACCCCCTTCACCACCTCTCCAGGGTTCAGGGGATCAAATTCCTACGTGCTCTAACATCCTGCTGTGTAGACCTCTCTACAGGGTTCAGTATTTAACAATCTCCCACTCTGAGTACCCCAGCATGTCTTCAGTATTTGTCTTAGCAGCACTCTCCGGGAGCTGCGTTAGGCTTCTCTGATCCCAGTATTACTTTCCCTCCATGCTGAGCTCTGCCTTTCATCAACACCTAGATGTGCTCTCTCAGGTCCCCCTCCCTGTTTATACAGACACATTTTTCAGTCAGCAATTCTGCCATCTGTGCTGCGAGCCCAAAGATGTGTCTGCAGATCCAGTACAGTTCTACATACACCACACAGTGAATAACAAAGGTGAAACTTTCTCTTTGCTTCAGCTCCATTGGAACACCAAATTGCCTCTATATGAGTGATACTGTAAAGATAAAATATTGTTTTGCCTTGTTTGTTTTTTTTAACTCTTCAAATGAACCTGTTTGCTAAAATCATACTTCTCAGTGCTATTCAGGGACCTTATATGTCAGTGGTTTAGCATGCTATACCCAAACTTGTTTAACTTAGCCAGGTCAGTAGCCTCTATGAAGTTTTTACTCCGCTCTCCTCCAGTTTCTTTATATTATAACTTTATATTTGTTAGCTTGAAGGTCCTACTGTCTGATTCTGTCCGGATGTAGTCAGTAATCTAAAGCTAACCTGAAATGCTTAGGGGTGGGTTTCAAAATGACTGACTCTTGATTTCAAACCGTAAAGTGAAATGAAAGCTGCAGTCAAATGTAGCCTAATGGGGGCTGAACTAATCATACACGGTGGAGCAATTTGACACTGCAGGCTACAGATTTTGAGAAGCAAGCTGTGTGGTGTGAAGAGACTAGAAAGTGAGAAGAGTGTAAGATGAGGTTTTAAGGAAAATCTGGGCTATGGTGCAGAAAGTGGGTCACATACATAATCGTCCTTCTGGCTGGTCTGCCAAATGAGACACCTGGCCTTGAACCTGACTTCATGGGAAAAGAAGATCTTGCGCAGTCCAGAAACCTGCTGATTTGTCTCCATTTGGGTCTATCTCTATTTTCATCACTTTCTCCTGCTCTCTCTTTCAGGGACCTGACTTACTCAACCTAATTATCTTTAACTATCAACAGACACTAAGTCAACTGGATTCCCTCCTGTCATTTTTCACAATCACACAGGAAAAAACATTCAAAATATTTTGGCTTGTGCGTACTAATGGGCAGCTAACATATCCAGAACAGATGTGGGAATGTCGGCCCAAGCCAACAAAGAACGGTTCAGGACATAGTGGTTCAGAGTGCTATAACCTGAGGGATTGAGAGGAAAACTCTTGCCTTTTAATTTGCTTATTTTTCTCTCCCTCCCTTCAGCCATAAAATGGACGTCTGCGTTTGTCTCCATTACACAGTCTCTCAACCTTTCACCATCACTAATGAATAGTAATAGACAGCTAAGGTATTCGTTTGCTCATGGATACACACAAGAGAATGTGCGCCTCACTATATAAATCAATAATCTAACACTTTTGTTTCTCAGCTCATGAGTAACAAACTGTGCTCTTCTTTAACAACATTTTCGTGGCCCAAAATCTCATGTAATAGTTTTCAGTTCCTGTAGCTCAGCTGGTAGAGCGCTGCACTACCAATGCCAAGGTCATGGGTTCGATTCCCAGGAAACGCATGATCTGTGTGTATTTTGAAGTGTATACTTAAATAATACTTTGGATAAGTAAGAGTCTGTCAAATAAATACATGTAAATATTACATTTTGTCAGCTGTTATAACAATTTTCAGTATCATTGTAATAACTTACAAAAACACTCTATTTTCAACTAAGCCTCACACTCTTGACTGGCACACGCACTGGAGTTGTTAGTAGCTGGGACAATCAGCTAGCAAGCTTAGGTTAATGTAATTAGTTATTAAAAGTGGCTTTTGTCAACTTTTGACAACTGTGCTCTTGATTTGGTTGGGGCTTAGTAGCAGCACTGCTCTGTGGTGATCCCAGTGACTAACTATCCTTTCCCCACCCATCTGAGTCATACTTCTCCACACTCTATACAATCAACTCACAGTCCCCATGATTCATTTTATCATCCTCTTTAGCTTTGATGTGCTGTATGGACAGCTGTGACCCTCTTCTGTTCCAGCCAATTGGCTCTTCATGTGGTGTTCGTAGCCATAATTCACAGAGCTTCCAGACTGTTCTGATACCCTTGGGTTTCTCGGGTGTTTTTACGAAGTCAGTATCACTGTCATGATGTCACTGGCCAGTGTAGCACATGAACAATTAATCTGCGTTCTTGTTTTCATTGGGTTTGACTCTGCTAACATCAGTCATGGTGGCTCTCAAAGACTAAATCCCAGTGGTACCTCTGAATTAGGCAGAATTAAAAAATTTGATCAACGAACATGTTCTTGCGTTTAAAAATGCGAAGCACAGAAGTTATCAGTGGAAAGATCTGGAGCCGTGTTTTAAAAGATTTATATTAGGCACATCAAGGTCAGCTCAGTAGGGCCGTTTGGGTCCTACGGCGCCACAGGTTGCTACTACAGTTAACTGTTGCTACGTTCAGACAAGCAGGATTGCATGCAGTGAAGAGAGCAGAAAGCAGCTCGCAGACAGATGAAACTTTCAGTGAGTGAAAAACAATGGCATTCTCAAAAATGTCGTTCCAAACCCGTAAAAGCTTAGTTCGTCTTCGGAACACAATTTAAGATATTTTGGATTAAAACAGGGAGGCTTGTGACTGTCCCATTGACTGCCAAGTAAAATATTCAACAATTCGTATCCTCTGTCTCTCTCTGCATCACTGTTGTGCCATTTTGGAGAATATCCGCTGGACCGAAGCAGTGTACGCTCTTCTGTGTCAGCCACGCTGCACGGATGCGCTGTTTCCGTTCAAATCAAAGCGTAAATACATGTAGAAAACGTATCCTTGTGTCGCGGCTGACACAAAATAGCGTACGCAGTTTACTTTTGACTTAAAAAAAATGGTTTAAAGGCAGAAATGCTGAAGTTTATCATTTTGTAAAACTTTTTGTTTTTGTGAAAACCTGTGTCTGATCTATAAATCATGCTTTTTACAGTCATTTTTGTTATATTTGTGCAGGTCTTAAAAAAGGTTTTAAAGTCTTAAATTTGAGCTTAAATATCCTGCAGACACCCTGGTAGCCCTTCATGTTTTTAGGTACTATATATTATTGTCCTGACCTCAGCTGGTGAGGAGGGTTCATTGCTGGACCTCAAGCAATTTTAGTTGAAGACCCCTGTTCTAAAAGTCTTACAACTTTTCAGCATCCTACACCATCAGTGCCTAGTTTAAGACTGTTAAAAGATTTAACAAACTTTTAAATGTACATTTCCAGTCAAAAGATGACGTGTCAAGGTTAAAGTTTAACTTTTAAAAGTACACTGCCAATCAAGTTTGAAATAATTAAGTTTTTAAAATGTTTTCCAAAGTCTCTTACACTCACCAAGGCCACATTTGTTTGATGGAAAATACAGTAAAACAGTACTATTGTGAACTTTATAAAATAAACAATATAAAATAAAATTTTTCAAAATTAGTTATTATTAAATGTCATTATTCCTGTGATGGCAAAGGTGAACTTTCAACATTTCAGTGTCACGTGATTATTGTTGGGCATTAACTGTAATAATGTCTCACAATATGACGTTTTACTGTATTTTTCATCCTTGGAGAGCTGAAGAGACTTCTTTAAAAAAAAAAAATTATAAATTATTTTTCCAAACTTTTGACCTGTAATGTATATCTCTCCACTGCATTCGGTTCCATTGCACTCTTATGCCTTTAGACCACAATAATGTACTGTGTAAACAACTCTATAGAATATTATGATAACTGCTGCACAAACAAAACTCAGTTGAACAAGCTCCCTGGGTTCATTTTTTAGTTCATCAAAGAAATCATCTTTTCTTCAGTCCTGTTTTTGTCTTCTTGGTTATCCATCTTGAAAATACCCAGAAGAGGGGTATTTGCCTGCACACATTTGTTTTAGTAATAAAGTCTCACTTATTCCGTATTTTTACAGTGCGCTGCCAAAATCCTTTATTCCTCAAGAGTATTTTTGTGAGGCTCAGCTTCGAGAGAGGGATTGCAACTGAGTTTTGTTTATACTTGTGTCTTGGAAGCCAGCTTTGCCAATTCTCTCTCACACTCTCTTTTTATTGCTCCTTCTTTATAATTTATACATGATCACTATCTCATCTAATGTACTCAGTGTCTTTACAGTAAGTGTTATTTGTAGTTCCAGCATGTACACCTGAAGAGTCCAGCATGGCCCCTTCTCGTCTGGCCTTTTTAACAACACAACATAGGGCTGATGCTGACATCAGCATCTCTTCTGATGCATTTATAGCTTTGGCTTTATAAAACCTTCTGAATATGGGTGTAGATGATGAAAAAACTCTTTAAGAGCCAAACTGTCCCTGGTCAATTCATCTAATCATCCAGTCAGTCAATTAAAGTTATATGTGGATAATTTTACAATGGCAAACGCTGCTCTCTGGCTGGCCTGCTTGTGTGCAGTGTGCTTTAGTGGGCCACCAGGTGTGTTTTTTCTCTTCTCTTTGCCAGGGTTGGATCTCAGCTCAATCATTAGCTCACTGCCTCTCTTCGCTTAGTGCCCAGCTCTTCATTTTAGCCTGTGGTGTCTGGCATGACATTGTTGTGACTTCCTCTGAAGTGAGTAAAAGAGTTTGATCTCTTGTTTTTGTGGGATCTATGCCCAAGTGTCTTTGATTTCAGCATTTACTTTTTTTAGGATTTGGTCAGCTGTTTCATGTCAAACTTTGACTGGGCAGTTGAGAGCTATTTAAACGGTTAACTAGAACCAGTGGGTAATATAGAGTGTTTTGTTAAAGGTGTTTGCACTCTTGTTGAGAGAGCTTTGATATGAGACCATAAAGTCCTATGTTTTTCTTGCAGAGTTTATTAGTCAGAAAGCTGAGTGTCAGTTTGAGCAGTTTTATAAAAGAGAATGTTATTGCTGGAAAGTTTAAACAAGGATACGAAGCGTCTAAAAACTCGGTTCTCCACGGGGATTAACAAGGCAGCGGGGAAGTCTTAGACCGAGAAATGCTTGTAAAGATTTTCATTTTATTTATAAAGCAAATAAATCCCAAGACAAATAGAATGGTTTTTAAATACAGCACGTTGTGACTGATTTTATCTATATCTCTAATCACGTTTACGTCCTAATGAATGAGGTTGTTTGTGCAAGACAGCCAATTTTAAGTTTATATGCTTAGTCACCAAACTATGAAAGAAATGAGATCTGAGCTAGTCAACCCAACAACTAGCTCCAATAATTTTTTAGAGATGAGTCTGTGGTTGCATGATTCAACAAGATGTAACATTCAAACTCTGCTGTGACATTGGCCGAATAGTGGTCCACAACAAATCCAGACTCTGACCAAGCATTCGTGTTATATTGTAAAGAAGACTCATTAAAGACTATCTCAGAAGCTAGACAGCTCCTGTTCAGCTCCTTTTATTCCCATCAGCCATTGCTGCAGTTTTACTACATACATGTACACACACAAATTCTATATATATAAAATGAGGAAATAAAAAAGAGAAAGAGGAACAACATGAGAAATGGGCTGAAGGGAACAGACAGCAGTAATCGGTGACAGAGGGACAAATGAGGGACCATACTGAATTTGTTAGGATGCAGAAGGCAGAACAGCTGGAATCAGAAGCTGAAGAGAATTCTCGTTCTGCTGTTGTTCCTGAAATTTCTACTATTGGTACAACATGAGAGAACGATGAATAGACAAACAGCAGCTTTATGTTATTATCTTGAGTCTGCACAATAAATACGTCACATGGGCACCGGTTTTCAGCATGGTAGTAATTTATAATGTTGCTTAACATTTTGAGATAAGAAAACCAGGATGCATATTGCTCAACATATTGCTCAATCTAGAGGAAGAAAAATGGGAAGAGAGCATAAGACCAAGGTAGGAGGAAAAGAGGTCAAAAGAGATTGGAAAACATTCCTTACATTGCATTTTGTAACTTCATCCTTCCATCTCATGAGTGCAGATGGAAATGAATGTTGGCAGAATGGAGACCAACAGGGCATGATGTAATGAATTTATGAAGTGAGATCTATGGACATATGGGAACTTTAATTGATTTTGTTTGCACAGCTAAAGAAAAGAGAAAGCAGGAAAAAGACGCAGTTCTGTTTGAGAGAATGCAGTTTTTGACTGAACGTGGTTTGGAAGCCTTAGGCCTTGTCCCATTCGCCACACACAAGCCTTTTTTAGAGCCTCTCAGAAGCTTCTTTCCTCTCAAAACTTGCTAAAAGTGTGGGAACACATACGTCATGTGAGACAGAGCA
This sequence comes from Cyprinus carpio, assembly GCF_018340385.1. Lineage (NCBI taxonomy): Eukaryota > Metazoa > Chordata > Actinopteri > Cypriniformes > Cyprinidae > Cyprinus > Cyprinus carpio. Next base: position 6,996,209 of record NC_056591.1, read on the forward strand.
GAACTTTTTCTCCAGTTTGCTTGTATAAAGCTAAATCTGCCATGAGGTATGATCACACTGACAAAGCAACTAGAAAGTCAATCACTCACAGTGTGGGATTTTGATTTGAGGTGACATGAGCATCAGAGACAACTTGCATTGGAACAAAGTTGAGTCGGTGACGGATATGAATGTTCACATAAAGGAAAGAAAGAAGCCTAGTTTAAAACGGTTTGCTTTTAAAAATGTTCATACCATTTACAAGAAAATTTGACTTTTGAAGACTGAAATGTCATGTGGTGTAACCACCAAAGTAAAAGTAACAACAGAGTTTCCCTAAAACATAAATGCATGTAATTTTACACATAATAAAAATACATAAAAAAAACAAACAATCATTTTAAAAGGTTAAAAATATTTTTTAAATACCATTTTTTTGTGAGTCGCACCACATGACATTTAACTTATCCTTTACTAACCTTGTCTTATCATTAAAAGGTCAAATTATCGAATATTTGAAAAGACTTATGGTGCTTTCACACCAGACGCGAATAAAGTGTTAAGCGTGAGTGATTTACATGTTAGGCTGGGCAAATTGAATCGCGGGAGTTGAAAAATCTGAACTTTGGTGAAAATTCGCACTGCTTAAACCAATCAGGAGCGTGCTCTAGAAGTGACGTGATTATGACGTAGCGAGCAGTGTTGCCAACTTAGCGACTTTGTCGCTAGATTTAGCGACTTTTCAGACCCCCTTAGCGACATTTTTCGGAAAAAGCGACTAGCGACAAATCTAGCGACTTTCTTGGACAAACCTTATTTAGTCTCTGAGACTCTCTGGTACTGCCGCACGAGCGCACGAGCCTCTCTCTCTGCATCTGCTCTGTTCAGTGAGCACAGAGAGGGGCAGCACTTTCAGTAAAAAAAAATATATTCTGTAGCTTCTAACTCTATTTTACATGCGAGTATAGCCGAAATCACAGCACAACCATTGTCTTAATCGTATGTGTATTTCATTTCATTAGACAATGTCGTGAATAGGATTTAGTGCAGATTAATATCTTTGAGAGCTGGTTATGTATTCTTAATGGAGCGCGTTTCAGTCATTATAATATTCATTCCGTTGTTTTTCAACAGAAACATTAAAATATAATAATAAAAACGGTTTTATTGCGAATTTGGCTGCATTAAAATGCAGTATGTAAGCACAGGGAGGCAAGAAAATACGACGCACTTACGTCATGAATATGCTAATAAACGTATGATGTCATCTAGCGACATTTAGCGACTTTTCAGGCGGGGTTTAGCTACTTTCCATTGAAAGAAGTTGGCAACACTGGTAGCGAGGCGAGGCAGAAATTCGAAACAACATCCATTAAGAAACATCAGAGCCAGCGGCAAATGTCAGAAGGACTAGATGAGTCGAGTTTGCTCTCGTTGGTAAACATGAGCACTGAGCTCCCGCTGATCGCATGGAGCTGATCGTCTCCAAAATCGGTGAAACACATTTTTAAATAGGCGCTGTCTTTATAAATAAACTGCATATTTGAGTTTTAAACAACTACATTCTCGCCTGAAATACTTTTGAAACTACATTTCATGACACTATAACAGTAATATTTTGAAAATTATCTGAATAAATGGTGCTTGAAATCACAATGCTGCGTGAACTCAACTGGCAGAAGTCCCTCCCATGACGTGAATTTGCGTCTGTTGTGAAGTGAATTTCACGTGCGAATGAAGCGAAGTTCACGCACCAATGAAGCAAGTCAACTCAAAATGTTCAAGCGTCCAACTACGCGTGAATAGCGTGATTTATTTGCGCAAGTCGCGTCTGGTGTGAATGCACAGTTAATGACCTTTTTTCTGCATGTTTTTTGCACTACACGACTTTTATCAAAATGCCTTTTAATTTTGATGGACCCTTAGTTGGACACAGCAGTCAAGTTGGAACATCTACTAGCAACCAAATCTATTGCATCTCTGTGCGTGCATGTAATCCTCCATATTACCAAAGAAACTGTGGCAGATGCTAGAAAATCATTACCTGTTCCAGCCTGAAGAGAGAGCTACTGCAGCTGAACAGATTAATGGGTGCTTTTTCCTGCAAAGCTTTATGGGAAAGCCAATGCAAATTCACTTTATTCCCAAATCTCTAAATCTCTCTCTCTCTCGTTTAGCTTGGAATTTCTATTGGGCTCTGTTTTAGTGAATAAGTCAATAAGACCGAATTAGTTGCAGATGAACTTGTTGGTCAGTCTGGGCTTAGATATCGAGAGAACATAATTTTTGGAAAACTTTTCAGATTGTGGCTTCTAAAATAACAGACAACAGGAAAAGAATGAAGCCTTAAATCCTGAAACTGTGTGTGTGTGTGCAAAATGCCAGAAGTCATCTCCACATGTTTCTAATTACCTTAGTGGCACAGATGAGAACAAACAATGCTTGTATTCTTCTGTTTTAACCTGTTGATAGGAAAACGATAAACAGAGCACTTTCAGAAAGAGAAGCAATGACATTGCTGGAATGTTTGCACACTGTAATATTTCCTTCATGAAATGCAAAAGGCTTACCAAAGGTTCTGCAGCCAGAAATGATGTGGAAAAAAATGTGTCGGAATTCAAATGTGTCGTATTTGCCATTTGATGTTTTTAAATGAATGATCTAACAGCCACAAATATGTATCTGTATTTGTTTATAGACACTCACGACATGCAAACATCACGAAACATCATGAAATTCATTACTATTGCCCACATGAATTGACCGTTGAATATGAACAATGCCAGTCTTAGGTCCTTATTTACTCAGCATCACATTAGACTGTCAAATATTTCATACACTTTCCAGCATCACAAATATCTTTCTGGTATTAATGCATCGAGTGCCTTTGAGTGTGAAAGACAAAAAGAAACTGAAGACGCTTCACATGTGCTGCAGGTAAACCATACGCCAACACTTAAGCACGGAATGTTCTCTGAAGAGTAATGACATGGAAATTCGTCCAGGAGCAGCTTCCTTTTCTGTGAGCGGATTTTAGTGAGCTTTGTGACTCTCAGAGAAAGCATTTCACATTTCATCCATTTGGCTTGGTTTCGCTATTATTTATATCCACAAAATGTTCACACACAACACGCGCCACACCTCAAAATTATACTCTTTGCCTACAACACAATGTGTGTCAAGTTTAAAACATCACGTCCTCTGTGTGGACATTTATTGTAAAAACATTTGGTTTTGTTCAGCTTGCATCTACTGGTGCTGTTTCTTGTGCGTCTGACAGCAGCAGGGCCCCATGGGTAATGGTGCTACAACACACACTAAGTTTGTGATTAGCATTCTGTCAAACCAGTGTGAGAATGTAGAAGTTTCTACATGAGGAAGTGGTTAGTGTAAAACGACCTTCTGTCTTGGTAGGTTTGTTTTCTTTAAAACCATTTTTTATGAATAGAGTCCATAATCTCCTACAGAACAGTACATAGACGCTCAGTGGACCAAATTCCCAAGAGCTTTAGCCAGAGGAACTGTGAGGAGCATCAGGCTATCACAAAACCTCTACAACATGCTACAATAGAATCTACAGACCACAGTCCTCAAAATAACACAGAATCCACAAAATACAGCCTTCATAGTACAAGAAAACCCACAAGTCACAACCCTCAGAGTGGTCGACACTGTTTTAGATAGCACAGTGGAAATCTCTGTGAGAGTATCGGGCTCAGAACGTAACCAAGCAAGCAAACACACCCATCCTGATGCATATTGCCTCCTACTGCATGACCTTGAAGTGGACCAGAAAACACCCATCTCTTTTTTCTGAAAAGCAAACAAACAGAATAAGAGGAAACATTCTGGGTAATTCTCTGCCTTTGATGTCTGTCCTACGGCTTTGTATTGGATTGTGAAGGAAGACTGAAGCAATCCAATGCAAATCTCAGAACGACCCTTGACCTGACCATTTGGCCCACCCATACTCTGGCTGAGCGCATGGGCACCAGCTGGAGAATTAGCTCAGAAAAACAAAAACAGAGCAGTGAACTACAGGTAGAGGCTTGTGCCAAACAAAGATGAAGAAGAACTTCCAGCTGCTGACAGATTAAGGGGTGAAGAGTGAAATGTCAGAGAAATTATATGAAGACAAAACACAACAAGTGAAGAAATGAGTGAAGAACCTGTAACATTTACCTAGATGTCTTCTGACCTTTGTTTTCTGTTGAGATCCTTGTGCTCCACCAGTTCTTGGTGTCTTCCGTGATTCCTTATTCTCCCAGTGGCTCCCTAAAAGTCCTTAAAGCTGCACACATCTCTTGTTATCCCTCTTGTATCAAGGCCTCCTCCAGTGGTTTTGGATCCCCAGTGTCCAGGACCCTGCTCAGCCCAGTAGCGAGCTCCTGTCCAAGGGTTCACGGGATCTGGGGCAGTGGCATGGCTCTGGAAGCCTTCAGCTGCTTTCTGGAGACTGGGGAACTCTCGGACAGCAACTCTAGTTTTTCACGAAGGATGGGGGGAGGGAGGGTTGAATGGAGGGGATTGGGACCTGATTTTATTTTCTCTCTCTCTTCCTTTTCTCTTTCTCTTTTATGGAGGGAAGGGCCTAACCCCTCCTCTGATGTAACGGGTGCTAAAATAGAGACAGAATAACTCAACCCCGTCTAAAATTTCACCTCCCATCAAATCTCTCGTTCTGCAGGGAAGGAGGAGGAGGAGACAGCAAGCGGTGGAGAGGGATCTCTCTGAACTCAGGGAGAATAGGCTTGCGATCTGTGTGGAGACGGAGAGGACTGCTTTCACTTAAAGCACAGCAGCACGCGACTCCGTTCCTCCCTGTGGTCTGCACTCGGTCTCGCTAAACGCACATGCTTTCAGCAGACCTGAGAGGACGCCACAAGTTGTATAGATGATGATCTTCCCATGCATGTCTCTCAGTTGTTTGTTTAAAATAGAAAAAAGAAACTGAGGATCATTTGGACAAAGTGTGGAGCACTTGTTTGCCCTGTTTTCTTGTATAAATTCATAGCTGAAGTGCTGTTTGGGTGCAGTCACGAATGTTTGTTTGTTTGGCTCTTATCTGATTTTCAGAAAGCATGATATCCTTATAGGGATAGTTTGCTTAAAATTGAAAATTCATCATTTACTTAACCTCATGTTGTTTCAAACTCGTATGACCAACTGACTTCTATGCAAATATTCAAATATTTTGAAGAATGTTTTCCACACACTGAAACTCAGTGGGGTCCAGTGTTTGTTTGTGTGTTTGGACTCCGTTGATGTTTGGGTGAACTGTACCTTTAAGGACAGCAGGTTTTCTTGAGGATTTGTTTTCTGCAGCTAAACGAATAGAGGTCTATGGGGCGAGCCACTGCACTGGAATAAATGTTCAAATAGACATGGTTTTGATTGTACAGCCACAAAATTTAAACACATTATATGTGTTTACATGAGACTAGTGTGATAAAATCACTTTCTGACCTTGTCTATGTAACATTATATACAGGCGTTTAATGACCCGTCATGACCGTGTAATGGCAGCGAACCCTCTTTTCCATATAATACAGGCAATTTTTCCAGAAAGAGACTGTTTATATAAAATCCACTCGCAGGAATTATGTCAGTAACACATTAAACAGAAGTTGATCCTTGAGCAGTAGTGATACAGGACAATTTATAAGTTTACAGGGTAAATATGCTCCACATTTCTGCTTTCAATGCCCCTTGACTTTCATTGTAAATTATTTTAAACACTATTTTTATTTGCTTTTACAAACTGATGGACAAGTCAAATGTTTTTTTTCTGTAATTATTGCCTGTAAGGAAGAATTGATTATTTATGTGTCAACCATTTCATACTGCAAGAAATGTTTCCCCCGCAACTGTGTCAGTTTTTCCCTTATTTTTATGTTTTTCTATCGGGTTGTTTGTTTGAGCTCTGATCAGTAGTATTAGCTGGAGTAGGAGTTATGTGTTCAGGTTTTATGTTGAGTTTCCCACAATAATATTTAGCCTGTGCCTGAGCTTTGTCTGACATTTGCAAAGCAGCCGTCTCTCTTCAAGATCTCTTTCACTTTGTATTGAACTCATTGCATGGATGGTACAATTACTTACACTACTGTTAAATACATTTGGGGTCAGTACCATTTTTGAAAGAAATTAATATTATTATTCAGCAAGGATTCATTCAGTTGCTCAGAAGTTACAGAAAAGACATTTACACTGTTAAACAAGGTATCTGTTTCATATAAATACAGTTTTATTATTATTATTATTATTTCTATTCACAACGTTTACAATAATAAGAAATACTTATGCTTCATATTATAGCTTATTAGAATGATTTCTGAAGGATTGAGTGACACTAAAGAAAGGAGAAATGATTCTTAAAAAATTCAGCTTTGCATCACAGGAATAAATTATGTTTTAAAATATATTAAAATAGAAAACAGCTAATTTTAATTGTAATACAATTTCAGAATATTACTGCTTTTACCGAATTTTTTGATCAAATAAATGCAGCCTTGGTGAGCATAGATTGGAAAGAAAACAACAACAACAAAAAAAAAATTACCAGCCCCAAACTTTTGAACTAATATATATAATGGGTCCAAATGTGTATGCTTATTATTTATTTATTTATTTATTTAGAAAAAATTATATTGTATGGGTTAGCAGTTTTGTCGATTGTGGAATTCTTCTGTTTAGATTTCGAGATCTAAGGCTGTCAATCACTTGATCGACTTGATCCACGCACTGCACTTTGAATCCCAGCTCTCAGTGTCCCCTACACTACAGCACAGTTTTTCTGTGTTATTTATCTAATCGTTATGTCGTCATAAGTTACTGTGGGTTTCTGTCTGCTTTTATGGCGGTGTTGCTTTGCAATGTGTCTGCTAAGTTGTGTGTGCTGCAGGCTGTCTGGCACAGGGCTGTAATTATTATCTTAACCCCGATTTGCTGAGAGATGCAGAGTAATGATAATTAAGACAATGCTTACGATGTGCTCTCTCGTCCGTTGTCTGTTTTAAATCAGTCTGGATTCTGGGATTGATTTGTCTCTATAATTGTTTTCTGAATCTTTCATTCGTCATGCAGTCATGCATGTTGTGTTTTGATGATCATCACAGATGTGATACTCTAATATAATGTCTGTAATGGACCGGTGCTTGTTTGCAGTCCCCTAGCTAATATCCCTAAGAAACACGCTGTCACAAACACATATCATCAATATTCACACATGGTCTATTACATGCTGCCAAATGTTTCTCCAGAAACTGCACATCTTTCTTCTAAATGCAGATACTTCCTGCACACAATGGTCCTCCCTAATCCAAATATTTAGTTTAGTTTAGATTAGTTTAGTTTAGTTTATTTATTTATAAAGCACATTTTAAAACAACAGGAGTTGCAACCAAAGTGCTGAACAACAAATATAAAACAAAGTAAAAACATACCCAATCAAGACAGACAAAGGGACAAATAAAATGTTACACCCACAAACAGAATTAAAACATACAGAGTAAAAATGGGGTTTCAAAGAAAATTTAAACGTAGAAATAGAAGGGGAAGATCTTAAGTGGAGGTAGAAGACTGTTCCAGAGCCTAGGAGCTGCCACAGCAAAAGCCCAGTCGCCTTTAGTTTAAAAAAGTGAATGAGTGACTCAGAGGAGAAATTGGCTAGATGACCGACGAGATCTACAGGTGGAATGCGGAGGACCAACGTAGGATCAAAAACAATGCCAAGGTTTCTATCACAGTCGTGTGCATTTGATGACAGGGGGCCAAGCTGCTTGACAATGCCAGAAGACACAGCTTTTGGACAAAAAAACATTATTTCAATTTTATCATTATTTAACTGTAATAAAATTTAAGTCCATCCAGCATTTAATGTCCTGAAGACATGCAAACAGATTAGACATAGAAAAGTTATTGTTTTTAACAGGAAAATAAAGTTGAGTGTCATTGGCAAAGAGATGATATCATAAATTATGTTTCTGAAAAATAGAACCGAGTGGAAGCATATATAAGGAGAAAAGGAGAGGACCCAAAATAGAGCCCTGCGGAACACCATAGGAGATTTGCGCCTAAGATGACAAACAATTCCCCAAATTCAGAGAAAATGATCTGTCCTTAGGTAGGAAGCAAACCAGTTCAGTACAGATCCCTGGAAACCAGCTACCTGATCAAGTTTTTGAAGAAGGGCCTGATACACTCGACCTTATGGATAAAATGTTTTAAAAACTGTTCACACAAATCAGTGGAGAATTCTAATGAGGCACTTGGAGTAGGATTTAAAAAGAAATGAATTGTATTAAAAATAATCTTCGGCCTATATGCATTTTGTGCAATTAAATCTGACATGCATTTCTTCTGAGCAGTACTCTGATACCGTTTAAAACATTCTCTGAAAATTTTGTTATGATATCTGAAGTTTATCTTTCTTCCAACTGCGCTCAGCAGTTTATACTATATTTGTGGTGAGGGGAAGCAGCAGTCATCAAGAAGCGAGCAGAGTAGTGGGATCACTAGATGAGGGCTTAATTAACTAATTTTTGTGAAAACCTCAAACTAGAACAAAGTTGACATTTTAAATTTTTTTTTTTTTTTTTTCCGTAGCTCAAAATTAGTCTGTGCACTTTCCAACTCATTTTGCCGGCACGGGTTACATTTAAAGCTACAAACCAATTGCTATTTTGCTATAGATTTTGTGGCCAAAAATGTACTTTTTTTTTTACATTCTTGTATATTTGCAGGTATATATCTGTCTGATCTGACCTACATCGATTCGGCGTATCCATCCACCGGCAGCATTCTGGAAAACGAACAGCGTTCCAACCTCATGAACAACATTCTGAGAATCATCTCAGACCTGCAGAGATCCGTTGAATATGGTGCGTATCACATTTGTGTGTTTGTTTACTTTGGCAAATGAACAGAAGTAACTGGGAATTCATTTCTCCCTCTGTCTCAGATATCCCAGTATTGCCGCATGTCCAGAAGTATCTTAACTCGGACATCTACAATTAACAGAAACATAAGTATGACGACAACTACAATTAAAAATGAGCAGTATATATTACATAAAACACAAAAAACAAAAACATTCAAAAGTTAGCAATATTTTGAAATATTTCACACCAATACTAAATAAATCACACCAAGAAAAAATCAATAAAATCAAAAATACAATAAAAAATCATTAAAATAATAAAATATTATTGCAATATTAATTATCAAATAAATTATATAAAAAATTATATTTGAATATAAATTAAAATGTAATTTATTCCTGTGATGCAAATCTGATTTTTTTATTTTTATTTTTTTTTACTTGAATTATATTCATGGTTTATACAAAAATATCAAGCAGCACAACTGTTATCAACATTGATAATAACAAGAAATGTTTCTTGAGCAGCAAATCAGCATGTTAGAATGATTTCTGAAGGATCCTGTGACACTGAAACTGGAGCAATGGCTGCTGAAAATTCAGCTTTGCATCACAGGAATAAATTAAATTTTAAAATATATTAAAATTTAAAAGAGCTATTTTAAATAGTAATAATATTTGACAATATTACTGTATTTTCAATCAAATAAATGCAGCCTTGGTGAGTTTAAGAGACTAAAAAAATAAATCTTTTTAAAATTCCAAACTTCTCATAGGTAGTATATATTATACTTGTTGTGTTAGTGTTTGAATTTGTAAATAATACTCATGTTTGTATACGTATCAGGTTGTCCCTAAAGATTGAGCCACCAGCTACCAGCACACCTCGCACCACTGCCTCTAGAGAAGACCTCACAGGTGAGAAATGCATGCAGCCCACACACACTGAAGCTAACCAGCCGTCATGGCATACTTCTCTTCTGAGTTGTTATCCTAACCAGATGCAGCCATGACATGTGACAACATTTCGTTGGACGTTTGGATTTTATTTATGTTGCATCATGCTGGGTTTGCTCTGGCCACAGTGAAGTTCCATTGGTTCAGATTTGCTCTCCCCAAAGCTCAACACCTTCAGTGTCACACGTTCTTATTAATGATTATTATGTCTGCTGTTTTTGTGACACAGGTCCAGATACATCTGCGTCACCGTTATGTGGTCGTCGTGGTAATGTTGCTGAAGGTGCCCTGCCTAAAATCCCGCCGACACCACCCTCACCCCGGAACCTCATCACCTACGGACACAGGAAGTGCCACAGCCTCGGCTACAAGTGAGCTTGATTCATATTCTACGTTCGTTTGTTTACATCACCCACTCTTTTGTGTGTAGCTTAGTACAATTCATTGAAACTCTCTGTAGCATAAAGCAGAAACTTCCCTGAAGAAGAATCTGCCTTATACTTAGTTTCTACAAGCTCTTGCCAGATTTGTCACTACTGATTAAGAAAACATTTCAATCTAGACTTCATCTCTTTCCTGTGTGTGCTGCAGTTTTATCCACAAAACAAACACGGTGGAGTTTAAAAGCGCTACTTTCCCCAACGCCGGGTCCAGACACCTGTTGGACGACAGCGTGCTGGAAAGTCACACACCCACACGAGGACAGGCAGAAAGCTCAACACTGTCTAGCGGCATTTCACTGGGTATAACACACAAACACACGCACAGAGCTACTGGAGAATGGACTGGATCATTCTTTTTATTCTTTATATCGTTTGATTCCAGGAAGCAGTGAAGGGTCGGAGCTCAGTGAGGAGATGTCATGGCCTGCCTTTGAGAGGTGAGTCTTCTAAAACATTCACACTTGCAAACGCTGTCAAGGACAGTTACACGTTTCCATACATGACCACATGCGTGAGTACATATGGACACAGCATGTCATCATGGAACATGCTGGCATCTATCCTAACCCTCACACCTCCCCACCAACCCTCCTGAACAGAGACTCTTCAAATGCTTCTCTTCATCATCATCATCATCAATCACTTTTTTTCCAATACAGCTTTTGATTATTTGTGTAATCTGTAATTCATTGTTTATAATGCATTGACAATATCAGGTGTGACATAAACCAGCTTTGAGACTTTAGTTTTCCATAACTGAACACTTGGGCTAAAATGAGCTTCAGCATGTGATTGTAAAAGGACCTTTGCACTAGAAAGTGTTTTTTGGCACAGAAGAGTATGTTCTGTGACTCTCAGTTGCCTGTGCATTCTCATTAGTGCTCTATCTCTATTGTAGCTAATGAGATAAACTTCCTGTAACAGGAACAGAGTATAAGAAAGTCATTTGTGATGGACGCTGCCTACCGTGCTGCTTCAGGTGTACACAAACGCATCAGTGTACCCTAAATGCATGTCAAAGCCCGCTTTTCTTTGTCTCCTTCTGTGTTCTAAAAAGGTAGTCTGTTTTATATGTATATATGTATATATAGACAAGATAGTATATGTGTATAGATAGATAGATAGATAGATATGAATTTAATAAATTATAAATGATTATAAAAAAAAATCACAATTAACTGCTAGTCTGGCCGGGTAATAGAAGTGTCAATTCCAAAAGCCAATAGCTTTATTAATGGATAATGCACAATTTCTGTTTTTAAATATTTAAAATAAAAAAAGCAGCGTTTGTGTATATTTATTTATTTAACTTAGTTCTTGGTTCTGTGGAATACATGAATTTGAAATAATCACAAAAATTTAAATATCATTCAAAAATTAAAAATAATTCTCAAAAATTCTTCTTGCAAACAAACAAACAAAAAAAAAAAACAATACTTATATTTTTTTTTTTTTTTTTTTATAAAAATACTGTAAAAGCATTTTCAGCAGTCAGTATTCCAGCCTTCAGTATAAAATGAAAATTACCTGTTTTGTGTTATAATACTTAAAGGTTTTATTTATTCCTGTGATACAATGCTGCATTTTCAGCAGTCAGTATTCCAGCCTTCAGTGTGAAATGAACCATCAAAAATAAAAAAAGAACAGTTGTTTAATATATTTAATTGTTTTTAATATATCTGTGTTTAATTTTTTAGGATTTTTTGATGGATTTTATTTTTATTTGGGATGCACCAAAATGAAAATACTGGGCCGAAACCAAAATTTCTGGATGCACTTGGTCGAAAAACTGAAACCGAAACCGAAAATGCTTTTTAAAAATTATTTTTTTAAATAATGCAAAATAATTTTGTAGGACTTTTTAATTTAATGTTACTGAAAAATACAAGCCAATGACATAACCACAATTTTATTGAAAGCAACAAAATAAAATTGGACAGAAAATATATTAATATTAAATATCAATCAGATTTAACTTGTTTTTTTGTTGTTGTTGTTGTTTTTTACTAGTTATCCAAATAATGTTTAGCTATTATTATCAGAGCATGTGAGCAGAGCATAGCGGGAGCAGATCATGAGATGGTACCATCATTTTACCAACGTTGTCATTTTCACAAAATAAACTCTTGGCATCTTGTTACTTAATAGCTTAATTAGACTGTATACTCTCCATTAGTTATATTAAATATATTGACACTATACTGGTCATTGTCCATCCTGCTTTCTTGGTATCACATGGGTTTTTAAAAACCTTTATCGGTTGACCACATGTTGTGTGCCAACCACTGACCACAGAAGGAGACAAAGAAAAAAGGTGCAGAGCTCTAGCACAGCCTGTACTGTGTGTTGTGTGTGAGGGCTGTGACTGACCACTGCCCCGCTATGACTGACACTCTACAGGACTCGATTCTACCACTCTCTGGGCCCCGTCAGCAGGGTGGGCCGCATTTCCTGCAGAGGAGCGCTCAGGTCCAGCAGGTAACTCAACAACCCTCCGACCCCCGCCGGGTCTCTCCACGCCTGACTTACCCTGTACCACTGGGGAATTATCGGCATCACAGTGTGTAGTGTGTGTTTTCTTGCTGTGGAATCAGGTGGTGGGCTTTTCTGAATCACGTGTGTGATGTTGACTCTTCTGCTGCAGTCGTGGCTTGTTGCTCCTAATCAAAACCTGCAAAAGCCACTGAAGCATCTCTTCTGATTGCTCCTGCTTTCTGTTCTCCAAACACACACAGCTCCTCTCACCTCTGCTGTAATAACGCCGCTTGCTGCAATGTTATAAAGAAACGTATCATGGGAAAACGAAAAGTTCCTGTTTTGAAATAAGGGTTTGAATGACTAATGTTGATTTACTCCTCACAATACAGCCAATTGGTGACCTTTAGTGCCAAAAGAACCATCACTGTGAATGACCTGAAGGAATTCTGTGCTAAAAGTTCATTAAAAAAACTCTTTCAACTCAGAATGTGTGATAATTCGCTAGTTATTAGATAGTCTAATTTAATAATGAACTAGTCATCCTCAAAAAGTAGATTGCCTAAAATGAAAATTTGCTGAAAATCCACGCCAATCCTAGATGTAAATGAGTTTGTTTCTTCATCAGAACAGATTTGGAGAAATTTAGCATAACATCACTTGCTCACCAATGGATCCTCAGCAGTGAATGGGTGCCGTCAGACTGAGAGTCCAAACAGCTGATAAAAACATTACAGTAATTCACAAGCAATCCACACAACTCCAGACCATTAATTAATGACTTGTGAAGCAAAAAGCTGCATTTTGTAAGAAAGGAATCCATCAAGGTGACTTTAAACCATCGCTTATGGTAAAAATACTAGTTCATAATCCATAATAACACTTCCTCCAGTGAAAATGTTCATCCCCTGTTGTGCTCTCACATCAAAATCCACCGACAAGATACGTTTTTTAAAACTGGTTTTGCTTGTAAACAATGCTGATCTGTGTATATTTCTCCCCTGATTCATACAAGACAACTTTTTTCATTGGAGAAAACAATATTATGAATAGAGGACTGAAAGCAATGGTTTGAAGTTTGAAATATCTTAATGATAGATGTTTTTTTTACAAACACACATCTTATGGATTACTTGCATGTGGATTGTTGTGATGTTTTTATCAGCTGTTTGGACTCTCATTCTGACGGCACCCATTCACTGCAAGTGAGCAATCATCTTCATCTCGTTCGGCCTGAGGGTGAGTAAATTTAAACCAAAAAAAAAAAAAAAAAAGCATCTTGGATGGCCTGAGGATGAGTAAAGGAATAGTTCACAAAAAATTGAAAATGTGCTAATAATTTAATGTCGATATGAAGTGGAAGTTGAGATTGATTTGTGACACCTGTATTGTAACTATTTCCGAGTGAAGCAGCTCATCAAAAAATAATAACATGTAGGACAAAAAAATAAGTGTTTGCATACAGTAGATTCAGATATGAATGTGATTGGCTAAACTGCATTGTGGCCTTGCATACCTCTGCTGGAAGTTATGGCATTTTGATGACAAGATCAGTAGATGGGTCAGTAAAATGCAGTTTTTAGAGGCCGTTCACATTGGATGGGGCCCTGTGCTTAAAAACAACTAAATTGTAATGGAAAAATGGAAAAGAGGCCTCTTGAGTTTTTAAAAAGGTGCACATGTGAACATGAACGGTTAAAAAACTGAATAGTGCAGGATAACTGCCAGATGTTCAACAAATAAATAGACTAAAAAGCTATACAAGCTTAGATGCAGACCTTCAAATTATGTAAATAATAAAGGGAACATTGCTCACAGCAGATGATTTGAAGTCTGACAGTAATTGTCTTGAAATTTATTGTTGAATGTGGTGAATTTGTTACACAAGCTGTGCTCTGTAGGCCCCAGCGGTGCTTTGAAAAGGGTCAATTTAATTTTGAGGCTCAACCTCTCAGACGGGTTTACCATGCTGAGAGTACTGCACGTCAAAGCACAGCACGCTCAAACCTTCACAGAGAGCGTTTCAGTGTGGCTAAATTCATCCCCTTTTAAACACTGCAACAACAAAAAAGCAATCAAATAAATAAATAAACATAGATAAACTAGTTCAGAAATGAAACACATATGGTGCTCATAGTTAACGAATGACCACCCACTTTTGCATATCAACAATTTTTCGGTATTGTTATGCAGTTCAAGTCTAGAGAGATTACCCAGTCATACATATAAAAGTCTTAAAGGTGCAGTAGTAAAAAAACAGGGTGTTTACAATATGAGAAAATGTAGGAAATGGTCATGGAAACAGCATTAAGGCTGTGTTGTTTTTTATCCAGCTGAAAATGCCTAGCTCTGAGCAATTGAGAGCAGTTCTGCAGTACAGCGGGGTTTTTTCTTTTTGGTTACTATGATAAAGAATATCCAGAGAAGAAATGTGGCAGACGCAATGTGAATTAAATGTTGCAAGCATTATTTTTCATATCAATATTCATAATAGTCCGGGAATCCCATCTTATACAGACATGAATACTCTGAAACAAGCAATATTAACATCTCCTCTATTGTTGTTTAGTCATAGTACAAGCAGAATGTGACATTTGGTCAGTGTGGTATTAGTCCCGCCCCTCCTCCACTGTGATTGGCCGGCTGACTAACACATGACCGCGCTGCATTTTACTTAAAATTGAACTCTTGGCACAGAGAAAAAAAACACCTGAGCGCTCGGTGTGAAAAAGACACTCCGCGCTCGGCAGGCTCCTGGCGTTTTAAAAAACACAGAACTTCCTTTGAATACAACTGAAAAAATATGATAGCCTCGGGAAAAAGCTTTGGTGGACACGCAGCCTAAGAAAACCTTCACTAAGTAGACTTTAAAAATGCCACAAATGTGTATTTATGAGCAGCAGGCTGGTATACAGTAGTGTTAATGTCATACGTTAGAGGTTTGGTTTTTTTTTTTTTTTTAAATCCTACTGTAAATGAAACGAAACCAAAGCCAATTCAGAAAGTTGCTTTGTTTCTGTACTTGTTAAAAGAGAAAATGTTTTTGGTAGTATGCAGTAGTGGCGGAAAAATAAGAGATAAACAAAAAAAAAATTAATAGAAGTAAACAAATAGTTCACCTAAAACAGAAAATTATGTAATGATTTACTCACCCACAATTCAAATCAGTGACTTTCCTTACTGATGCAAAAACAAAACAACAAAAAAAAGTGTATTGTATTATAAGTCTTCTGAAGTCACGCAGTAGCTTTGTGTAAGGAAAAGATTGAAATTAAAGTTGATATTCAGTTCTGCTTGGCAGGTTCATAAGTGAACCACTGTTTTGAGTCAGATATTTGTTCAGTTCAGTCTAAATGAGCAAATCAAAGGTCTTGAATTCATATCATTTAATATATGCACGAGTGACATGAGGTTGAACAAATGATGACAGAATTTATTTTTGGGCAGACTACCCCTTTAAGAAAGATATTAGTCAATATTACCTTTTCAGGTTTTCACAGTTTACTCATTTGCTTTCTTTTTCTCTCAAACACCCTCACTTTCTTCACATCATAACTCTGGGGTGTGGCTTTTAAAATATGTTCACGTATGATATATACGTTTATGTGTGTCTTTTTAAAAAGTGTTGCATGTCCCATGTGTCAGTTAAACCTGTGTGTGTGTAGCTCTGCAGAGTCGGAGGAGCTGGCGGTGCATCTGTACCCAGGAGCCGTCACAGTTCAGGGGGTCTTACGCAGGAAAACAGTCCTCAAGGAGGGCAAGAAACCCACGGTGAGATCTGTCTCCTGCCCAGAAAATCTCCCTGATCTCACCCTCTTCTCCTTTCTTTTTAAATAGTGCATTATTAGCAAACCAAAATAAAAAAGGATCTTTAAAAAAACAAAAAAAAAAGACAGAAAGAAAAATAGTTTCCTATATTTATTTATTGTTGACAAATGCAGTGTATCCAATAAAACTCTATTTTGATACACGTGGAATAGTACACCATATTACATTAATATTACATTGTTATTGAAAGAAGTCTCTTACACTCACGTTTTGATTAAAAATGTAAAAACAGTCATTTTGTGAAATAGTGTTTTAAATGAAAATATTATGTTTTTGCCGTCAGAGTCTAGTAAAGGTCTCTTGTGATGCATATTCATCTGATACTTGGTAAAAGCTAGCATGGAGAGTTTGTGTATTTTCGTAGTAATATTATTAAGTTATCATTAATATATGCATGTTTCATTATATTATTTTATAACGTTACCATTCTAAAGTCAGAGGTCTGTAAGATTTTTAAAATGTTTTTAAAAGAAGTCTCCAGTGCCCACTGCATTTATTTGATGAGAAACAGTAATAGTGTGAAATTCTATTAAAATTTCAAATTACTGATTGAATATATATTTCTATTTGAATGTATTTTAAAATGTAATTTATTCCTGTGATTTAAAACTGACATTTAAAGCAATATTACTCCAGTCTTCAGTGACACACGATCCTTCAGAAATCATTCTAATATGCTGACTTGCCACTCAAGAAACTTTTCTTATTATTATTATCAATGTTGAAAACTGTATCTGTGATGCATTTTTTTTTCAGGATTGTTTGGTGAATAGAAAGTTCAAAAGAACAATTTATTTGAAATATATATACTTTTTGTGACATTATACATGTTTTTACTGTCACTTTTGCTTAGTGTCAGTTTCTTAAAAAACAACAACTATGAATCATATTCATCCCTAACTTAATACTTGATGTCCAGTTTAAAATCAAAACCAGTTGGGATCCTTTGCTCAAGCACGTTTCTCTGTCTGCACTCCTCCATCTCTGTTGTTATGTCTCTTCCCCTCTGCCCTCTCATCATAATCTGCTCTTTTATCTTTTGCTCTACAGTCTCTCTTAACTGTCAGTCATTTCTCCATTAGCCTCATCAAACGCAGCGGTTTCCTCAGATAGGAGTGTGTGAAGGGAGCCAAGGCAGTAAAAGATACTGTGTTGAAGTCCAGTAATGGAAGCTGAGAGGCCTTTTAAAACCCATCTCCTGCACATATTTGTCCTGCTTCTAAATCTGCCCGGCTCTGTATTTCTAGACCTTTTCTTTGCACGTACATACACTGGATAACTACATTTTTTGGCTGTTTTCTTGCATAAACGTATAATTAAGTGTATCATTCGGTTAATCTTGATTGATATGTTCAGATTTCTTCTTGGCCTTCTGTTTGGTTTTGTGCTTGCTCAGGAAATGTGTCTCACACAAAAGCTTGATATATTATGCGTAGCTGACATTGTGGGGATTTTGTACTTATAATAGTTAGTTTTATATTTCAGCCATGAAAAGAAAGCACACTTATAGGCTGTGTACAGTATATGTGTGTGCCAGTGGTGTGTATGAAATTAAATCTGATTGTTACACATTTACGTTGGAGTACATTTCATTTAATTATTGTATGTTTATTGTGAGTTAAGTGGTTATTAAATGTCTGTGGTCAGTAGTTTGTTGATTTATTTCTCTGCACTGCCTCTGAGGAAGCTCTTCTGCTGTGGCTCTGTAAGCTTCAGTGTTTGGACTAATGTTTTGTTTCTCTCGGTGTCTCTTGTATTGTCTGTAGGTGGCAGCGTGGACTAAGTATTGGGTGGCTCTTTGTGGTACTCAGCTTTACTATTATACTGCGAAGTCCCTCAAGGCCACAGAGAGGAAGCATGTGAGTCTTTCCACACGATTACAGATGCCAGCACACATTAGCCTCACATACTATACAGTTGCTTATTCTTGCAACAACAAAAAAAAGGCTACATTTAAGAAGCTTAAAGAAGATTTGACCTATTTTTAAGAAATTAACATTAGTGTAATGTGACTTTTTATTTCTATTATTAATAATAAGTTTATAATAATAAAGCTTTTTCTACTTTTTATTTCCCCTTTTCACTTTGGACCAATAAAAACCTGAGTGCCCTCATTCCCACAATTTTCATAGTGTGGCATGTATGAGATTAGAACTGGCAGGTTTTACCAGGGTTAGCGTACAGTATGCTTTAAACAGTCCATGGGTGGTCCATCTGAAGCTGATGAAATGATGACACTCATCATGTGAGAGGAAGAGAGCATCCCCGTGTCCTGCAGCCTGATGCGTCATCACATAATCACTACAGTATGACACTGATGGGAGAGAGCTTATTCTAATACCATCCAGCAGGAGAGTTTGGGAGAGCCAGGAACAGTCACGCTGAACGGACTCAGTCAGACAGAAAGCCTTGGGTGGCGTTTGTAGAGATGTGATGCTGTCCCGGAGGTGTAGAGAGGGGAGGAAGAGTTGCTGGAGCTAGGGAGGATGCTAAGAACAGCATGCCGGATGAGTGAATAATCAGGCTTCAGTGCTGAATGAGGGCAGCTGTTCGCAGTCACTGGATAAAGAGATGGATGACATCACACATTATCAGTGTTAATGAGAAGCACATGTCGCTATCAAATCCACGTACACTAACAGACGTTTACACACACAAAACAGCTAAATTGATGTTAATCTTTCAATAATAATAATAATTATTATTATTTTTTAATTATTAATAATAATAATAACAATAACAACAACAACAATAGGTCGTAGTATTACTAGTATTACTAGTACATTTTCAATATAAATTCATTTCTATAAGAATTGTAATGCCATTTAATATGATTGGTATTTAAATGTTTATATTAAATGAAAATTAGATTAGAAACATTTAATGTTTGGACCCTAATTTATAGTTATTTTATTTTCAGAATAGTAATAATAATAATAATAATAATAATACATTAATATAATTTCAGATTAAATACATTTCTAAAAAAATTAAAACCACAAAAAATAAAATTATAATAAAAAAATTTTTAATAATAATAATAATAATAATAATTCAAATTAAATTATTTTATACAAATTGTAATGCCATTGATATAATTATAATAAAAATGTATATACAAAAAATAATTTTGGCACTTTTTTATATTTTGACTGTAATTTTCATTTTCAATGGTAATAATAATAGTTGTAGTAGTATTTCAAGTGAATTGAATTTCTTTACAAATTGCAATGCCATTAATATGAATTGTAATTAAAATTTGTTTATATTTGAAACATTTTAAAGCATTTTAATATTTTGACTGCAATGTTCAGTTTTTAATACAAATAACAATACCAGTATTTCAAATTAATTAATTTCTATACAAATTGTAAAGCCATTAATATAAATTGTAATTAAAATGTTTATATTGAATAAAAAAAATAATAAAGCATTTTAATATTTTGACTATTTTCCATAGTTCAAGTCTACTGCCAGCAAAAGCGTTTCTGTTTTGGGCTTAATGGCCATGATGGCAGATGACCCGGAGCACCCTGACGTCTTCCTGCTGACCGACTCTGAGCACGGTAAGACAGCCAATCACAAGCCTTGTACTCTGACTGTAACCAATCGCAAGCCTCAATCAAAGAGAGGTGACCTATCACAGATATAAAGCCTATTGCAAAACATCTATTCAGTCGATACTGAGAAAAGATTGACTATTTATCAGTATATGATAATATGCAATTTTCTGCATTTATTTGTTTGTGTGCCTTCAGGAAACTCATATAAGTTCCAAGCAGGGAACAGAATGAACGCTCTGCTGTGGTTTAAACACTTGAGTGCAGCTTGTCAAAGCAACAGGCAACAGGTGAGTGTGTGTGTGTATGTGTGTGTGTGTTGCTTTATTCAGCTTAGAGTGTTATTAAACTCACTTTCCTTTGTAGAGAAAATGCACCTCATAAAGCCATTTAGTGCCCTTCGGTGTGTACTCAGTGTTCAGAGCGTTTCCATGCAAAGGCTGTATTTTAAGCTAAACTGTAGATGTTAAATGCTCTGCGGGAGATGCTATTGTGTTGAAATCCTTCGAGTTCAATAAATCTGGGAACATTTTGCTCTAAACTTTCTTTCTGAAGCAGCAAATCATTAACACTGTTTCAGTGGGAGCTATTAAATTAACAGCCTTTCACATACTGGCTTTTTAAAAGCTGTTGTTTCCAAGTGCACCGGTCAGACTGACCTACAAAACCTTGTTCTGTCTGCAGGTGTTTAGGTCTTGATTAAACTGAGCAATGACACTGCCCTCTAGTGCTTGATCTTAACGACACACTTCCTGTCAAGTGCAGTGTTGGAGAAGCTAGTTTAAAAGGAGCTCTTCATTGTGTGCATTATTTTTCTAATAATTCAACGGCCAGTTGTCAATTATTCCTTACGTATTATTTACATTTTACAATAAACAAGTATTTTATTTTTTAATTATTATATTTGCAGACACTAGTTGGTGCATATTTTGATTCCACTCAAACTGTGAATGACTTATGCATTAATTATAATCATAAAAAAATAACCTTCTTTTGCGTTTGTGAAATATTTTAAGATGTTTGATTGGATCTTGTGGAATCATACACATGTGATATTTTAGAGATTTTTTCATTGTCACTTTCTCTTTTTCCTTTTCAGGTCCCAGCGAACCTAATGTCCTTTGAATGAGTGAAACCAGGGTGAATCAAACACGGCTGGATGACAGGAGAGCAGAGGAATATGAAGATCGCTGGGAAAGGAGGAGAGGCCAGGGACGAATAAAAGAGCGAATGACTCGTGTTTTGTGTGCGTTGGAGCTTTTCCACTGCCATCACCCAGCCTGAACCCCACGGCAAACTCCTTGAGCACCACTGCCTTAACAAGCAGAGAGTGTGTGTGTGTGTGTGTGTGTGTGTGTGTGTGTGTGTGTGTGTGTGTGTGTGTGTGTGTGTGTGTGTGTGTGTGTGTGTGTGTGTGTGTGTGTGTGTGTGTGTGTGTGAAAGAGAGAGCGGCGTGACGCCCCCAGCAGCAATGGTGTCCCTTCTGCTGGTTTGACCCGAAAGGACCTGATCCCTTCTTCCTTTTACATTTTATTTACACTTCCTGCATCTTCCATCCAATTCCCAGCAAGCGAGGAACTTGGAATCTTCTTGGGCTCTTCTTGAAGGACTCTTCATGGACCTGTAGAATTTGTTTACACCTTCTTTAACTTGTTTGTTGCTTGAGTTTTATGTTGTAAATCTAATCAGCGCTCCTTCTTCTTTGACTAAACTCACGCAGGAAACTCTCCGACTCTGCAGATCGATCCTCAAACACTCACACAAGACGCTGATTGCGTCTTCAGACACTCGAGTTAGGCTGATGCAAGCCAGACACAAGATTTTCCACAAACAGGTTTCAACTGCAGGAAATGGAAGTCCCTCATTTATTAAAACACAACTCCGAAAGGGCTCCGATACTCCATGAATTCCAGATTATCTTCTGAATGTCTGCTTCAGTCTTTTTAGCTCGTATCAACACAAACACACACACAAACCTGTCTGTTTTGCTCGAAGGCACCTAAGATGTTTTAAAAGAAGGGTAGGAAGAAAAGATTGAGAACGGAAGAGCTCATCAAGCAGGAACAACGAGATGTTTGAAGCCACTCCTTTATGGTAAGACTCGTACAGCTGCAATAAGCACACCGGTTTACACAAGTTCAGTCAAACAGTAAAAGAATCGTTTGTTCGCTTCTTCGAGGTCACTCCTACATAAACACACTTTTCAAGCTGTGAATGTTAGTGGGCGCAGATGTTAGTTGGTTTACATCTTCAAACTTGTATTTAGCCCCATTATATTTAGTTTTTTTCTTCCCAGTCTACCCATGGCTTTCCAATGGAATAGTGGGAAACGGAGCAGGAGATAAGGCGCTTGTGTGCTTGTGTTTTCGGCAGCATCAGTGGCCTACCGCTATTTTTATGTTTTGTGGTTGTATTTTATTATTTTATTTCAGTATTACTGGGATAGTTGCACATGTCATGTTTTAATTGTCTGTTACATTAGCATGTTTTGTCATTTTCATTTTGAAAGTAACGCCACATTGACTTGGTTTTCGTGGGATGTTTACTTCTCGTTGAGCCATTAAGATTAGAGAACAGATTTCTCAGTTTCTGTTGGGAACAAGAGATGTCTGTAAAGCTCAGAACAAATGATTAGCCTTATCCGCTGGACCAGGATTCGATGGGTCCATCTTTATCTTTCCATTTCACTTGATCCTGTTCTTCTGTATTTCATGGACCAGTGTATTTTTCCAGGCTCGGCTCTACTGTTTCCAGTCGGGTGGAACATCGTACTGAGATTCAAAGTCTTGTTTCAAACACTCTGAGAGGAGGAGGAGGGAAGATCTTGGGTAATAAAGGACATGAATCCAACTTTGCTTGGATGATGATTGATGAAGAGACTTCTTCAAGAGTGGCGAAGTGCTGTGGCGACAATGATAAACCAAATTGACATGAATAAATGGTAACTGAGGAACTGGTTTATACTCGGCCTGAGTTAACAAGTTTTTGCCGTTTGCTTTGTGGTGGTTTTGTATGGGATTTGAGTGGAGATGATTGGATGCTGAGGTCGAGGGTGGGAAACTGGCCACCTTGCATTGCTTGTCTTCTTAAAACAATATTTTTGTAAGCTATCCTCAACCCAAAAGGGAGGATTTTATAGGAAATGGGGCATTCAGCACAGGCAATACCGGGACATTTGAGAAATGCTGGTTGTGCCTGGTTAGCTGATCTGGGGTGGTTTTTGTTTACATGCGTTTGTACCGTTCTGAGCCTTTAATATCAGGGATTGGCACTTTGGGTTGTGAAAAGCTCTGAGATATCTGAAGCTCTGCCACATAAATGATGAGGGGAAAATCGCTGTGGAAGTCAATCAGCAAAATAAGACATTCGAGAAGCTGTCGATAAAGTGTTTACATGATAAATGAACGTGAATGTTGTTTTGATTCAAGCTGTGAAAGCCCCGTGAGGCTGGATTGTCAATTTTGAGCTGTCGTGAAGCACAGGCGGAGCAGTTTCGGGCGATCTTGACCAGCCACGTGAACTTGGCATCAAGAATTAAAGGAGAAAGGTGTTGAAATGTTTTTTTTTTTTTCTTTATAAACGTAGTGGAACATCACACCAGACATTTTACTGATATGAGTTATGCATCTTGACAAGTCTCCAGCCTTTTCCAGCAGGGACTTGGACCAAAGTAAATTATGATACTGTTGTTTCTGTGGCATTTTCTAGCTTTATTTCTCGAAAATGTCATGGATGACGGTTGACGTTATGGAATAGTAAGAGCAAGAAACTGCGTGTGGTTAAGAAATGGAGACAGAAGAATGGTGGGAAACGTGACTAAGCTGCTTCTGTTATCTACTACATATCTACTTTTCTGGATTGTTTTTGTTCCAGTTGTTTATTTCACACTACATCTCTTTCTCTCTCTGACTCCCTTTTTTCGTGAACGATAATGAAATTGATGAAATTGTCCATGACATTTATTTCATGGATGTTGTTTTTGTTTTTGTTTTTTTTTTTACCCCCTAACTGCAGTTATGTTAAATGTCATTTGTGTTGCTGGTTTGTCCTTTTTTTATTTTTACTTTACATTTATTGTTATGTTCAGTCTTTTCATTGAAATTCTCTATATTTTTGCATACTTTGTACTATTCGGCTTCTCTGTCTTTATATTTACAGTGCGTATGATATCATACTGTACACACATGTGATATTGACAGATGCACGTGATATTTCTTTGGCTGTTTGGACTTGTATTACAACGGACTAATACAGACTTGTAGTGAGTTGTTTAAGAAATGAATTTGCTTGTGTGTGTGCGTGTCTCACTCTGTGTGATCTCCTCCCTGTCTGCTCCCACGCCGGCTGGGACCCATGACCCAGGGGAGCACTATGACCTTTGAGCTGGGAGATGTGCTCCTGGGTTCCAGACAGGACAAAACTAATAAAAACTTTTGGTTGTATGTTTTTTAATCCAGCGGTCCCGGTGTCTTCTTTTGGCTGAGGATGTGTTTTTAATCAGAATTGCATACGGATGTAATTAAATTGCAATGAAGTAATCATCAGCCATGATTTTTAATATCTCTTTGCCAAGTCAATATTTGATCCGAGTTAATGTGGTTTTCAATTTGATATAATGATATATAATATTCAATTTTAATTTACTATACTGGGCATCTAGGTTTAATTTTTTATTTCTTATATCAAAATAATTTTTTTTTTTAGTTTTCATTAATGATTGCAGCACTAGAACCAGAGTTAAGACAACTGGTCACAGTCTCTAATGCATTCACTGAATTAAGTGTAACAATAAGGTCATGTGACTGCAATGTACCATATTACTAATATGTATTGTTGCTTACTGTATACAGTTTCACATAGTAAGGGAAGTAACCAGTGTATATACTACAAGCAGCATGCTATATTTCATTCTGAACGCACCGATAGCTAGTGGTAAAAATCAGTAGTCTCTACTGTTAAAGTGATTCTTTATAAATCTGCTGCTCCACTTTTAAATGCATGATCCTTTGTCTTTGAGTGATGTATTTTTAGCTGCATTTACAGTGTACAGCAAACTGTACTGCTTAAGGAATATACATGGGGAGGTGGAGGAGGACAGTGATTTTGTGTGAAAAATTTACATTTCACCCAGAAAGGGCTTTACTAGAAAGGTTTTGGTTTGCAGTAAACACTGCAGATGTTTTTGTTAAAACACAAAGGGAGTTTTGCTATAATTCCCCGAGCTGTTGCTTGGACAGAGGGTGGGGTGAACAGCTGTCAAGCTCTAAGAAGGACAATGAAGTCATATGAGAGGTTTTTGTGAGGATTCGACTAATTAGTCTTTCACAAAATATTCTTCCAAAAAAAAAAAAAATTATATTCTATCTTGATGGCGGCATTCAGTTTTGTTACATTTCAGACAATTATGTAGGAAGAAAGAAATTAATGAATGTTTGGAAGAGCATGACTCACAAGTGTGAGTAATTGATGACAGAAATTTTGTTTTTGGATAAAGAAGGGTTAGTGATAGTTTACCCGAAAATGAAATTCCTGTCACCATTTACTCACCCTCAGGTTTTCCCAAACCTATATGAACTACTACAAAACACAAAAGATATTTTGAATAATGTGTATATCCAAACAGTTGCTGGTAGCCATTGACTTACATAGTCTTTTTTTTTTTTCAGAATTCAGTGGCTACCAGCAACTGTTTGGAAACCTACAACTTTATATTCTTGTGTTCAGCAGAGGAGGCTTGGAGTGATGTTTGGGTGAGGATGTATATATATATATATATATATATATATATATATATATATATATATATTGTAAATTATCCCTTTAAAGGGGTAGTTTACCCAAAAAATGTAATCCTACCATGTACTCAACCTCATGTCCTTTTAGGAAAAAAAAAGTCTCAATGTCTGTTTTTTCTTCTTTTCTTTCTTTGTTCTTTATTTCCTTCTTTATATAATGGAAGTCATTGAAAGCCAAAACTGTTTGGTTATGAAAATTATTTGAAATAACTTTTGTGTTCCGCAGAAAGCCGAATAGGTTTGGGACGACATGAAGGGTGAGTAGACTTTACATTTTTCGGTGAAATGTCCCTTTAAGTTTTTTTCTCTTATATGCATGCCATATGACACAGTAACATAAAGACTGTTATGGATCGATGTTATTAATTATATATTCACAAATAGACGTTTAGTGACAGTAATAGAGCTCTAGGTAGACATTTGAGACACGTGTACAGTTAGTCGGAACACCTTAACCACAAGCCGTGATTTTTGCTCGACACCCGTCTAACCTTATGGGAACATTTTTAAGCGCCCTGTGAGGAAACAAACTTTTAATTCATACAGATGTAAAAATGCAGAAGGTTTCGAGTAATGGGTAGATTTAGGGGTAGGGTAATACGTCTACCCTGCTGTGTGATGCTCCCCCCTGCTGTTAAAAGACAGTCAAAATGCGTTCGAGTTAAACATGAATCGGCTATAGAAATGTTATTGCGTTTATTCGAGATTTGTCACATTTGAAACATCAGGCGAAATTCTTACTGTGTCAAAACAATTCGCTGTGACGACAGCTGTAATTGGATATTTATTTTTAATTCTTCTATGTGCCCCACGCACACGCCCGGACACCAACAGCGTGTGTTCACTTTAAGACGCGAAGGGTTTGCGGGAGTGAACGCGAGTCTGAGCGCGTTCACGCGGGCAGGAAGAGCCGCGCTGAGAGTCAGACGCACTGTTAATGAATGGAGCCTGGCCCACAGGCGGCTGGATATTGATGATAAACGTGTCTTGAGCGCTGGCGACTGGCCGTGGGGGGGTTTTCCTGTTAAAAGGTTTCGTTAGTAGCGCAAGGGTGAGTCGATGCCTTTAAATGTCACGGTTTTACTGTTAGCCTGTTAGCCGTGCGGATGTGCTGTGACTAAAAACTAGGACTTCAGCTCACTAACAGCAACTGCAGCCACTCATATATAGAGGTACACCTACGGTGAGGTCACAAATGTGTTGTTGGATTATGTCTGTGGTTATTTCTTCGCTGTAATATGAAGAAAACGAGGGAATTATGAGCTAGCTGTGGCTAACCGCCGTTAGCACTCTCGCCTATAAAATACAGAGAGTGAGGCGAGCGCTTGGATTTGACACATTTCTATTCATTTTTAGTTGTTGAACAAACTGTTTTCATGTCAGCCGGTTTCTTAAATTTGTGTAAATGTCATAGAAATCAGTATTGGGTGTGTTTAAAAGAATGACTGCAGCGGTCCAGTCTGACCGTCTTAAATGTAACAGCTGGTCTTTTTGCGTGTAGCACTGTACACTCGGAGCTGTTTGTTTAGGAGATGTGATAGATGTGTGTTGCGTGTAACTTAGCTGGGGTTCATATGAATGGCTGATTGTGTATCGTTAGTGCCTGCGTGGACCGGATGTGATGCGGGCGGTCCAGCCAGTCTCACGATGAATGTGCACTTGCTCATCTGCGTGTGTCTGATAAGAGATGCGTGTCTTCAGACCGATCACTTGACGAAAGATCAGATATCTGGAATGATCGGGGCTGGTGTGTGACTCAGGGCTGCTTGTATGGTGATAATGCATGTTTTGTGTGTGACTGCTCTTCTCGTTTAGAGACTCATGTTAGAAGAAGAGCACCGTGCTCCTCGTGGGAGGCGTGAGATCTCTGGAGTCCTGTGCTTCTGCACTGCAACTTCTGTAGTGGTGAACGGAAGCTACCACTGATATCACTGTTACATTCCCGTGTACTCCAATAGCGAAAGAAAGAAAGAAGATGGTGTTTCTGTGACTTTCTAAAAGAGAAAAAAATACAGAGAGATTGATTACACAAAGATATTGCTGTCACTCCCTCAGCCGCTGTATTAGAAGCACTAATGCAGCAGTGTTAACTAGTTTACTGCAATTTAATGCCTAGGGTTTATAATACAAAGTATAGTGTTAAAAGTATATTATAAAAAAAAAAAAACCTGATTTACACTGTTAAATGAGTCATCACATTCTGCGGAATACATTTTTATTAAGTTAACATTTTCTTGTTTTATTTATTTATCAACATCACAACATCAGTTAAAAAATTGGATTCAGTATTTTTTTATATTTTTAAGAAATTAATATTTTATTCAACAAGGATCATTTAATTGAGCAAAAAAAAAAACAGTAGACTTTTTTTTTTGTTACAAAATTTATGCTGATCTTTTGTACTTTATCGAATCTTCAATAAATGTGTCACGGTTTCCATAAAAAACAGTTCTTAACAAGTTCTTAGCTTTGATAATAATAAGAAATTCTTAATAATAATAATAATAAAGAATTTAGAAAAATAATTTCTTGAGCAGTAAGTTGAGTAATGATGCTGAAAATTCAGCTTTGACATCAGGAATAAATTATATTGTAAAATATATTGAAATAGAAAACGGTTATTTGAAATTGTAATAATATTTAACAATTTTACTGTATATTTGATCAAATAAATACAGCCTTGGTGAGCATAAAAGAGCACAAATGTTCAGCTTCTACTTCTCCCTGCTCAAATACTCTGGTCCAGAATGGCATGAGCTCTAACAGTGAAATGTTCAGTTGGATG
This sequence comes from Cyprinus carpio, assembly GCF_018340385.1. NCBI lineage: Eukaryota > Metazoa > Chordata > Actinopteri > Cypriniformes > Cyprinidae > Cyprinus > Cyprinus carpio. Next base: position 7,024,909 of record NC_056591.1, read on the forward strand.
AAATCTTGTCAGTCTTGGAATACCACTTGACCAAACCAATTCAACAAGCAGAACTGCAATAATAGCTGGAAATTATACAGCTATAATGAAACTCCATGACAGATAACTTGACCTTGGTGACGTGTTTAAATAAACAGAATTTGCATTGTTCAGTGCAGCACACAAAACCCATTTATATGTTTTCAATGTATAAAAGTGCATGCACATAAACAACGAATATAAGATTTAGCCTAGTGGCCTGAAACTCTCAAACTGACTCCATCAGAACATCCTTATTATTAAACCCTGGATGAGCACTTGTCATGTGACTCCAGTCTAAAGAAATGTATGTTTTTCTCTTCACAAAGGCACCAGAGAGAATCGAAGCAGATCAATATAGCATTAGGTGGGGTGGGGTCGGGGTGCGGGGTTATGTTCCGTAATCAAAGCAATGTATTTTGTGGATGTCTGCCAAAAGTCTGCCTTTATGCCATTGTCATGAGTGGGCTGATCTTGCATGCTAGAGCACAGTAGTAAATGTGTATGTGTGTCTAGTAGAAGTCTTTGGAGTGGCAGCGCTCTCAAACACAGATAAGCCCCAGGCTGAGATCAGGAAGTGTTGAGCTGTGTATGCCAGGGCTCAGTACCGCAGTGTGTTTGAGCCGAGATTCTGCTGCTTCTGCTCTTTCACTTCAGTTTAGATCCTGAGATCCATCAGGAACGTTGCATTTGTTCGAGGCTGTTCATATTGATTGCTGGCATTTGTTGTATTTTTATTGCGTTTTTCCTTTTGTGAGCAGTGGAGCTAAAGATTTTGATGTTTGCAATCTTTTTGGTGTATGTTTAAATAAATATTTAATTTATACTGAAATGTAGTTATGGCCTCTGTTTGTTTTTATAAGACAGATTGTCACTACAAATTGTCATTGTATCAACACGAAAAAACAGATTTGTGATTGTTAAAATATACCTCAAATGTTTGTATTTGAAAAATGTGTGTGAATCCTGAAATTAAATGCATCTTGATTTCCACAAAAATATTAAGCAGCACAAAATTCAGCTTTGCCATCTCAGGAATAAATTACATTTTAAAATATTTTAAAATATAGAACAGTTACTTTAAATAATATTAATAAAATTTAACATTATTAAAGTTCTTTACTGTATTTTTGATCAAACATTTAACTTAAAAAAAACAAAAAACTTTTGAACGTTAGTGTATGTAGCAGGTTCAGTGACAAGTAAAAGTATCTATGATAAAGGAAAGGACAAATCTAGTTTAAAACACATGTGCCAGTTTATTAAAAATGTACTTTTTGTGTTCATATTAAAATATTTAAAATAAATAAATAAATAAATAAATAAATAAATAAATTGTGAATTAAAGCTGAATGACAATTTAATAAATATAATGTGAGTGCACATGTTTTAATCATTAAAATTCTTACACAGTTTTTTAAAACAGATAATTTTTTTTATAGCTTGTTGAAATTGCCACTTTTAGGGTTTGAGCCAAAATGTGTTGTTTTTGTGTTTGACCCTTTAAATGCAAATAATCTTGTGCTCCCAGCTCCCTTTTCAGAAGAGGGCGGAGCTTCAGTAAAACAGGACAATAGGCCCTTTTCACATGACGTAACACAACGTTCTGACGCGAAGCAGGGTATTCTTACTTCCGCCAGCATAGTAAAACAGTATCGCTACTAGCATGGAGTTCACTCAGACACTTGTACAACTGCCACGAATACGATTAGAGGATGACTGCTGCTGTCTATTCTCGTCCTCATTCAGGGAGAGGCGTCTGGCATCTCAAACGAACTTACCGAATACTGATCGGCGAGGTTTGCCGCTTACAGTCGAGGGAGGAGCACTGCAGTCACTGATTCCCACGTCTCTCACACACTGTTTGCTGTCTTTATTGCAGTTAGATGAAGTTGGTTAGATCTATTTCTCAAATAAACAAACGTTTTAGACATTCACATGTGGTAAAAGAAAGACTTTTCATTCAGTAATTTATGTCCTGCTTAATACAGTGCCTGTATGTACAAGAATAGTTCAACACAACAAGCTTGTACTATTTAAATGTCAATAAAATGGGGTCTACAATTATCCATTTTATTATTTAATGTAATTCAGAAATAAATATTAAATATATTAAGTTTATATAAAAAGCATTTATTTAAAAACAGATGTCAGCATTTGTCTAAATAAATATAAAACGTTGGTCATAGCTGTTTTTTTTTAAAGATCACATTGCATATAGCCTGTAACGAAAATAAAATACGATCGATCATAATCAATAATAATTCACGAAGTAAAAATACAGTATACATGTAGTTAAAGTGAAATTGAATGGAAGACTTCAAGTAATGTAGAAGTCCAAAGTTCTGTAGAACTACGCGGCTGTCCTTTTTGTATTGTTTCAATATTAAGCCGTTTTATTCTTGAACTGGATAATGAGTTTCTTTTCAGACCACTTGCCTTTATGGATGTGAAATTTGCCATCTAGTACTTGACTTGTTTCCATGTCATTTTCCCATAATAAATAAAAACAAAATCACATTGTTTGTCTTTTTATTGCAGAACTACACGTGGAATTTAATTTACTCCGTGTACTCACAAATTATCCAAGGAATGACATAAACCGAAATATCAAGTGAAAAGGTTCAAATATGTATTTTGTGTGGACACGTAATCATTGTCATACAAATCTGAAAGCAAGCCACCCATCTAAAGCAGATGCAGAAAAACATTCGCAAAACTTAACTCATGAAAGTAGATTAACATTATTTGTCCTAACTCTTAATTTATGCATTTAATATTTTAAGTTTTTCCCACATTCTCCCGAGAAGTCACATGTAAAGGTGTAATGGAAGTACAGATACACTGCTTTGCTGGAAAGTGGAAGTTAGCTGAAGTCACTGTGAAAAGGGCCTATGTACTGTGCATAGTAAATGCACGTTTATGAATTACACAGACGGGGAGCAGGGCACGACAAAAATAAAGACACAGTTGGTCTCATGGTGCCTTCGCATGCAATCACATTATGAGCTCGACAAATTCAAGCGGTCGACTTCACATTGCTTACATATGCAATTTTTAACTGCGACATTCCTGTTTACGATCATTCAGGTAGCACGTGAAGGCAGCATCAGTGAAAACAGGCAGAGACAGTGGTAGCTTTAGCAACATTAGCCTTACAGAGAGCCAAGTAGCTCTTTTGGAAAACAAAATATGACGCTCGATGCTTACTTCGTCAGGAGCTGACGTTCGCGCACGAAGCGTTGGTATCGATCCCTCTTTCAGAAGCAATCTTTGCACAACTCCAGCGCTGAACTGAACCTCGTTTGTGAGGTAGTCCGGCGTAAAATGATTAGCACAAACATATAGGACTTTTACGTTTATTTTTTTACGTTTAATATTTGCTGCTCAGTAACCATTTCTGTTCATTATCAATGTTGTAAAAAGTTGTGTTGCTTGATATTTTTTAAGCCAGCTATTTTTTTTTACGATTCTCTTACGAATATTTGAAATGGTGTTTGTGTCAGAGTTATTTAACTCAGATTAATATTTTGCGTTCAATTATATCACCCTGCAAAGGTTTCTTTTGCAAAATAATCTGCTGTCTGTACACTATCCCTCAGTTTGGGAATGACTAGAGTAGGTGATTTGTGCTCTATTAATTTTATCTGTTACAATGCTCTGTGTTTGATTACTATTGCCTGCGTTGCGCACAGAGGACAAAAACGTTCAGCCTCTACTCTTTATCGTCATTTGTGGTAAAATTTGCAAAGTGTACCAAAATGAAAAAAACTACATAAATGCAAAATCTGAATTTGTGAATATGTAATGGTATCCACCATGGAACAACAAAATACATATAGACACTTTCATACCGGTATAGCGCCCATCCATAAGAAGAGGTTTATTCAAATTATTGTATGTGAATTGTATTTTGAATGTGTTTAAAAAAAAAAAAACAGATCTAGTTTAGCTGGAATTATTGATGTGCCTGAAGCTTTTAGTTTAGCTGGAAATATTGATGTGCCTGAAGCTTTGTGTTCTTATTGTTGTCTTTTTTTCTACCTTAGGGAGTTAAAGATTGTGCTGAGATGCCACAGAAACCAGACTGGCCCAGACAGTAACAGACTAGACACACCTGAGCAGACAGGTGGCTGCCCACCCTCTACATAACACCAGGCTGGACTCCAAATCATATATCAGCAGGATTTGATTGTTTCATTAAACACTAACGCAGACACAACCGGGAGCGTCTTATATAAGTGAGGAAGCTCTCCCGCATCAGTGAGTGCTCTTATGTGAAGTGCTCTGAATGTTTTCTACTTCTATCAGTGTCATGCCTGTCTGTGTATAATATAAATATCAGTGATGGGTCATCATAGATCTGTTGAGTCAGATTGTTCAGTAAAGGAATAGTTCGCCCAAAAATAAAAATTTACTGAAAATTAGCTCTGAGCCCATCCAAGATGTAGATTAGTTAGTTTCTTCATTGGAGAAATTTAGCATTACATCACTTGTTAACCAGTGGATCCTCTGCAGTGAATGGCTGCCGCCAGAATGAGAGACCAAGCTGCTGATAAACACATCTCAATAATCCACACGACCATCAGTCCGTGTTTTTCATAAACAAATCCATCATAAGATGGTTTAATGTTGAACCATCACTTCTTGCCAGAATACCAGTCCATAATAACAGATTCTCCAGTGAAAAAGTCCATCCCCTGTTGTCCTTTCACATTAAAATCCACAAACATATTTGTTTACAACTGATTTGGACTATTCTCACTTGTAAACAGTGCTTGATCTGTGCAAATTTCTCAGCTGATTCGGACAAGTCGACTTTTTCACAAGAGAAAGCTATATTATTATGGATAGAGGACTCGTATTTTAGCTGGAAGCAATGGTTTGAAGTGTTTGAAAAAATGTCTTGTTGGATTTGTTTTCATACAAACATGCAGCTTTTTTGCTTCACAAGATGTTAATTGATGCACTGGAGTCATGTGGATTAGTTGTGGATTATTGTGATGTTTTAATCAGCTGTGTGTACTTTCATTCTGACGGCACCCATTCACTGCAAGAGGATCCATTAGTAAGCTAGTGATGTAATGCTAAATTTCTCCAAATCTTTTCCGATAAAGAAGCAAACGCATATTCATTTGAGGCTGAATAAATTTTCAGCAATTTTTCAACTATTCCTTTGAAATAACAAACACTGTCGCTCTTCTCACAGGAAGTGTCGTCCGTCCTCACTTATTCACATTCTGGTTGTTCAACCCGCTCCTGTCCTGCCTGACAGGTGGTGGTGTTGGCCAGACAGCGGGCAGTGCCATGCCCCAGGCGTAAGTGTGTGTCTCCTGGCAGACTCGGGCGTGGTGGGCCGCCGGTTGGCGTCTGGCTGCAGGAGGTGATGAAGCTGAAGCAGCGTGTGGTGGTGCTGTGTGCTGTGCTCTTTCTCCTCGGCCTGGCCAAGGTCTTCCTGCTGGATGGAGGGGAGGGATCGGCCACCAGCCGCCGTGACCTCCGGGCCTTCCGCAAGATGGAGGCCAGCCTGGCCCTGGCCAAAGGAGCTCGCCTCACGCACACCTTGCAGTCACCCTGGGAAGTGGCCGCCCAGTGGGTGGGTCCACGAGAGGTGTACCCAGACGAAACGCCCGAGCTAGCCGCCGTGCTGAACGCCCTGGCCACCGCTCGTGTGGAGAGGGCCGACGTGGGCTATAAAGGCACCCAGCTGAAAGCCCTGCTGGTGCTCGATGGAGGACAGAAAGTGGTATTCAAACCCAAGAGGTGAGGAGAAGGATGATTAAGATGGGGAATGAAAGAGAGAGAAAGTAATGAGAATGTGAATGAGGTTAAAATGAAAGGAGTGAGTGATTTAGAAAGAGGGAGAGTGAGGGGAAGAGTGAGTGAGTGAATTAGAGAATGAAAAAGCCGGTGAGTGAAATGGAAAAAGAAATGAATCAATAAGAGATGTAATAATCATTTTTATTTATCCAGTGCCTTTTAGAGATCACAATGTGTAGCAAAGAGTGAGCGTAACAACAGTAGTGACAGAATACACAAACAAACAAAAATACAAACAGGAAGCGATAGAAATTGACACAAACTATTCATTACAAAACAAATGTCAGCCGTGAAATAACAATGAACAAAAGTTCTGTAGTGTATACTTTTTTTTTTACATTTCAAGTTGTATTAAAACTGTTATTAATGTACACAAGCATTAATTAAGACGAATCAGTATATTTATGAATTAACATTAATCTATATTAAGAAATGTTGTAGACGATGTTTAATGCATTAGGTGTCATTAAATAATACTAATGTTAACCAAGGTGTCACCGGAATATCTCTGGAATAAAAATAAAAAATGAATTAAAAAAACCTGATTTGTCATTACTTCAGGTGAATTCAGCTATCTGCTCTTATCTGATCCTATTAGAGTTATCATGGATCTACAGGGACTCTAGATAAGTGAGGAAGCTCGACTTGTGTCCTTAATATCTAAGGTCATTGATCAAACACACCTTATCTCTGAGGATGTCACTTCCATCTGAACTTTTACAATCCATCTGCTCTGAACATTTTGGTTCCATACATCAGAATCGGTCGTGTCACATTAAGTTGTGTACCATTCTAAATGGAATGTGGGATATCTTCCAAAAATAGGGGTTAGAAAGTAACACTTCTTGAGTGGAATGCAGTGTTAGTGTTTAATGCATGTTTGCACTGCACAGAAACAAGATTGAAAAATAAAAGTATAATATAGCCTTTTAAGCAGTTTTGTTTTTACTTAAAATAAGCTATAGTGTCAGAAGTTTCAAAATGACTTGAAATGTACAATGCACATTTACCTAGGTAAAAAGTGTTGCAGCACTCTCAACCTCAATAACTTGTTATTTCAGGTTTCCGAGCAGTGAACTCGGCTTGACCGCAGTATTCATGTTTTGTGTGGGTGTAATAGTCACTTTATTTTGTGTAGGTTTTATATATAGAATTTTATATCTCGTGTTAAAGGGAACATAACACACAGTTTCTGCCAATTTCATGTTAATCTTGACTACCTGTAGAGTAGTATTGCATCCTTCATATCTCCAAAGAGTCTTTAGTTTTATCAGATTTATAAAAGACAGATACAGCTTTACGCTTCTCTCTGAAAACTGTCGAGCTCCTGGAGGCGTGCCATGGGCGGAGCTAAAGACTCACAAGCATGCAAAGCTTTTGTGTAGTGATCACCTGCAAGCTGTGACACATTCATAAATAAAACGGGAACAAAAATTGAATTGGCTTAAATTTTAATTCATTTCTAAAACTTTCATCACTGAAATGCTGAGAACAAACAAACACACTTGCACAGCTCCATTGCTGCAGCGCGTTGATGGGTGTGCACCGTGTGCTCTCGCTCTGGTTTATGTGTGTGTGCTTTTCTGGGAGTGTCCATATAAGGAATTCTTCCCTTTATGATGTCATACAGGGCCATACTCGGAGGAAAAAAAAAAACTTTCCGAAACTTATACAAACCCTTATCTGTATTTGGCACAGACATATTCCATAGGTTCAACTTGTTTTTTTTTTTTTAAACTTTGGCCATGTTTAACATGAGAATCCATCTCTTTAACAGTGTAAATAAGTCAGAATGCATGAAATAGCATTAGACCTTGAGTGTGTTGGATACTGACAAGGTATCAGGTCTGGTTTATATTGGATGATGCACATAATTTGATACTTGCTCACTAAATCCTGCTGTTTAAGGAACAAGGAAGCAGTACGGGAGTGTGTGTGCATTTATGTTAGGAGTGGATTGACTAGTTAAGCTAATTACTCTAATACAGTGTCCACACTAATTGTGAAAATGCTGTGGGACACCACACAATCACAGCCAGTCAGAAAATATCTGATGTTCAATGTACTGTAATTTGGACCAATGAAAATCCACTTTAGCTCTGTACACTAAATGTGATTTGTGACCAAGAGAAAGCTTTAATTGCATACACAGTATGTTTTGCTTGAATTCATTATGACATGGATAACAAAATGTTTTTGTTTTCATCTTTGTGTCATCTTTTGCTTATGTCTGTGTCTTTTTTATCTCATTGTTAGGTACACTAGAGATTATGTGGTTGAAGGAGAGCCGTACGCAGGGTACGATCGGCATAATGCAGAAATCGCTGCTTTCCACTTGGACAGGTAATAATGTGCACATGCACACACACACGATAATAACAAATATCTCAATAGTGCATTTCTCCAACTGTGGGCAGTGTTTTAGGGTAATAATTACCTTGTTTTACATAGTTTTCAAGCTCTTGATTAAAAAAACAAAAAAAAAAAAAAATAATTAAAAATTTATATAAACATGTAAAAAATCAGGAAAAAACAGGATCCGCACTCACTTCTGAACTTATCAATGTTTTTTATTGTACTAAAAGCACAAATGGATCATTGAATGTTTTAAGCACTAGGTCTTCCTCAGTGAATTTTTTAACAATACTTTCACAAAGAGTGCATTTTAAAAGGAAGAACTGGGACTAATTATCATCAGGTGGAACCTGTCATTATAGGTGTTTCCTGTTACAAGCATTTAACAGACTAAAAATCACCAAATTCCCTATCAATAAATCCAAACGGGGCAGTCTCCCCGGGTGCTGCAGCACAAGGCTGCCCACTGCTCCGGACTCTCTTCCACCTTCAATACCACGACTGAGGTGAGACCCTTGAGCAAGACACTGAACCCCCAACTGCTCCCCGGGTGCTGCAGCACATGGCTGCCCACTGCTCCGGGTGTGTGTTCACGGTGTGTGTGTTCACTACTGTGTGTGTGCACTTGGTTGAGTTAAATACAAGAGCACAAATTCCAAATATGGTCACCATACTTGGCCACACGTCACTTCACAAATAAACTCCACAAAATCATCCACATTACAAAAGTCTCAATACATTAATAAACACAATCCACAAACAGCAAAACATTCATATATAAATAATTTTTTTCAGAAATTTTCAGTTGGAAAAAAGATTGGAGGGCGATACAGAACAAAATAGAGAGAAGTGTTTTTACAACCTGAACGATTATACATATACAAATCATAATTAAAGAAAGCAAGAAAGATCAAAATCTTCATTAAGGCCTAAAGGGGACAGATTTTAATCTATATATCCAGTAAGCTTCAAGCTTCAAAAGTTTTTTTCAATACTATGCAAGTTATGTTTACTTTCATGATTAAGTAATTACATTTTTTTTTTTACTTGTCTATACACCCAAAATATTGGCTGAGCGCAGTGCTTTCACTATCACTATGAACGATTTTTGTAGTAGTTAATGAAGGAATAGTAAAGAAAATGTGTCCTGTAACACCAAAATAAATCAATATTTCAACATACTTTCTCCAAACTCTAATTTTAACCATTAGCATTACTATTTAGCATAACTATATTGTTTTGCTTTTCACTAAAGCTTTTTGTCAGGTGATGTTTTCCATGGGCTACTGTGAACTCATTCTCATGTCATTTCAAACCCATATGCAGTTTTTTTTGTTTTTCGTGGGACACAAAGTTGTTCACTCGGCTCTTTTGAGACATTAATTGCCATTGCTGGTAAGCTCCAAAAATGAGAAAACAAACACTATTGGTTGATTTTGATTCTCTCTTGAACTTTCTATTCATTAAAGAATCAGAAAGTTCAAAAAAAAAAAAAATCAGATTGACCATTTTCAACTTTTATTTAAAAATAAATAAATAAAATATATACAGTGGGTACGGAAAGTATTCAGACCCCCTTAAATTTTTCACTCTTTGTTATATTGCAGCCATTTGCTAAAATCATTTAAGTTAATTTTTTTCCTCATTAATGTACACACAGCACCCCATATTGACAGAAAAACACAGAATTGTTGACATTTTTGCAGATTTATTAAAAAGGAAAAACTGAAATATCACATGGTCCTGCAATATAACAAAGAGTGACAAATTTAAGGGGGTCTGAATACTTTCCGTACCCACTGTATATATAAATAAAATATATATATATAATTTTTTTTTTTCCTCCCTGAACACTCGCAGCCAACTGGTGGTCCCCGCCCCAAGTTCAAAAACCCCTGCTCTAGTTGACATTGTCCACAATTAGTTCACTAAAAATTCCTAATCGTAATCTTGATCAGTGTATGATTCATTATGTCATCAAAACACTAACACATGCAGTCCTTTACTGGTCCCGTTTGGTAAACTCGCACCTGCTGTTCTTCTTTTAAGTTATTGTTTGGCTTTTATGCATTTTTATATGGCTAGGACAGTAGAGTGATGACAGGAAAGCATTGGGTGAAGAGAGGGAAGCAGGATCGGCAAAGGACTTTGAGACGGGAATCGAACTCGGGTCGCCATGAGCGCAGTTGCACTGTATGTCGACGCACTAGCCATGTGGCTGTTGTAGGGCACTATGAAATCTGTTTTATTTTTTCCTAAATTCCGTTTTATTTTTTTCTAAATCTCATTTTAATTTTTCTGGATTCAGTTTTTTCCGTTTTTATTTTTCTCGACTCCTTTTTAATGGTTAAATTAAATTGTATTAATCAAAAACCATGTTTAATTCATTTAAAATCATGAAACTTATACATTTTCACATCAATTTATTAAAAGTTTAACAAAAATTACATTTAGGGCCCTATGAAATGTTTTATTTTTTCTTACCATATTTTTTTATTGTTACCAAATTCTGTTTTAGCATGTATAATTATTTGAATGCATAAAAATACTTAATTTATTAATTTTATTTCTTAAAGTAGCCTTATGATTTTTTTTTTTTTCCCCTCAGAAATTCTGTGTTGTGTATTTACATTTTTCAGGTTATCAATTGAAGGCATAAAACATTAATTTCATTTATCCTTTAATTATTGAAAATTAAGCTTTATTATTTGGCAAACAAAGGGGATTTACTATTAAAATTAAAACCTGAAGAAGAAATGCTGTGTGATTATTCATAAAAAAAAATAATGTTTGTTTCATTTTAGTAGTAGTAGTAGTAGGCTATGTACATTCTACTGAAAAACAGACTTCAAATCAAACCAGACATTTATTTTGACGGGTTGCCGTGAATACATTTACAGTTCTGTGTATGTGATATGGGGCTAGTTCTGGAGATGTTGTTCATGTCTTCACATCCTCATTTAGAGAGAAAGCAGGTGCTGAATACACCGCGAGCGTCACCACACTTCACTATGTGTGTAATAAATGAAACCGTGCAGCGCCATCTGTTGCTATGGTTATCACTATGTCAGTCATCGGAGGGTGACTCTCAGAACGATATTTTAGCAGATTCACTCTGCATTTTAAACTCAGTTGTTTCTTGTGAAACTGCAGTGTATACATGGCCGTTGGTCCCAATAGCAGCATGAAAAATTACACTTTTTATTTGAATTGTGAATAGATTATATACAGAAAGCAAGTAAAGAGCGCTCCCTTTATAATCAAGATGTCAGTCACTACAGGTGCAGTGCAGTTGTCTACAATGTTTAATACAGTCTTCAGACTACAGAGCATGAGCACAAATAAGCACAAAACCATTTGAAAGCAGCTGCCTATCAGTGGGTACCGAATTGAGTCGAAATAGTTTTGGCTCAGGTCTACAGTCCACACGTGCCTATTGATTCCCAACCCGCACCGCAAATGACAATTAAATATTATTCCAGCCATTGTATCAAATATTAGCGGTTTACCCAATGGGTACCCACAGTATTCACCCGCGTGCAGGGCTCTCATGTTGTGCTCAAAGAAATCTGTTGATATTAATTGCCATTCATACCTGTGTTGATAACCAACTGTGCATTGATGTGTCATGAGTTTCTCAATCTCTTCCTGCAGGATCCTGGGTTTTAGAAGAGCGCCCCTGGTGGTGGGGAGGTTTATGAATCTGCGTACAGAAATTAAGCCAATAGCTACAGATCAGCTGCTGAGCACTTTCCTGATGCACGGTCAGTTTCACCCTGTCATTCTTCTATTATGATTTCTGTCTGTTGAGATGATCCCTCCCTTTTCCTTTTCTGGGCCAAAACTGGCCACTCAGACAAGAGACCAACATACCAACATCCTGACAGTCTTAACTTATTAATATTTTTTCAACACATCCACACAGCAGAGCTGAACATAAATTGTGATCTTACGAGGGTAAATAAAGAACTGGTTGTTTCAATAAGTCCAGCATTTTCTTTACTTTTTTCTTTAAAAGATATATATATATATATATATATATATATATATATCAAAATAAAAGTTTTATTAAAAAAATATATATATATATATATGTTTAAATAATTATTAGGGCTGTCAAATGATTAATCACGATTAATCACATTCAAAATAAAAGTTTTGTTTACATAATATATGTATGTGTACAGGGTATATTTATTATGTATATATAAATACACACACATAAATTATATATTTAGAAAATATTTACATGTATATACATTTATATATTTATATTCTTATATTTTATATTATATACAAATATATTTAATATATAAACATAACATATTCTTCTTAAATATATACATGCATGTGTGTGTTTTTATATATACATAATAAATATACACAGTATACACACATATATTATGTAAACAAAACTTTTATTTTGGATGTGATTAATCGTGATTAATCATTTGACAGCCCTAATATATATATATATATATATATATATACACACACACACACACACACACACACACACACACACACACACACACACACACACACTAAGGGGCAAGCATTGCGTTCTAATCAGCCAATTATTGTCTTAAATAGCCTGTTTATTATAAAAGATAAAGTGAGAGAATAGAAGCGCTACCAGAGAAAATTCTGTACCACACAGAGCAAGCTCACTATTCGCAATGCTCAAAAAATTTAAAGAAATTTCAAAATATTGAATTGAGGGTGGAGGTTTACATGAATGCACTGACTGGGAACTGACTGTTTTCAAATCATTTCTGATGGCATTTTCTTTTCATTTTACCTGTGTTTAATGCATATTAAAGTAGTGTTTATTAAGCACAATGCTGCTTTCTTTACAGCGGTATCCAAGGAAAGGCTATATTGCTGCTGTTCCAGAAGCGCCATCTACTGGCAGAGAGTGAATTTGCATTTTTAACATAACTCAGACCATTCTTTTTGCCTTATATCTTGAAATTATGCAATTTAATTTAAATAAAAAATAAAAGCTCATGCTACATATATGTAGCATCTTTTTTGGAATGTGATTTAAAAGCAGTGGCTGCATCAAATTTCAAATTGCTACAGGTGTTTTTTTAAAGCCAGTTCAGCCTGTAATAGAGCAAATACACATTTTGTTCATGTATTCTTTCATTCTTTCTTGTCTCTTACTTAAAGGAAAAAAATCAGTATCAGAATCGGCCCGTTTGCTTGTAAAAAATTGCCTAGATCATTCTTAGTTTTTGTAGATACTTGTTTCCTAAAACAGTCATAATTTTGACTGACTATTAAGATAAGTCAGTGAGTACACTGGTCCACTTAAACTGGTAGACACAGTAGGAATACACACACACATTAACAGTTAATTTTGAATGACAACGTATATATATGGGTGAAGTCCAACTGGACCGATTCTGATAGGGCCTCTTGGACCAAGAAAGCCAGGGCTGGTTTTTGTTTTAGTTTTTTGTTTTTGTCCCAGTCCAGCTCTACATGTGAAGCAAATATCTTTTGCCCCAGACCCCCTAGTTGTGGCAGGTTTTCTCTATGCATCCAGTGTTCTCACCATTTTTACCCCTGACTTGTTTGCGTCTCTGATCATGTAAACAATAAAAAGTATCAGTATTTGTATGTATGTATGTTCTTAGACAAATATTATAGAACAGGGAAATTGCTCCAGAAGTTCTCTTGTCTTTCCTGCATTCAAGACAGGTGATGAGGGCCCTCACTGACACTGTCTTCACTACTATTGGTTGTCTCTCCCAAAAGTCACTCTACATTTCATAGACTGTAGTAAAAAAAAAAGATGGACATCACCACACTCCCTTCCACTGTAGAAAAATGAAGCCAAAATGTCCCAAGTATGGCCGCTGTCAACTTGGCCAAAGGCATCATTTGGAGCCCAAGTCTGCACAGAAGTGATCATGAGCTAAAGCCGCAGTATCAAAGTCCCGCCCAAACACCCACAGACCCAATCACAAGCTCACAATCATGACTTCAAAAAAAAAAAACTTACTAGAAAAACAAACACATGAAAATACATTGGTATGATAAGAACTACCTAAAATGATGGAAACCATCTTTGGAAAAACAATATTTAAAGTTTAATATAAATATATTCCCATTCCTTTAAATGAAGCAGGCGGGATTGATTAAAATACTGCCGTCAGCCACTGGGGGCGATTAAAATGTTTTGGCTTCACTTTTCAGGACCTGTAAGGCACACTTGCGTCATTTAGCATAAAGTTGCTTCATGTCAGTGATGTGAACGGGGCTTAAGGGAAGTAAAACCCAATGCATTAACTGTTTCCATCACTCCTGTTCCACTTTGTGAAAATTTACACGTAACGTGCTACATCTGTATTGTTGAACAGTATTGCATCAGTCAAGCAGTATTTTTGAGTTCGCATGGGCCTGTGCTCTTCTGCAGCATAAAAAGATTCATACCATCTGTCGTCTCTTCAAAATAACCCTTTAATGAAGTACAGTTCCTTCCAGACATCGTTTTAATAATAGTTAAGTGATGATAATGTCTCTCTTCTTGTAGGAAATAATACATGTTTCTATGGGAAGTGTTATTACTGTCGTGAGACTGAGCCTGCGTGTGCAGAGGGAGATGTAATGGAGGGATCAGTTACCCTGTGGCTTCCTGATGTCTGGCCCTTACAGAAACACAGACACCCATGGGGACGGACATACCGAGAAGGCAAACTCGCAAGGTATTGTATTTCTCTCTCTCTCCCTGGTTTTCTCACTTCGACAGCTATTTTTCATGTTTTGACTAGAATGAGTGTACAGGTACACATTGATATATTTTGCATCAGAGCAGTTTCAGTCTGAGATTGTGGTTGGGCTGATCTGGGTGTTAGTAACTATTGGGCAGCGGGGGCTTTCACTAAAAAATACTAAACTCTTGGCCTTTGAGTTAGCCAAGGATGGGAGGGTTCAGCATTTAGAATATATTTTCAGATCTTTCACACGCTTGGTGGCACAGAAACTGCTGATTAAAATGTAAGCACAGTACAGAGCACTGAAATTCAGCATAAAGACTGTAGGGTTTTTTGGTACAAGATTTCCCACCACCTAAGACACATTTCCTGAAATGATCATTCTTTCTAAATGTGATTTATACGGTGACTACAAATAAACAGAAACAGACTTGACTGAATAAGCAGGTAGGCTATGTTCATACTGCTTTATTTCTGTGTGACTAATTTTCAATCCTGATAAATTCATTCATTATGATCAGTGTGTCACGTATTATTGTAAAAAATCAATGCTTTTGGATTTAAATATTTAACCAAGCATGCAAACAAATGGTTGCTTTTATCATATTTATAATATGGACAAAGGCATCAAGCTATCACTGTTTCGAAATGCTGTGGTGTTCTAGACATCTCAGGTAATTTCATAATAATATAGTCTATATTCATAAGAATAAAGTCTATTTATAATGCAATGATCGGCATGGCATATTTTACCATATAGAATACTATTAATTATTCTATGATAAGCTAAATCAGATCACAAAAGGAAGTTATTTCAAACTCTTGTTTGATGTTATGAAGTGAGTTAAGAGTAAAAAAAATATGTTATTAAATGTGTATTTAGTTGGACAATAGCTTTGCTTCTCATTACACTGCGGTGTGCATGAACTCGCTCCCAGAAGAGAGAAAGAGAAAGTGCAGCTGGTGTTATCGATACTGTGAAAAATAGAGTATTGAAACCATTTTAGATGTTTTCACTTTTGACCCCGATTAAAGAGCTCTCGGAGTATATTGAGGGCATTTCTTCTGTTTACTGCCAATGCGTGCTGCAGATGTGCATAAAATGCATGAAACCTTTTTTTTTTTTTTTTTACAGGTCATTAACCTTATCGTCTCTATCTCTGTCACATTACTGGAAACCGTTGGTTTTATGCCACTTAATGAAACATTAGTCTAGTTTGGCTATTACTAATCAGCTCATATTGTGACTATTTAAAATGTAGTAAGGCATGAATTATTTTGGTCTGAAGTTCTCAAAAACTCTCACATCTCCAAAAACACATATATAAAACACAATATATATCTTTTCACAAAAAATATGACACCCTACAACAAAAAAACACTCAAAACACACTGGTATATATTTATCAACAACAAAACAAAAAAACATTATATGGGTCAAAATGATCGATTTTTCTTTTATTCCAAAAATTAATAGGATATTAAGTAAAGATCATGTTCCATGATGATATTTTGTAAATTTCCATAATATATCAAAACTTTATTTTTGATTAGTAATATGCATTGCTAAGAACTTCATTTGGACAACTCAGATTCCAGATTTTCAAATAGTTGTATCTTGGCCAAATATTGTCCTATCCTAACAAACCATACATCAATGGAAAGCTTATTTATTCAGAAAATTCGAATTTAAAAAGTCCTTAAATTTGAGTTTTCATTTAGCATTTATGGTTCCATTGTCACAAAGTCACTGGGTGTTTTAATTGGTTTTTGGTAAAATGCCTGAAATAATGTCTGTGGTTAACACAAGTTCAAGATATTTAATGTTTTATTCTGTGACATAAAATAGGAATACCCCACTTGGAAATTCTTTTTTTTTTTTTTTTTTTGGCTTTTATGTGTTTTGAAAAAGGTGATTGCTAATAAGTGGCAAAATTTATCTTAAAAACATATCTACCCACTACTTTTTTTTTTTTTATCCCCATCGTGTTTATACTCACACACTTGCAAACTATTCTAACTCAAACTTTCCAACTTGTAGATTTTGATTAAAGGTTTTATTCTGAAAAGCATTATCAAGAAATGATCTTACATGATTTCAAAACGCTAATCCCTGTGTATATAAGCTAGGATAATTTAACGCAAGTGTTTCGAGTGAAGATGGTGGTTAAAAGCAATATTTTATTAAAATGAGCAAATGAACAAAGAAAGTCGAGAGCACCAAGAGCCCCCTAAAATTTAGGAAACAAAGCGTAAGGAAAACACATGCACCTAACAATTACAAAATCCACAGATAAGAATGGTGAAACTGCAGTAAACAAATCTGAACGGAAAGAACGAACAAAATCAAACTACATCTCACAACGGCGTGACGAGGCCTAGAACAGTAGCGCCATTGGATAAAGTCAAGAGGCCTCATTTATAAAGCGTGCATGCACACACTGTGAGATCAAATTTGTGCGTATGCACGCTTTATAAATGAGGCCTCTTGACTTTATCCAACGGCGCTACTTAAAGCCACGGGAACGTTCATATTTATAAACAGTCTTCGCATGGAAAAGTGTTTAGAGCCATGTCAGGGTCTGAGCAGATGTACACAATTTACCTTGTCAAATTGGAGTGCTGCATATATTTAGAAATATAAGCAGCAGCCATGAAGATGATGATGATGATAATAATAGTAGTATTAGGGATGTGCATTTCAGATAATTTTACTGACATATTAGACGCTGGATAATTGATTAACTGTTAACAGACCAGATTAGAATGTTAATTAAAAACTAATTTAGATTTAAATGTGTGTGTATATATACAATGCCATAAATGTGAAAATATCACCATAAATATAACATGAGTTTTGACATTTCATCCTGCATCTCCTGTACCTTTTTTGACAGGAAAAACAATAAAATTGTATATAATTAAATAAATAAGCTTTCACAGAATATGTTTAATTTAAATAAAACGAAATAAAAAAAACTGTGAGACTAGTAAGCTATGCTGAGTTTTGTATTTGTTCTTGTTTTCCTATGAACACTCACTGCAAGTTTGACCAAACTGTACAAAAACAATGAACAAGGTATACAGCATCATCAAGTAATTAAAGCTTTAACAGTAGTTTAGAAGAGAGGGTTTTAGTATTATGTATTCATTATAGCCGAATGACTCCTTTCTTACACTGTTACATATTTCTGATGTAAATTATCCAAACATGTTTCCTGTATAAGCCTATGTCTATAACCTTTTCAAGGGCATGTAGTGTAATGTTATAGTTCTTAATTGTAATCACATTACAAGAAGGTAGCATAGTCCTTCTAGCAAATCTGCCTAAAGCAGACAAAACGGAAAAAAAAAAAAAATAGCATGCAGTAGATGCTTATGACCAGAGTTGGGTATAACGGGTTACTGTAATCTAATTACTTTTCCTGGTAACACAGTAAAGTAATGCGTTACATTTTAAATTTATGTTATTCGATTACAGTTACTTATGTCAATAAAATTGTTACTTTTAAGTTACAAATGCAGTGTTAAAAATTATGATAAAAAAAAAACGTTTTGCAGTTCAGTATGCCCTTTTAATAAATCACCCGACAATGTGAGCTAAAATTCCTACAACATTTAGATGCAATGAAAGGTCGTATTTCAATTCGTATGAATCATATTTCAAAATGTTGCAATCAAAATATTTTAGGCATTATAGTTTGGGAAAAGTTCAACAAGTGAATGTGTACAAGTTTGTCACAGTAACACTAATAAGTAAAAATAAATGACTCATCAGAATGAGATCATCCGCTGCATTAAGCCACGTCAGCATCACAATTGCTTATTCCTTAAGAAGCGCGTCGTCTTCCAAAAATGAAAAGTAGCCGAGATGAACTTGAATCTTTCATTGTATACATACATTTACATGTTTGCGCTTCTCAAGCCTGGTTTCGTGTGGATGATGATCTTATAGCGCGCCATGTGCGTGGGTGTGATATAGGTGAGCTCAGCCGGGAGAGACTGTACCTCACGTTGGTTTCATACGGATTATTTTATCAGAGAATATTTGTTTTCGACATGACTTACTTCATTTAATAAACGACACTTAAAGTTTTCTTTAGATATAGCCTACTGTATTTCTCATGTCATTTTCGTTCATTTTAGTGACTGGTATCAGCAAGATATTCACGGAGACTGAGAATGCAGAAAGCGCACCCAATTTGTTTTCTTTATTTTACAAAAAAAAAAAAACATAATTTTGTTGATATTGGGAGTGTAGGATATAAAAATAATGCTTATGTATTTTTTTTCTGTCAATATTAAATTAATGAAAGAACTATGAGTTTCTCTTTGTAGTGCATTTTTTTAGGTTTGAACTTGAAAAGTAAACTTGAAAGTAACTTGAAAGTAAAGTAATTAGTAATGTGATTACTTTTTAAATGCAGTAATCAGTAATGTAATCAAATTACAATTTTAAAGAAGTAATTAGTAATTTGTAGTGGATTACTTTAAGTAACTTACCCAACACTGCTAATGACCAATGACAAGTACACATACTGTAGGCCTACGCTTTAATGTCAAGTGGAAATGTTGAAAAAAAACAAAGGCGTTGGTTGGACAAATAAAATGTGGGATTCGTCATCAGCTATCTTGAACAAGAGATCTAAATCTAGTGGTGTTAGAAAAAGTCATTTACAATACAACGTTTACAAAAATATACGCAAATGATCCCAAGCAGAAATTTCTGTACTCAAATGGTAATTTTCTTTGTGATTTGGTCTCTCGAGGTACATAGGTGTTTTGCTTTCACAAATTTCCTTTATATTTTGTGTCTGTAGCCTTTTCAAGAGCGTGGAACTTTTAGCTCTTTAGCTTTGTGTAGCTTTCAGTGCAACAGTTAGATGTCTTTCAGATGTAATAGTGTAAAACAGCAAGACTGACTTTATGCATTGACGGTTCATTGTAGAGATGGATAATTGCACTAAAGGAAATATCAGTTTTAGTCAAACACTCAAGTAGAAATGTTCTTAATTGTCATTTATTTTTATTAACACTATACGTTGACGCCTCTCAGAGAGGAGATCTCACCTAAAGATATATACAGTCCAACAAACAAAATGTGAACAGCGTCGTTCGTAATCCTTATATTATGACTGAAGGTAAAATGCCAGTCACAATAGATCAAGAGGGGTTTTTCTGTATTCAGAATGTGATATTGTTTTCTTATATGATGTAAACACTAGGCCTCTTGAAATTACAATTGTGCCCACAAAGATCTTGTTTGGATATTATCTTTGGGATCTGTAGGGGAAAAGCATGGACCATAAGGTTTATTCTATATCTATTCTATATTTATTTATGTGAGTCAAAAAAAAATAATAACCTTAGAAAATGGTAATAAACAGCTGAAACAGGCTCAGCGGATACAACTATTTAATTGCATGTTGGATGCTGAAAAATCCACTTTCTGATACATCTAAAGCATTAGAAAAGCCTTTTAAAAAACAAAATAAAAAAGCATGAAACCATGATACTCATGCAAAAATATAAAATAAAATATGTTGAATGAATGTAAAATAAATTTAGGTTTGTCAAAAACAGAATAATTTGTCCTCTGGTTTAGTTTTATTTATTAAAAAAAAAAAAAAACCTTTTTTTAAAAACATTGTGTCAAACTTATTTGGTAGCATAATTCTCATTTCATCATGTATTGACCACATATTTATCAGACTGATAAAAGTAGCATAGACATAATAAAAGTAAAATCATATACATACAGACATGCCATATACATGAGACATTGAAATGTAACATTGTATACTACAGTGGTGTGAAAAATTGTTGGCTTCCTTCCTGATTTCTTATTTTTTTGCATGTTTGTCACACTTTAATGTTTCAGATCATCAAACAAATTTAAATATTAGTAAAAGATAACACAAGTGAACACAACATGCAATTTCTAAATGAAGGTTTTTATTATTAAGGGAAAACAAAATCCAAAACTACATGGCCCTGTGTGAAAAATTGTTTGCCCCCTAAACCTAATAACTGGTTGGGCCACCCTTAGCAGCAACAGCTGCAATCAAGCATTTGTGATAACTTGCAATGAGTCTGTTACAGCGCTGTGATCCCCAAGACTTTTGGGAAAATACTATGTGGACTGACGAGACGAAAGTTGAACTGTTTGGAAGGTGTGTTTCCCATTACTTCTGGCGCAAAAGTAACACCGCATTTCAGAAAAAGAACATCATACCAACAGTAAGATATGGTGGTGGTAGTGTGATGGTCTGGGGCTGTTTTGCTGCTTCAGGACCTGGAAGATTGCTGTGATAAATGGGACCATGAATTCTGCTGTTTACCAAAAAATCCTGAAGGAGAATGTCCGGCCATCTGTTTGTGACCTCAAGCTGAAGCGGACTTGGGTTCTGCAGCAGGACAATGATCCAAAACACACCAGCAAGTCCACCTCTGAATGGCTGAAGAAAAACAAAATGAAGACTTTGGAGTGGCCTAGTCAAAGTCCTGACCTGAATCCTATTGAGATGCTGTGGCATGACCTTAAAAAGGGGGTTCATGCTCGAAAACCCTCCAATGTGGCTGAATTACAATAATACTGCATAGATGAGTCATAGATGAGTGGACCAACATTCCTCCACAGCGCTGTAACAGACTCATTGCAAGTTATCACAAACGCTTGATTGCAGCTGTTGCTGCTAAGGGTGGCCCAATCAGTTATTAGGTTTAGGGGGCAAACACTTCTTCACACAGACCCATGTAGTTTTGGATTTTGTTTTCCCTTAATAATAAAAACCTTCATTTAAAAACTGCATGTTGTGTTAACTTGTGATATCTTTGACTAATATTTAAATTTGTTTGATGATCTGAAACATTAAAGTGTGACAAACATGCAACAAAATAAGAAATCAGGAAGAGGTTTTAACAGTGTAGGTATTTTCTGTCTGATGTGGTTGAGAGATGTGTATGCTTTTACATTTAGTTGAATCTTTGATTTTTAAGTGCAATTAAATATTAAGACCTCACATGTGTGTATCACGGTGACAGGGGCCGCATTTGGAAAGTCTTTTCTCATATGTGTAGTTGACTCATTTTGACATTGTGTCTCCCTGATCTACTATGCTAACATCCCTTCAGCACTTTATTAACTCTTTCCCCGCCCTTGACGAGTTATCTCGTCATTTAGAAGACACATTTCCCCGCCATTGATGAGTTTTTACGGCTTTTCGTGTGTTCGCTGTATACACTCGGGTCCGCTATTACACATCATCTGAACGAGTACATACCCTCCCAAACATAAACAGGATGGAAAAACTAGTGATCTCTTATGTAAACAGATGCATATGATAAACAATGCGATATTCAAATATCAAATATATGACAAATGACAAATATTCATACAGCAAAATATATTGTAGGCCATCAAATTTTAGTGTAAATCATCAAAATCGCTGGCGGTGGCTGGCAACTTTTTTCAAAAATGCTGGCGTGGAAAGTTAAAGGAAAAGTAGTGTCAATCCACAGATTTTCTGTTTTATCCATCTTCCTTCTACTCGAAGTTGCTTTAACTTGAGTATTTTCTGATTTAAAAAAAAGAGAAACAAGATGTTATCACCAAAAAAAAGAAAATTTTAATTTCGCTGGGGTGGCACCTAAAAACTTTCCAATTTTAGTAACTGCTGCAGCAAAATTCAGCAAGCAGTTTTTCAAAAAGTTTAATGTTTTTTCCCTAAATGCTGTTTTGAAAATTTTCCTTTTCTCATGGACTGCATGGAATCTTTATCTGTGTATTTATTGCATAAATGTCCTGCATCAGTTTACACACTGACAGAATGCTGAGCTCTGAAATGTCCCATCATCTCCCTGCAGAGCGCAGCGGTCATTGTTCTGTTTTTTGAGCGGCTGCGTAGGTTACCTGACACCCGGAACACAGTGAGAATGAGATTTCTCAGAGACTCTGAAGAGAAATTCACATTAATCCAGAGTTGCAGTCAATGAATGAACACATTCAAGAGGATGTGTCTGTTTTTACTGATTGTGTTCATCAGTGATTCTGTGTGTGTGTGTGTTCGTCAGGTGGGAGTATGATGAGAGCTACTGCGAGGCCGTGAAGAAAATGCCTCCATACGATGCAGGTCCACGGCTCCTGGATGTTATCGACACAGCTATCTTTGATTACCTTATCGGCAATGCTGATCGCCATCACTATGAGAGTTTCCAGGATGATGGAGGAGCCAGTATGCTCATCCTTCTGGACAACGCCAAAAGGTAGAAAGAAAGAAATCTGGAGATCTAGTCACCTACGAGATGATAGATCCAAGTAGTTTCAGTTGTGCACATAAGTTTTCATACCCCTTGCAGAATATGCAAAATGTTCATAATTTTATCATGAAAATTGCATGTTATTTTTTTAGTACTGTCTTGAATAAGCTATTTCACGTGACATATGTTTATATATACTCCACAAGACAACATAATAATAATAATAACTGAATTTATAAAAATGAAAAGTTCAAAAGTTTACATACCCTTGAATATTTATACTGTTTGTTTTGTTTTGTGATAGTTGTTCATGAGTCCTGCATTGGTTTTGAGCAGGTCAACTGCGCATTCTTTGGTTTTCCAGCATCTTCTGCATATCTGAACCCTTTCCAGCAGTGACTGTATGATTTTGAGATCCATCTTTTCAAACTGAGGTCAACTGAGGGACTCTTACTCAGAACTCATACTCATCGCAACAGACTGAGGAAAAGAGCTCACAGTCCTCCTCTGCCGAGTATTCTGCTCGCCAATGTCCAGTCTCTGGAGAATAAGATGGATGATCTCAGAGCCAGGAAAAGTTTCCAACTGGACATTAGGGACTGTAACAGCCTTTGTTTGTCTGAAACATGGCTCACGACCCCGTTCCTGGACGCTGCTGTAACGCCGTCTGAAAACTCTGTTTTACAGATGGACAGGACAGCCGAGGCCGGTAAATCCAAAGGGGGAGGAGTGTGTTTCATGATCTAAAAGAAATGGTGTGACCCCAGGAATATCTCCACTCTGTTGCGCTCCTGCTAGCCTCATCTGGAACATCTATCCATTATTTGCCGCCCAGTTTTCATCGATTATTGTTACTGCTGTTTACATCCCACCACAAGCTGACACAAGATTGCCTTTGTCTGAGCTTCACGATGCACTCAGCGGCAACATCAACAAACATCCTGATGCTGCTATTATCATTGTTGGGGACTTTAACGAAGCCAACCTCAGGCAAGTTATGCGTAATTTTTATCAACATGTATCCTGTCCAACCAGAGGACCGAATACAGTCGTGGCCAAAAGTTTTGAGAATTACATAAATATTAGTTTTCAAAAAGTTTGCTGCTAAACTGCTTTTAGATCTTTGTTTCAGTTGTTTCTGTGACGTACTGAAATATAATTACAAGCACTTCATACGTTTCAAAGGCTTTTATCGACAATTACATGACATTTATGCAAAGAGTCAGTATTTGCAGTGTTGGCCCTTCTTTTTCAGGACCTCTGCAATTCGACTGGGCATGCTCTCAATCAACTTCTGGGCCAAATCCTGACTGATAGCAACCCATTTTTTTATAATAACTTCTTGGAGTTTGTCAGAATTAGTGGGTTTTTGTTTATCCACCTGCCTCTTGAGGATTGACCACAAGTTCTCAATGGGATTAAGATCTGGGGAGTTTCCAGACCATGGACCCAAAATTTCAACATTCTGGTCCCTGAGCCACTTAGTTATCACTTTTGCCTTATGGCACGGTGCTCCATCATGCTGGAAAATGCATTGTTCTTCACCAAACTGTTGTTGGATTGTTGGAAGAAGTTGCTGTTGGAGGGTGTTTTGGTACCATTCTTTATTCATGGCTGTATTTTTGGGCAGAATTGTGAGTGAGCCCACTCCCTTGGATGAGAAGGAACCCCACATATGAATGGTGTCAGGATGCTTTACTGTTGGCATGACACAGGACTGATGGTAGCGCTCACCTTTTCTTCTCCGGACAAGCCTTTTTCTAGATGCCCCAAACAATCGGAAAGGGGCTTCATTGGAGAATATGACTTTGCCACAGTCTTCAGCAGTCCATTCACTATACTTTCTGCAGAAGATCAATCTGTCCCTGATGTTTTTTTTTTGGAGAGAAGTGGCTTCTTTGCTGCCCTTCTTGACACCAGGCCATCTTCCAAAAGTCTTCGCCTCACTGTGTGTGCAGATGCGCTCACACCTGCCTGCTGCCATTCCTGAGCAAGCTCTGCACTGGTGGCACGCCGATCCCGCAGCTGAATCCTCTTTAGGAGACGATCCTGGCGCTTGCTGGACTTTCTTGGATGCCCTGAAGCCTTCTTTACAAGAATTGAACCTCTTTCCTTGAAGTTCTTGATGAACCTATAAATTGTTGATTTAGGTACAATCTTAGTAGCCACAATATCCTTGCCTGTGAAGCCATTTTTATGCAACACAATGATGGCTGCACGCGTTTCTTTGCAGGTCACCATGGTTAACAATGGAAGAACAATGATTTCTAGCATCACCCTCCTTTTAACATGTCAAGTCTGCCATTCTAACCCAATCAGCCTGACATAATGATCTCCAGCCTTGTGCTCGTCAACATTCTCACCTGAGTTAACAAGATGATCACTGAAATGATCTCAGCAGGTCCTTTAATGACAGCAATGTAATGCAGTGGAAAGGTTTTTTTTTGGGATTAAGTTAATTTTCATGGCAAAGAAGGACTATGCAATTCATCTGATCACTCTTCATAACATTCTGGAGTATATGCAAATTGCTATTATAAAAACTTAAGCAGCAACTTTTCCAATTTCCAATATTTATGTAATTCTCAAAACTTTTGGCCACGACTGTACACTGGATCATTGCTACACTCAGTTTAAGAATGCCTACCAAGCTCGTTCACTATCGGCTTTTGGCAAATTGGACCATGCCGCCATTTTCCTCACACCGGAATATAAACAAAGGCTCGTTCAAGATCCCCCAGTGCAGAGGGTGGTGACGCGATGGTCCGCCCACTCAGAAGCCATGCTACAGGCGGCTCTTGATGACATAGACTGGGACATGTTTCGGGCAAGTTCAACTAATGTCAGCGAGTTCACAGATGTAGCATTAAGCTTTGTTAACACGCTAGCCGAGCAAGCAACTGAAACAATAACTATAAGGACCTTCTCAAATCAGAAACCGTGGGTGGACAGAACAATCCGTGCAGCAGTAAACAAACGCACTGCTGCTTACAGCGCCAATCTTTTGTCAGGAAACATGAGCGAGTACAAAGCATCATGCTATGCTCTCCGACGTGCAGTAAGAGCCGCCAAACACCAATACAGGGAACTATCTCATTTCCAGCTCAATGACTCCCGACGCATGTGGCAGGGACTAAGGACCATCTGTGCCTTTGGAAATAAATCCTCTGCAGAGCTGAGAGCAGATCTTTCTATGGACGCTTTGAAAGCAATCTAAGCAGCGCGAGTCTGCCGATCAGCGCGTCTGAAAGCAGTAGTTAGAGCATCAATAATCATGTGATCGCCGTGTCAGAGGACGAGGTTCGGAGGGCTCTAAAGCGAGTGAACATCAGGAAAGCAGCCGGACCTGATGGGATTTCTGGCCATGTTCTGAGGTCCTGCGCTGATCAGCTCGCTGGTTTGTTTACATCCATTTTTAATGAGTCTCTTGCTACCTCGGTGGTTCCCACCTCCTTCAAAAAATCTGTCATCCATGTGCCTAAGAACAATAAACCCTCTTGTCTGAATGACTATCGTCCAGTATACCTCACACAAAAATCAAAAAAATGTCATTAATGACTCACCAAAAACTACATCTGCTCCTCCATCCCGGATACTTTGGACCCTCTTCAGTTTGCCATTCGCCCCAACAGATCCACTGAAGATGCCATCTCTCACATCCTGCACTCTTCTCTCACGCACATTGACAGCAATAACAGGAACTATGTAAGGCTGCTATTTATCGACTATAGCTCAGATTTCAATACTATAGTCCCCATAAAGCTAGCTTCTAAACTCATGGACCTCGGCCTGAATTCTTCACTCTGCAACTGGATTTCTTGATTTCCTCACCGGCAGACCTCAAGTGGTGAAAGTAGGCCAGTACATCTCCAACTCCACCACCCTGAACGTAGGAGCCCCACAAGGCTGTGTCCTGAGTCCCCTGCTCTACTCTCTCTACACACATGACTGCGTGTCTTCCCACAGCTCCACAGCTATAATCAAATTTACTGATGATACTGTGGTTCTGGGCCTCATTCACAACAATAATAAGACCGCATACTTGGATGAGGTAGAGAAACTTACATCATGGTGCCAGGACAATTGTCTCTCTCTGAATGTGAGCAAAACTAAAGAGCTGATTGTGGACTTCAGGAAGAGACAGCAGTAGCCCTATACTCCTCTTATGATCACCGTGACCCCTGTGGAGAGTGTGAGCAGCTTCAAGTACCTTGGTGTAAACATCTCCGAGGACCTGACTTGGACTACACACATTCAAACACAGGTTAATAAAGCCAGGCAAAGACTGTACCATCTACGACAGCTCAGGAAATTCAGGGTCTCACCAGCAATCCTGAAAACTTTCTATTCAGGGGCCATAGAAAGTGTATTGACTCAGTGTATATCAGTGTGGTATGGGAACAGCTCCAGTCAAGACTGCAAAGCCCTGCAGAGAGTTGTGCGCTTAGCTGAGCGCATCTCAGGGTCTGCTCTCCCCTCTCTGCTTGACATCTACCTCAAACACTTCAAAAGCAGAGCTGTTAAAATCATCAAGGACCCCATCCACCCCAGTAACCATCTTTTCACTTTGCTGCCATCTGGTAAGCGCTTCCGTAGCCTGATGGCAAAAACCGAGAGACTTAGGAGGAGTTTCTTCCCCGAGGCCATCAGGCTCCTAAACTCAAAACCAGCCTCTTAACATCTTCTTGTCTCCACTTAATATTCACTTCATCAGTAAGATATTCATCATTCTCTACCTCACATTGACATACTGACAGTGTCAACCTGTTTGCACATTTGCCTCTTGTACATCCCTGTGAATCCTAATATTTAAGACTACAGAATAATACACACAATCACATTGCCTCTTGTACATTCCTGTGTATCTTAATATTTAAGACTACAGTGTACTTTCATGCACATTATTTTCCATTCTATATTTAATTCTACAGTATACATCTTTTATATTTTATTCTTATATTTTTATTGTTTACTTGTATTTCATTCTTTCATAGCTATATTTATGTATATTTTCATCTGTGTTGTATTCTTTAATAATTGCACTGTCCATGGAGCGGACCTGACTCACATTTCACTGCTGGTTATATATGCTCTATATAATTGTGTATGTGACAAATAAAAATCTTGAATCTTGAATCATACATAAGTTACAAAAGGTGAAAACATTGACTGATGCTCTAGAGGGCAACACGATGCATTAAGAGCCAAGGAGTTTAAACTTTTGATTAAAGGTCATAAGTTTTTCATTTAGTACTGCCCTTCAGAAGCTACATAAATACATACATGTTTCCCAGAAGACAAAATAAGGACAATTCACCCTGATCATCCAATTTAAAAAGTTTACACCCCCTGGCTCTTAATGCATCGTGTTGCCTTCTAGAGCATCAGTCAATGTTTTCACCTTTTTTTTTTAATTATCTATGAGTCCCTCAATTGACCTCAGTTTGAAAAGATGGATCTCAAAATCATACAGTCACTGTTGAGATATGCAGAAGATGCTGAAAAACCAAAGAATGCGCAGGAGCTGGAGGATCTTTCAGAAGAACCTGCTCGGGACCAACGCAGGACTCATGAACAGCTGTCACAAAACATAAAAACAGTCCTGGATCATCCAGGAAATGACACACAGTATTAAGATTTAAGGGTTTGTGAACTTTTGAACGAAGTCATTTGTGTTATTTTGTCTTGTGGAGTATATATAAACATCTTTTATGTGAAACTGCTTATTGAAGAAAGTACTAAATAAAAAAAATAAATAAAAAAATAACATGCAATTTTCATGATCCCTCTTATTTTGTGAAAATTATGAACATTTTGCATATTCTGCAAGGGGTATGTAAACTTATGTGCACAACTGTATATAAAAATATAAATAAAAAATTATTAAATATCATTAAGTACTGGGGCTTCACCATTTGAAATGATTTGAATTTTTGTGTTTCTCCTGCAGTTTTGGGAACCCAGCTCTGGACGAGAGGAGTATTCTTGCTCCTCTTTATCAGTGTTGCATGTGAGTAACACAATGTTCATTGACTTCCTCTCACGACCCGCTTTGGGTTCCTAAAAATGGCAAGCCTCTAGCAGTCCCTGAATTCTTCCATATTTCGTCTGCTGGCTGTGGTGATGAATGCTTCCCCCGCTCTGTTCTTTAAAAATAAACACAGGTCTGTCCTCTGATATGCTGTTAACCTTCAATTAGACAAGCTTTTGAGTGGTTTTGCCTCGATGAGTGTGAGTCCAGGTTTCTACTGAAACATTTAAATTTAATGAATTTATTTAATTTTAAATCAAGTTTTAGGTTAAAAATTGACACAGTGCTGTGCTGCAGACTTCTGTAAATAGAAAGGAAAGTATTGCAGGGTTTTTTTTCCCTCAAATATAAATGTGTTTGTTTCCATTTCCTTTGATTTCCGAGTTCATCTTGAACAGCATTCAGCATCAAGCAACCAGTGCTGTATTTATATTGTAATAAATATGGAAATTTTACTACATAAAACCAGTCACAAATTGATTTTAGGCAGTTTTACAGTACATTGCTTCAAAAAGAATATACTGTATACAGCGCTGTTTAAATCTTTAATCACCTTTTTAAGTGTTCCTAATGTGTGACATACAGACATTTTAGGAAATGAGTCATCCTGTGGGGCTTTTCAATACTTGTTTAGCCTCTAGAGTGCTTTAGGTCTCCACATAGCTCATTATCTCCTTAATGAGATATTGATTGACTAACAGATGAAAAGCCATATGCAGCTTTAACTGAACATGTGCATTCAAGACTTCCTGCCTGAATATCCGAATAAAAGGCCACTCTCACTGACAGTGATTTCAAGCAACAAATCAATCGGAAGTCATTCATTTTCAGTCAGAGGTGGCGATTTGAGGTGTCTGAGCAACAGTGTCTGTTAAAGGATGTGACAAAGTTGAGCCGAGTTCAGCATTGTGCAAATGTGCATTTAACATCTGTGGTTTAGTTGCTTCCTGTCGTTTCATTGTTGCTCTTGAATGAGCCAGACAAATGATTTGGTTTGTTAATTCCGTCCCTTTTTCATTATATCCAAAAGGTCCGGGTTTCCACCTGGAACAGGCTAAACCTGCTGAAAGGTGGAGTGTTGAGTTCAGCGATGCGACAGGCCACGGCCCACGATCCCGCGTATCCGGTGCTGACGGGGCCACATCTCGCCGCGCTCGACCGCCGTCTCAACGGAGTGCTGGCCACGGTGCGGCAGTGCATGGAGACGCAGGGCGCTGACAACACGCTGATCGAGGACCGCATGAACCTGCCTCATCCTTAAACACACTGGAGAAACAAGGGAAGTGAAGATGTGTTTGACTCTTAATGCACAGGTTCCTTTCGCCTTCCTGCTATGGAGCCAGAGAACCGGAGGCCACAGGAAGCCTTAAGAGCCGACCTGGTGGAGTTTGTTTTTCACTGGATTCATTCAAGTCCGACCACAGAGGCCAAGAAGACTCTCCATACTGTTTTTTTTGTTTGTTTCTTGCTCTCTGGATGGAGTGAGGAGGCTTTGACAACATGTAGGTGGTGTAAACTTCACCTGTTTCCAGTGATTGGTTTTCCTTCTGGTTCACGCTGTCTTTTTTTCTTTTTTCCACCTAAGCCTGTTTGCAGGAAGATGGATGAACAGTCTTTCAGAGTTACAAATGTGGAACTTGGAATGAGATCTTTGGAGTTATTAGACTCAGGAAGTTGGAAAGAGACCAGGATGGATCCAGAAGACTATTAACAGACTTTTGGAGAGGATCTCCCACATTGTACATACAGAACAAGCTTTCGAATAATACAGAGTAATAATAATATTGATCTAAAGATAAAATGAATTATGATAGACTCACTTTGTTCTGTATCCAGGATGAATACAGTGTGTTGTACAAGAGCTGGACAGCTGTTGCTGCTGATGTTCAGAGAAGATGATTCAGACGACAGCATTGTAAGATTGCTGTGAGACATTTTCAACATTAAAAATTAATATTTAAACTTACAGAAGTTTGCTTTTGTTTTGACTACACACAATGTAGAATACACACAGAATCTGTCCAAATATGGGGCTTGGCCAGTATTCATGTAGACATTGTTGATTTTGTCTTAGTTGGGAAATATATTGAATGTGCAATAGCATATTGGATCTGGGAAGTGACAGCAGCCTAATGAACCTGCAGCTGTCTGTGTTAGTAATGTTTATCAAACAGAAACAGAAAAAGAGAAGAAGCACTCACTGCTCTTGACTCAATGACTTTTGTAGCTTAAAAGCAGGGTTGTCCAAACCTGTTCCTGGAGGGCCACTGTCCTGCGGAGTTTAGCTCCAACCCTAATTAAACACACCTGAACCAAAGTAATCAAGGTCTTCAGACTCACTATAAGGCTACGTCCACACGAAGCCAGAGCTTTCCCTTTCCAATCTTTTTATTCCCCTCGTCTCAAGAAATATCTGCGTCCTCATGAAACCACGAAACTGACACAAAACGATGTGGTATACATGCCAGACCAGTATGTGGCGCTGTAATTCCACCACAGAGATACACTAAAAACGGAGAATAAGACTTGGACTATGCACATAAACCCTGTGCACGGTTTACAAACAAACATGGAACAATACATTTATTAATCTGTGTTAATGTTAGTTAATAAAATGACAATTGTCAGTGTTTGTTCGTGGTTTTGTTGCTGTTACGTGACGTAGCAGTGTCTGACTAGGGGCGAGACATGGGCTGATGACGTCATTGTTTCAGAAAATAAACGGATTCGCTGTCCACACAAAAACGTATGGGTGCCGTTTTCAGATTTATCCACTCTGGGAACGGGTTTCAAAAAAATATTGGTTTCGCTTCAAAAATGCTCCGTGTGGACGAAATGCCTATACGATACAAAATGTGCCGCTAAACGTCATCTCCATGTGGACGGGGCCTAAACGAAGTTAAACTGCAGGGACAGTGGCCTTCCAGGACTATACATAAAGCTGTCTATGTTTTTTTTTTTTGTTGTATAGCATGTACAGCTAAACGAATCTCTTGCAGTGAATGGGGTGCCGTCGGAATAAGAGTCCTAAACTTCTATAGGCACAAGTAATCCACACGACTCAATCCATCATTAATGCCTTGTGAGTTAAACTGTGTGTTTGTAAGAAGCTCCATCAATAAACATTTTTTTAATTATATATATAATATATATATATAGACGTGACCAAAAAATATGACCAAAACAACACACCCAACACAGCACTAAAATAACGGGTCGTGTTTCTCTCTAAACTGCACACTTTCAGTTTTTGACAAGACGTGACCAAAAAATATGACCAAATTAATTTGGCCGCTTT
Source organism: Cyprinus carpio (assembly GCF_018340385.1). Classification (NCBI taxonomy): domain Eukaryota; kingdom Metazoa; phylum Chordata; class Actinopteri; order Cypriniformes; family Cyprinidae; genus Cyprinus; species Cyprinus carpio. The sequence goes on from NC_056591.1 coordinate 7,057,415, forward strand.
AGGGATGTCAAAAGTTCAAGTTTATCTGTACAGTGCTTTTCAAAATACTTCAGCTTTACAGAATATTCTTAATGTCATGGGATCATTTTCAAATTTAAAGGGATTTATGTCATCCCTTTAATTCTATCATCATTTACTCGCCTTCATGTCCTTCCAAACCATTTAAAAAACTAAAAAGTGAAGTTATTTGTGTGGTTTAATACTTTGTTATTAATGGAATGGAATTTGTTGTGCGTCGTCTAAATGTCCAAAAAAATGTTTTGGGGCCACTGTATCACCAACATCATCTCTCTCTGTTGGTTTACTGGAAACTTTTGGTATAAAGTGCAAAAGCAGACTCGTGTTTCGTGATGTGTGCATATCATTAATCATTTCATATCGTCACTGACTAACAGTGAAACCGTGGAGAGTTTTGATTGAAAGGTTTTTGGATATTCCTGATGAGCGAGTATGTCACTTCATTGTTACAAAAACTCCTCTCTGCCATCTAAACTCATTATCAGATTTTTGATTGTTTGTTGGCGAACGCTGTCCTTTAGCTTGGCGATGGGATTTCCAGCGTGCCTGTGATGCTGCACGTGTGGCAGGCGTCGTTATTGCAGTCGCTGCAGTCTCAGTCTTATCTCTCCCTCCAGTCAGCTCTGAACTTGACTGGCTGTCCTAAATATGTGAAGCTTAAACATGCTTGCTCATCTCAGGCTGTCGCCTTGACCACCCACCACCCTGTGGCTTGAGGGAAGGGGGCTTCGTCTGAGATAACGGCTGATATTGACTAATGAGGTCATTCTCTCAGTATAGGTGGAGACGTACACACTGAATGGGGAAATCCCCGGGGTCTGCTGAGAGCCCTCTGATGGGAAGTTATTGCAGAACACAAAACATTTCAGTGCAATAAAAGTGTCACCCACAGGAAAGAGAAAACAGATAACAGATGGCCGTTTAAAACACGCTACCTAATGACAAAATCAGATGTGAATGCAGACTTTTTAAATAATTATTATTTTGGAGAATTTCATATAATAGCATGAATATTTCAAATAACTATAACATATTTGTAAAAATTATCAATTGTTTTTGAATAATTATTTGTACTTACTTTTTGATGAATATTTAATCATAAATATTTTAAACAGCATTGGTTTGTATATTTTTTTATAATAATGCAGAATACCTTTGGAACAAATAATTAATATTTGTTTTTTATTTTATTATAATTTTCGATAATAATTTTTGAAATACTTCAAATAATTTTTTGAATAATTCAAAATTTTGAAATTAGATTTTTTTTAATTGTTTTAATACTTGGTTTTGTTTTAAGTTATTAATTATTTATCATTATTTAAAATAACAGTTTTTGATATTTGAATAAATGTAGTGTTTTTTATTTTCAATAAATTATTTTTGAAAGGTTTAAAATGTGATATTTTAAAATGTATTTTAAAAAATAATTATTGATATTTCTATTTTAAAAATCCTTTGTAAAAATGTTTTTAATAATGTCAAATTTGTGAATAATTATTTCAATCATTAGTTTTGAAATATTAAAAAAATATTTTTTTTTATTTTTGAATGTGTTAATAATAATTCATATTTATATATTATATTCATATTTAAACATTTTAAGTAATCATTGATTATTTATAAATATTTAAAATAACTCTTTTTATATATATTTGAATAAATGTAGTTTATTTTATTTTCAATAAATTATTTCTGAATTGTTTCAAATTGAATATTTTGAAATTATTTTGTATTTTTTATATTTATATTTTAGAATTTAAATAATTATTTTTGAAATAGTTTGAATGTTTTAAATAAGATTAAGAATTTTGAAAGATTATTCAAAAATATTTAAAATCACTGTTTTGTCACTGAATAATTTTGGATTTTTTTTTTAAATATTAATTTCTTATTCTTAAAGATATGTTATTTTTAATTTTTATATGTATTATTTTCTTATTATTGTCTCATATATATATATATATATATATATAATATATATATATATATATATATATATATATATATATACACACACACACATATATTGTATACACACACACATATATTGTATAGACACACACATACTTAACTGAATCCTGAAAGAAAACTAAGTGAAACCATTCGTCATTTCATCAGTGTTTATTGATACTGATGTGAATCAGTTCATTAAAAGTGGGACGTATTCCCATGGGTTAGGATCAAGCTTTGATATGACATCTGTCTCGCATGTGGCCATGTAACAAAAGGTTGTGGGGCGGAAGTGAGTGAATGTGTCTAAAACAAATTCATTACCGCAACTGTTTTATCTATTTAATGAGATAAAGTTATTGTTTAATGAAGTAGCAGCACAGAGAGAATGTTTCGGAGACAGCCTAAGTAATGATTCACAGCTCTCCCTTCAGCTGCTTATTCCCAGAAATGTGCTTGTTACAGTAAGGATAGCTGAAGCGAAGGAATCAAGTTCAGATTTAGAGCATCTGAGTCATGCGAGTCTCCCTTCAGAAGCAAACGCGTTTGTTCTACCCTAAAAACTATATAATCCAGACCACCTCTTAAGCGGGTCTAAAAGGTCATGTTTTCAGTAAAAAAAAAGAAAAAAAGCTTGAGAAAGTCAATTATTAGTTGTGGGAAAACCCCCCGCTGAGCCTCTACGGTATTGAATATGAAAAGAAAAAAAATGGCAATCTTATTCTGCGGTGGTTGTTGTTGTTATGTTTTGTTTTTACTTGCACTCGCTGCAGCTGGTCTGCAATCTGTTTATGATTCACGGCTGAAACAAAAATGGAGAGTCTGTGCAGACTGTTTAATATTTTCAACAGCTATGTGTTTAACATGGTATTAACAATTGCACTTTTATATTTATTTGAATATATTTAAGTGATATGCAACAAGCCATCAGACTTTGAACAATTAAATGGTAACATATTGGCTATCAGCTGATATGAGATACACACTGGGTACAGAAAAGAATCACCCCCTTTAAAAATAATCACATTTTGTTGATTTGCAGCCTGAAATGAAGACAGACACAGTTTTTGTTTTATCCAGCTGTATTTACTCAGTGCAACTTATAACATCCAAGTGAAAGATAAAACACCAACATGTCAGAAAAAAATTATAATATAAAAAAAAACACAGAATCACTGAGTTGGAAAAGGGATCAGCCCCCTCCTAAAAATCACTTGTGAAGTCAATTATTAAATATTAAATGAAATATTAATTTTGTGATATTTAGTTTAAATTGAATATCCATTTTTCATACTGTACATTATAATGTTATGATCCCCAAATTCATTTGAAGCATTTAAAAGAAAAGCCTTTTTAAAAAAATAGTATTTATAGTATAGTATTGAGTTTTACTTTTACTTTTGTTTGTTTGTTTGTTTGTTTGCATGCTTCAGTTCTGGCCATTTATCAGTTTATTTATCTATTTATTTACAAAATAGTACAGTTTTACTCTGGGCCATTTATCATTTTGTTTTTATTTTGATTTATTTTTCCATTACAGTTTAACTTTCGATTATTGGACATAACGTGGAATTTGTAATGGGTGACTTAAGGTTACTAAAAGGCCACTTCCCTTTGCTCCCCTTGCATTTTGCAAGTTAATTAAAACCTCTTGTGTTTTGTATTTGTGTGATTTTAGAGAGCCTTGGTTGTGGGATTGTCCCTTTATTGACAGGTGCCAAGATAATATATTTTGCTTTTAGTATCCTTCTGTTTTTAGGTGAATTTAAGCAGTGAAAATCAGCTTAATGCAAATCAAACAAATCAGATCGAACTATAGGATCATCAGAAGTGTAACTTACCTTTTATTTAAACTCCCAGTGAAATATATTTCATAGATATGGCAGTATTTTCTTTTAGATGAATAGTAAGCATTTCAAAGCTGCATGACTTTCTTCAGTGGATCACAAAAGGAGAAGTTCTGAATAATGGTTGTGCTTTTCCCAACCATCATGAAAGTGGCCTTTAAAGTAATAAACACACACACACACACATACACACACACACACACACACACACACACACACACACATACACACACACAGGATATCATGAATCATACACATCAGTGTAAGAGCATCATAAAAGTAATCCATAAATATAATGTACATTATTTAAAATCTTTAGACTGAAATTTGAGTTTTGACATTCTGCTATAAACGACTCAATTTGTGTTTCAGAAAATAAAAGTTATTCAGTCATTCATGCTTGGCTATTAAGTGTACTTAACAGTTTATTAGTCCCAGAGCTCTCAAGTCAAGTGGGAAGCATGATCTGTCTTTATTATTAGTCAAAAAAAAATGTAAAAAAAAAGTCAAACCACAGTAAACTCATCTGCTTCTTATTTTAGCTGTAATATATCCAGGTTACAGGTTGGAGATGTTGTTTCAGTTTAACATCAGCTGTGATCTGGAGTCTTACATGGTGAGAAAAATGAGAAAATAGTGATTTTTTTCACATTTATATTTATCAAATATACTAAAACAGAAAATCTCTACTTTTAAAAGTACAATTACAATCACTCTTAGAAGAAAAGGTTCAGAACTGAAACTTTTGAGGTTCCTGGAGATTGCAACTGTGGGGGAACCTTAAAGGTTCATTTTTTAACCTTTTTGAAAAGGTTCTAATTGGAACCTTCACTTAAAGGTGCATTAATGACCCTCATTGGTTCCCTTTTGAACCTTTTTCTAGATAGCAATAACATTATTATTGTTGTTGTTATTGTTATTATACATTACTAAAATAATTTCACTATATAGACAGAACACTATGATTGTTCATAAACTGTTTAATACATAAATATGTATTACAAACAAACCAGCAAACACAAATAAATAAACAACAATCAAACATAAATATGTATTATAAACAAACCAGCAAACACAAATAAATAAACAACAATCAAACAAAAAAACATATTACAAACAAACCAACAAACACATAAATAAATAAACAACGATCAATATCATACATTTATATTATTATACATATGCATTTATTTAATAATAATAATAATAATAATAATAAACTGGCCATTGTGGGTGCATATTGTTTTTAGCATTATGGTACATTAAACAGTTTTCAGTGAATGTCAGGGTGTCTCTCAACTTGAGGTGTCTTCCTCAAGTGGGAAGTCGTGGCCTAGTGGTTAGAGAGTTTAACTCCTAACCCTAAGGTTGTGGGTTCGAGTCTCGGGCTGGCAATACCACGACTGAGGTGCCCTTGAGCAAGGCACTGAACCCCCAACTGCTCCCCGGGCGCCGCAGCATAAATGGCTGCCCACTGCTCCGAGTGTGTGTTCACGGTGTGTGTGTGTGTGTGTGTGTTCACTGCTGTGTGTGTGCACTTTGGATGGGTTAAATGCAGAGCACGAATTCTGAGTATGGGTCACCATACTTGGCTGTCACTTCACTTCACTTCAACTTTGAAGCATATTCAGTGTTGAAGATGAAGTGTAGAGCTGCGTATGCATCATCTACTTAACTCCTCCTCCCCTTCCATCATTATTTCTAAAAGAGACTCTGCATCCAAGGCATGTTTTGTGGGTGTATGTGGTTCCTAAACGAGGAGAAAATAATGTTATATTATAACAATATTTAGTAGTTAATGTGAAATTTGTTATTATTATTTAAGATTAAGGTTCACTTTAAATAACTTTTTAAAATGAGCCAGACTTTTTTGAACCTGTCACAATGTAATAGAGGCATTGAAAAGAAAGATGACGCAGTGTAAACTATAATAGAGAGGGTGGCAAGTAGTCATGAAAAACTAAATTATGAGCATTTTGGTTGCAAGAATCCCTTACTAATACTTACCTTACTTGACATCACTGAGAAAAATTGAATTATGAATATAACAAATTGTAATCAAAAGTATATGACCCCATTAAAGGGATATTTTGTTATCATTTACACTCCCTGATGTTGTTCCAAACCTGTAGAACTTTTTTCTTCTGCAGAACACAAAATAAGATATTGTTAAGAATAAGAATGCTAAAGAACGTCCATATGATGAAAATCACTGGGGTCCAGAACAACATGTCAGTGATTTTCAGTGACATTCCTGAACATAATTTCTTTCACAAAACAAAAGAAAGTCATACAAGTCTGAAACGACATGAAGGTGAGAAAAAGATGACAGAATTTTAATTTGTGTTTGAATATTCCCTTTATTAATTCTAACTCCTTTTCCTCTGTAACCTTCAAACACACAAACACACAAACAGAACAACAGAATAACCACATAAACAAATGTTTAGAAGAATTCATAACCAAGAGAAGGGGTTGAAAATGAAAAAAATGTAAGATTTAGATATGGATACAAATACACTCACCTCACTGATGACATAGAGATCTCAGACTCTCCTTTAATAGAAGTGGAAACACCAGGCCTGCAACAACCACTGAGACCTTTCATTTAAAATTTGTTCAATTGAATATGGCATTCTATATTTCTGATCATTGTGATTCTAAGCTTTACTGTTCATGCAAATCAGTGATTTTATTAGCTTTGTGTGCCAAATCAATGCATATTTGTTTTTCTTCATCCAACTCAGTAACAATATCTCGCCAGCTGCTTTTCTTTGGCGCTCGCTGATCACTGTTTGTGCCACCAGACTCTGTCTGTGACTCTTACCACAACTGACCTTCGCCTCTTTTGATACAAATCTTGGCCAGATAGATCCTCCATCTGCAAACTAAATAAATAATAATAAAAAATTAACATATACATGACACATTCTCACAGGATTATAGAAATTTAAGTATTGAAGTGTCACTTTATTGTAGCAAACCTACCTCTACAATGGTTGCCATATTTTTAATGGACTTTAATGGATTTAAAAATCTTTTTGTTTTCTTACTTTGCTGAACCTGAAAACAAATTTCATTTATTTCTTTAACATTAATCAAAGGTGATCTTTCTTTTTTTCTTGAATTTGTTTTATGCACATCCTCTGCCAGTCTTTTCTCTCAAGAACTGGTATTTGGTAACAAGGGCTGAAGACAACTTGTGTTCACCTGTTGCATACCTGAACATAGAGAAAAACATTTTTACCCTCATCATTCTCTAAAATTATAAACTTACTGCAATGTGGAAATTACCATGTATATGCGCACATTTAATCAAACAGACCTTGAATTATTTTTGATCTTGTTTGCTTTGCCCTGTCAAAAAAAAAAAAAAAAAAAAAAAAAAAAAAAAATGTCAGTCTTTAGGTTTTCTTGTAATCTTATGAATTTGACTTAAACCTTCATTTTTGGGAATATTTAAGCTTTCGTAGGCTCAGTTAGGTTCATTAAAGTGTCTCCATCAATTTCAGTCTCTGTTAAATCAACAGGAGTCATAAAATTATAATTATAAATTCAGAGTTATTAAGGCAGTCTTTAAGTACATACAAGTATTATTTTAATTCAACATATTACCTCTATAGGGACAATGGTGTCTCTTTTGAGGACTGATGATAATAGCGCCCTGCTGTCGTCCAGGTTCAGTTCTATTAAAGGGATACTCCATCCCAAAATGAAAATTTTGTCATTAATCACTTACCCCCATGTCGTTCCAAACCCGTAAAAGCTTCGTTCATCTTCGGAACACAATTTAAGATATTTTGGATGAAAACAGGGAGGCTTGAGACTATCCCATTGACTGCCAAGTAAATAACAGTGTGAAGGTCCAGAAAAGTATGAAAAGCATCGTCAGAATAGTCCATCTGTCATCAGTGGTTCAACTGTAACGTTATGAAGTGACGAGAATACTTTTTGTACACAAAGAAAACAAAAATGACTTTATTCGACAATTCCTCTCCTCTGTATCTCTCCAAATCAGCGCAGCGTCATTTTGGCAAATCTGAGCAGTACGCAGGCGACTTACGCTCTTCTGTATCAGCCGCGCCACAAGGGTAAGTTTTTTACGTGTATTTACGCTTTGGTTAGAAAGCAAACAACGCATCATAACAATATAATAATAGTAGTAGACATAATAATGATAATAATAATAATAATAATAAAACAATTACTAATAAAGAAAGAAAGAAAAATAATATTGCTGATGAAACCTTTCACAACACATAGATATGCTTCACATTTGAAGGAGTGTTACAGAAGGATATAATGGTGTTCCTCCATAATATAAAAATGTGCCCAACCTGATCATGTCTAAAAGGTGTTTTGCCAACCAGATTCATTATAAAATAATTTACTTTTGTCACTTGTCATGTTCTGAGCTGAATTAGAATCTGAGATTTGAAGGTTGAATGTGGTATGGGGAAAATTTAAAGGATGTGCAGCTTTCTATTTTTAGGGGTTTAAATTTAAAACCCTAGGAAGATAGCCTATTGAACGAAGTCTATTTTTAGGGGCCCTAAGAATTTAAAACCCTCTTCATTTAACACAGAATAGCTTAAAAATATCTGTGATTTTTAATTTGTGTTCTAAAAATTGACAACAACATGCTGCACTAAAGGTTACTGTGCAATATAGAGATATGTGAGGTGGTCATGGGTGCAGACCAAACACATTGTATCAACTCAAGGACAACATTTTCATACATTCAAACTCAGATACAGTACATCTTAGAAACGGTTCATGAAAGAATCTTAAATATGCTAGGTTCTAATATGAGCCTTTTACAACAAAAAAGGTTTTGCAGAAAGTACTAAAATAACTGCCAAATAACCAGTGGATCATTATAGAACCTTTAAGTTCAACTTTGAACCTTTTTTAATAGCTAGAAGTTCATATTTGAGTGTAAAAATACAATTAAATGTGAATACTTTTTTACTTTGTAATGAATTGTGAAGTTGTTACCCAATGTCTCCCTCCCATCCCACAACATATACATACACACGCACACATGATTCACAATGACATTCTCCAATTTTTAAACATGAATTCAAACATCTGTCATTTAGCAGCTTTGTCATTCTTTCTTAATATGACAATATTATACATTTGTTACAGGGACAGTCCCTCTGAAGCGATCAGAGATTTGGTGAACACCTTTCAGTCATGATCTTCAGGAAGCTCCATCTGCCCACAGATGTTTAAATGCAGCCCAAAGTTTAGGTGTAACGCCTTGTAAATGGATGGATCATTCTGAGCACATAGATTTGGTTTCTCTTTCGTGTTTGCTTGCGTTCAGTTTCTCAGTCTGGTACTTCAGTTGTTTACCTGAGTCACAAAGTTCCAGTGATTCTTTTAAAGAAGTTAGAAACATGAAACAAACTTTAAATTTAAAAACAAGCATGAAACTTCGAAATTACAGCATAACCTTTTTGATGAGCTAGAATTTCATAAGAATACAAAAGATTAGGATAATATATAATACTAAAAAAAAAAAAAATAACCACAACATTAGATGTTAGATAAAACCCTAGTGTACACAACTGATAAGAAGAAACTATGAAGAAATATAGTTATTTCAAAGGTTTATTTAAAAAACATCAAATATGAAACATGTTTTAATTTAAAAACAAAGCATGCAGGGAATTCTGGGAAACTTGGTTTTTCACTGTAAATTATCCAATGACTATTTATCCCCCCCCCCCCCCCCCCCAAAAAAAAAACAAACAAACGTGAAAATGGTTGCAGAAAACTGACAGCATCTCACAGAAAAGTTGAAAGAATGACTTTGTTTACTGATGTCAGTCATTACGCATGAGATTGTGCTGAGTGTAATGATGTGAAACATTATGGATCTATCCAACATGCCTGTGTCACTGACTAACTGGGACCATTAGATAATATAATGACGAGCCTATCCAGGAAGAGGTCAGCTGATGATCCTTTCATTGGAAAACCATGTCAAACAATGTCTCCAGAGAAATGTTTGGAAACTTGCAAGTGTCTTGGCTAAAGAGTGGAGTAATATCTAACAGCAAGAACTGCCGAATCTTTCTCGGTCCATTAAAATGAGATCTGTAGTACTCAAAGCAACAGGTGAACAATAAGAGTGAAGAGAAGTGAACAGAAGTGAAGCAATCAGTCAAGCTTACAGAAGTTAGTAAACTGATTTCCACTCTAATTAAAAAAGATATAACAAACATGATTAATGTATTTGTTTTAAAGAAAAAAGGATGTTTTGTTATCGGTTTTGGAGCAAGAGCGCCGCCATCTTGCAATTCCACAGCGTGTGACGTCACGGGGCTTGGTTCACTCTGTAAGTAATATAAGCATTTCTTTTCCTTTTGAACACACAAATGTTATTTTAATACACACGTTTGGTTTTCACCAGAGTTGCATGAATATCCAACACTAAACTGTCTAAATCACAAAGTTTTGATTGTGGTATACCATTTTCATAACGTGAGGTGCAACGTGATGTAAACAATCATTTAGCATCTTTATTGATATGGCAGACCTTTCAGACATATTTGCATTACACTGGCTCTTTCACCAGTAGTGGTATGTAAGATATTTTATTTTTACCTGCGAATACAATATGCTTACTAGGGGTTGCACGACTACTGATTTCTGCTAGTTGATTACTTACTTAAAAAATACTCGAGTTACTCGACTAACGTTACTCGTGGTTCATGCTACTAATGAATAGACATTAAATAGTTAATTAATAAACGTTTACTGATAAAAACAAATTAATTAATAGCCTAATGCAACAATTACATAACATAGGCTACGTAAACTCAAAACTTTATAATTATGACATTACATATTTTAATTTTCATGTAACCAGTATTTGTATCTGTAACATTCACAAAATTATTAGTATCTGTTTTCGGATAAAACCAGGTGTCGTACAGTTACTTGATAAGACCGTTATGACTATCGTTTTTTTCCTGTAGTTATCACTAAACAAATATGCTGCGTTAAAGTAAAATAATTATTAATTTCAAAAAATAAATTAATCATATAAGCAGAGATGTCACGACAAACGTTTAGTGATCATTTGAACGCGACGCAATGAATTTAAGGCGCACTTTTCATTACGCAGAATTCTCTAAGCCTTTTTGAACTTACTAAACAAATATGCGTGTGCCACGCAAACCAGCAAAAGATAAAGAAGCAAACATAGAAAATGTATCTGCATCTAAGCTGATTATTAGCCTACTTTTAAGAGAGAGAACTGGTTTGGTTTTTGAGAGACTGTCGACGCGCAAACGCGGCTGTTTGATTGGTGAGCGCGCTGTTTATTCCATTGATTCATGTATCATTTCGCAGCCTGGTTTAAATTATTGCCTTTTAAATATATACAAATAATAGACCGTGTACGATGTACTATTATGGGTGATATTACTCTCGCCAAGCTCTGATTTCTGAGAGATGCACGGAGAGGTAACGTCAATGCGGTATTTGATTTGTGCCCTTTTCATTCATAAAGTTTATATTCATTCACTTCACACACTCTATTGCGTGACTTTAGAGGTCTGTGTATAATATTGCGCTGATCCCCTGGCTCAATTGTTATCTAGCAAACAGCAGAGTGTGCCAGCCTCAGCCGAATATTCAGGCAGAATTATTCCTTATCCGATATTCGTTTTTTTAAGCCATTATCCGTGCCATTTGGGGTTCGGGCACACCCCTAATTATTAAATTACATATTTTAATTTTACATGTAACAGAGAGAAAGTGATAGAAAGTAACAGCTACAAGCAATATTGTAATCCTATAATTTGCGTTGTAGGCAAACTGTGCATGCATTATGGCTAATGCACGCTCGAGTAGTCGATTGTTTCCGATAGCGCCGACTAGTGGTTAAAGTAGTCGATCACTCGACTACTCGACTAACCCCTAATGCTTACAGTACCTGCTGTTAACAGGACGCTCCACTGTTTAACTGGCCTCCTATCTGAACGATCGGTTTCCTCAAGTTTATCATTCTAACATTATTCATTTGTTTTAAGTCTTGCCTGCTTAAACATTAAAGTGGTATATGCCAGTACCAATTTGAGTTCTCTTTCTTGTCTTCTTGAGCAAATACACACAAAATTATGTCAGAATGGTTGTCTTGATGAGTATCCACAGAAACATTTGTTTTGTTCCCAATCCAGCAGGTTCATGACTTCTTCCACCTGTAACAGAAGTACTCGATCCCCTCGCCGTATCGGCTCAAATGCATAAGCAATTGTACTTATTATGGGCTCATTTGAAATTTGTCTTCCTCAATTTCAGAACCATATGATTCCTCTGCACAATCTGACTTTGCTGCAGCATGGGTCAACCTGCTGGTTCGTCTGGACAGAGAAGAACTGGCCCCCGACTGAGCCTGGTTTCTCAAAAGGTTTTTTTTTTCTCCATTCTGTCACCGATGGAGTTTTGGTTCCTTGCCTCTGGCTTGCTTAGTTGGGGACATTTAATTTCCAGCGATATCGTCGACTTGATTGCACAGATACTATTTAAACTGAACTGAGCTGGATGATGACATCACTGAATTCAGTGATGAACTGCTTTTAACTGAAAATTGAATGTTTTCTGTTGTCCTTTTGCATTGACACACTATTTTCCTTTTAGATACTGTAAAGTATGACACAGTGACACAGCATTTCACAGAAAAGTTGAAACAATGACTTTGTTTGCTGACGTGAATCATTATGCATGTGATTATGATTTCTTCAAAATCGTGCTGAGTGTATTTATGTGAAACATTATGGAACTATCCAACATGCCTGTGTCACTGACTAACTGGGATTTGAAGCAGCAAGGCATCTGTTTTAGTTATACAGTCTGTATCTGTATTAAGATAAAATTATAAAGAGCATTTATTTGATTTGCTTTTCCATTAGCTGGTTTGAATGTTTTTATTATATGAGGTTGTTATAGCCAGTGGCGCAAAAAGTGGGTATGCGCTATATGCGGCGAATACGGGCGCCGCACCATGGGGGGCGCCAAAGCGATGGCTAATTTTTTTTTTTAAATAATAAAAGTTATATAAATTTATATAAAAGTTATATATAAAAAAAGTTATATACATTTTAGAGGACTAACAGACTAGAGTAGGCGCCGGTGCCCTCATAAGATTCATCATAGAATTTAGACATAGAAGGGTAATATCGCGAGTGGGCGGGGCGCCGTGAGCGCTGAGTGAGCAGCAGTAACGTTAGTGAGTTGTTGAAACTCGAAAAAGATGGATAAAGCAAAAAAAAGCTATCGGGGGCTAAAAATAGAAAAAAGAAAGAGGGAAAAAGGATGATGGCATGTCAGGTGATGCAACAGCAGCTAAATAAGTGGATGGTGAAAGGCAACAGGTAGGATTTAAAATGTGACGTCTATGCTTGGAGGCTTGCAAATACGTTTATTCATTTTAACAGACTAGCTAGCGTTTGCTAACACTGGGAATGTAGCAGACTACGGAGCCCTGCACGTCACCTGTAGATAAAAAAAATCAATCCGTGCCCACAAATTCATAATCCGTGCGCAGCTTTCGCAATCCATTCCCTCGGATTTGTAAACTGTACTCACGGATTCATGCAGCAAGCCATTCCCTCGAAGGTAAACTGTACTCACGGATGTCATGCTACTCGTTGTTAACATACAGTTTTTATGGACTATTATTATGTGGAATAGGCCTACAGCAAATTTAATAATAAGAAGATGTGGCATCAAAATCTTGTTTAATTTGTGATAATCTTAGCACTTGATTATTATTGTATAATAAACCTGGCATTGTTACTGACTCTGGAGTAATTTGTTCCTCCTTTGTAAGTCGTTTTGGATAAAAGTTTCTTATGCATAACCTGCATAATAATATGTAATAATAATAATAAAAATAACTATTATTTTTATTATTATTATTTTAATTTATAGGCTAAATAAATTCAGTGCACTTAAGACAGTAAAAATGTTTGTCATAAAATAATTAATGAATGCTTTATTTTTAAATAACCTCTTACAGTTTTGGAAATGTGTTTTTGTGTACTATTTTTTCTTAACATGAAGAATTATTTTGGTGATTTTATTATACTAGTTTTTCCCCCAGAGTTAGATGCACGCTTCACTGTTAATTTTATTATTAAATAATTAGGCCTATTATAACATTGTATTTTACCTTTTTTTAAAATTTTTTTAAATTTTATTTTTTTTGAAAATTCAGGGAATTTTCTATTCTTCTTTTTAGCGTTTATTTTAGGCTATAAAACACAGGCAGCGGTGTCTTATCCTATTGGTGATTAATGTAAAATAAACGCTAAAAAGAAGACTATTTTGTGAGTGCGGGTCATGGTCTCATAGGATACTATGAAAAATAATGTTTAATAAACAGAATTTAATCTGCCGGTGGGGGCGGAGCCACAAATCCGTGAGTTTATAAATCCGAGGGAACGGATTGCGAAAGCGTGCACACGGATTATGAATTTGTGGGTACGGATTCAAAAACCGAGGGTACGGTTTACAAAATCTGAACGCACGGATTGGAAATTCGTGGGTACAGTTTATTAATCCGTGGGCATGATTTACTAAACCGGGGGAACAGTTTAAGAATTCGTGAGCACGGTTTATAAACTGAGGGGACGGATTGCAAAACCGTCGCCACGGATTGATTTTTTTTCTCCTACAGGTGACGTGCAGGGCTCCGTAGCAGACAGAATATGTAGCTAGTTTAGAATATGCAAAACCGAGGCTGCTGAGCTGAAAACTGAAAAATATAAGGTAGCATTTACAATAAATGACAAGAATCTGGAAAACAACTTTAATATCTCTGGTTTACCGTGGAATCATGCATAGATTTGCTACCAAACTTGGAGGCTTGCAAATATTAATGTTGACTGGCAAGTGTTTTTTTACTAATTTACTGCAAAATAATGTTGCTGATATCTACATTTAGATTTTGGTTAAACCCTATGGTACCAATCCCATGCATGACATATCTCAATTTTATTAAAGTAAAAAAACAACTGGTAAATATAAGGTAGCATGCACAATACATGACTAGAAGCTGGAAAACATTACTTATGCAATAAGGCTGGTTTATTATGGAAACAAATAGAATTTTATTTTATTTTTAATTTTTTTTTTTTTTGCCATTAGCTGCTCATGTTAGCTGTGCTGTCAGATATACAGGCTACAGTTACATCTGCTCGGTGACATGTAAGCTGTAATTAGGGTCACATGTGTGTGTGTGTGTGAGTGTGTGTGTATATATATATATATAATATATATATATATATATATATATATGTATATGTGTGTGTGTGAGATGTGTGTATATATATATATATATATAATATATATATATATATATATATATATATATATATATATGTGTGTGTGTGTGTGTGTGTGTGTGTGTACATATACCATAGGCTTACAGTGGCTGTCTGATATACTTTAAAATAAACATTTATTATTTTAAGCACATGATGATGTCTGGCACACTTATTTAATTAAATGTGGGGGTGGGGGTGGGGGGGGGATAGTTGCACCCCTGGTTATAGCCAATACATTTTATAAGAGCAATATGTAGGCAGGTCTTTTAGCGTGGTTGAGGGGCTTTTAGGCATTTTGCGTCACTCTTATGACCTATTTCCTTATTCAAAGACAGTGTTTTTTACGGTTCACACATGTTGGCTATGAGAACACTAAAAAAACACACTAACCCTTCACATAGTGACTCATTTGCTGGCATGTAACCACCAGCAGCCCTCAATCACGCATATAGGCCTATTTTTGACAAATTAGCCTACAGCAAAAGCCTATCGCGGACAATCACACTTCTGTTCAGCAGTCATAGGGAGACATGAGGACACAGGGGAAGCCCACCTGGGACAGGAAGGCAGTGGTCAAGGTAATTTCACCAAGAAGGGAATCAAAAACTGATTGTTTGAAAATTGGACTGCATGAGCAAGTCAGCCACAGAAAGTGTGTAAGAGTGTGATTCTCATCTGATAAAATGAGACCGATAACAGATAAGGGGCAAAAGCAAGGCATTGGGACTTCTCTCTTCTCTCACCTTATCTCACTACACTACCTGAATCATCACATACATATACAATCAAAACAAAACAGGAAACATACTTAAAGTAGAAGTGAAGCAGTCAGTCAAGTTTACATTATTTAGTAAACTGTTTCTACTTTAATTAAAAAAGACATAACAAACACAATTAATGCAACCATTTTAAAGAAAAAAGGATGTTTTGTTACGGCTTTTGTTGCAAGAGCACCTCCAATTCCACAGTTTGTGACGTCACGGGGTTGGTTCGCGCCATTGGCCAGTGAAGTAATATAAGCTTTTCTTTTCTTTTTGAACAAACACTTTTTCTGAAATCGCGGAAGACAAACTTAAAAGGAGCCCATAATAAGTGCAAGTGCTTATGCATTTGAGCCGATACGGCGAGGGGATCAAGTACTACTGTTACGGATGGAAGAAGTCATGAACTTGCTGGTTTGGGGTGAAGAGTGGGTCGGAAACAATACATGTTTACATGGATACTTATCGAGACATAATTTTGTGTGCATTTGTTCAAGAAGACAAGAAAGAGAACTCAAATTTGTACTTGCATATGCTGTCCAAGCTGCGGCTTTTTGCGTACGTTCGTGTGCACAGAAATGATCTATCACAGTGCCCCGAGTCTCTTTAGCACTGTCTTTGCGCTTGAATGGCTTAAAACACATTAATGTTTAAGCATGCAAGGCTTAAAACAACAACAAAAAAATAATGTTAGAATGATAAACTTGAGGAAGCCGATTGTTCAGATAGGAGGCCAGTTAAACAGTGGAGCGTCCTGTTAACAGCAGGTACTGTAAGCATATTGTATTCACAGGTGAACATAAAATATCTTGCATACCACTACTGGTGAAAGAGCTAGTGTAATGCAAATATGTCTGAAAGGTCTGCCATATCAATAAAGATGCCACATGAATGATATTATAGCCTATTAAGTGTTGTTTGTTTACATCACGTTGCGCCTCACGTTATGAAAACAATGTTTGGTATACCACGATAAATCTTTGTGATTTAGACAGTTTATTGTTGTATATTCATGCAGTTATGGTGAAAGCCAAACGTGTGCGTTAAAATAACATTTGGGTGTTCAAAAAGTAAAGAAATGCTTATATTACTGCACTAGCCAATTGAGCGAACCAACCCTCGTGACGTCACACGCTGTGGAATTGCAAGATGGCGGCGCTCTTGCTCCAAAACCGATAACAAAACATCCTTTTTTTCTGTTAAAATGAATACATTAATCATGTTTGTTATATCTTTTTTAATTAGAGTGGAAATCAGTATACTAAATGTAACTGAGCGATAGCCAAAGATCAAACCTGATTCCGACTACGCCACCGGGGTTTGATTCCACCAGAAAAAATTAAAAACAGCAACACAAGTTCTGTAGTTAGTGAATGAAGAACACAGATGTGACCTTCAAGTACAACACTTTTATTAACAATCAGTAGTGAAATCTCTAAGCAGTCAACTTCACATTTATAATCATCTAAAAAGAGAGAATCACAATTTTAAGATGTCTAGACTTTAAAATCATAACCCACAATTCCTGAATGCAAGATCAACCAAGCCTGCAGGAAGAAGAGAAAAAGTCACTCGGCCAAGGACCCACAACCTCAAGAGTTCACACCACCTCAAGAGTTCACACCACACGTAAACTAACGTGCACCAACCAGCAAATTTAAAAAGGTGTAGTCATAGTGAATAATGCAAAAAAACTCTACACTCTCAAATCAATACCCATGCAGTGCTGAAAAATTCACGCCACATGCAGTAAAGGAATGCCCAGATGAAAACTCTCCTTTTCTACAAACATCATATAGACCCTTAGTGGTTGGTACAAACAGGACTTAACGAACATAATCAATAATACGGATAAGAAATAACTTCAAAAAACAAACAAATGACCATCAGCTTAAAACTTAGATAAAAATAAATAAATAAATAAATCATAAGCAAAACAGCAGGGCCTAGACATCAGAAGTCCATATGCATAGAACTCCACAAAGGAAGATCTCTGCCGTAATCCAAGAGTGGAATAGAAACACTGCGCAATACAACACTGGGTCCACAACTTGCATAATATTACATACAGCCCATGCGCTCGCAATTCTTGCATCGGGGGTTATCTCTCTCGCTATGACCTTTCAGGGTCACAACACCGGAAGGAGACGGAAAAGATCAAAACGTCAAGAAATTACGCAGCCTGCAAACCTTTGTGCTATTTATAGGGCAAAATAAATACATATGCCCCCACCCCCGTACACCATCCTTATTATCCACTCGGTCACATTAATACTGTAAACTTAGCTGATTGCTTCACTTTTACTTTAATGATTTTTTTGGTCACCTGCTGCTTTAAGTACTACAGATCCCGAGTGGCAACCTCCCGCTCTCTCTCGTGAAGCCCACACGAAAGTGACTAAAACTGCAATTTGTGGACTGGCCGCTTTAGGCTGGCTGCAAAAGGAGTCAGTCCCATAGACTTCCCATGTTACAATGCCCAACTTTACAGCAGAAAAATACACATTTACAGCCTGGTTAAAAAAAAACTAATTTTGCCCTTCATGACAACTGTTAGCCCTTCATAACAACTTTGAAAACTTATAATTTTTAAATAAAATTAAACCTTAAAATTATATTAAACCTTAAAGTTCTGCATAATTAAGGGCGCGGCCACTTGAGTGACAGGTGGATTGCCGCTGCAGACACTGCTGTTGAGCTTGGTGGGCGTGGCAACCAACTCCCGCCTTTTTGCCCATTTTCGTTTATCCGGGAGAGTCGCGCGGTGACGCGCTGCCAAGATGGTGACGGCTGCCTCCACCCACTTTGTGCTTCAAATACGCTCTTCAGAAATCTGCGGGTGACATCACGGACACTACGTCCGTTTTTTTTTATACAGTCTATGTATAGGTCTCATTTTAATGTGCCTGAATTGAGAAATGAACATCCACAATGCGATTATATCACGCAGTTTACAACGTGCGAATGCGTCATCTTTGGACATACAGTCATAGGGTGAACGGGTGTTAGGCCTATAACGCAGGGTAAAAGCAACTCAAATCCGTCGTTCTTCCGTCGTTCCAACGGTGGAAAAGCAGCTATAGGCTTACATACACCACCATACACGTTCAGTAGTTCAAACAGACACCTGCTGTACTGCTGCCGCACGTGCACTGTTAGTGTCATGCGACGGTGAACGTGATTACACCAAGTACAACATGTTCCTGGATAAACATCCTTGTTGATCCTGGAACAACATTCCAATCAACCAATCAGAACTGAGATATAACTTTTCAGGAAATATCTGTTTTAGGCTTAAAATCGGGGTTAGGTGCTTCTACACTCTTGTTAATCAGCTATCAAGGAATAAACTATGGGTAGGGTTAGGTTCAGGGGTAGGGATTGGGTTAAGTCTATATTTTTGGACAATAATGTTGATCCAGGATCAACAAAATATTTCGATCCAGGAACATGTCTTACTTGGCAAAATCACGGCAACCGTCATGCGACTACTGTATGGAACATTATGCATCCAGTCCAGCACCCAATTATGTGCATAAATGAGTGGGAACTTAAGCTGAAGTCTGATGATTCTATGCAAATTAACTCATACATTCATATTCCTTGCTACTTTTTCAGTGCATCAAACTATTATTAATAGTGCGCAATAGGCTATACATGGTTACCATGACAACTTAACACGCTGGCTGCTGCTCTTTATTCTGTATTAATATTCTTAATTTGATATATTTTTGTAATAATTTTAATATTTAAAGCAGATGTGACCGCCATCCACACTACTTTGTAAGACTAATTTACGCCAGTGTGTCCAATAGCCTAAACACTTGCGTTACAGAGATGGATTTGTTATTTTATAGGCTATAGGCCTACCTCCATTTGTGTCCATCTGAAGAAAGAAAATAATTTAGCCTACATCTAGGACAGCATGAGGGCAGCTTGGGCAAGTAGATAAGAGAATGGTCTTTTTTGGGTGGTGCATCCCTTAAAATGTTAAATGTGGTTAAATGAGACATCAGGTTTTTCTCGTAGGCTACTGTTTTGACTTAGGTCTAGCCTAACTGTTATCGCATACGCTTTAAGGGAAGCCACAAACATCTTAAATCTCAGAAGGAAAGGAAAAGAGAAAGGATGAACTATGTGTGTAATGAGCTGACAGCATTATACGCCTAATTCTATGTTTGTGAAGTGTCAGTGAAAAAGATTTTGAAGAGGCATGCTGGGACTCTCCATACACACATTGTTGGCTTAAAGGAAAAACAAGACGGAAAATTTAAATATTGTTAAATAATGAAAACATTATGCTGTTTCCAGCACCTCAGTAAACTAAATATCCATGAACCTTTGCAAGCACTAGCGTGTAACATCTGTCCATGAATATAGGCTATAATCTGGAATTTTATTGTGTATCAATCTAAGACTGTGTTAAAAAAAAATAAAAAATAATAATAATAATTGAAAGACGTTGGCCGACCATCAAGCTGAATAGTTGACCAAAAAATTAAAATTATACCAAAAAAACTGTTCGGTTACCACATTCTTCAAAGTATCTTTCGTGCAGAAGAAAAGGATAAATAAAAAGATAAATAAAATTATATTTATTGTAATTAAACTAGAATATGTTGTATGAGAGTGCTCAGTATATTTAAATCATGCAAAATGCATTAATAATAATACATTTATAATATTATATTTTAATTTAATATTTAATATTATAATAATATTTAATATTATATTTTAAGTTAAGTTATAATTATTATTATTATTATTATTATTATTATTATTATTATTATTATATTATTATTATAGAAGACTAAGAGCTTTTAGCCGGCAATCTCATGTTGCATCGGCCAGCCGATGAGGTAAGTGTGTAAAAATGATTGAGGCTATCGGTCTGAATAATAAGCCAAACACAGTTAAACTAGAGCATCCTCCACACACGGCCTCTGGCTCGATGCGTTTGGAAGGGGATGGTTTTTTCGGGGTTTCAGTCTGCTCCCTCCTCCGCCTTTCACAGCTTATAAAGGCGCGGCGTTTCTTCTCAAGGCAGTTGAAGTCAATCCGTCCGTCAGTCGGTATGGACTCAAAGGATGCTCAAGAGAGTTTAGAGAGCGGCGGCGGTGGCGCGCGCTGTCGCTGTAGCAACGGGCGGAGGTCCGCGGCGGCGGTGTTCGTCATCCAGAGTTTATTAACGGCCGCTTGTGCCGCCTTCAGCCTCAACGTCTTCCTCAACCAGCAGCACGTAAGATTTCGTTTCTTTTTTAATTTGTGTTCTTTATATATATATATATATATAATATATATATATATATATATATATATCATATATATATATATATATATAATATAACATTGATTTGAGTGTTGTAGATGGTGTACGAGTGTAGTAAGTGCGTTTGAAAGTCCTTTAGAGGGCGGTGTTGACCGTGGTGATGGTTGGCTTGATGAAGTTCTTCAGACCTGAGATTATTACAGGAGATTTCTTAATGTCATAATTGTAGATTATTTAATGGCTTTCAATGACTGCCGTTTGTGTGAAGTCAGTTAAACCACTTGTCTCAGGTGTGTTCTTTCATGTGGTCATGTTGTGTATCTCCAAATGTGGTGTACTTGAGCTTTGCCTTGGCATGTCCCATCGGGGAAACCCCCTGTTTGACATCTCAACCATCTTTGTTTTTAAAATCATCCATTAAATGAATGATAACTGTTGAGGTCAGGAGACTAACTTATTTCAAATTCGGCTTACACTGATTTCAGATAATGGTACCCACAAAAGACACTTACTAAATGATCCATTTAAGTCAGGATGCGCACACTGTTTGGGTTGTGTGCCAAGTCCTGAGAAACAGCCTGAGAGGGCATTTTTTTGCTGGGCAAAGATGTTCCCCTTTCTCTGTGCAGGCCTTTTCAGCCCACATGTTCCACAACTGCCCTCTGGTCCATGAAAGTGTTTGTTTGTGATTCTGTTCGATTTGACACGGGATGGAATTTTCCATGTCTTACAGAATGAGTGTGTCTGTTATTTCTCATCACTTTGATCATAACCATTTCCGTATCTTGAATCAGCTTCACGGGCCCAAATTTTTACACTGGAAACCAAGTGGTGACCCAAAACAGTAACAAAAGTGTTTACTGTGAAAAAAAGTCTACCCTCTGGGCCTCTTCGGTCATTTTTGCCCGAAAATTTTTATATTTTGACATTTTTTAAATCATAGCTTCATCAGAATGAGATGACATTTGGTGGCTTTTGTTGCATTAGCTATGTGAACACACACACACAAAATCATGGACATGATTCGGGTATGTTAAAGAATCAAAAAAAAAAAAAAAGTCACTCTTGGGTCCTTCGTGGTCAAAAATGACAGACATAGGAAATGAATGGGAAATGCAAAAAAATACAATCTTTGGTGGTACAAACTACAAATCAGCCACTGGGCAGAAAAAAAGTGCACAGCAAACAAGGGGTGACTAAAATATCAAGAGTGCAAAATCAAGAGACGTACACACTCACAGAAATGACGTGGTAAGACTGCAACAAGCTAATTTTGAGAATATGTGAAGTAAAATGAATAAATGAATCTCTCTCTCTCTCATAGACACACACGCACACACACATAAAATTGCAAACTTCTACTGAATTACTCTCGGTTGCATGTGCAGCAATGCATAGTTTGTATGTAAATTAGATTTTTTTCAGAATTTTACTGTTTGATAATTATTGTGTTTGTTCTTATTTTAACCTAACAGGTGTTCCGTGATATCTGAGTAACAAAAATGCTTCCCACGTAATACCTATACAAAAACATCTAAATGTAAAACCTAATAAAATAATACAAAACCTGATATTTATCTAACCAAAAATATCTAAACCTTGACAAAAAGTAGTCTTTTAGAATATCTATACATATACATCTAAATGTAAAACCTAATAAAATGATGAAATTATGTCTAAAAACAATAGGAATCCAAAAGCCTATGTACAGGGAGCTATACAGGAGGTTACGTGACATTACATACGTTTTTATTTTTTTTAATGCCACCAGATGGCACAATTCCCTCTTCAAAAAATGTATTTTAAACGCTTTCATTCTGTTTTAATATGAACTATTGCATTTTTTTCTGAAAACGAATGAATTAATAATTAAATGACAAAAAAATATATTAATTCTAATGGAAAAATAGCTTGTTAAAATTTGTATAAATATTGAATAAGTATCATAAAATCCCATTAAAATTCTAAATAATAATCAGAAAATATTATTGAACAAAAATATATTACATTAATTTTCCTGAAGAAAAAAAAAAGTTACATTTCAAGGTGTATACACACACACACACACACACACACACACACAAACACACACACACTTGCATTTGTGGTTTACGGGACTCTCCATAGGCGTAATGGTGTTTATTCTGTACAAACTGTATTTTATATCGCTCTACACTAAAACTACTGCCAATTTTTTGAATTTCATAAATCATTGTTTTGTATGTTTTTTTTTTTTTTTTTTTTTAAACCTTTTGTTTTACGGGGACACAGGAAGTGTCCTCATAAACCATGTTTACGTTGTAGTACCCATGTCATTATACACATTTATGTCATCATAAACCATATATACCAGTACACACACACATACCATATCATGGCTTTATAGCTAGTAAATGGCTGATATTATAAATATGAGGTTTTATTACCATTTTTTAGTTGTTTAAAACTTTTTTTTTTTTTTTTTGGCAGCATCAGCAGCAACCGGGTCAACAAAGGACAGAGGGATATTCATGCAAATAGGAGGTAAGTGTTCCTATTATCCTATTATTCAGATTTAAATTCTGTAAAGAAATAATAAATTCTCATATAATGAGTTATAATTCTCATATAATCAGGACTATGCTATATACCACGGAAGTCTGTGATAATTATATACTAGTAAGTCTTTAATTAGTGACATCATCTGGTCTTTTTTGTCAGATCTATGATTTTATTAAAAAAAAATAGATTAAATTTTTTTTTTCTCTCTCTCTCTCTCTCTCTCTCTCTATATATATATATATATTTTATAATTAAGATTTAATTACATGTATGTAAGGGTTAATGCAAATATTTTATTACTTTTAATTTTTTTTTTTTTTTTTTTGGTTACACCCAAACATTTTAAAAGTTGTAATTAGCCTGTTTATGTCAATCTTAGAGGATACCACATCTAGATCTAGAAGAAAACCGAACAGCCATTTAATTCTCACCTCTTTCTGTACGTCTGTGTGTGTGTATGTGTGTGTGTGTCAGGCACAGAGTTAGGTGAGCTGAAAATTCATGGCGCTCTGGAACCACAGTGTTGATCTAAACAATGAGAAGACGGTGAAGCTGTCCTGTGCCGGACCGTACATTGTCTATCTGTGGGCATGTGTGAACAGCTACAACACTGACACAGTTGTCAACCTGACATTGGAACAGGGGAATCAATCCTTCCACCTGCAGACCCTGCAAAAAAAAGAGTGCAAGGAGATGCAAGGAGTTTTCATGCTCTCTAATAGAAACGAAGTCACGTTGAAAGTCAGTCACATCAAAGACACCTTCAAGATCGAAGACCTCTTCTTAGGCCTGCACTACATGCTAGGAGCACAGTGCTTCCATCATCCACTTCTTGATGAAAAATAGAAACAATTTTTGGATATAAAGCTTTTTAAGGTGCTCGTTCTTCAGAAGAGCTGTTTAAATGATAAAACTATGACATGACCCTCAGTGTGAGTTACCATTTAGAAATATCTCTTGTTTTCCCCGATTTGAAACTTTCCTGTGTTTGAAGTATAATGATGATGCCATAGTCAGACTTTTCCTGGACCAAAAGTATAACCATGAAGCTAAAGAAGAAGATTCAGAGAGCTGCAAAGACATTTTTTATTTTAACTTTTTTCGTAGTGGAAGAGTGTGTTATTTTTCCACACTGTACTGAAGCGTCCTGGCTCTTCAAGACGGACTAGTTGTGAAACACCTACTGCATCACAGTGGAAGTGGGCGATGACGTGGTATCAACCGTAATGGCACTATGTCAGGGTCAAAGAGATCACAACTCACCACAATTTGGATTAGTGGCGGTTCCATAAGCTCATTGAATGTATTGATACTCTGTGGATGAAAGAGAATTTATATGAAGTAACCAATTGCAGAAAATTTTTTCAAGCTACTTCTGATCAATGTACATAGTACTGTAATTTGAGCAGAAATTATTAGAACACCCTCAGATATTGTCCTTTTACAGTGTTCAAATAGTGACATAGCAATAATGTTCTCAATGTTTGTCATTATCATTATATTTATGTAAAAACTGAAAGAAAACCCCATGTATGAAAGGAAATACCAAAGGGTGACATTTCTATTTTAGTTTAGGCTTTGGAACAGATATAGAAATTAAGGTTTGTTTTTTAAGATTTTTTAATGATCTAAAACAGTTTAATTTTTGTAAACTGTATGTGATTGAATGTTTGATGATTTATTTAAATCAGAGTCATTGGATAATGTAAGGATTTAATCCACGCTGTTAGAAACTTTTGATAGTGTGCTTTCCTTTCAAGAGTACATGTTGGAAAATGTATTTATTGAAATTAAATTAAAGTATGTTTTTTATTTAATCAGACCACTATTATTGTGATGGCGAAGAAAAGCACTAAAGACCTCAAAAGCAAAACCAAACAAATCTTGTATCATCCACATCGCATCCATTCACTCATCACATAAACAAATTACAAATCTTAATTACATTTTCATCTATTTTTAGTTTATCAAGCATGATCTTAAATGTCTAACCTGCTCAATCAAACCCCTGCTGCAAATTCTCTAGCTATGCTTTATTTATACAGCAAAGTTTGCACTTTTATATCATAAATATTATTATAAACATCAATAAAAATGCAATATGCTGAAATATTTAAGTCGTTTTCATGTATTTTACAATGTTGCCTAATTTAGTATATTCTTAGCTAAATATCTTTATCTTGTTTTCCAGTAAATTTCATTCTTAAACAAGATAAATTTACCTCATAAGACATTGAGACTTGCCAAAATGCATGTTAAATATGCGTTTAAATATCGTCTTGTGGCAATAGCTGATTTTTTAAAAATACATGGGTAACACTTTATAAGGTTCAGTTCATTAAAGTTTGCATTAGGTATTGTGAACTAACAATTAGCAACAGTTTATAATTTACAAATACGACATTGTTAATGTTTACAACTTGAAATGTAGTTTATGTTGAAATTATCATGATTATTAAATGCTAATTCACAATACCTAATGCATTATAGTAATGTATTATTCTAATCAAATATTCATGTTCACTTATATTCAATACATTCTCTGAAAACAAAACTCAAGTTTTATCAGGTCAATCAATCATGTTCATTTTTCCCTTTTTACCTCATAGTTATTGTCAGACTAGCATGACAATATTGTCTCCTTTCGCCTCCCACTTCACTCCCTCATTTCAGTCTTTCCTGCCAGCACATGCCCTTTTTCTTTCTAGCCAGTGAAAGTGAAAATACGTTGTTCGTGTTTGTGTACTGTTTTCCTTTGTGAATGTGCCACTGTAATATTACACCATGCTTGAGTGTGACGTTGTACAGAGGAATCTCCTGTTGTTCACCAGGGAATGACGTGGAACTACACACAGTCTAGACATCACACAGACCCTGAAAAAGTGAAAAAAAGTGACGTGACATACAGCCAAGTATGGTGACCCGTACTCAGAATTCGTGCTCTGCATTTAACCCATCCAAAGTCCACACACACAGCAGTGAACACACACCCGGAGCAGTGGGCAGCCATTTATGCTGCAGCGCCCGGGGAGCAGTTCGAGGTTCGGTGCCTTGCTCAAGGGCACCTCAGTCGTGGTATTGCCGGCCCGAGACTCGAACCCACAACCTTAGGGTTAGGACTTAAACTCTCTAACCACTAGGCCACGACTTCCCCTACTGATGTTGCATCGACCCCTATAATGTCGCTTTAGTTATAATGAAAACTTTGAACCTGATTAATCTGTAAACATATAGGTGTGAGTCTGCTGTAGTCATATGACCAGTGTCAGAGAAATAAGTATGCCTAAATTTAAAATTCCATTGTACAATTACAGAAAATAAAGGAAAATATAATGCAAAGCCAAGATGTTACATAAAATGAGTGAGACGTTTTTAAGTGACAAATAAATATGTGACTTTACAGACAATCAGATGCAATAGGATCATTCAACACACAAAGTGCAAGGTTTCGATTCCCGAAGCATCAATTTTTATCAACTCAGAAATCAGATCACTTTCTGTTGCATCATGCTAGGAAGTGCCACTCACTCTGCAATCTCATTGGTAAAAAATCCTGCTCCACATAATTGCAAATATAAGTGTAAAGCATGTTTCAACATGTTCTGTCAAACCCTGAGCTTCAAGAATCTGACACATTATGCAACTATTCTTAGTAAATCCACAATGAAAAGCTCAGGAGCACACACACACATGCACATGACTGTTAAGATTGCACAAGCAAATAGGCACACTCTTTATTCAGTAAATGGGATACGCTCAGCGTATAATAATAATGTCATCATTAACACACGCTCAAGTCATTCCAAACTGGCCAAACTTACTTCTCTGGAAGATTTCTGTCCCTCCACTGACAATCCATGTTAGACTTTTTATTGTAATTTTGCTAATGTAACTGCCTCTTTAGAGTAGCTTACCACAATTACATTTTACAGTATAACGCTCTTACCACGATTTAATTTTACAGTACTATATACTTACTGTTACCAATGGCGCGGGAAGGGGGGTGCTGCGGGGGCTGCAGCCCCCCTCGTCATAGCATCAGCCCCCCCTGGTGGGGGGCTGTGGATTAACCTAATATTGTACTTAAAAACGTGAAAAAAATAAAAAAAATAAAAAACAGACATAACAATGTGTTTAATGTGGGATTAAGATATAGTGTATAAGATATAAACTAATGATTAATTATTTTAATATTTCTGTGTCGCTGCAAAGACGATGCGGACTCGCCATGAACGCCAGAGAGAAATGCACATTTCATATGGATTAGGCCTACATATTCAGAGAGTAGCCTATTTCTTTTCGTTTTTGAATATTTTCGTTTAAAAGTAGACATTTTTAAGCTTTCTATAATAGATAGCCTATATTTCTCAAAACTGTCTGTGAGGCACAAGCTGTGTTTCTGCGCCCTCCAGTTCACGTGCAATACAAGTGATGTGCTGGCACCTTATTACATTGTCTGCTAATATATTTGCTTGTTTATTAAATACAGACAATGGGTTGATAAAATATTGATCAAAATTAAGATACAATTTATACAAAACGAAAATCTTTTAAACAGAGTCTTTCTACAAAAACAAAACTCAATAAAGTGGTCAAAATCATGTCTTACCCACTCCATGTCTCATAGGCTATTGCGCATGATGTATCATATCTTTCTCATGCTGCATGCTCACTTTCATAATAAACATTTATTAAATAAATAAAAAAATTACATTAGCCTATAATATTTAAACAAATATGAAACCCAAATATGTTTTCTTTAATGGCTACAACACATAGCCTAAACACAGTACAGAGATTTTTTTTTATTATTATTTTTTTATTTATCTATTTTTTTATTAAACATCAAAGTACAAGTACATCAAGTAGGCTACAATTTTTGTGTATAAAACAGTAACAATCACGCCAGGGGAGAAGACTAGTAAGAAATTTCATGTCGTCAGTCACAACATAATGACGTCACATATTTTCCAACCCAGCCCTCAGCCCCCCCCGCATGAAACAGCTTCCAGCGCGCCTGACTGTTACTTAGCTTTATATTATATTATAAGGTATAATAATATTACAGTAATTTACTGTAATTTATATTACACTATTTATTACAAAACCTTTCAATATTTTACATGAATGTCATGTATATATATATATATATATATATATATATATATATATATATATATATATATAGAGAGAGAGAGAGAGAGAGAGAGAGAGAGAGAGAGAGAGAGAACTGAATTCATATCAAATCAAAGCACATATCATGAAAATATGGCAACAAAAACGGCAACAAATAGCATCCCAGTTGGTCTTGGCTAGCATCCATAGCCACTGACGGCTGATCTGAAAACAAAACAAAGTGGAAATGTGTGGGAAATGATCACAAGTTTCTCTCATCTAAATTTGTTGATGGACAGACGAGGTAACAACTTGTGCAACAGCAGTTATTCCCAGTACAGTACTATTTAAACAGTATAGCATCCTTGTCAGTGAACTTCATTACTTGGCTGAATAACCAAAATGAATGCTAGATCAAGGTTAATTGGCTGGCATCAAATTCTCAGAAATATTTTCAAATACTTCCAAACGAATCAATCCAATTAAATTTTGTGGAAACTGGAATCAGAATAAGAGAATAAGAATAATTATAAATCAGATTGAATAGGGTGTCGAACATCCCCTGACCAAACCTGGAAGACAGGCCTCATCACTCCCACTTGTCCGAGAAAGTGCTAACAGCCGTATTAAATAATGGCGATATCTACAGACTTTTTACGTAATGAGTTAAACTAGCTAGCTGTTTTTTATCATTGACGTTTTTATTCAATTTAATATCTAAATGTTAGTGAAAGAATAAAAATAAAAAAACTTTTAGATATCAATCCGCATATGTGATGGATGTTGGTTATGATCATCTTTGTATCTACTTTGACTGAAGGCATCTTGAGTAAAAACAGCTTCATATTTAATGAAGCATATGCAAAATGCTTGAACTGGAAGCGATGAGACCTATTTAACAGTTTACAGAAGTTTGTTGAGCATAGAATTTAAGATCAGAACTGAATTAAGAACTTGTGAATCAAATGGAATCGTGAAATTTGTATCAATCTATATCAATATATATCACATATATATATATATATATATATATATATATATATATATATATATATATATATATATATATATATATATATATTTGCATTTTAATTTTTTTTTTTTTTTTTGCAAAACATCTCTTTATTTATTAAGACTTTTCTGAATACTCTAATTTGCTTCATAGCATAGCATAGCTGCAGTAATGTCTAATACTGAGTCTGATAGTTTAAAACAAAAACCCATACTTACAAAACCAAATATGCTCAGTGCTGTAGCTCTTAAAAGAGCCTTTGGGGTGTATTAGCTCCTGTTGAAACAAGCAAAAGAGAGAAAAAGAAGAATCTTCATTTTTACTCTGTGATTAATGAGTAATCACTATACGTCATAAACATGATAAACCACAGATCTAGGAAGACTGCTAGATTGATCACTAACGCAATCAGATGACAAACAACACTGAAAAAAGAGAGAAGAGAATATATACAAAAACATGTAAAAATAAATTAATATGAATATTCAGAGCACTGACTTTGATGAGACCTTGCTTCTATTAACAATTAAGAAGCCATAATAAGGAATGCATTTAAAAAAAAAATAATAATGAAACAATTTAGTCTATAATAACCTACAATACAGCAATTGATTAAAGTAATCAAATTTAAAAATAAAACACTGTGTAGACTTCACCATTTAAATTAAATTGAATCATAACAAAGTAATACAATATTCAACAAAGATCAGTGAATAATTATCTCATTTTCTTTTGTTGTTTGATGAACAGATGACAGACAGCAGCAGGTTTACACAGTAGGATGCTGTCAACAGAATGCACAGATTCTGACTAGCATTCCATTACTTTTCAAACTGTTTTATTTTCACTAAAGACATAACTGACTGTGTTAAGTGAAATCTCATCCAAGACCAAATACAGTCTATGACCAAGACAGACATTTTAACATATACAAAGCACAGCGTAGCCAATATTTGTCTGTGTTTCAGTCATTCTCGAATCACGCACAATGTACTTAAATACACCTTGCAGTGCAACCTGGACACCTCGTCAGCAATGGTCCCGGGGTCATAGGGTGTTTCGGGTCTTACATCAGACACCCTCACCCAGGCGACCCAGCAATTACAGACTTGTTTGGATGATGCTGTTTGCTGATGTTAATACCAGTGCAGATGGCGTCTGCTACTGCCTTCAGGATCTGGTCATGGCACCAACGATAACATCCATTTTCTAAGGCTTTGAGCAGCAGCTGAGGATATGCTCTAATGATCCTCTTTTCTGGCAGAGTTGGCAAGCAGGTGAATCCACCAGGCCCCAGGTGAACAGGTTGGCAGGACTAGGGAGGACATCATACACTGACTGAACCAATAACTTAAAATGGTGTGGTTCCGCCTTCCAGAGCTCTGCCCAAGTGATCTTGCAGCCAGCTGTTTTCTCCCACCTTGTCCAGGCCCCCTGCTTGGACATGCCTACCACTCTGCTGAAGCGAGCTTCCTCCACCTCGGCCCGTACCTCCTCCTGGATAAGATTCCGCTTCTCCTTCCCTCTGGCCTTGATGTAGCATGGCTTGGGATTGCTACCAAGCCCAGCCCGCCCCGTAGCCACCGTACCCACCAGGGTGCTATGCCGCAGCCTTGCCTCTGCCCGTTCCACTGCATCCTGGGCACGCCACTTTCTTCCTGTTCTGACCTCTACCCCTGCTGTGGAGACCTTGGTGTCAACTGAGTCTCAATAGAGCAGGACTTCTCTGGCTCGTGTGACCTTGAACTCCTCTGTCAGACTACTAAAGGGAAGCTGTAGCTTGGTGTTATGGCCAAAGAGAGCAATGCTGCTTAGGCTCCGTGGCAAGCCCAGCCACCTGCGCAGAGATCTGCTGACCTTCCGCTTGAAGCCCTCCACGGTGGTAATTGGGACTTCGTAGATCAGCAGTGGCCAGAGGAGACGAGGAAGAATGCCATGCTGGTAAATCCAGGCCTTGAACCTACCAGGAAGTCCTGACTTATCCACTGCCGAGAGCCATGTGTCCAGGTACATCGCTGGTACCCTGCCGAGCAGCGGTGTCCTTCAGATTGTGAGTGAAGAGTTTGCCCAGGCTCTTCACTGGCTTTTCCGACACTGATGGAATTCTGGTGTCTCCCAACATAAAGCGGAACTGATCAGCTACTTTTCCTTTCCTCAGGACCAGGGACCTGGAT
This sequence comes from Cyprinus carpio, assembly GCF_018340385.1. Lineage (NCBI taxonomy): Eukaryota > Metazoa > Chordata > Actinopteri > Cypriniformes > Cyprinidae > Cyprinus > Cyprinus carpio. The sequence continues at coordinate 7,089,453 of NC_056591.1, forward strand.
TTCACAGGCTTGAAGCTCATTCTTGCCCACGTGATGATCCGTTCGAGGCCTTGCAGAAGCCACCTGCATCCGGGCACTGTGGTTGTGGTGACCTAAACCTCGTCCATGAATGCTCTAAGGTCTTGCTCCCTCTTGCCATCGCTATAGATGTGGTGGATATAACGGTTGATATCCTCCTCAGGACATGAGAGTTTGACCGCTACGTTTTCTCTCCCAGCAGCTTCCCTTGTAAAACCAAATGGATCCGCAATGAAGGCACTGCGCCTACGGGGCTCTTTCCTTGCCCCTCTTCCTGTGCCCACTCATCCCGCCGAAGGGTAATTAGCCTCTTCCTTACCACACCCCCCTAAGTTCTGCCAGGGCTGCCTTCCTCCTCCTCGCTTGCCTTTCGGTACTGGCTCCTGAGTGTCCTCAGGTCTTGTCTATGTTGGGTAATCTTTGACCTCTCGTCGGGTCGGAATTGGTGCTGCAGTAGACGTCTTGGTGGCGCGTTGTTCCTTGGCGCCAAATCTTTCTGAAGCGATGCTGATTATGAACATGCTCATGGTTTGGAGCCTCTGGTCCACACCACCCTTGGCTGTTGCTTCAAGGGCTGCATCAACATCTTCATCAAACTGTCGCCACACTGACTCTTTGTTGGCAGGAGGCCACAAAAACTGGCGCCGCTCTGATGGTCTGCTCTGAAGTGTAGCTTGTGGTGCTTGGAGGCTCTGGGCACTGTGGTGTGTGTCCGGGCCTGGTTCCTCTTCCATCTCACCAGGTGCCGTACTGAGTACTGGCACTGTGCATTGCATCACAAGCTTCCCTAGGCAGCCCATCTTGCTCTGGTGTATTTTTAGACCAGTCTTGTTTTTGCAGACCTTGCAAAAAATACATACTCCACACCTAATTGAAAATCCAACTCCATTATAAGTAACCAGAAAAAAAAGCTATCCCGAAAAAGACAATCCACCACACATCATTTCAACGGCGAGCCTGTATATGACAAGTCACGGTACATGATTTGACTGATTTGGATGTTACATAGAAAAGGTGACAGTGACAGCATGAAGTTTGATATATAATGATGATGCCATTGTTTCCCTGGGCCAAAAGTATAACCATGAAGCTAAAGAAGAAGATTTGGAGAGCTGCAAAAGCGTCCTGGATCTTCAAAGACGGACTATTTGTGAAACACCTACTGCATCACGATGGAAGTGGGCGATGATGTGTGATCTCTAATGTCTCTTTAATTTTCCCCGTAGTTATTGTCAGACTAGAATGTGATTGTCTCCTTTCGCCTCCCACTTCACTCTGATATATGTCTTTCTTGCCAATGCATGTCCTTTGCTTCTAGATAGTTATTTCATCAGCGAAAGTGAAAGTACGTTCCTATTCATTTTTGTGTACTGTTTTCCTTTGTAAAGGTGCCACTGTATTACTACGCAATGCATGATTGTGATGTCATACAAAGGAATTTCCTGTTTTTCATCAAGGAATGATGTGGAACTAGACACACAGACGCTGCTGTTGCATCAAAGCCAACTCTCCTGACCTGAACCCCATGGAGAATCTGTGGGATATTGTGAAGAGAAAGTTGAGAGATGCAAGACCCAACACTCTGGATGAGCTTAAGGCCGCTATCGAAGCATCCTGGGCCTGAAATATGCAAATTTTTTGAGATAGGAATTTTGGGTTTTCATGAGCTGTATGCCAAAATCATCAGTATTAAAACAATAAAAGACCTGAAATATTTCAGTTGGTGTGCAATGAATCTAAAATATATGAAAGTTTAATTTTTTATCATTACATTATGGAAAATTATGAACTTGTTCACAATATGCTAATTTTTTGAGAAGGACCTGTATATATATATATATATATATATATATATATATATATATATAGAGGAGAGAGAGAGAGAGAGAGAGAGAGGGAGAGAGAGAGAGAGAGGAGAAAGAGAGAGAGAGAGAGAAAGAGAGAGAGAGAGAGAGAGAGAGAGAGAAAGAGAGAGACAGAGAGAACTGAATTCATAAATCAAAGCACAGATCATGAAAATATGGCAACAAAAAAGGCAACAAATAGCATCCCAGTTGGTCTTGGCTAGCATCAATAGCCACTGACGGCTGATCTGAAAAACAAAACAAAGTGGAAATGTGTGAGAAATGATCACAAGTTTCTCTCATCTAAATTTGTTGATGGACAGACGAGGGTAACAACTTGTGCAACAGCAGTTATTCCCGGGACAGTACTTTTTAAACAGTATAGCATCCAGTGAACTCCATTAATTGGCTGAATAACCAAAATGAATGCTAAATCAAGGTTAATTGGCTGGCATCAAAATTCTCAGAAATACAGGTCCTTCTCAAAAAATTAGCATATTGTGAAAAAGTTCATTATTTTCCATAATGTAATAATAAAAAATTAAACTTTCATATATTTTAGATTCATTGCACACCAACTGAAATATTTCAGGTCTTTTTATTGTTTTAATACTGATGATTTTGGCATACAGCTCATGAAAACCCAAAAAATCTCAAAAAAAATGCATATTTCATCCGACCAATAAAAGAAAAGTGTTTTTAATACAAAAAAAGTCAACCTTCAAATAATTATGTTCAGTTATGCACTCAATACTTGGTCGGGGGAATCCTTTTGCAAAAAATGACTGCTTCAATGCGGCGTGGCATGGAGGCAATCAGCCTGTGGCACATGCTGAGGTGTTATTATGGAGGCCCAGGATGCTTCGATAGCGGCCTTAAGCTCATCCAGAGTGTTGGGTCTTGCATCTCTCAACTTTCTCTTCACAATATCCCACAGATTCTCTATGGGGCTCAGGTCAGGAGAGTTGGCAGGCCAATTGAGCACAGTAATACCATGGTCAGTAAAACCATTTACCAGTGGTTTTGGCACTGTGAGCAGGTGCCAGGTCGTGCTGAAAAAACGAAAATCTTCATCTCCATAAAGCTTTTCAGCAGATGGAAGCATGAAGTGCTCCAAAATCTCCTGATAGCTAGCTGCATTGACCCTGCCCTTGATAAAACACACAGTGGACCAACACCAGCAGCTGACACGGCACCCCAGACCATCACTGACTGTGGGTACTTGACACTGGACTTCAGGCATTTTGGCATTTCCTTCTCCCCAGTCTTCCTCCAGACTCTGGCACCTTGATTTCCGAATGACATGCAAAAATTTGCTTTCATCCGAAAAAAAAAAAAAATACTTTGGACCACTGAGCAACAGTCCAGTGCTGCTTCTCTGTAGCCCAGGTCAGGCGCTTCTGCCGCTGTTTTCTGGTTCAAAAGCAAACGCCTGTGCATGGTGGCTCTGGATGTTTCTACTCCAGACTCAGTCCACTGCTTCCGCAGGGTCCCCCAAGGTCTGGAATCGGTCCTTCTCCACAATCTTCCTCAGGGTCCAGTCACCTCTTCTCGTTGTTTTGAGAAGGACCTGTATTTTCAAATACTTCCAAACGAATCAATCCAATTAAATTTTGTGGAAACTGGAATCAGAATAAGAGAATAAGAATAATTATAAATCAGATTGGATAGGGTGTCGAACATCCCCTGACCAAACCTGGAAGACAGGCCTCATCACTCCCACTTGTCCGAGAAAGTGCAAACAGCCGTATTAAATAATGGCGATATCTACAGACTTTTTAGGTAATGAGTTAAACTAGCTAGCTGTTTTTATCATTGACGTTTTATTCAATTTAATATCTAAATGTTAGTGAAAAGAATAAAAATAAAAAACTTTTAGTTATCAATCCGCATATGTGATGGACGTTGGTTATGATCATCTTTGTATCTACTTTGACTGAAGGCATCTTGAGTAAAACAGCTTCATATTTAATGAAGCATATGCAAAATGCTTGAACTGGAAGCGATGAGACCTATTTAACAGTTTACAGAAGTTTGTTGAGCATAGAATTAAGATCAGAACTGAATTAAGAACTTGTGAATCAAATGGAATCGTGAAATTTGTATCAATCTATATCAATATATATATATATATTTGCATTTTAATTTTTTTTTTTTTTTTTTTTTTTCTGCAAAACATCTCTTTATTTATTAAGACATTTCTGAATACTCTAATTTGCTTCATAGCATAGCATAGCTGCAGTAATGTCTAATACTGAGTCTGATAGTTTAAAACCCATACTTACAAAAGCAAATATGCTCAGTGCTGTAGCTCTTAAAAGAGCCTTTGGGGTGTATTAGCTCCTGTTGAAACAAGCAAAAGAGAGAAAAAGAAGAATCTTCATTTTTACTCTGTGATTAATGAGTAATCACTATACGTCATAAACATGATAAACCACAGATCTAGGAAGACTGCTAGATTGATCACTAACGCAATCAGATGACAAACAACACTGAAAAAAGAGAGAAGAGAATATATACAAAAATATGTAAAAATAAATTAATATGAATATTCAGAGCACTGACTTTGATGAGACCTTGCTTCTATTAACAATTAAGAAGCCATAATAAGGAATGCATTTTTTTTTTAAAAATTTTCGTATTCATGTTTGTGTACTGTTTTCCTTTGTAAAGGTGCCACTGTAATACTACGCAATGCATGATTGTGATGTCATACAAAGGAATTTCCTGTTTTTCACCAAGGAATGATGTGGAACTAGACACACAGACGCTGCTGTTGCATCAAACCCTATAATGCCCAAGAACTTTCAAAGAAAGAGATAAAAACCTTGGTTATGATACAAACTCTGTACCTGATAAATCTGTAAACATATAGGCCTTGGTGTGAGTCTGCTGTAGTCATATGACCAGTGTCAGATAAATAAATAACAAAGAGAGCAATTATGAATGTTTAGTATATTATGCAGGCCTAAAGAAACTGTGGAGTCCACACAGTAGACCTAAATTTAAAATTCCATTATACAATAACAGAAAATAAAGAAAAATATAACACAAAGCCAAAATATTACATAAAATGAGTGAAACATGAGTGAGGACTCACCAAGACCTAATACAGTCTATGACCAAGACAGACATTTTAACATATACAAAGCACAACGTAGCCAATATTTGTCTGTGTTTCAGTCCGTCTCGAATTGCGCACATGGAAAGTGCTTGCGAAACAGTGTCTCTTCTGCAGCTCAGTGCAAATTTAACCCATTTTTTAGTATCAAGCAAGAACAGCAGGAGACTGTATTCGACAAGTCACGTTACATGATTTGACTGATTTGGATGTTTCATAAAAAGGGCGACAGCATTAAGGAAAGGAACATTTATTACATTTTCATAACTGCTGGCCAAAATCAAAAACAAAACGAGAGTGAGGGGGCCCCTTCGTGTTTCGGGGGACCTACACAACATGCATAATAAACGTATAGGGAGGATCGGCTCTGTTACATTTGTACTGGAAAAAGGCAGTCAGTCAGTTGTATGACAATTTTGGTAAGTTTCATGAAAACGGCAGTTTTTGAGGAAAAGGAACAGTTCCCTCTGACAGTTAATAACCTATAATTAGATTTTTATTATTTACTTTATATTAAATTGATATTGGTAATGGTTTACATTTTAAGAGATTTATAAGTAAGTACTTGCCACAGGAAAACTTGCAGCTGAAAATAAATTTGTGAAGAGACGGAAATCAGTACGGCTACGTTCACACGTCAGTTTTTTGGGACTGCATTTACTAATAGGTGTGAGTCCAAGCTGTCTGGATACTGTCTGTATGAACGTGCAACGGGAGTCAAGCCCGTATTCCCAGAGCCATTGAGAAACAGAGTTACAACACTCCCATATCTTTCATAGGAACTGAGGAATGCAGTAGTAAAGCATGTCATGGACCAGCCAATAGTCCCAAACAACCAATATTTTCAGAATAGTTTCAGAAACAAAAATTCATGTTACATTTTAGCCTCTGATAATAAACATGTTAGGTGCCATTCAAACAGAATGCCTCTTTGCGTCTAAAAATGCGAGGAATGGTTTTTAAAAAAGCGCTGCGTAAAACGTGAGGGTCTCGAGGCATGCTTTTGAGATGTGATGGAATAAAAACAATAACAGAAATAATAGAAATAGGCAAACAGCAGCACTGATAGATAGAGTTTTGACATGAAAAAACCCAACTGTTTCCCAGTTAAAAAATTGCGTTCTGAAGGTAAAATACATGTTTTGGCGGGGTTCCCCTGCTAAAATTTGCATTCCAGGGGATAAATATCATGTAATTGGAGTTGCTTCAACCCACAAACATGAAAAACAACCCGTGGCAACAGTGAGAAAGTACCCTATGGGAAAACTGCAGACTTGGCAACATTGGTCAGAACAGAAGTTGTGGACGTAATGTGAAAAGGGTCTACTCTGTTTCTCAACAGCTCTGTGTATTTCTTAACAGTAACCATAGCAACAGTGTCCAAAGTAATTTCAAAGATGGTGACATCCATAAAATTGAAAGTCTTATCACTTTCTGACATGGCAAGAGTCCAATCGAGCCTCAAGTTCATCTATCAAATCTTCATTAACCAACAGCAGCTTTTAGATTTGGATGGAGAGCAGAATATTTGAGTCACGTGCAGAATGCAAAATTGACGGCAGTGGCTCCGGTGGAGACTGGATCTATAAATTTCAGATGACATACAGCTCATTTCTTCAACACTGTAAGTTACTGAAACCACACATGAAAACACGCAGCACACGGTAGTCACGCATATGTGCAGCAGAGCAGTTCTCTCTCGCACTGTATGACATGACAGACAACTAGTCCACTCCTGTTCTGTTCATACAGCGCGTTTTTTCCAAAAAGGCGGTTGTGTGAGAATGGTGAGTCCTGGAAATTTATGGGTGTGAGTTCGGTTACAGAATGCGGTTGTAAAGCCTGTAAATAACCTTATTGTGTGTGAACGTAACCGTATTAAGGACTCAAATACAGGATTGACAACCATATTCTGCTGCTATTTGAACATGGCCTGCATGTACCGCAGAAAAGGCATGATGCAGGGGCGGTTTCTTCATTAGGGAGATGCACCACCAAAGTGTGAAAAGGAGGATTTTTTTTCTATCACATTCAACCACAACTGTCACTGTTAATTTGTTTCCACCGGTCTGTTTTCTATTCATGATTGCGTTCGCACCGCACCAGTTGCCCTGAGGTTCTGGTGGGAGGTCACTCAGTTAAAATGACATTCCGAGGTAGTGGGGGACCATTGCCTAGGGCATAGCAACGAACAACCGGGGTATGGTGGGGGAGGCTAGGGTATGGCAATTGCCATACTCTGCCATATGGAAATGCCGCCCCTGGATTTGCTCTGTTTAATAATTCTGAATGGATCCGTATATATCTATAAACAGTCATGTTAAGGCGAGTGGTATAGTGGTCTGTTGGCATCTCTGTGTGTTCCTGTTTTGTATTGCAGCTTGACTTGTTATTTTTATGAATAGTAAATGCTCTGTCTGGGTCCGGACCTCTGCTTGGCTCCAACCGGACTGCAAGACACAAAGTAATGGCAGCACCATTTCTAAATAAAGTAAGCAGCACTTCAAAACAATGGAGTGGTTCAACACCACAAGCACTCAGGGTTGTGTTACCCCCAGCAGAGGGTTTCAATAATTACTACACTTACATTAAATTAATTCATGTGCCAACCAATTATACACACTTTCATTACACAGCAAACACCAAATACATAAATATCCATAAGTGCATCAAAATAAATAACACATCAATAGATACACACCAAAAATCACACAATACATGCCATCGAGACCACTCTGGCTAAATACTTAGCCGTCATCAATGTACAACATGAAAATGGCACATGAAAAATAATAGTAACCTGCCCTAATACCCCCATGTTCACGCACACTCACAAACAGACAACAAGCGCCGGGGGGGCAGTAACAATCAAGCATTCACATTAAATCAGGCCTCCCTGGCGAATAAGATGCTCAGCAGCACTCACATACAAAAGACCCCCCTCACAACAGCAGATATCATACCTTTATCAGTTTCCTTACAAATGCAGCACAGGTGTTCATTTCTTTCCCCCAATGAGATGTGAGGATAACATTATGGGTGCTACTTCCACCACCCATCCCCTTGCCTAAAATGAAGGGCGTACATCCATCCCCCCTACTCTAAATGTGTACAGACATTCCCAAATACTTCACATCCTATAATGTTGAGGCAACAGGCCCTTTGTGACCCATGTGGACTGCCTCAAGTACTCAGTCTGTGACACGGGGTGGGCTAAAGGGACCTTCCCTTGGTGCAGTCTTTAATGTCCCTTCAACAATGTCCATATTAGAGGCTGCCTCTCCTTTACTCTGTATGGGGTCTGGTGGCCCTGTGAGACAGACCCCCCACTCAAGGCTTCATACAGCAATTGCTGTTCATAGGATCGACACTAGAATCAGAAGGGTTCCCTTCTGTTATAAAAATCCATTTTATTATGGTGATGCACCAGCTGCCAACTGTCCCTGAAAATCTATTTCCCCGGCCCAGCATAACATCAGCTGGCAATTTTGCATGATGGCAAATCATTAAAAAATAAGGGGAATAGCCCGTAGAAGGATGGGGTATGTTATTGAAGGTTTGTACCAATTCTGCAACATACTGATCCCAATCCTATTTTATGATCATTATAACATTTTAGATATGGATATGTTTCTTACAAAAAAAAAAATCACCGATTCACTACAGGATGTCTTTATTCACCCCCCAGAGCCATGTGAGGCACTTTTTTAATTACAGATGGATGCGCTTTATTGGACTTTTTTTTTGGACTGTTGAACAGAAAACATCCGTCCACTGCCATTATAAAGCTTGGAAGAGCCAGGACATTATAACTCCGAGTTGGATTCGTCTGAAAGAAGAAAGTCACATATACACCTAGGATGCCTTGAGGGTAAGTACATCATGGGATAATTTTCATTTTTGGGTGAACTATCTCTTTAAAGTACCCAGCATACTCAACAGTGTCCGATTAAAACGTTCACATTGTCCATTTCCTGGGTGATAGGGAGTCGTATGAGACTTACTGATGTTATACAATGAGCATAGCTGTTTAATGTCTCTTGATTCAAAATTGGGACCCTGGTCGGAATGCAACTGATGAAACCCCTCAAATGGCTGTATAAAGTGTTTGCAAAACATTAATCCGCAGTGGGCACTGCATCTGCATAACTAGTGAAGTGGTTTATCATAAATAAAATATTACTCATCCCACTACATGCAGTCTCCAATGACAAAAAAATCAACTGAAACATCTGAAGGGGGTACTCTGATTGTATAGATACAAGAGGGGCACTTACTTTATGGGCTGGAGTCTTATGCAAGTTGCATTGAACACACTGAAGGCACCACTTATCCACTCTTTGTGCCAATCCTGGCCAAAAGAAACTTTGATGGGCCAAGCCCAGGGTCTTCTCCACTCCCAGGTGTCCTGCGTGGTCATTCACTCATTCAACCACTATGGCACCACCATTTATCCTTGAGAATTAAATGCAGCCTTATTCACAAATCTGTTTAATAGAAGCATTTGTACTGATTTCAGTGATGAAACTCTTTATAGAGATAAAAAAAAACAAAAAACAAAATGAAAATAAGTGGTGTCAACAGTTACTAATACCACCTGTGTTGTTGTCATTAACTGAAACTCTCTCTCTCTCTCTCTCTCTCTCTCACTGAAACTCTCTCTCTCTCTCTCTCTCTCTCTCTCTCTCTCTCTCTCTCTCTCTCTGTCATTCACCCCTTTGCAACTAAAAAAATGTAGTAGGCCTTAACTTCTTTTTCTGATTTACAAAAATGACAGGATTGATTTGTTGACTTTTTTATTTATTCTTTCATTGGTGTAAAGTCAAAAATGTAAGGGAGATACAACTGTCCTCACATTCTTATGAAGTACAGTGCTTTAATATTTGAAAAACATTTGTGTGCTGAAATAAAAGTCAGATAATGAGACTTGCATGATGGCACAAAACAAATGTGGTGAGGACCCCTCGGACCTTCATGAAATATCAGGTAATTTGACAAGGTTAATAAGTTTGACTAATAATTCAGAAAACTTAAGCGTTATTTAAATTATAATTATACAGGACAAACTTTCGTAAAACTCAAAAACTTAAATCACATTTGTAATCCACAAGTTATCCATTTATAGTTAGAAAACTACATTTCTGACCCTTCTTTTAACTTATCCTGACTTTGGTGTGCCTTTCAGTTGAACTTAAAATAGGAAATCAATATAAAATCAAAACCAACACTAATAACCTGAAGCAGTAATGGAAAATTGTTTTTGTTTACCTCTCAACCATTCCAATCATGTCTTCCAAGTTGTTTTTGTATAGGGAAATTTCTTTTTGTGAAAAGTTAAACAAACACTGATAAGAACATTCAGTGGAATGAACTGTTTTTTTATGGTGTTATTGTTACAGTGCTGACTGTGTTAAGATAGTAATGAATGGAGGTGGTGTTTGTAGATAGTGAGGTGGAGTAGGAGACGTGAACGTGAGTGAGTGCGTAGGTGGGTGTTTCTATGGGTGGGTTCAATGGGTTTGGGCTCTCTGGCTAATGATGAAACAGTTAGTGATGATGAAACAACTCTCTGGCTGTAAAAAAAGGGTTTCACTAAAGTATGATGCAACAATCAAAGAGAATTCCCCCACTCATTATTAGTCTACTGCACTCTCTCTGTCTTTGTAATTTACTGTTTCTCTCTGACCTCTTCGCCCACACGTCTTTCTACCAGCAAACTGTAAAATCAATATCAATATGCAGCAAGTTTCTTTTCTTTTCTTGTCTTGTCTTTTCTTGACCCTTTAGCTTGTAACAGTACAGGTCAATGCTGACTTGCAAAAACAAACCCGAAAATCTGAACCATTACTGGAGAACTTCTTCTTCTTCTTCTTTTTATTTGCTTTTTTTTTTAAAGCTTCCCTTTTCCTGTAGTTCCTTGTGAGTTCTGTCCATTTTATGGGAAGGCACAAGCTTTGTGGTTAATAGCTTGACTAGAAAAGACTAAAACACTAGAAACTGTATATTCAAAGGAAGTAGCTTTCTGTAATTCTGATCACATGAATGTATTGCATATTTTATTTTCAGGCAGTATCACATGATCTGATTGCTATGCTGTAATGACATAGATTAGAATGTGATGATTAAAATAAATTTCCACCCTTCCAGTAAATCTAAAAATAGTGCAAAATGTGCAATACATCTGCAAGATGTTTGTGATGTATTAAACACTTTTAAGAATAGCCTTAAGACATGCCATGCTGGCAACAATAATTTTTCTTTACCCATCCTTGACATGTTTAGTGGGGGGGTTACAGGTAGACCACACTTTAGCACTAGATCTGATCTCCACTTTTTTGTTGTGCAGAGGTCATACAGCAATACTACAAGTTGTGGGAGCTGAGAAACTATATACCCTGTGAAGGCTTTGGAGAATGGATGGATGGGTGAGAAACTGTATTGCAGTTTACAACTGTAGGTTGAGAAAGATGAATGCTTTTGTCATAATGTTTTTTTTATACTATGGCTAACTATATATCCTGAACATACATTGGCCCCAAAAGGTTTTTGGATACTAAAAGGAATAGTTCACCCAAAAATGAAAATTTGGTCATTACCCTCATGTTGTTCCAAATATTCTATTTGTTTTTATCACAAATAAAGATATTTTTAAAGAAACCTGAGAGGTTTCTATCCTTCCATCTAAACTGGTATGCTTAAAAACTCATAAAGACATTGTGAATACTAATCCACATGAATATGAGCAGTTTGATCCAAGTCATTTAAAGAAACATGATTGTGTACCTGAACAAATGAAAGATTGACCAATGCACTTAAACAGAGCACATCAAATATTGTAAATGTGACAAGCAAGCACATGAGCTATGTATATATTTTTTATGTGCATTATGTATGTGTGTTGATTAATGTTTATAAGTAAATAAAAACCCAGATTAAATCTGTTCATCATATAAAGTGATCATGTCTCTTTAGAAAACTTGGATTGAACTGCTTGATTCATATGCATTACATTACTTTTACTAAGTCTCTTGAAGTCCCATAAATTAAGTCACACTTTATGTATGAATGTCTTTGCATTATTTAACAAATATCAAATCATTTGGTATTTATTTTAAAGATCTCAACCACACTTTAAAACATTTTACAAAAAAGGTTTATTAGGTTTATATCAAGTGATAGAACAGGTCACAATATATATATATTATATAATATATATATATATATATATATATATATATATATATATATATAATATATATATATATGTATATATATGTATATGTATATATATGTATATATATATATATGTATATATATGTATATGTATATGTATATATGTATGTATATATGTATATATATATATATATATATATATGTATATATGTATGTATGTATATATATATATGTATATATATATATATGTATTATGTATATATATATATATATGTATATATATATATATATATATATATAATATATATATATATATATATATATGATATATATTAGGGCTGTCAAATGATTAATCACGATTAATCACATCCAAAATAAAGGTTTTGTTTACATAAATATATGTATGTGTACAGGGTATATTTATTATATATATATAAATACACACACATAAATTATATATTTAGAAAATATTTACATGTATTTGCATTTATATATTTATATTCATATATTTTATATTATATATAAATATTTTAATATATAAACATAACATATTCTTCTTAAATATATACATGCATGTTTGTGTATTTATATAAACATAATAAATATACACAGTATACACACATATATTATGTAAAACAAAACTTTTATTTTGGATGTGATTTAATCGTGATTTATCATTTGACAGCCCTAATATATATATATATATATATATATATATATATATATATATATATATATACAAATGATAAAGTTTTCATTTTACAAATTTCTTTTTTTTTTTTTTTTATAACTATATATATATATATATATATATATATATATATATATATATAATATATTTTTTTTTTTTTTTTTTTTTTTTTTTAATTATGATGTCAGGACAGTTACCAGACTGAATTAATTTATTTTTTTTTGTTCCCATCTAAAAATATCAAAATGAGTTTTAATTCAAACATTAAGAAAATGTTCAACACAGAAGATGTGTGTAATAAAGTCATTGTATATATGAAGTTCATGTTTATTGTATTTTGGAGCTAGACAAACAACAACAACAACAAAAGTTTAATATTGTGGTCTTCATATGTTTTTAAGTGACCAAGTATTTTTTTGGGGCCAATCAACTTTGCATCATTTTCATTGTCTATCCACTGATGAAGTAGGAACATCTCACAGTTTAACACCTGCAACTGGGTTTGTGTATATGCACAGGGTTAACGGTGAACCGCTGGATGGCTATCTTTATTTATAGTGACATAAAACACTTTATGGGATGTGAAAGGGAGAGATTCGAGCACCGGCACAGAGTTCCTGATTGTTCATGCATATGCCTGCAAGCATTTGTGTGGGCGTTGGGTAATCCCAGCTCTCTCTCTCTCTCTGTTGTCCTGGCACTTTGGAGGCATGCCATAGCAGCATGCTGCCGTTTGTCTGGTTTCAGTAAGGGAACTCTCTGAGTGGGCAGATCCCTTGCATAAAAAGAGGCCAGGACTACAGGGAGATGCTCATTCAGCACCTCGCTCACTCATTCATTCAGCATGGCAACAGCTTCTTTCATCTGTAATGTGGAGGACTCTGAAGAATCTCTGAAGGCTGCTGTCAGCAGTCACCAGCTCAGGCATCGGGTCTGTTCCTACAGTCTCCTCCAGGTCCTTGTGGGTTTACTGGCGGTCTTAGTGGTGGTGCTGACTGGAGGTGTCATCTGGATGAAGCTGGGTCAGGTAAGGAGCCTGGGACTTTTTGTCTTTATGATACTTGCTTCAAGGTAAACAGCATGGATAGCGAATAACAGTATCAAGAATTACAATACTACAGAGTGGCTCAGAAAAAAAATCAGGTGTATCCATGCTGTCATTTTATACTAACAGCAGGTGAACAAAAATAGTTGAATAATTCTTCAAAATATCTTTTCTTTTCAGGAGAATAAAGTCATACCAGTTTGGAACAACAGGGTGAGCAAATATGACAGTTTTCATTTTGGGGTGAACTGTTCTTTTTAAAGCCTAAATTTAGTAAAACATAATAAAGAAAAGCATGAATTAAAACTAGACTGTTTCTCATTTTAGACAAAGTTCTTCAGTAAAAAATGTGCAATCCAAATAATGCAACAGCAATACGATTAAATGTACAGTTCAGTCAATTACATTTTATTCACTATTTCAATTCTACAGGATTTCCCCGAGAGGCTTTGGGACTGTCAGCATCACTGGTGAGTGTTTCACATCAATGATTGTTGTATACCATGTTGAAACTATGTTCTCTATAAAGAGAACTATATTCTCAATTAATGGAGGTTCATATGATTTTGTAGAAGAGAGCTAAATCTAGTAACTGTAACCTAACCATGAGGCTCTCTGTTTTGCTTCACAGGAACAAAAACAAACTTCACTTCACCCAGAACTCAGAAATACACAATCTTTGGTAAAATCTTCACAAAAACTAATCCAGCTGGATGTAATAATACCTTCAAGCTGCATGCTAACGCTACATCAAAAAGTAAAACAGAGATCATGAAACAAAAGATCTCTGTGATGTTTTGCTAAAGATGACGTTGAGCTTATGGAAGGAGTAGGACTAAGCATACAGCTCAACTGTGAAGTGAAAATTGATGAGGAGAAGTCCAAACTCTTCGTTTATCAACAGAACCCATGACCTTGATGAAGATGCCAGATACTATTTGTTGCTGGTATCCGGACCAAGGGGAAAGCCCTGTCTTTATCTTTTAAAGATTTTACCCCAAAGATTTTACACACACATAGCAGCATCTGAATGAACAGAGACCTACTATCAACATCAGTGTTAAGAGCTTAGCGGGATCCTGACAAGGCTTACTTGTGAATGTTTGGTTAAGCAAAAATGTTCACGCTTTAAAATGACTGCAGAATTTGTCAGTGGAGTTCAGGAGAGCTTTTCTTTGTTCATCAGTGTGAGTGTGGTTTAGATATTGTTTATTTAAATATTTTATAAATCATGTAAAATCTATTTTTAGATATTTGCTGATTTGTATTTGAATTATATTATTTCTTTTTTGTTTTTGAAATGTATTAACTAATGCAAACTGATTGTAATGACACCTATGGTGTCCACAACTTTCTATTGGTCAGCTACATAAATCCGGTGTTTGTATTCATTACACGTTATTAAACAATTTTCCTAACAAATGCATGTTTGCTTTCAAATCCTCATTCTTTAATAATTTTACATTTTTATACTGAAAGGTTTTTATTTATGAAGGATCTAAGCAACCATAGGTTTGGGATTTTTCTTCTTCTTCTGTTTTATACCATTTAATCATGTAGTATTTAACAATTTGTTAATTATTATTAATTTATCATTAACTTATTACTATTAATGCTTGCTATTATGTTGCGAGTATGCAGTTTTTATGGGATTTTTTTTTTTTAAGCTGGGGTCTCTATTTCAGTGTTGGAATGCTACGGGATGCAGTAATTTTCTATTGCAATCTCTTTGGTATAACAAACCGTGCTGAATTTGTACAAAGTCAGAACAGGCGTTAAAAAAGATACAACTACATGTGATACAACTAATGTGAGAACCACGTCTTTATCCCCACACTCAGTGATTGTGCTTTTTCAGTGTGGAAGCAGAAGGGTATAGGACATATCAGCTCACTCTACTTGAATGGCCTTTTTTTCCTGTCCTTTAAAGAGCTACAATCAAAGTTTCAGCTACCCAGTTCCCACGTTTTTTTTTTCTCTTTTTTTTTGGTAAATTAGAGACTATGTCAGAATTTTTTTTTTCCCCAATTTTGAGTGATTATGAATGCATAACATATTAGAGGAAATAAATATAGCTTTAATGCTGGTAACTGTAAAGCAGTGTCTGCAAAAAGCTGTTTCTACAAAATATTAATTGGCCAGGTGGAGAGTGATACAAATGTAATCAGGAAAGAAAAACTTAAAGCTGCAGTCCATAATCTAATCCTGATTAAAAACTATAATCAAATAAAAATAATTTGAGCAAGTACATAACCAGCCATTGTTCAAAACTACTGCCTTACCTAAGCCTGATTCACAACGGTAAGCTTATAATAATGTTTTGTAATTTGATCGGTAGGGGTAGGTTTTCGCTGGAAATTCGAGCATGCTGCCGCATCATTACGTCACGACTGTAAACATAAAGAAGTTGTCCTAGCTACTATCGCATGTGAGGAGGATTCTGCAGGTGACGGATCGTTTATAGCCTTTTCTCACAGCAGCTAGAATAATTAAATGTATCATTTTGATGGCCGATTGTAATCCAGAAAGGATTATGTGTTTATGAAACACGTGTGAATGAAATAAATTATATTCCAGTTTTAAAATGTGCTTCTGAATACAGATAGCCTGGGATATACACACGAGATTTGTATTTTAAAGACAACCAGCTCCAAGGGAGCATATTTTTAGCTTTTTGGGTTAAAAGTCATCATATATCAGCCCAGACAGCAACATAGTGTTGGCCCAGATCCAGCCCACATCTGGCCCGCATGAAATCCATGCGGGCCAGATGTGGGCAGTATCTGGGCAAAAACTGCTTGCTGTCTGGGAGTGATATTTATCTCTGATAATTAATACTATTTTCTGTTTCTTTCCTTTCCTGCAACTCTTGGCTTTCCTGATGTGTTGGATAGATCTAACATTGAGAACATTTTTACATTTTCCAAGAAATCTTTATCTTACGTGTCATATTTCAGTGGATTTGAAAATAAAAATAAATAAATAAATTATTCACTCCTAAGGGGATTTGTGTTACTGTTTGTTCCATGGATTTTTACCTGACTCATGCATGATAAGATCTTAGTTTCTTGCCAATTTGCTGTATTTACCCAAGTTCTCTTGTCAGAACTTATCCTAGAATAGCGCAAGATAATTAACTCCACAAGTGTTCATCATGTGTCTACGTTGTTTGTCAAGAATGTTACAAGTCAAATTTATTTCTGAATATGACCCAAACAATTCACTATTAACTTTGGTGTAGAATATGCGTCATCCTTAAGTTAGATGGGTATTTTTCACTCTTTCATCAATAGTTGAGAAAGTTAAAATTTACTGTGAAACACTATCCACTCTAAGACATAAGCATAGTAATAAATATAGGTATAAATGAAAGCAAATAAAATGGGGTTAACTGTGAGAAAATGAAAGGAGTGAAAAATCAACAAAAACAAAAGTTCAAACATCTATCTATCTATCTATCTATCTATCTATCTATCTATCTATCTATCTATCTATCTATCTATCTATCTATCTATCTATCTATCTATCTGTCTATCTATCTGTCTGTCTATCTGTCTGTCTATCTGTCTGTCTGTCTGTCTGTCTGTCTGTCTGTCTGTCTGTGGGATGATGTACTGATAAACTTGAACAGATTTAGCTGAACAGTCCCTGTGGCTTTCCTTAGAAGGTTGTGTCTGATCCGATGTGCTAAGATGGGGACAGAGGGTGATGGCTGACAACTGTCAATGAACAGGTAAGGAGCCAGGTAAGTTGATACATGTAGGCAAACAACAAGACCAGACACTGAGGTGGTGACGGGAAGGAGGCATGTGTACTATGGCTTGATTGATGCGGACAAGTGAAGTGCATCAGAATTCTGATGATTATGAACAAATGGGTGGAGCTGAAGGATCTGGCATTGCTGGTGACTCAGGCTGCATTACACTTGGCATAAAAGGGGTACTCCACCCCCAAAATGAATCACTTAACCCCCATGTCGTTCCAAACCCGTAAAAGCTTCTTTCGCATTCGGAACACAATTTAAGCTATTTTGGATGAAAACTGGGAGGCCTGTGACAAGTAAGTAACACTGTCAAGGTCCAGGAAAGTATGACAGACATCATCAGAACAGTCCATCTGCCATCAATGATTCAACATGAATGTATGATGCGACAAGAATATTTTTTGTATTCTCTCTTCTTTTTGTATTGTCTCCTCCATATCACTGTATGCTGTGTATGCTCTTCTGTATCAGCCGCGCCACA
Organism: Cyprinus carpio; assembly: GCF_018340385.1. NCBI lineage: Eukaryota > Metazoa > Chordata > Actinopteri > Cypriniformes > Cyprinidae > Cyprinus > Cyprinus carpio. Next base: position 7,107,589 of record NC_056591.1, read on the forward strand.
AGGTTGTGCTGTTTTCTTTCAAATTAAAGCTAAATACACATAGAAACAGCGGATCCTTGTGGCGCAGATGATACAGAAGAGCATACGCAGAATACGGTTATATGGAGAGACACAGAGGAGACTGTTGACAAAGGAATTGTTGAATAACTTACAAAAAGTGTTCCCGTCACTTCATAACATTACGGTTGAATCACTGATGGCAGATGGACTATTCTGACGATGTCTTTCATACTTTTCTGGACCTTGACAGTGTTATTTACTTGGCAGTCTATGGGACAGTCACAGGACTCACGGTTTTCATCCAAAATATCTTAAATTGTGTTCGAAGACGAATGAACCTTTTACCTTCACGAAATAAAAAGGGAGTAAACCACTAATCAAAAACACATGCAATTTGCCTAAATAAAAAAATTAACATGCAACCTTTCCCAGATAGCACACTTACATCTGCAACATGTCTGTTAAAGATCGCTTTATCCGTTGTCCACATACATATTGAAAAGGCAAGTGTAAAACACGCTTCTGCTCACAATGTTATCAGATCAGCAGCTGCGTTTACACTTGGCATTAACATGCGATTAACATGATCTGATCTATCAGTCAATCAGGACATGGCACATTTACACTTGGCAACATCAAATGACTTCTCTATCTGGATAGCCGATCGGATCTCTCTTTCGTACGCAATTTAAATAGGTTTTATTCACTGGAAGCGAGTGAAGCAACAAAATACTATAGAACCCATTTTAATCAGTGATGCTGTCTACACTGGATGTCTGACATGACAAATCGCCAACAGTAAACTGTTGCCTCGATCTGTTTGACGTACTGTTTCAACGTTTTGCAATGGTTACTTTGTTGTGTCCAGTGTAGACTGCCTAACGTTGTTGCGGTGTGGCGCGACAATTGCAGGTGTGTAATAATTCAGATATGTGGGAATTCAGGTTCTTGCTCTGTTGTTCTGTATCAGTTCTGACAGTTTGGGAGAGAGGGGGGCGGGGTTTGCGTGATGTCGACCTGCAAAGGCAGACACGAAGGCTGGATTGCATTATACTGAGATCCGATCACAATGCGTTCCCGTCTACCTCTGGACCAGGACACGCTGATCAGATAACATTCCCATCTGAAGCGCATTTACAGTTGTCTTTAATGTGTATGTGGACAACATACGGATACAGGTCGCATGTTAATGCCAAGTGTAAACGCAGTCGCTAGCGTGTCCTGGTCCAGAGGTAGCCCAGGACACATTGTGATTTGTCTCGCGTAGCCAGACCTTCATCAGACTGACGGCTGAAGGTCTGGAATTCATGGCAGCATTCATTGGTCAAGGCCCACCCATGAGGCCGTTTGACCGACATGTCAAACAACCAATCACAGTTCGTTTCATTCAGCGTCACGTTTTGGGTTGTGGAAATGTCGTCACAATAACAGACTGGTATGTAAAACTCTCGGTCGTATTTTAAAGATTCTATGCCACGAACTTTAAACATTTCACATACCTTTGAAGCTCCAGTGTTTAGCTGATCCTGATAAGTGGTTGTCTTCACAGTTGTAAACACTATGGCTTTCTTCTTTCGTGAGGGGATTTGGCGGCACAGCATCTTTGTTTCCAGGCAGAACGTTAAAGAACGTGACACACACGTCTCCCGGAAATTCTGTAGTATTCAACCAATCCGATGACGACTTTGACACTCCTGAAGTGTTTCCACTTTTGTGTCCCATATGCATCAGACGTCTAGCAAACGGTCCGTGGGCGTGACATCTGAGGCTGAGACTACATTGTGATAAGATCTAGTGTAATCTAGTTGTAATGTAGTGCAATCCAGCCATCTTGTCTGCATTCACAGGTCAATATCACGCAAAAACCCACCCCCTGTCTCCTGAACTCTCTGAATTTATCTAACCATACATTTTTAACATTTTAAACATTTTTTTATATTTTCTTGTAATGTCCTGAGAGAGAAACTAATGTGTTTTTGTTTTGAAGTTTTTCATTTACAATTCTCAATTACACTGGCAGTATAATCTGTCCTTCACCTTTGTATTCTAATGGCATTGTGAAGTTTTATGGGTTAGTGTTATAAAACTTCCCCATGTCTTCAAGACATTCCAGGCCAAGCCTAGTTGAAACATTGAAGGACTAGTAGAAACAGAGAGTAATTTATTCTTCGACTCTCGGTTTTCCTGCAGACAGTGTTTGTCTCAGTGATTTGACGTACGGTATATGCAGCACTAGTGCACACATGGTACTTCCTTATACCAAAAATATACAAAGTCATCAAACAGTAGTGGGAAATATGGTTCTCACAGCTCTTAAATGGTGGTATACTCATTTGCTTTAAAGTTGTGCTTATACTAAATGGCCAGAAGCAAAGCAGTTACTATGAATTGCTAAAGAAAAGAAAGTAGTATTAGTGTAGTCAATCAAATAAAACGTCCTTGTCTAACACGCTTTCTCTAATACATGAGGGTATGATGTAACAATGAATTCCTGGCAGATAAATTATGTGGTCATGTATGTGTGAGTGTGCATACTGACACTATTGTAGGTGATGCAGCAACTGCAGCTACTTTTAGTTTCTTATTGTTTACACTTGTCCTTATTCAGAATTTTCATGTGACATCACACCCTTACAGGAATGGCCACATAAAGGGCAAAACAAGGCTTTCCGTCACTGACTGCCAGTTATTTTTGCAAGGTTTGCAATAAGTAGAAATGTAGTAAGACAGTGATATTTAAAGGTCAAATTCAATACACACCTTATTGATGATGCATACTTTGTACAGGCAAGCAGATGAACCCAGAATATAAATGCAATGTGCAAAGTTTATTATTAAATGTTTTCCCATAGAACACCATTATAAAGAAGATGCTTAACCATTTAGCGCATTGCGCTCATATTCCGGCTTATTTGCTTGCCTGTATAAGTTATGCATCATCAGTAAGGTATGTACTGAATTTAATCTTTTAATATCACTGTTTTAAAGGCCCTTTAAGTGTTTTCACATGAAATGTTTTAGAATGTACCTCTGTTTTTACTGATTTAAATATTGCGGCGGGTGATTTATATGGATTGCTAATGGCCAAAACTTGAATTTTGTTCACATATCTTTGTTTTATTCTTTTGATAGGTGATCGAAATATTTTTGGAATGGAACAGATAGAAAATTGATGGGATTGTGCTGCAGTTCTATGGATGTTTTGCCCGCCAAGTCTACGAGCCAGTCACGTGACGGAAAACTATGAATTGACCCTTGAGACAAATCTCCGAATTAAAATGTTTTTACTCAGTGGGTTCTTAGGCTGTTTCAAAATTCAGGAGATTTGGGTTATGCATCAAATTTGTTTCAGCTAAAATTCCTTAGGCTAGATAAAAAATAGACACAAATTGTTGAAGTACAATATTCTATAAGCGTGTTTACACTTGTCTTTTCAATGTGTATGTGGACAATGTGTTTAGCCAAGCTGCTGTAAGAATAATTTGATGATTTCATTTGAATTTCATTGCTGTCTAGGAGAAGATCTTATGGTCACACTTTAGTTTGGGGACCAGTTCTCATTATTAACTAACTATTAACTATGTCCTTTGCCTCAATAAACTTCTAAATTGCTGTTTATTAATAGTTATGGTTATGGGTTAACGGATCTCAAATATGGTCAAGCAGAATAAGCAGGCATTAATAGTAAAAAAAATAAAAAAATATATCCCTAAACAAAAGTATTACAATCCTCATTTGTGATTTTGGGATTATGAAAAGGGAAAGGTTAAAGTGTTAAAGGGGTCATATGATGCGATTTCAATTTTTCCTTTCTCTTTGGAGTGTTACAAGCTCTTGGTGCATAAAGAATAGGAAAGACAAATCAAAAGTGAGATCTCTTTAACATCTCAAATATTTCTCCTAGACAGAAATTAGGTCACTTTATCTTTTAAATCTCCATTCAGATTTTGCTTGGGTCTCCTGCTTCTCAAACTTGTCTCCTAAGACAAAAACGCTAACACTCTCACAATGGTCTCCTTTAAAGCTTTAAAAAAGATCTCAACAACATCACACACACTGTGCTCAGATTTTCTCCTTAGCTAAAGACTCTGGATATCTCACATTTGCCTCTTTTAAAGCTTTAGAATAAATCTCAACAACACACACTGTGCTCAGACATTTCTCCTTAGCTAAAGACTCTGGATCCCTTACATTTGTCTGCTCAAAAGTTTAGATTAGAGATCTCAAGAACATCACACACTGTGCTTATATTTTTCTCTTTAGCTAAATAATCTATGGGTCTCATATTTGTCTCCTGTAATGCTTTAGAAGAGATCTCAACAACTTTACAAAGTGTGCATCAAGTCAAGTACCTGAAAGGAACTAAATAAATGGGTGAAAATCATAAATTCAGAGTTTAAGGCTATATTGAGAGAGAAATTATGCAGAAACAAGGATAATAGTAATGTACTGGATGCCTTAATCAGAACTGATCTACAGAAAATGTAACCCTGGAGCTTTCTTTGCTGAAAGGCACATGAATGGCTTATGACTCAGTCTTGATTATTAATTGACTAATTTGATTATTAATACATATTATATACAGTAGAAGAAATGTTTGAGCTCATATTGAGGCATTTGACTTGGTGCACACTTTGTAAAGTTACTGAGATCAATTCTGACATTTAGAGGAGACAAATGTGAGAGCTCTCGAGTCTTTGGTGTAGGAAAAAAATCTGAGCAGTGTATGATGTTGTTGAGACCTCTTCTAAACCTTTGAGGAGACAAATGTGAGAGATCCCAGAGTCTCTAGCTAAGGAGAAATATCTGAGCACAGTGTTTAAAGTTGTTGAGATCTCTTCTAAAGCTTTAAAGATGACCATTGTGAGAGTGTTTGAGTTTTTGTCTCAGGAGACAAGTTTGAGAAGCAGGAGACTCAAGCAAAAGTTTCCATTCAGTCTTAAGGTAACCTCATTTCTGTCTAGGAGAAATATTTGAAATGGTAGAGATCTCTTTTTATTTTATTTTTCTTCCCTCTGGTTAGCTTCAATGTCATTTATCTACACCATTTCAGTATTTCATATTTGAAGTTGTTTTAGGTAGACAGTGTTTTATTGCACAGTGATTTAACAGAGGAAACCATAACCTATATTTACATACATGCAAAAATGGGCTGTATAAGAGAAAAATCAAATACTAAACAAAGCAAAAGCAAAAGAAAAAAAGCCACTGGGAAACTTACATTAGTAAAAAAAAAAAAAAAAAAAAAAAAAAAAAAAAAAAAAAATTATTCACACAAAAAAAAACCTTGCTCTTATAGTAATCATCTTGCACTTGTAAGTCCTTTCTTGTGTGTGGAAAATGTGGTGAACACAATTCTGAACACTGAAGATAAATTGAAACATTTAAACTAGTAACCCTTGATATTCTGAATTGTTTAATGCTATTTAAATGATAGTTTTAGTATTTACAATATTAGTAAAAGTTTAACCTTTCTCCTAAAATAAAATTGAAGACATCTTAAGACAAAGCTGATATCTCAATGAGACACATAAGAGAATTATCCTTAGTATCCTGAGCATAAAGTAACCTCCGTCAGAGCCATAGCCTTGTGGGCAGCACATCAACGTGAAGCACAACTGCATCTTAGACAACATGGGTTTGAATCTCAGCTAAAGGTACTTTCCTGCTCCTGTTCAGTTGTTTCCTGTCTGTACTCCTACTGTCCTGACCATTAAAGGTGAAAAAAACCCATTGCAATAAAAAAGCAACAGCAACCTCTGAGCAGTAAGACATTTTTATAATGGAGTCTCACAAGAGATTACAGAAAGACAATAAAGAGATCTCCCATGTTACTCTCCCATGATCATTTTGGATTCCTTTCTTTCAGAACTTTCTCATGTCTCAGTTGTGTCTACTTTTATTTATCTTAAGGATTTTCAGGAGAAACATCTGAGACACTGTTGTGACTAAAATGAGAAATACATGAGAATCACAACTAAGTCTCCTGAGATTAGAAAGAGCAACCACTGAGCAATAAAATATCCCTATAATGGAGCCTTGATAGCAATAGCAGCAAGACAATAAAGAGATATACTATGTTTCTTCCAACACATTCTCTGTTTTGACTCTTTTTTTCTCAAATTTTTCTCATGTTTCATTAGTGTCTACTTCCATTTCTTTGGAAGGAATTTTAGGAGAAACATCTGAAATACTGTTGATACTAAAGTAAGAGATATATGAGTATCTCATCTAAGTCTCCAGAGCTTAGGAAAAGCAACCACTGAACAATACATTTTTCCTATGGGTAAAGTTGCAAAGACTAAAGTCTCAAATCCAAAGAGATATTCTTTATAAAAGTTGAAAGTCTACCACGCCTACCAAAAAACGGCTCATTCTAACACGCCCCCACATGTCTATGTCACGATGTGGGAATATTTGCATAACGCTACCCAAATATTCACGCAAAGAAAGAAGGCGTAATTCTTGCTGTTGCCGCTGCTGCCATCTCGTGGAGACGCTGTGCTTCGTTGTGAAAGCAAAGCCTTCCAAAAGAGGACACAACTAGAAATCAGCGGTTAAGTTGTATCTACAACACGGTTCCAGAACAGTTCAACCCAAATATTCAGATGTGTGCAGCGCATTTTGCGGAGGACCAGGACCGTTTCATGTGAGAGTAGCCTACAATGCTGTTTCTATAAAGTGGGGCAATTTCAAATTTCAACTATTTCAACCCATACATTTCAACTTAGTTTCAATTTACCAGTATTTAATTACAATATAGCTAGTTTTGCTCTCAAACACAGTATTTTCTAATAAAAATGACAAAAGTATCTTCATACTTGGCCCAGCCTATCACAGGTAATGAGGAATAACAACTGACTTGTTGTCCTCATAATAGAAAAAATGTAATGAACAAGAATGCTGATGTAAGTAATAATGGAGACAATAGCTGGTATGTTAAACCCGACTATTTCTGTAAACTGTCATTTTCCAGGGAAGAATAAAGCAATACTTGTACCTAATGATTTAACATACAGAGTAGCATATTCTGAGACCAAAAATATGTCAGTTTTATGATGTAGTACAAATGTGTACAGAATCATCCTTTCTGATCTTTTCATTTGGGATGAATTTAAAATTGCCATTATTTATCATGTAGGGTGAATTCAGGTAAAGTGAGCCTCTTAAGCTTGATTGAACTGTGCTCAATGGGTTTACACTTCATAACAATGGTCTTTAAAGAGCATAACATAAAGAGCATAATTTATTTAATGATGAAATAGTTTTGGCTGATGCAGTATGACCCTGGTGATTTGTTACACCTCACAGTAGGACTTCTAATCATGATAGATAGTAAACTGTTTTCATTTCTAACTTATAAGGTTGCTCACTAAATGAAAACAAATATATGAAATATTGCTGGCCCACTTTGGCTTAATGTACTAGATAAAATGGGCCACCTTGAACTTTTCTACTTTTATTCATTAAATAAATGGACTTTCACTGATTATTTTATAAATGACATGTATAATAATGGACAAATAACACATAAACCAAATTTAAATGAAAACATTACAGCTGAAAGAAAGACAGGAAGGCAGGAAGAGGAAGGGGGGGGGGGGTCTGGGTATTTTATTTACAAGTTTAACCAAAAAAAAAATGGGCCTTCTTACTTGTATTCACCCTACACTACCATTCAGTAGTTTGGAGCGTGTAAGATTTCTTAATGTTTTCGAAAAAAGTCTCTTATATGTTCACCATATTTGCTTTTATTTGACTGAAAATCCAGTAATATTTTGTATGTGAATGTACAGGCCAAAGTATACTTCAGCAGTCCGTGTACAACAACCCATGTGCGAAGTGAATGTTGAGACAGAGCACAAGTCAAGCTGGTGGTACTGTGCATGTGTCTAGCTCATCCGTCCGTACTCATCTGTGGTTGAGTATACTTTGAAAGCTGTGCAGACGCGGCTGTGCACGAGATGGAACGGAACACTGAAAGTGAAGTATACCGGAGCCTTAAAAACATTCTGCAAAGTTGTAAAGCTGAAAGTGCATCATAATAAAGTTATTGTCTCTCAAAAGAAAGATTCGACTTTGAACCGCTGAAATGAGTCATTTTAAAGGGGTCATATGACGCTGCTAAAAAGAACATTATTTTGTGTACATTATTTTTCATGTACTGTACATTATTGTTGCTTCTCTATGCTCCGCCTTTATGAAACGCATTGATTTTTACAAGGCTCATCGTTCTGAAAAACGAGGTGTACACTGATTGGCCAGCTATCCAGTGCGTTGTGATTGGCCGAATTCCTCAAGCGTGTGACGGAAATGTTACACCCATTAACATACTGTGATGCTGCGTGTCATAATTACTTATTATAATAACTTATACTGCCTTTTTACGTGTTGTGTATCGCACCGCGTAAACATAAAACCCATGTCTGCATTTGTGATCAGAGAAACGACAAACAACAAGCTCTACAATGATCACAACTCGCGACTGAATCATCAGTGGCAAATTCTTTTAAATATGCAAACGTACTCACATACTTTGAGTCAGAATTGCCAGACTGTCCTTGCAAAGTTGGAACTGCCCCACTTTATAGAAAAAGACACCGGCATTGTAGACTACTCTCCCCAGGAAACATTCCTTGTCTTCCTTAAAATGCGCAGCACACATCTGAATATTTGTGTTGAACTGTTCTGGAACAGTGTTGTAGATACAACTTAACCACTGATTTCTAGTTGTGTCCTCTTTTGGAAGGCCAAAGTAGTTTCGTTTTCACAACAAACACACAGCGTCTCCACAACATGGTGGCGGCGGCAACAGCGAGAATCAAAGGTATGCCTTCTTTCTTTGCGTGAACATTTGGGCGGCATTATGCAAATCTTCCCACACAGTGATGTAGAGATGTGGGGGCGTGTTAGAACGAGCCGTTTTAGGAGGGTGTGGCTGACTCTTAACTTTTATAAAGAATAAACCCAAAAAAAATAAACTAAATTATAAAAAACATAAAAAATCTCCATTAAACACAAAAATAATCTAACATTATAAAAAAAAATAAAAAATTTAAATCGCATCATATGACCATGCACTGTGAATGTGAATTCGGTTTATTTTCACTTCCAAAGGATGAGGCTGTGAAGAATCAATGGTTAAAATTCATCTTTACTAAGATATCTCCGCGAGTTCCATGCCAGATTCGTAAACCAATTGTCTTTAAAAGATGGGTCAGTGCCCAGTTTGTTTGGACCAGCTTGCTTTGATGTTCTGTTGAGTGTGCAAAATATAGTTACACTCAGTGCAGCTGTAGTTTTCTGGTTAACTCCCATTTAGTTCTGCTAATCAGTTGTGGGCCTGTTGTCTAGAAATGTGTCGATTAATGTAGAATGTCTGTTGTACTTGAAGTCATGATAAAGGATGGCACATTACACTGGTTTACAAATTGTAATGCTTTATCAGTACTCCTTGTTTGTGTTTGGCTATTGTTTGGGTCTTTACTGCCAAGCTGTGGGTCCAAACGAATCTTTGTCGTTGAGAAATAATGTCAAATTAAATGCATATGAAATGAAAATGAAAATGAAAGTGTTTTTTGACCTTGCATGCATGTAAACCTGTTGTTGGGGACTCCTAAAACCAAATTATAAACGTTTCAGATAAAATAATAGGGGCACTTTGAAATAGCTGTTTTCTATTTGAATATATATTTGAATATATACAAATATATACAGACAAAAGATCTTTCATATTCATCTGTTCTTATGTCACAGCGTGTCATAGATTAATATCAGTATGTTTTTCAGTGTTATACAGTAATCCAAAGAAGAAATTATCTATATCAACCATTCAGAGCACAAGAACACACAACCTCATGTAACATTACAAACCCATTAACATTACACTGGTTACACCGGTAGTGAATATCAGGTAATAAAATATATATTTTGATCAAAAGCACTTTAAATCAATACTTCGGATCAAAAAATAAAAAAAATCAATGGTACGTATCTGACATTTAATTTTCCGTTCTGATGAATTTAGGAAATTTAGTGGTATTACGTGCGTCACAGGATGTCCAATTTCCACTCCATGCGAGGCGTTACAACAAAAAAAAGAAAAAATTTAAAAAAAAAAAATAACCTTGCATGTCCTGTATCCTCTGCTTTCCTCTGCTGTCCTCCACTCATAATGGTCCTATAGACCGGCACACTTTCCACTCCAGTGCAAGTTTGATGCAGCTGATTTAAAAACAAGAGGCGTGTAAATGCCTTCCTGTTTATTCTGCCACTATCTCACTTCAGAAAAAAAAAAAAAAAACTATCATGTCTGAGCAGCCCTCTACCACAAGGGTCAGCTGATATCCTGTGACCTCCGAGTAACTTCCTGTCTAGGCCTTGGCCACAGATGTTTATATGGTTTCACCTGAAGCTTGAGCTGATACCTTTTGCAGACTACAAGTTACTCAATCAAAACTCTTTTTCAGATGTGAAAGCCACTCCTAAATGAGTCAATATCCAGGAGTATTTGATAATACGAAGCCAGTTTTTACCAGCTCATACAGCACTCCAGTTACAGAGTTGTCTGACGTGATGTTATTATGTGATTGCATAAACAAACTTGTCAATCAGTTATTTAAACCAGTTTATCCAAATAAACGGTTTGTGGAAAATAATTGGATGGTGTGTTGTCCAAAAGGGGGTGTTGTCAACTTTTTTCAGCACTTGACTGTAATGTTGTACTCCAGGCCTGGAAGAAAAATACCATCCTCCCCTGCCAGAAAAAGCACATGCTAATGAATTTTAAGGATTATAGGCTAATGGCTTAAACATCTATGCTCTCCAAGTGTTTTGAGAGAGTGGTCTGTCAACAGTTCTCCCAGGAAATGATTGGTAAACTTGACCAATCTGCTTACAGGGCCTGGAGTACAAGATGCCACTCTCACCTTGTTGTATAAGGCTGTTAATTTGGACCTGACAAATTCCTATGTTAGGATTTTATTTATGAACTTTTCCCTCTGCTTTTAATAAAGAGAACACAAACACACTTCTGTTGTGTCTGGAAGAGATACAGGTCCGTCAAATGCATAAAGTGTTTTTCTTTTTTCTTTTTTACAGGAACGACCACAACAGGTGCTAGTAAATGGTTGCAAGTCAGAGAATGTGGTTTTAAATACTGGCATGTGTTTTATCTCCATTTTGTCTAGTTATCCACCTTTAACCTGAATGCACAAGTCTCGTCTGACTCAACTGATAGAACTGTGCTTTATATTTCTGGTATCTTGTATTTCAAATCAAAGTAACATATTTACTGGGCTTACAATGTAACGTTAAATCTATGAAAATGGTTTAATAATGCACATGACTCCATAGTTTCATTACTTTACACTAAAGGGCAATGCCCTTCTTTTTGCAGTAACACACGTCATAGTTTAAATGAGTGGGTAGATCACAGCAGCCCTTGGTTATATGCACTGAAAAAAACATGAGAGTTCATATCCTACACACAGCTCCAAATCTTGGTGAAGTTTGGAGAATTTTGCTCTGCAAAGGATGTCATTAGTCATGAAAGGAGCAGTTTTAAGGGATTGTGGCCAAATTACTGAAAAAAACTTGTGTCTTAGTTCTATACGTAACATTTCCCAATCAGCTCCCTGTGCAAAATCATAATAATTGATTATAAAAAAAAAAAAAAAAACAAAAAAAAAAACAAAACAGCATAAATACAAATAAGACCTTTTCTATGGACCCAGAGTTGGTTTTGCAACTATAACAGTTTCACGAGTTCACACTTACAGATAATGAACAGAGTAAGGTTATGCGTATTTGGCATGCTGTCTGGGGGAGGGCTCCGAGCTCGGTAATTACCCTAGAGCCCGGGATACTCCCCCTGTCCGGGGAGAGGGGTCTGAGCTTGGCATTTAGCCCGGACCCAAGCGCTCCCCCCGAGTGTTCCTCCCTGTGCTGGGGTAGGAATTGTCTAAAGGTGAGGAGTCGGGGTGGTGGAGGGATGCTGAAAGACTAGAGATAATGAAGGTAAGGCTGCTTTGATTATTTATAGGGGTTCATATCATTAGTGATATGATTTTTATTTATTTGTTTACAACCTTTACAAAAAAAAATAAAATATTACGCAGGCATTACAATGCCAGATTCAGAATCAGAAAGAGCTTTGTTGCCAAATGTGATTACACAAACAAGGAATTAATCTTGGTGTCAGGAGCTTCCAGTACAGAAAGTACAAATGTAGTGCAGGCATACATATAATTTAAGGTAATAAACACACTAATAATAAAGTGAATAGACAATAAATTATAAATAACAATGTAGAAATAAAATATAGAGAAAAATAAAAAATGTCAGTAGCCAGAATTGTGAATGTGCATGTGTGCTATTTACAGATGAAAGTTTTGAGGAGTTATTTACAATTGTACAGTCCTGAGGTGTGTTATGTGTGTTACAGGTGGGATATGGCCAGGGTGGTGGGGGGGGGGGTACCTGTTCTTGTGTCTGACTGTTTTGGTGCTCAGCGCTCTGTAGCTCCGGCCAGAGGGCAACAGTTCAAAGAGGGAGTGTGCTGGCTGTGTGGGGTCCAGAGTGATTTTACCAGCCCTTTTCCTCACTCTGGAAGTGTAAAGATCTTGGAGGTTGGGCAGGGGGCACCAATAATCCTCTCAGCAGTCCTGACTGTCCGTTGTAGTCTTCTGATGTCTGATTTATAACTGAACAGTTATGGATGAATAAAGGACAGACTCAATGATAGCCGAGTAGAACTGTGTGAGCATCTCCTGTTGCAGGTTGAACTTCCTCAGCTGGTGAAGCTGAAACTTCAGCAGCTTGACAGAGGGGTATTTAGAGGTGCAGTCATTTGTATACAGGGAGAAGAGCAGTGGGGAGAGCACACATCCCTAAGGGGTGCCAGTGCTGATAGTGAGTTTTCCCAGCCTCACTAGCTGGTCAGGAAGCTGGACATTCAATAACAGATGGAGGTGGGTACAGAGAGATGTGTCAGTTTGTCTGATAGAAGGTATTGAAGGCCGAACTGAAGTCCACAAAAAATAAATGTATAATTGTATAATTCCCAGGTCTGTCGAGGTGTTGCAAGATGTAGTGCAGTCCCATGTTGACTGCATCATCCACAGACCTGTTTGCTCTGTATGCAAACTGAAGAGGATCTAGCAAGGGTCCAGTGATGACCTTCAGGCAGGCCAAGACCAGTCTTTCAACTGACTTCATGACCACAGACGTGAGAGTGACGGGTCTGTAATAATTAAATCCAGTGATCTGTTGAAGATTTCTGTGAAGATGGGGGCCAGTTGGTCAGCGCAGACTTTTAGACAGGCTTTTCAAAGTAGGTCTTTTTAGCCACCCTGATTTGCTTTGTTAGTCTGTTTTCTTGCCTGGTTATACAAGATTTTATCTTCTGTAAGCATCTTCTTTGGCATGACGAAGCTGTTTGTGTTTCCCAGTAAACCATGGTTTATCATTACTGATTGAAGATGAATGTCCTGGTGGGAATGCACATATCCTCACAGAAACTGATATATGAAGTTACAGAGTCTGTGAGCTCGTCCCGATCAGTGGCAGCAGCTTCAAAAACACTCCAGTCAGTGCAGTTGAAGCAGGCTTTTAAATCCTGCTCTGCTTCATTAGTCCATCTCTTTACAGTCCTTATTACAGGTTTAGCTGATTTCAGTTTCTGCCTGTAAGATGAACCAGACAGTGATCAGAGAGCCCCAAACTCTGCCCGTGGGACAGAGTGGTATGCTGTTAACTTTAACACATACATAAGTGTGCTAATGTTTAGTAGCAAATATGGCCAAGGCAAAAGAGCTCTCACAAAAGCTATAGAGAAGAAATTGTTTTATTACATAAGAAGGCCTATGGTTACAAGAAGATTTCCAAATCCCTAAAAGGCCTTATCAATAAGGTTAAAATGTTTGATCAGAGAAACTGAGAAAAACACTCAATGAAAAGAAGAAACAACTGTTTAGTGCAAGAACACTAAACCAGTATGGCCAGTATGGTCAATTCCCCCTGTTGACCAAGATAAAAGGCCATATATACCAAACTGTATTTGGTCTGAGATCAAACTGTAACTTAGACCTATGGATCAGTGTTATGTCTGGTGCAAAAAAGGCAAGCATTATGAGCAGAAGAACACCGTCCCAATGGTCAAATATGGAAGAGGGCCAGACTTGTTATGGGGGTGTTTTGCTGCGGCTGCTGTAATTGGAAATTATGACTGCATGAAGAAAATCATGGCTTCTTTGAAGTGTCAGAACATTTTGGCAAAGATTGTGATGCCTTCAGTGCACAGATTGAAGCTTGAATGATCATTGGACTTTCCAGCAGGGCAACCATCCCAAAGTATACATCCAAATCTACTGAAGTTTGGTTCTAGCAGAGGGGTGACAGCAGCTTGTGAGCATTAGAGAAATAAAGAATAAAAAACTTTTCTAAAATGTAGCTTTTAGGGGTTGAATAAATGTGTACATTGTTCAGTGACCCATTAACAATTATTGCACACGCACTTGTGTAACAGTCCTTATAGTATATTAACAGTTTACAGGCAGTAGGCAATTAAGGTCACCGTTATAATAACTGAAGACTGAAGAGATTTTTCTACTGACTCTGGAGCTGGACTGCAGATATGGCCAGAGCAATAAACTGCAATGTCCATAATTTAAGACCCCTAAGACAGTGCTAAAGGGAGACAGGAAGGACAACTGGACGTCCTAGCAGTGGCAAACCATGTCACCATGTTTCTCCTCAGACTTGGTGGTAGCTTGGAGTAACTTCTTACAGCAAGAATGGCAAATCTGGTGAAGTTCATGAGGATGAGATGCACTGTCATAATTAAAATAGCTGGTGGACACACAAGATACTCAATCTGGTGGCCAGGAGCTCCCATCTCTGAAATTGTTGAAGCAAATCTTTATCAACAAACCACAGACTAAGCAACCACATCCTTGCCTAAAAAACGTTTAAAACTATGTTCCGTGACATAAAAACTCCTCTTTTTATCTTCTCTTATCTCGAAAAAAACACTTATACTCTGTAGGATTGTGGAAATATACCACAAATCTGAGATAAAGTCATCTTCAAAAACTGTCCTTAGATAAATGTACTATATAACAGCTCCTGCCAAATCAGTTATGAGGTTCTCACACATATACATATATGCCACTCCTCCAGCATGTTCTGACATCATGCATCTCACAGAAGCAATGACCACATTCCATCTGATGCACTGAACCACAAACACAACCTACTCACCCATTAATCAATCGCTGAGTTGAGGGGGTTGTAAACTCACATGTCCACACAGACTTCAGTGGACCTCTTACACGTTTTTGTGTTTTATCTGATCACAAGTGGTCATAGGAAATGTATTTGACATTCTTGTTAATACTAGGCTTAGATGTCATGCAGCGGAAAATTTGATGCTACAGGTTTTATGTGGGCAGATCTGATTAACCCCACCTCCCAAACACCAGTCACTTTTATTAGCATATCTTTAGTGGACATGAGATGACCTGCCTACTATCACTTGTTATTTGTTTAGTTTTGGTTGTTTGAGTCCTGGGGCCCATTTCAATAATGAGGTTCAACCTCTATAATAGACAGCTCTGAGTTAAAACTTCATAAGTTTCTCATCTCAGGGTCTTAGTATTTTAAAGTCCAGGCTAAAGACTTTTTTAATTCTTTATTGCTTTATTGCTGCTTAGTGTTTTTTTTTTTTGTGTGTGTGTGTGTGTGTGTGTGTGTGTGTGTTTTAATGACTTGCTGGAAAGCACATTGTTCAACGGAAGCTGTGATTAAATGTGCTATATAAATAAACAGTCATTGTCATTGTCATTATATCTGGGTGAAAACAGTCAGAATGTGAAATTATTTAACTAATATTCATTTTAATGGTATGCCACGGCAAAAACAAAAAACAAAAGCAAAAAAATAAAAAAAAATATAAAAACATGATTCTATCTGGTAAAGCTTTAAGGAAAATAAAAGGTTCATCGGTATAGGCTACGTCATTGCATCATTCAGTGTCTATTTCAATGTGCAGCAGCTTTTTCCACAAATCCAAACTCTCTCTTTACATAAATAAATATCCTCTATTCAAACCTGTCACATTTCTTAATTAAGGTAAAGAAAGGGGAAAGTCTGCACCAGCACCACTGACAGATGTAGAGGATACTAATATTAAATCCAACAGGAAAAAGAATAACTGTTTCATTTGTATTTATAGGAAATAAAGATGACCAAATAAATTGTGAATAATATATATTTATTTAACAGCTGTGGTGGTGGTGGTTACAGCATATACCTTGGATCCTTCCATCTGGCATCCTTCCATTCCATACAGCAGGGGTGTCAAACAGCAGAGTTTAGTTCCAACCCTGCTCCAACAGACATACCATGTAGTTTTCAAATAAGCATGGATGACTTGATTATCAGTTGCATTTAATTAGGGCTGAAGCTAAACTCTGCAGGGCTCCGGTCCTCCAGGCACTGAGTTTGACACCCCTGCCATACAGTTATCTGTTTAATTTAGGTGCGATGATGGGAATATGCGTTTCATCAATGCATCCAATCACGTTGGAAATCCTGAAGGAAATTCTAATTATTAGTTTAGTTCCAGAGGTCACAGCAAGATGTTATCAAGTGAACGTCATTTATCAGATTAGCCTCATTAAAATTTATTTCTACTGCAATCCTGTGAAACTCCTCTTTGACAGGTTTATGCCTAGCAAACAACACAAATACCCCCCCACCCATACGAAACACACACTTCAATTCAACTTTTCTTACATTTTTTTTTTTTATGGATGGGCGCTTTTTATTTAATTTCTTTTGGACTGATGCATGCAACACCTGCTGAGTGGCATTAAACAGCTTGAAAGATCAAAGACAATTTTCAATATAACTGTGACTGGATTCGTCTGAATGAAGTAAGGCATATACACCTAGGATGCCTCTGGGGTGAGTAAAACAGCCTAATTTTGGGTGAACTATCCCTTTAAGATTATTTTTCTTACCCTATGGCAGATAATTTTACTTATTTTATGTAAAATGCACTTTAAATGCACTTAACCATGTTAACTGACTCTAAGTAATCTCTCAGTATCAGAAACAGGCTTGACTTACCCCGCTTTCTCAGTTTTGGCGTACATGTACCTCCCATTCTGAAATGGAAAACCCAGAGTTTCAAGGTTGATATACTCAGAGTTTTCACTTAAACTCCTTTCTGAAACAGGCCTCTGTTTCACTACCTGTGTTTAGTCCCAAATGTTACTTGTTTTTCTCCCTCATTGTCCTGCAATCATATCCCCTGTTTGGTTCAGTTCTAGGTCTGTTTATTTGTTAAGCTGGTTAGCTTTGCTCTCATTTTTCTATAAACAATTTCAAGGGGACATGCAATGGTCACTTCAAAGAAGTAATTTTATTGTTTATGGTCATGTGACCTGAATGGCGGGTCCTCACAGTTCATTTTAGAGCTAGATATGGGGGGAGAGTTTGAGTTATTGTATAAATTAAACCATTCAAAAGTTATTTTGTTTTGTTGTGATATAATACCTATTTAAACTTCATATGAAATGCATCACAAAAATGTGTACAAGAAATGTGTTTAATAGGTGAATATAATGAGGATATTATGTTGTATTTCATTGCTCCCTTCGCCAAATGTGTTCCAAATAGCTTCATTATGACATTAAAGTGCCCTGCTTCCTCTAGAGTCCCTCGCTTAAAAGGCTCTGCCCTTCAGAGTGAGAAGGGCATGGGGGGCTCACTTCTGTTCAGAATTTGCCCTCAGTTCTTGAATTTCATGTGTTGAAAGCAGGAAAAATTAAGTGAATTTGACAGGTCAAATAGTGGCATAGTAGTTCCAAACCGCTTTCCATTGGGAACCAATTAACTAGATGACTGCTTCAGAGCATTTTTAAAATGGCAAGTCTTGTGGAATGTTCCTGGTATTCAGTGGTAAGTACCTGCCAAAAATTGTGCAAGGAATGACAATAAAACAGCATATCCTGGTTAGGTATGTTTTGAAGCATGGCCACTGGTTTGAGTTGGTTTAAGCTGGTCCTTAGCTGGTCATGAACTGGTTTAGAAATAAACTTTAGTGCTAAAAAAACTTTTGATTGTAGTAAAACAATGGTGCATTAAGAAGCCTAATGAACAATAAAATCCCTAGACATATGCAAAGAGCAATGTGTCTTGATTGCCCACTTGTGAAGGACCCCTTGTGATGACTTTACATATTATTACATGCCACCATGTAAGCGTGTGCTCATGGCCACGATTTTTCTAGGGTCAAATTCATAGCTCTCAGTTCATATAAAACCAGGTCAGACGTGGTCAAGCATAACTTCCTTTTCTTATTAAAATATCTCTTGAATCAGTAACGGTCACAGGCTTTGCTTAGTAATGCCCTGGTTTGATCTAAATTCCACCTTATACAACCCCCTCAGTAATCAGGGGTTAAATGCTTTAAATTATGTTATTTCCTGTATCTCATCGAGCGTGGGTTGTTTCTCTGTGTCCTGCTAAAGTTTTTTTTTCCCTGCAAAAACAAAGGTCAGTGAATACCCTATCCTCCTACTGCTAATCAGATAAAAGAAAAATCATAAAAAAGCTAAATTTTAAACTTCAGTATGAATAAGACCACTGCCACTGAATGATACCAGGAGTCCATCTGAACCTGAAACAGACATATTTTCTCTGATTTGCAGAACATTGATGGTCATGCTCCTTTATGACAATGTTATAAAGGCAATGTTATAAAGACAAAAGTAGACAATGTTATAAAGACAAAAGTAACCTATAAGACCAGATGTTAGAGCAAGGGCGAGAACCATACATTTTTTCATTCCATACAACTTATACTTTTTTTAGACTGATAGCACTTTGATCTCCCAAATGTGTTTAGTACTGCAAAAGCAACATAAAAGTAGTCTATTCAACCTATGACACCAGATGTTCCTTTATGACAATGTTAGAGCAAGGGCGAGAACAATACTTTTTTTTCATTCCATACAACTTGTACTTTTTTTTTACTGATAATGCTTTGATCTCCAAAATGTGTTAAGTACTGCAAAAGCAACATAAATGTAGTCTATTCAACTTGTGTGCTAATCTCAAAATCTTCTCTACCCATGAAATAACTTTGTGTGCTCAAGACTGAAATTTATTTGCTGGAAATCTTGTACTAAGCTTAGGCCACAGCTCCAAATTGGATCATTTTAATGACACTCTTGTTCAATCTCATTCATCAAAATGAACTAATCTTTATTTTTAAATGTCATTTTGTTCATTTGAGTGCCGTTAAATGTTATCAGTGTTATCATGTTATTCCCCCAAAACATCCACTAACATAAATTTTAACTATTCCTGAATTAGGAAATATATATATATATTGTAGCCAAAGAAAATTTATAAGGAAACAATCAAGAAAATAATTACCTCCCAAGTCTTTCATTCATTTGTCATGTTACAAACACAGTGGGCAAATTCATTCATGAATGACCCATTACTAGTGCATATTCAAAATAGTTGTGCTGTTATCAGTCGTGTGAGGCATTTTTCTTCTTTTGTGTCCAAAAAAGGTAGCAACTTTTACAGGTTTGGACAACATGACTAATGATGACCAAATTAAACTATTTCTAACAATTTATCAGTGAGAGATCAGAAGACTAAAATCTCCCTGTACACTTTCACAAAGTGTACCTCAGGGTTCTGTCCTTGGTCATCTACATTTCATCATCTACCTGCTGTCTCTTGGTCATGTAATTTGTTGTCTTTGTCACTATTACATTTACATTTACATTTAATCATTTAGCAGACGCTTTTATCCAAAGCGACTTACAAATGAGAAAAACAAAAAAAACAACAACAAAAAAACAACAACAAACAAATACAATTACAATTACAAGTCACACTAATACAAAAAAAGAACACATAGCCATTTTTTTTTTAATAATAAAATAAAAAAAAAAACAAAAAAAAGAAAAGGTAAGTACAAGTATTAGTTGGTTAAGTGCAGCCAAAAAAGATGAGTCTTTAGATGTTTTTTGAAAATGAGTAAAGACTCAGCTGTTCGAATTGAGATCGGGAGGTCATTCCACCAGCTGGGCGCAGTCCAGGAAAAAGTCAGTGAGATTGATTTTGAACCTCTTTGGGATGGCACCACAAGGCATCGTTCACTTGCAGAGAGCAAACTTCTGGAGGGCGCATAAGATTGAACTAATGAGCTTAGGTATGTTGACGCTGTGCCAGTGGTAGTCTTGTAGGCAAGCATCAGTACCTTGAATTTAATGCGAGCGGCTACTGGTAGCCAGTGTAACCTGATGAGGAGAGGAGTAACATGAGCTGTTTTTGGCTCATTGAAGACAACCTTCGCTGCTGCATTCTGGATCAGTTGTAGAGGCTTGATAGAACATGCAGGAAGGCCCGCCAGGAGAGCATTACAATAGTCCAGTCTGGAGAGAACAAGAGCTTGGACAAAAAGTTGGGTGGCTTGCTCTGACAGGAATGGTCTAATCTTCCTAATGTTGTATAAGGCAAATCTGCAGGACCGGGTCATTGTAGCAATATGGTCGGTGAAGCTTAACTGATCATCCATCACAACTCCTAGGTTTCTGGCTGTCCTGGAAGGAGTTATGGTTGACAAACCCAGCTGTACAGAGAAGTTGTGATGAAACGATGGGTTAGATGGAACCACCAGCAGTTCAGTCTTAGTAAGATTAAGCTGAAGGTGATGGTCATTCATCCAGCTAGAAATGTCACTCAGACAGGCTGAAATGCGAGCAACTACCGTTGGGTCATCTGGTTGGAATGAGAAGTAGAGTTGAGTGTCATCAGCGTAGCAGTGATAGGAAAAGCCATGCTTCTGAATGACAGAACCTAATGACGTCATGTAGATGGAGAAGAGAAGTGCTGAGCCTTGAGGAACCCCAGTAGCAAGTTGTTGTGACTTAGAAACTTCACCCGTCCAAGACACCATGAAGGATCTATCAGAAAGGTAGGAGTTAAGCCACTGGAGTGCAGTTCCAGAGATGCCCATCTTTCTGAGGGTGGACAGGAGAATCTGGTGATTAACGGTGTCTAAAGCAGCAGACAGGTCCAGCAAAATGAGTACTGAGGATTTTGAAGCTGCTCTTGCCAGTCGCAGGGCTTCAGTAACCGAGAGCAGGGCAGTCTCAGTTGAGTGGCCACTTTTGAAGCCAGATTGGTTGCCATCCAGGAGGTTGTTCTGTACAAGAAACATAGAGAGCTGGTTGAACACAGCTCGTTCAAGTGTCTTTGCAATGAATGGAAGAAGGGATACCGGTCTGTAGTTTTCTAGAAGTGCTGGATTTAGAGATGGTTTTTTCAGCAGTGGGCTTACCAGAGCCTGCTTAAATGCTGAGGGAAATGTTCCAGAGTGAAGAGAGGAGTTGATAATGTGCGTAAGTGAAGGTATAACTGAAGAAGAAATCGCTTGAAGGAGGTGAGTGGGGATCGGATCAAGTGGGCAAGTAGTAGGATGACTGGACAGGATAAGTTTGGAAACGTCCGTCTCTGAGAGTGGAGAGAAGGAGGAGAGAGAGTGCGCATTAGTCGTTGTGAAGTTATCCTCAATCTGTGGTGTGGAGAATTGGTCACTGATGATTCTTGTCTTATTTGTGAAGAAATATGCAAAGTCGTCAGCTGTAAGAGTCGATGGAGGAGGAGGAGGAGGTGGATTATGTCACTGATACTCTGGAGGCGGACTATGTCACTGATACTCTGATACTCATGATACTCAAGTGATACTCAAGTTTCTCAAAATAGACCCTGCTAATGGACCACAAATGTGTATTTCTTATAACACTAACTAGTTCTTTTAAAATTGTTTAAAGACTTCAATACATTCAAAACAACGTTCCTAGTCCACTCTTCTTCCAAAGGTGACCAGTAACATTACCTATATTACTGTCTTCAAAATTATTTTTATAATTCATTTATTCTTTAAGTACTAAAGTGTTTTCTTTTCACAATTTTTGACTCTTTTGTATATAGATGTTTTGATTTGACACTTGATTCTAAATTGTTAAGTATGCTTGAGCATTTGGAAAGGCACTGTATAAATAATGAATTCAATATCACATCACAATATCTACATGCAGAACAACCGCATTTTCTGAAAATATATAAGATTTATATCTGTATCTATCTATATATAAACAATTCATTTTTACTGAAAAAAAAAACAATACAAAAATACAGATTTGTCCCATTTTTCAGTGTATGTAATGAAACAAAATGAGTTTAATGTTAACAGACAAGACTACGGTCTTAGGTAAATAGGGCGAGTCGAAGCCTCAATGTGTTCAAGCAGGTCGTCAGTCATGGTGTTTTAATCTAGGACATTTTTGTGTGGCTGAGTCATTATGGACCTGAAATAGGTTTGTTTACAGGGGAAAGCAGAGGAAGTCACAGCTATGTAAGCAGTGGCTTTCATGGAAAATAATGTTTTTTTCATCACTCTCTGTAAAGATGCACATTTGAAAAGGATCCCTCCATCTTTGGCACATAGGGGAAGCCCGAATCTTTCACGGGGGTTGTAGGTGTTGGGAACCAGTCTGTCTTTCCAAAAATGAGTGTTTTTTTTTTTGTGTTTTTTTCTTTTTTTTTTTTTTTTAGCTCAGTGATAACTTACTGATGGTGCCGATGGTGGTGGAGGGGGCTGTTACACTATCGCTCCCCTCTGAAGCACCATTCTCGAGGCCATGCAGCGATCGGGACTCCCCCAACTGAGTCAGTTGAGGCCTGTGGTCCATTTATGTACCTGCACCTGAAACCCGATGAAGCCCAGACCTCCATGAGCCTTATGTTTCTGCAAACGCTTGCACATGCAGTGGAAGGTTTCTGTATTGTTTTACAGTATATTACATACCCTGCTTTATGTCGGTGCGTGTGGTTTGACCCATCACACTTTATACAAACGCTCCAGGCTCAAGTCAGGCGAACGTATGTAGTTCGCTACATACTAGTCTATATGCTTATCTGTCTGCTAAAAGTTCTAGCTGTAGTTTCAGATAGATTTGACATTAATATGCATAAATGTATGTAATTATTTACAGACTTCAATACATTCGAAACAACATTCCTAGTCCACTTTTCTCCCAAAGGTCATCAATAACACCTATATCACTGCCTTCAAAACTATGTTTATAAATCATTTATTCTCCAAGTGCTACTGTGTTTTCTTCTCACAATTTTTGATTCTGTATGAGTAGCTGTAATGTGGAGATTGTGGACTCAAATACCTAGGGCTCTACACTGACAATAAGCTTAACTGGACTAAAAACATGGAGGCAATATACAGGAAGGGACAATGTCAACTGTATTTTCTGAGGAGAATTAAGTCCTTCAATGTATGTAGAAAAATGCTTAATATGTTCTATCAGTCTGTGGTTGCCAGTTCTCTGTTTTACGCTGTGGTGTGTTGGGGGACTGGTATGAAAGAGGGTGATGCTAAACGGCTGAATAAACTCATCAAAAAAGTGAGTTCTTTTATTGGACAGGATCTGATCCCTCTAGAGGTGGTTGCTGAAAAGAGAATTATGCACAAATTGCTAGTTATCATGGATAACACCACTCATCCTCTAAATGACATGCTTGTTGCATTGAGGAGTAATTTTAGTTGGAGACTAATCTCGCCTCGGCCCAATAGTGAACAGTATAGAAGGTTCTTTTGTACCTACTGCAGTTAGACTGTATAACACATCTCTCAGGTGCAAAGGCATCTTTGACTTTCCATTGAACTAGATAGTTAAACTTATCCTATATCTATATATACCTTATTCTTATCCTATAATCTGAAGAGAAATAACCTGTTTACATAATGTGTATATTTTGTATAGTGTATTTTATTATATATATATATATATATATATATATATATATATATATATATATATAATATGTATATAGTGTTGTATGGTTTATGTTTGGCTGCTCATGCAAACCAATTTGTTCTCAAGTGATATTTAACTTGATTTTACTTTGTTTTTATCAGACATCTCAAGTCATTTTACATTAAGCTTTATTGGCACCTTTTTGTCCTTGGCAAACAAGTACACTAACTATTGATAAAACTTTATTACAGTCAAAGCTGTTAATTTTTGTAGAAATTACACCACAATGGTGACAGCAATAAATCTGAAATAAGGATAAAAAAAGGTCTGAAATAGGGATAAGAAGTATACATGACAAAAAAGAAAAAAGAAAAGTAGTACAATTATTGCATTGAAAATATGAAATTATCAAGAGAGTTTTAAAGTGACATACATACAAAAGAAGAACTGATGATGCTGATGATGCTGATGAAACATTCTTATACTGCTTGAAACAGCTTACAGTCGATCTGTCATTTTGCACTCCAGATGACACATTTATAGCAACCAAATGACTAACTGCAGCACAACAAACAGTGAAGCACAACAAAAACAATATTTAGTTTTACTTTTTTGAGGGGACTTTACATCTGACTCAAACAATAGGGATACTATGTTTTCATTTATCTGTGTAAAATGATTATAGATCTACAACCTTTTTACAGTTGTTTTTTTTTAGCCGGTTTCCTGTAAACTTTCTAAAGGTGTTTAAGTCTGGTAAATGTTTGTGTTTGGTAAATAACAGCTCTCCCCCTGTTTCCCTGCACGCGTGTGCATGAGAGATCGACACTGGCCTTGTGGCATCTCCCTCCCGCAGCACAGTCATTCGAAGAGCTCGTAAATATCAGAACCCATCGCAGATGACATCATAGATAACCTAAAGGGGACTTCACTGACATTCGAGATTGGCCAGGGTGAGCATTCTCAAAGACTACAGAAAAAGGAAGGAAATGTTTCAAGATCAGATGAGGTCATGTCTCTGTACAGACGTTGAGTGATAGCCAACTTTCACTTATATAAAACATCTAATGACAAAATCCATTCAGTTCAAAACTTGTTTGTTATTATGAACGGGAAATGCTTGAATATATACTGTAAAAGCAGTTAAATCCTGGTATTGCAGAAGCCTGTCAACTGTCAAGCTGAACAAATGCAATGCCCTTTGGGAAAGAACAGAGGATGGTAACTAAGCTTGTCACAACAAGTGATGGAGATAATTATATACAAGGTTTCATCCACTTGTCAGTTATCTCTGATATGTAGGAGAGTGGGGAAGATGCAGTGAGGATTTACTTTAAATCATAACATATTTAGATATAAATTTAGCATGTGCAGGATGATGATGATGATGATGATGATACGTCAGCCATTGTGAAATAAATTGAAGCATGTCCTCATTTAGTGCTTATAGCTCAAATGTATACAATTATTCGAAGATTATCTTACTACTGCTAAACTTTTACAGAATGTGGGTGCTTCTTCCAACCTTTCGTTGGTTAAGGGTTTAACAGTGAACAGGGGTCATTTTGATTATTCTAAAGGAACACGGTTCAGTCTGTTTATATTATATTGTTTAATAAATGAACAAGTATTTTCTTTAAAAAAATTATTTGTTTTGTCCTGTTTATTTATGAATCAAGGAATAGCCTGTTTAATGATATACTGAAGAGTAATATACTAATGTGAGTGTTGAGGCAATAAAAGCATTTTTTTTGCACCAAAATTACATCTGTTATTTAGCAAGCATTTAGCTAAACTTAACCAGCCACCCCTTACACAAACCTTGTTACATTACCTAAAAGTCCAATGCCCATAAAGATATGATTAGTAATCGTTTAGAAAGATTTACAATTGATGAATAGTTTCAACCTTAGATTGGCTACTGCAAAAACATGAACAAATGATTAATAAATAATTTGAAAAGATGTGTGAATAGGGTACATTCAGGGCTTTCGGGACACTTTTTGCCATCAAGATGACTGCTCATAAAGGTATCAATGATTAGCAAACATTTATAAACATTTGCAAATGATGAATAGTTTCCACTTTTGATTGCAAAAAAACATAGTTTAATAGATTGTTAAGATGTGAAAACAGTAGAAGTCTACACAACAAACAAAGACCAGCAAACGAAGATCATACTGTATGAACTGAAAGTTTACTGACATTTTTAAGCCTTCAATTTACTTTAAATAATCATATGTTAATAATTAGGTAATGTTAAGTTCATTAGTAAACAGTATCTCATATTTCTAGAATACAAAACAATCAAAACAAAGACTGCCTACTAAAGATCCTTCAAATTCAAATGTCTTTCGATGGAGCTTGATGATGAGACAGCTTAGATATGCAGCCTTATAAGGTAGAAACTGAAATGTATATTGTTATATGACTTATATAAGCATGTATAAGAATATGAATATAGACAGTAAGTTAGCTGCCCATATTTTAATACAAGATCTGTCAAAATAGCACAACACTGTGAATGTTAACCGAATGATGTCACTCGATTAGCCTATAGGTTTCAGTTAATTTCTAAGATGTCTGAAATGTACATCTAACTCATGGAATTATGGAATAATAAGCCCATAAATTACAATAAATATTAAATAAATAATAACATTAGTAACAACATGCCCATAACATATAATTCTGCTTTTAACATGTCAGGAATTTCAAAATGATGCTTTTATTTCAGCTCAGTGACCGAAGTGATCCGCAATTAGCTTCAGAAAACATTTTCTCTTTTTAATCATTTGCGGTGATAAAAACCTGTGATTCATCAAGTTTCAGTATTCATAATTACTTAATTATATGTCATATGAAACACATGACACAGTTGATCATAGTTTCAACCTATCTGGTTATAAATAGCAACGAGATGACTTCAAACAACAGAACAGACTTTTGGACAGACAGTGGCTCCAGGAACATGTTCCAAAATAACATGAAATTCTGAAATGATCAGCAGAATTAGTAATATCTTGCATGGGTGTAGTTTAACTCGGGCAGTGAAAAACATGTTGAACCAGTTCTACATTTTCCATAAACATTTAGAGATAAATATCCATCGGCTCGCACTCTTCAAGGTGATAACCATGCTTAGATGTCACCATTTTTTCATCCCATTAGTCTGTTACTATTATAAAAAATATCTGTTCTTGTGTACATTTAAGAAGGCATGAAAATGCATGTTGTCTGTTTGATAGAATGTGCATGCACAAGCGTGCACAAACAGAGACTCACTGACTGTTATGACATACTGCAATGAAATGATGAAATAGTGTAAGTCACGCGCTGGTGAGAGCATCTCTCAGTAACTCAAGTACAAGCAATCAAGTGTCAGCACCTGTGGTGACTCACATTAAAATTAAAGTTAATTGCTGCATTTTTATCTCACAATTCAGTTTATTTTTCTGGCAATTTTGAGTTTAATTTGGTCTCACAATTTGGACTTTTCTTTTGGAGTTAATGAGAAAAAAAGTCTGAAGTGTGAGATACAAACTCAGAATTGTGAGAACAAAAGTATGAATTGTGAGATAAAGGGCTGGTTCTTACGGTATACAGTAAAGCTGCTGGTTTTTCGTGTTGCATTGTGTTATTCAACTAATCCATAATCAAGTTATCAATTTTAACAAAATTATAACAGAGTGGCCTATGATACTGCGAAATTCACTTTTTTCCCTTGGCATGCACGCTAAAAGTTTGTGTGTCAGCCTATACCTATACATTAGGCTTTATCAGTGCACTAAATGCAATAATTATTACAACCACAACTTGGCATGGCACCTTCTGTTTTATTGAGAATTTGCAAGTACTTCTGCCTCAAGGATTAGGTATAAACTCTCCGAAAAAAAGGTACAGAAGCTGTCACTGGGGCGGTACCTTTTTAAAAGGTACACTTTTGTACCTAAAGAGTCCATATTGGTACCTTAAAGTAGGGCTGTCACGATATTAGATTTTTCACATCACGGTTATTGTGGCCATAAGAATTCATGGTATCGATATATCGTGATATCTATAGAAACCTTGGGGGATTGGTGGGGGGGATATCAGTCAAAATATTTTTTACTTTGTTTAATGAGTTTTTCTTTTTCACCCAACGAACATAAGGATACTGATAAACGCATGGTGCAAGACTCTGGCTTTCTCGGTCTTCTTTGAAGCTCCTATGAAATAAAAAGAGAAAAAATACCGTCAAGTTCAACAGTATGATGATTAAATATTAATGATAACACTTCACAATAAGATGTCATTTGTTAACATTAATGTATTAACTAACATGAATGAACAATGAACAATACATTTATTACACAATTTATTAATCTTTGTTAATGTTAATAAAAATAGAGTCGTTCATTGTTCATGTTAGTTCATAGTGCATTAATGTTTACAAACACAACTTGTGATTTTAATAATGCATAAGTAAATGCTGAAATTAACATGAACTAAGATTAATAAATGCTGTGGAAATACATTACAATATAATTTATTATATATATAAACCAAAACAAAAAAAAAAAACTAACTAAAAAAAATTAACCAAAAATAACAAAACAGCGGATGAGGCATTAAGTGCATGGCACTTAGAAAAAAGACATTATGTTACGAGAAAAAAACTTGTTTAAAAAAAAAAAAAACATTACATTTGAGAAAAAAAGGAGTTTCCTTTACAGAAGAAGCACCGCAAACCAACGAATCGAGGGATGGTGGGCTATTCTCCGTAAGCAGAGTGCACAGTTCTGGATAAACCTTTTCCAGACGTTAATCAGTGTTGGACACCTTAGCGGAGACTTTTTGGATAAAAGTCTGATCCAATTCTGCTTCCTTAAAATTATTTTAGAATGCCTAAAATGCCTTTTAAATTTTTTTAAAATGTCTTTTTGTAGGCCTATATATAATTCTATAACCTACCCATTTCAAATAAGGCTTACCAAACAGATTATGTCCTAACAATCAAGAAAGAAACACTGCCTAGTGATTTTAGAATGAATATCGATAGTAGCACTTTCTAAACTATGCCTTACACACCCTTATGCAATATACATATTCTTTTTTATATGTACATTTATTATTTTTCTTTTTCTTTATTCTAGGATGAACTTGATAAAGTTGAACTTATAAGGTTTCAAATAAGTTTTGGGAGATTTTTTTTCAAAATGTTCCACTGTCATTCAGTGTAACATTTATATTTATTTAAAAATTTAAACAACATACTTGTTCTGAACTGTACATATTAAAATATGCAAAAGAATAAGTGAGCATACTAAATTTTATTGCTGAAAAGAGGAATAGTTGCAAGGTTTAAAATTGTAAAATTACAAGTAATTAGTATTTGAGGGAAAGTAATTAGTCTTTAAATATGGAATAAATAGAATTTTGATGTAAATATGCCTGAGAAGATTGTTACACTGAATGACATTTTAGTGGGCATCTTCTGTAAATCATGGTAAAACATCTGTGACCCATGTACAAATGTACATTAAATATATTGTTACATATTTTTGTTGTACTTTCTTTTGGTATCTTTCTTTTGCAATATTACATTTAGATTTAGATTAACTATACTTTTTATTAACTAACTGTAAATAAAACACTAGTAATACAGTGGGTTCTGTTAAAATCAAACAACACTGACTTTTTAATAAAGCACTAGATATTAATATTCATTTTTTAATCAGCTTTTCCAGTAATCTACATACCTTTTCTTCCTCCAGATGTGAAAGTATATCCTCTGAAATACCACGGTCACAGTGATGATGGACATAATTGTGCAGCCTGCTCGCCTTGGGCCTGTCAAACTGATGTTAAAAAAAGCTTGACTTTGTAAACGTCAGTGTTTTAAATCTGTCTTTACATGAAAATTCCTTTTAGTGCTTTAGGTCAATCCGGATCCCAATACAATCCAATATAGATCTAATCAGTTTCGATGCAGCCTTGGTGAGCCTATAAGAGATTCTTTTAAAAACATTACTCTGGCACTAGGTGCTAATTTCCTTAATTACTGGAAAACCCTATTTATCTGGCAGCATTCCTGTTAGGATAACCTTCCCATTTTCACTGGCTTTGCAAGTTGGCATGCCAATCTAAAGTGACTTGTCCAGATGAAGGCCAAAGGGATGAACATTTCAGCAACTGCAAGAGAAGTTGTTTGTTTCAAATTTGTGCTTTATAGAATACTGCAGCTTTACAATGACAAAAATTCATTCAAGTCCCCCAAAAAGGCTTGTCGTCCACATAAGACAAATGTATGAGAAGACAGGATAATGCAGAGGCTCTCAATGGGGAATCTGTTCAGCACTGCAGCTGGAATTGCTCACCAGTTCAGTGCTGTACACAATAAGAATCTGCCTCAGTATACCTTTGCTGAGGAGCATTTTGTGTGGAGAGAGGAGAACTGGTCCAGAGTTCACTTTTGCGAATAGAGCCTATCAGAAACATTGTGTTCAGGAGGAAAGACTTTACCAAAGGAAAGACTGAACCCACAGTGTGTGAAGTCAGTGAAAGGCGTGGACATTTGTGTAAATGAAGAAAGTTTTGGGTTAGGCTAGTTTTCTCAAGATGATGTCATTGATCATTACCATCTGAGTCAAAGATGGTAATGAGGTGGCGCAACCTTAACACTTCACAAGGTGCATGGAAACAAACTGCATACAAAAATCTAAAAAACAAGAAAAAAAAAAACTATTTGTGATACAGAGAACTTTAATACTTTATTTAAGTACCACTCATTTCAGAGCCTTCTTCAGGGTTTTTTAACACAACATCATACACAGACATTTTAAAAACATCTCCATATTGGATTACTCGTTCACAAATAAGCAACAGCTGACAATGAAAAAAAAGTTGACCAATTAGCCAGTTTTGAGTAGAATCAAAGGCAAGATACAAAAAAAACAGTTGACCTTGTGATTTTTATATCTAAGACCTAGGTTACCTTTGCATACAAAGACAATCTAAACATTGACAATTGGTACAAAAGATGATAAAAACGCAACAGACTTCCATGTTCTGTTAATCGGGTCTCGTCATTTCCGGTTAAAGCATTTTGCATAAGCAAATATAAAAAGCAAATATACCCAAGATCACTTCAAATTAAATAACTTAAAACAATCTCACCCAAAGATGCCTTCAAAGTAGATACCACGCGTAAACATAAAACCATTTCTGATATCAAAAGTTTTTGATTGCCGTCAACAATAAAAGTACAATAGTTTAATGATATCTTAAAAGCACCATTGATATCGCTAACTGCTCAAAACAAGTGGAAGCGAGAGGACCTGTTTTCCAGGTTTGAATCATCAGTGGCAAATAATTTGATAATCCTGAGTTTTAAAACATGTGACTGCAACAAAATATATGTTGGTGAAACTGTATGAAAGGAGTCATAGACGCGTTGCCTCAAAAAACATATTTTGTGTACAATGAAATGTGTTTATGCGGGTTTTAAGGTTCAAAAAACAAATTAGTTTCCACATACTGTCATCTATCCCCAGAAAAGGCCTCGATTTTTACAACGCTCATGTATGTTGATTGGCTGCATTCTGTGATATTTGAAACGTGATGCTACACAGTGTTTGTATCACTACACTAAAACCACTGCATTCTACAAAACTCGCGTTTGAATCATCAGTGGCAAATCCTTTAAATATGAAAATGTACTTACAGACTGTGAGTCAGCATTACAGTTTTTGTCAGAACACCGGCATTGTAGGCACACATCTGTATATTTGGTATATTTTGCTGTTCTGGAACAGTGTTGTAAATACAACTTAACCACTGATTTCTAGTCGTGTCCTCTTTTGGAAGACCAAATAAAGTAGTTTCGCTTTCACAATGAAACACACAGCGTCTTCATGACATAGCGCGGCAGCAACAGTGAGAATTAAAGTTACTCCTTTCTTTGTTTAAATATTTTTTTTCTTCTATAGAATAGCATACATAGTTTGCGTTCAGCGGATGTTCTCCAAAATTGAGCTAAAGTGATGTGGGGAGACACAGAGGAGACAAATTGTTGAATAAATTCATTATTTATGTTTTCTTCACGTACAAAAATAATTCTCGTTGCTTCATAAAATTCAGATTGAACCACTGATGGCAGATGGACTATTCTGATGATGTCTTTCATACTTTTCTAGACCTTGACAGTGTAATTTACTTGGCAGTCTATGGGACAGTCACAAGCTTCCCGGTTTTCATCCAAAACACCTTAATGTAATGTTCTGCCTGAGATTCCCTGGATTCACCACTGGATGGCATACTTTCAACCCCAGATCACCTTTTTATTAGAGACTTGTAGCACACCTGTATTGAATCTCTCCTAATTGCCAACCTTATTTAAATGCCTCAGTGTCTATTGTTCTTGTTCAGTCCTGATGTCTGTTTGAGAATGATGCTGCCAAGGATTTTTGGTTAGAGATTTTACTGTCTTCTGTTGGGGGTTTTTTTTTAAGACTACTTTTTTTTTTTCTCTCTTGCCTGACATTTAAGGACAGGTTTTCTGTTTGGACCCTTTTTTGTATTTCCTACCAAGGATTGCCTTTTGAGTTCCCCTGTGGCAAGTTCCGGTTAAATGCCTCTAAGACTACTTTTTTTTTTTTTTTGAAGTTTTTTTTATTTTGAGTAAAGAACTTTAAGAGTCAGACTCTGAGCCTCTTGGTTATTTCCTCTGCATTTGGGTTTGACCTGCTCCAGTGTAGCAGTGGTTAGCATCAAGGATATACATGCCACAGACCTGAGTTTGATCCCAATCTGGATCTTAACACTTAAATTGTGTTCCGAAGTTGAACAAAGCTTTTATGGGTTTGGAACGACATGGGCTTAAGTGATTAATGCCAAATTTTTAATTTTAGGGTGGAGTAACCCTTTAAAAATGATGGGCGTGTCAGTTCTAAATTTAGGACTCCTAAATTTTTGTTCTAAAAGTATTTCACAAAGCGTTTTAGCGCTAAAACTAGTTCCTAAATCTGTGAAACGTTAGGAGTAGTGAAGAGGACTCCTCAGTCACTAAGACCAAATCTGAACTATCCTATATGGCTGTTGCCAACAATCAGCCTCGGAATATAAACATTTTAGAAACATTTGACAATAATGAGCTTTTAAAAAGGTATCGGCTTTGGTTTGGAGTTTATCCCAACTCCAAATTTTTGATTATATCCTTTAGCTGTTCTCGCGTCCAGTTTGGTTTTCTTTTTTGTTTGCATGTCTTACTATCAGCCATGATTATTCTACTCTGCTAATTAAAAGGCTGTATTTATGCATATTACCAAAATTATATTAGTTGCTTAGTCGTGGGGGGGGGGGGGGAGGGGGGGGGGTATGGGGATTCCAAATGAAGTGACAAATAACGCAGTGCATGACGGACAAATCATTAACGGCTGGTTTATGTGGTAACACAGTACATCGGGCAGGACATCTATATGCTCATCTAAACATATATTAACCTCAAATATGGCTTGTCTGAAATATGTATGTAGTAGCAACTTTACATGGCAGATCAATCTAATGTTAGCATAGAAAAAGTGCGCAGTTCACGTGTTTGTGCGGAGTGTGGAGCTGAACAGCAGCGCGCTTGGGTTACTGCATGACAGATTGAGGCACTGGTGCGATCATTTGCTCTTAAAATACTTCACCATTTTTGGTCATACAGATAAGAGTAATGCATCTTTTGTCTCTGTAAAGACTCTACGTTTATTTGTGTGCACTCAGAATAACAACGAAATGTTTCGCTTTTGTAAAATAATGAAAGCAAACAGGATGCGCTTTCTGCCGTCTCGGACTCTGTGAACTTGAGCGAAACCCACACTGAAACTCTGTGTATGCTTGTCTTATTACAGACATGGAAAATATATCTATAGAGAGTGAAACTTTTAAATGAACAAATTCAAATAGAAAACAAATATTCTCAGAGTATGTAATCCGTATGAAACATGGATACTCCGGAGATGACGAGTCAGTGTCGCCGACTTCATCTCTTAAACTGAAAACAGAAAGCACTAGTGTAATAATAAATTAATAAAATGTTAATTTGCTGTTTTAACAAAATATTAACAAAACAATAATAATTATTATATTTGCTGGTACGCTGTGGCAAGCCTTTGTGTGTGGTTGAGCGCATATTAGGCTATGTAGGCAATTAAAGTCTCATTATTATGATTTATATAGTTTATTTGTAAAAGTGTGACTAATAGTCGACTAATGCTTAAAATGAACGACTACTAGTTGACCAGAAAAATCTTCAGTCGAGGGCAGCCCTAATGCATATTGACTAATTGTTTATGAGAAGCATACATATAAGAGGCTGACAGTTAGCTGAATATATAGCCTACTTGTTTGATTAGTGACACTTAGCCTGCATTTTGAAATCTTTATTTGAATGTGGCAATTAACATTTTTATTTTTAAACCTTTATTTGAATATGGCAACATACTATTGTGCTCTACAATATTTCTATGAATACATCTCTGACAGAGACAATCAGCCAATCACTGTGTGCATAAGTAAGTATGCTGACATCATCCAAAGCAACCGCCCTTACTCTGCCATACTCTAAGCTTAAGACTTCTGTCTTTTCCTTATTACAAGTTTGTCTCAGCAGCTTTGTGAATAGGTTTTAAGAGAAAACTCTTAGCTAAAAACTTTTATTGCTATTTAGGAGATTCTTAGTGGTAAGATTGATGGTGCATTCCAAATGGATATATATCGCTCTCTGAAGGGCACTTCAGAGTGAAAACAATCATGGCCACCATATTGAAGTGTCGTTCCAAATCGAAGTGCTCAAAATTGGCCACTTCAAAGGGCCCTTCGGAATGAAGGATTTCGAAGGGTATAACTGATGGACACAGGGCTCCCATGATCATTTGCGCAGATTCTTTGCATGATGACGGCGCATCTGTGTGGGCACTTGATTATGATGCAGTTCAAGAGCACTTCAAGAAACAGTTGTTTGGTCCCCTACACCCTTCAACCCTTCGAAGCTCACACTGTGAAGGGATTAGGGCATAGTAGAGTCTCTTAGGGCATAGTCGACTTTTTTTTTTTTTTTTTTGTCTGTTTGTTTTTGTCTCTGTGTACTGGAAGCTTATGTCACTAAAACAAATTCCTTGTATGCGCAAGCATACTTGGCAATAAAGCTCATTCTGATTCTGATAGGGATGAGCCCTTCCGGATGAAATGCAGGGAAAATGTTTTGTGAATACAGGTCCTAATGTGGATCTACTCTAATTTGGTGATTTCTACTTTTGGATAGTTAACTCTAATTAATGAGTGTGATGACTTGATTTAGCTTGTCAGCTGTTGCTAATTTCTGAACAAGTAATCTGGGGCCATATGTATAAAGCCACTCAGAGTAAAATTTTAGTTCTAAGTGTGTCAAAATTCTAAGAATTATGTAATTTTACTCTTGTTCCTAGACTTAAGAATAAGAGCGATTCATAAAGGTTCCTAAGTGTTAAGACTAGGTCTCAGCTCCTAAATTATTTAAGAGCGCTGAAGAGGTCTCTTAACCTAGTTAGGAGTAACAAGATGGCAGCAAAGAGGAGACAAACACTTTCCAGCAAAGATATGACATATTGGAGTTATATGATGATATGGAGTTGATAAAACGATACAAACTTGATTGTCAAGATCAATCAAGATTTTATTTTTTTAGTAAGAAATTTGATAACCTCTTCCACCCAACAAAGTCAATGCTCTAACTGCAGAAATGTAGTAATTCATTTTTTTTGGCTGGAAAAATGCAGCAATGCACTGGTGATGACACAGTAAGCAGGGTCTTGCATATTTTGGCACTAACCCCACAAAACACAACAGTGGCCAAAAGTGATGTGTGTGTGTGTATTTTTTTGTTTTTATTTTTTTAAAAGACCTCACATTTCACTTAAATCATTAAAATACAAAGAGGGAAAAAACTGACCAGTGTTGCCCACTTGCTTTCAATTGAAAGTAGCTAAAACTGGTTACTTAATGTTACTAGATGACCTCTTAAAGGTGAGTTCACTGATCTATATTTATATTTATTTTTTGACGTCATGGGAGAGTCTCAGAATGTAGATAAGGTCTGTCCAAGAAATTGATTTTGTTGCTAGTCTTTTGAAAAAAAGTCTCTAAAGGGATGAGGAAGTCACTAAATCTAGTGACAAAATCACTAAATTTGAAACACTGGCACACTGACTACTACATACATTATTTACATTTCATTGATCCTCTTGTTTTTGCATATATTCATAATATGACAGCATGGTCAAAAATTATGACCGCACAATGTGCCATGTTTCATTGCATTATTATCACAAATAAAACAACTGACTAAGCAACTATGCAATTTGCTTACAAAATCTTGCACTTTTTTTTTTTTTTTATCATCACGGTCATCACTTTTGGCCACTACTATATGGCAGTTTATTGACTTTTCAACTGACCGCCAAACTATATTGCATAAAGCCACTTTTATGACAATTCTGGGCTTTCCTGGAGTTATTGGAGCAATTGATGGAACTCCTGTTCACATTATTGCTCCAACTGTAAACGGGGAGACATACCAATGGAAAACAAAGCATCAGTAATAATTTGTGATAATTTTGCACAATGCAAAGAATTAAAATATACATATATATATATATCAGTGTCTTAATTAAATTATTTTATTGAAGCTACATTCAATGATTGGTGTTGTGCTTCTGTGACGTTACATGAGCAGGTTCACTATTGAGCCATTGAGTACTTTTAAAGTATCACATAGATCAAGGGTGTCACAAACTCAATTCCTGGAGGGCCGGAGCCCTGCAGATTTTAGATTCAACTCTAATTAAACACACCTGATCCAGCTACTCAAGTCGTTCAGGCTTATTTGAAAACTACATGGTATGCGTGTTGGAGCAGGGTTGAAACAAAACTCTGCAAGGCTCCGGTCCTCCAGGATTTGAGTTTGATACCCTAGACACAGATGGTAAGAAATTTTAATGATATGAGTGTTGCTGAATCAAGTGACTCATGAGATGGTATAGTATCAGGCACCCTTGGTGAAATTTATAGTGTTTAGATGTTGAGCTGTTCCATTTCTTTCTATGCTGTTGACCCTCAAGTTTCTATAGATTCCATTGGCTTACCGGATGTTTGCACTAGTAAACTTTGAGTTTCTGCTGCTCAATTGACAGCACTGTCTCAAACAATATGCAATTGCTACTAACCCTTTCTGTGTAAAGTTTTATAACTTTTTTTTGTCATGACAGCATAACATCTAAAAGACCAAAACTGCCACAAAAATGATGAGAACAATTTTAAAGCTAAAATACTATACAACATTGTAAAAAAAATGTTGCTGCAGTTAGTTACAGCAAGTTAACATTTGTTGATATAAACCAAACATGAACTTTTTTTTATTTTAATGTTCAAATTTAAGTTGATAACTAATTGCAGAAGTCAGTTTTACAGTGACGTTAATAGAATTCATTTAAGTGCTTTTATAAAAATTAAGCTTTATATTTTTCATGAATATATTTCATGAAATATGTTTATATTTCAGAAGTGCAGCTTCTCTCCTGGAGATTTTTTAGATAGATAGATAGATAGATAGATAGATAGATAGATAGATAGATAGATAGATAGATAGATAGAAATCTCCAGGAGACTAAATCTTGTTCAGCAAAATGACTTAATTTTATTATTATTTGTTTTATATATATATATATATATATATATATATATATATATATATATATATATATATATATATATATATATATATATTTATTATTATTATTATTATTATTTATTATTATTATTATTATTATTATTACTACTACTACTACTTATAAGTAATTACTTTGGGGCAGTATTGTCGTTCCCCTTTAGCTGTCCTAACTTCAAAATGAATTGAAAGCTTACGGAAAACCCGCTTACAATTGCGCTGTGCAACAATGGTATTACATTTATTAATAATTGAAAATGAAGAACTGAGATGTTTAATGGTAGAAAGACTCTTGGAGGACCCTGAAGATGTGTTACATTTTGATGACAAAACACTTTATTAAATAATTAGGCTACAGACTGACGCTCAACATGATATTACAAGTTAGCACAGGAATGCAACCAGACCGATAAAGCGTCACAGAGCAGTAAAGGTTATACTGACTAATGTCTGAGGATTTTTTTTATTTATTTATTTATTTTTTTGCAAAAAGCGATTATCAAAGTGAAGTAAAGTAGCTTCTATTATTTTGCTGACCTCATCAGCAGCTCGCGCAGTGTCCATAGCTGATGTTACAAAGAGTGACACAAGGTATACATCTTGCTTTTGGAAACATTGGACCCGAAGCCTGTATATGTTTTAATGATGCCTCGTCTGCATCGTTCTTAATTTTTTTTTTTTTTTTTTGTATTGTTTTATATGTATGTATATGTATGTATATATGTATGTTTATGTGTATGTATATATATATATCTGTATTTTGTTGTCTCTATGGACCTATGTGTCTTGAATAAAAGTTGATTGTTGGTTGCTTGTTAACAGACCTGAAAGTTTATTGTCGAGCTTGATAACGCAATTTAAGATTTCCTAACTAGAGATAAGATACGATTTTGTAAGATAGGATGAGAATCCCAAATCAAGCTTCTCTAATACGAATTTCTGAAAAATCCTAACTGAACATATCACATCTTAAGTTAAGACCTAAGATAAACTTTGTGTAATACGCCCAGGCCTATAATGTAGACGCATGTGAGATTATGTAGCCTGTTAATTTAATAAATAAACCCATATGATATTCATACTCATGTTTCAGTTAATGTCAGGCTCTATTTGTGATGATTAGGTGCTTTGAGACTGTATTTATCCCTTACAAAAGCGCTTTCGGGTTAACCTGTAATATGTTTAAATGGTTTTTTAGTTGCAATCGAGCAGCACCCTCTACTGATCAAAGAGCTTGATATATTTTTGGCAGTTTTTGGTAGTACTCTTGTGGATTGGTTTGTGACCACTAGGCTAAATGATTTCTCATTTTTATATGGATGCAAATCTCAATCGAAACTGTTAAACTTATGTAGGTTTGTTTGAAAATTCTGCACATCATTGTCCACTTGGTAATTATATTTAATGCTATCATTATCATCCTGATTTTTTTTGTATTATTATTTATTTTCCTGTGTTTTTACAAATTCTACATGTCCCACTGCATTCGATTGCAGGAAGAAAAAAAAGCATGAATGTGATAAATATTTATGTATAGGCTAGTAGTAGCTCCCAGTATGGGCCGTGTTTTGATATTTTATTTTTTATTTGAAATGAAATGAAATGAGCAGAACCGAGAAAATAGCGCCTTTATTCGTTTGTTCCAAAAAACTGATTTCGGCTTGATTTTTCGTTTTTTGGTTCACGGGTAGAAGAAACTGTTAAACGAATCCAGAGTTCGTTTAACACCTGTGGGCGGTCATGAAACGCCACTTTCCGCCGACTGGTCAACACTGTGTTCGAGTGCAGGGCTGCAAAAGTCTGAGACAAAGATTCAACATTTGATTCTAAGTCTGGAAATAAAGTGTGTTTTTGAAATTCTCAAAAGGGTTAGGATGTAAAATGGTCAACAAATATTTATCATTGTGCGCTATTATTATTGTCAAAGAAATTATTAATAACTCTTTTGTAGCTATAAAAGCTGTTTGGATAATTATAAAAACTCTTATTTTGTTTAACTGAATCTGAATTAAGTAAAGCAAATAAATAAATCTGAATAATAATAATAAAATAAATGCGCAACTGTACATTTCATTTTCAATAAATGTTTAGCAGCTTTAGATTATTAAGAAGGGGTGTCTCAACTGTACTTTATGTTTATGAGCTAATTGTAGAAAATATAAACGATAAAGTATGATAAACTATAAAGAAATGTAAAGCAAAATAAATATCATGTGAAAATCACTTAATTTCAGCATCTAGTTTTTGTGTAGTGATGTGTAATAAAATGTTTTTCTTTGTGTTCAGGTTTGACTGTAGCTATTATTAAAATGAATAAAAAACTGAACTGACATTTCACACCAACATTTCAAACAATTAAATCTTAACCTTTACAAAAAGACGTCTTTGAGAATCGCTAAATATAAATCCAAATCCACAAAAAAAAAAAAAAAAAAAAAGGATTTATTTGAGACCATGCGCCGCGCGCCGACCGTTTCCCCCTCCTTAAACTAGAAAAATTCCACCTTCCCCAAACTATCAAAACTTCACATAATCCACAATATAAAAACCATGCGCTTAGAACAGTAAAATAGGGCCCATTGTCTGTGTTTTAACATGAAATACTGCCATAATTGACAATAGAAAAATATTAGAATTATTTTTTATATTATTTTCAGTGGGAAAAGTTATCATAATTAGGCTATTGCATAATAAAAATCTAAAAAAAAAAAAAAAAAAAAAAAAAAAATAAAATACTATTGAACAAAAATATATTATTGATTTCACTGAAAATAATAATAACAATATGGTTAAATGTAATTCTGTGATAATCATAATTAATGATTTAAAAACATAATACCATGTGACTGAAAAGACTGTGAAGCTGTTTCACTCCTAACATGAAAACTGATTTGAATGTTTCGATATGACTTTGTGAACAGTGGCGGTTGAATTACATCCTGGGCAAGACCCCCAACAAAAACACAAACAGTTATATTTTATGATAACAACATTAGTGAAAGAGAAAATTATATTTCTCAATTGCACAAATCCTTCATTAGAACATTTGAAAAACACACTTAAGAGAATCCAGTTATTTAACTATTACAATTACAACAGGAAGCACACTTTTTAAATTGCACATTCTCCACCTCCAACATTGCCAAAAGACAATGAACACAATTCTGCACAAAATATGACAGTATAAGTTATCAGAACTTAAATAAATATACACTATATACATAAATGTGCCAAAAAAATATATACAATCAGATATCTAAAAAATGTAACAAGAGCAGAGAGCAACAATATAAAATATTAAGAATAATATACAAATAAAATATAGAATAAATATTCTAAATAGCACAACTCCATCATCACACAAATGTGAAAACACACTAAAGAGAATCTAATTATTACACTATTGCACTAAGAACAGAAAACACAAACTAATACTAAAACCTGACCTTTCTGGCCTTCTTTGATGCAGAATCATCAATGATGTCATCGTGTGAATTCTGCTCCCATATTGAGTGACTGATACTGATGACGGCAAAAATGTGCAGGAAATATAGGCCTGTATCTATAATATTATGAATGAAATGTGCGTCATTTGGAAGAAAGTCGAGGTGTGACTGACTTTAGCCCACTAATTCCATTAAAGTATTGCTCTATACAGTGAAAAATGCCCGGTTCGCCCGTGCCAAAAACCGCTACTGTTTGTACGAATCGTTGTCGCGATATTTTGACGATTAATCGTGCAGCTCTAATGCCCTCTAACATCTCTTCAACAACTGGGAAAGAAATTCTATGAATGCATTCTGAGAAGGTTTTAAACTGAAATAAAGGCAAATGGTGATACACACCTTCATAAAGAAATATTTCCCAGCTGGTGTTCACATTTTTGTTTTCGTGAAAGGGAGACATAAGACTGGGCTGTTGGTTGTTTAAATGCATCTTAAAACAAATTCCGTGCAACGAACTACCACAAGGTGGCGATCTTTATAAATTTTGTTGGAGGACAAAGAACATGATCACATGCAGACTGATATCAAGATATGCTAATAGATTAAAACTCTTGCTAGCATTTTTCTGATATTGACAAAGCTGCACACAGCGAACACCGGATCATTTATCATAAACATCTTTAGAATTTGTTTAGAATTTTTTTTTTTTCCCCACCGCACTCTTAGGTCTGAAAGGTGTGCCATTTCACATATACAGGGGCGCTGCACAAGATCCCGGGCCCTATGCATAGGCAGTCCTGATGGCCCCCATGCCCCCCCGCCATGAAAATATCCAGGTAAAATAAAATATATTCCAGACTTTTCAAGGGCCCTCTCTTCCTTTGGGGCCCTGGTAATCAGTACTGGTTTTACCCCCAGTCCGACGCCCCTGCACATATAGGCCTACTGTACACTCATACCTAAATTAGCTGCAAAACAAATTCATGCAATCATTTAGAAATATATAATATGTGTGTGTGTGTGTATATATATATATATATATATAGATATATATATATATATATATATATATATATATATATATAATATATATATATACAGTAAGACCAAAAAGTTTGGAAACATTACTATTTTTAATGTTTTTGAAAGAAGTTTCTTCTGCTCATCAAGCCTGCATTTATTTGATCAAAAATACAGAAAAAATAGGAATATTGTGAAATATTATTACAACTTAAAATAACAGTTTTCTATTTTAATATACCTTAAAAAAATAATTTATTCCTGTGATGCAAAGCTGAATTTTCAGCATCATTACTCCAGCCTTCAGTGTCACATGTAACCTGCGTCTATCACATGATCATTTAGAAATCATTCTAATATTCTGATTTATTATGAGTGTTGGAAACAGTTCTGCTGTCTAATAATATTTGATGAATAAAAGGTTAAACAAGAAGACTGCATTTATTCAAAATAAAAATAAAAACTTCTAATAATATATATTCTAATAATATATTTCTTTACTATCACTTTTTATCAATTTAACACATACTTGCTGAATAAAAGTATTGATTTTTATTTAAAAAAAAGAGAAAAAAAGAAAAATTAACTGACCCCAAATTACTGACCAGTAGTGTATATTGTTATTACAAAATATTTATTTTTTAAAAACATAGCTTTTTTTTTTTATTTTTTTTTTTTTTTTTTTTTTTTTTTTTTTATCAAAAGTATCCTAAAAAAAATTATCACATGTTCTGAAAAAAATATTAAGCAGCAGAACTGTTTCCAACTTTGATAATGAATCATCATATTAGAATGATTTCTAAAGGATCATGTGATAATGATCCTAAAAATTCAGCTTTGCATCACAGAAATAAATTATAATTTAAAGCATAATAAATTTAAAAACAATTATTTTAAGTTGTAATAATATTTCATAATATTACTGTTTTTTTCTGTATTTTTTATCAAATAAATGCAGGCTTTGATGAGCAGAAGAAACTTCTTTCAAAAACATTAAAATAGTAATGTTTCCAAACTTTTGGTCTGTACTGTATATATATATATATGTATGTATGTATATGTATATATATGTGGTGTATGTATATATATATATATATATGTGTGTGTGTGTGTGTATGTGTATGTATATGTGTACACTATTGTTTTAGATGCAGATAACCTAAGGCAAACGTGCCCAAACCTTTTAGTACAAATGGTCAAAAGTCAAAATTGATTGAGCGCCATCGCCCAAAAGTTGCATTATATCCAACTGTATAATATTAAAATGACTGTTTTCCCCCTCCTCTTGTGATTTGGCATGGCGGGCCAAATTAAGGCTCATCACAAGCCAACTTTGGCCTGCAGGCCCGGTTCGGGCTTCTCTGTCCTAAAAGGTAGTAAGAGAACTGAATATGGATTTGTAGTGTGTATTTAATGTGATTATAGACTGTGTCCCATGAGATAAAGGCAAAAACCATCACCAACTGATTTGTCTTTGTTTGCGGTTACTAATTCTGACTCACTTAACTGAAACTTATTATTATTTTCAGTGATTTCCGTGATGAAATTAAGCGTGTTTTGTGTCAGTATCATTACTGACTGGTTTTCCACATGACAGTTCTACACATTTGCAACCGCTGTTTTAGTACTAAAGAATATTCATATGCCTTCTACAGGTTTAAGCAGTAAAACAACTGTGCCATTTTGGTCCTTTTCTAGAATGTGAGTCTATTAATATTCTCATATTGTTTATTTCATGTGTGAATTATTTGTAAAGACCCATTCTCTGATCTTTGTATAGGAATTATACAGTACATCATAAATAGGGTATTAATCATTTTCTTTCATTTTTAGTGGACATAACATTGAATTTACTTGTTCACCATATCTATCTTAATGTAGAAGCAAAAGTTACATTTTTGTAATATTTGCACTGTTTCTGTGGATTTTCTTATCAAAAAAGATATGGTGGAAATATGGTAGTATGCTATATGATTGTGTGCACTGTTGGAATTGCACTTGGCCAATCAGAATCAAGGACAAGTAATTGTTGCCACTCCATTACCATCTTTGACAGCTTTACTATAAACTACTTTTGGTGAGCAATTTCTATTCAGAGTTTCCTTAGTGTGGTCCTAAGTGTGGTTTTGTAATGACCTTTACAGCTTCAGTTGGCTCAAAATATTTCTCATATCAGC
This sequence comes from Cyprinus carpio, assembly GCF_018340385.1. Classification (NCBI taxonomy): domain Eukaryota; kingdom Metazoa; phylum Chordata; class Actinopteri; order Cypriniformes; family Cyprinidae; genus Cyprinus; species Cyprinus carpio. The sequence goes on from NC_056591.1 coordinate 7,151,825, forward strand.
TCAGGCAGATACATTTCCTGTTTCAGGTAATGGTCTCTCTCTGCAAAAGCACTGGCATGTTTTCTCAAACATTTCTGGCATCTCTGACATCTATAAGCCACGCTTTAGTAAAATGATGTGGTTAATGCTGAACGTTGCTTACAGCTGAAGACTCCAAGATCTTTGTTTTATTTCACTATGAAATATTTTTTGAGTTATCCAACAAATAAGAGTAACATTGATTTTAAAATGGTTTCAAGGTTGCCTTGCATTTGTTTAAAAGTCTGTCTCTAAGTCTGTTTTACCTCATCACCTCTGTTTAACACCTTTTTTTCATGCGTCTCACTCATTGGCTTGCACGTTTGTGGTTTTTTCGTTGTGGCCAACTTGCTAAAAACACATTAGATTTACTTTGCATGCATGCTTTGCGGTTTCATTTTTTTGAGATGAAAAATCTACATTTTCCACTGTTCCCCTGCATCATGCTACCATTACTGCCCCCCAAAGTGACAAAACTGTTGATCAGAGGTCTTATCTGATAAATGACTTATTTTCCTTATTATTTTTACACGTTTGAAACTCTGTTGATGATTTTATTGTTGGTTGATCATTCATTTTCATTGTTTGCAGGCTCGTTGCGTTGCAGATGTCATTTGTAGGCAGTGAAGTAACCTTTTCCATTAAAGGAAATAATGATAATAATAATATTAATAATAATAATGATTATTATTATTATTATTATATTTTATTGTGTGTGTGGCTGTTCTGTGGACTTTTTGTCTACTAAGGTCTCTTTTTATTTTATTTTTTGGAAAGATGTTTTAATAACTGAACAACTGGTATGTTTCTTAAACAAAAATATAATCCACTGATTGTTTTCATTACTGTCAAAAATAAATAAATAAAAAATAGTACACTACACTGTTATTATACAACATTTCCATTAATTATGTGCATTTCAGATATGTTTGCCTTTGATTTAAAATCTATAGGCTAACTGAGTGAAATAATTAAATTTGCATTATAAACTCCTGCACCAAAAAACTATTACTCAATTATCATCTTCAACCCACAGTCAAAACAAAAAAAAAAAAAAAAACTAAAACATCTACAGTCAAAACAAAACTTGTTCAGACACCTTCAACATTTCACACATTATCACAGTTTATTTGCTATAGTTTAGAAAAATAAGAGTTAAACTGTCTCAGAGAAAAATCATCTTGATAATGTTAGCTAACACTTAAGAAAAACAATTTTTATTTATTTTTATTTTTTTTTAATAAATTTTACTGGTATTTTACTGGTTGTTCTGCACCCACTAGTAAAACATATCAAAAATGATATCTGGTGTCTGAATAATTTTTGGTTTGACTGTATTTCTGTCTTTTGCAGTAAGCGAACTAAGCGGCTGTTTAGGGCCCCCGTGGCCACCAGGGGGCCACCAAGAGTAGGCTACATGAAATGACAGCTTGATTCATGTTATTTTATTTATTTATTTATTTATTGTGATATATTATGTCAGTGGACAATGGTAATTATACAAAAACACAATATTAAATTATAGTCTACGTATCATCTTATTTCCATAGCGACGCGTCATGCAGGCACAATAGCTCTGGTGTGTAGGCCTATTTTATTCAAATATCCACAAAATCTATATCCTAAACTATATGATATAGCCTATTCTGATTGTCAAATATGTGTAAATGAACTTGTTTCATCGTTTAAACAAGCTTAATTACCATGTTAGTTGATCTATAATGCGTGCTGGATCTGTGTGGATCTGTCGGATTAACATCACATAATTCACTCATTTCTCCCGAAATGCATGAAAGTAAGTGGCCAGTGAACTGGGAGAAAAACAGAGTAAACTTTATGGTTACCTACACAATGTGTATTTGATAGGAGTAAAACGCATCATGGAATTTTAATTGAAATTATTATTATTACCCCTTTCCATAGAAATCAGTGTGTATGCCTATTTAACAAACTATAAATGTCTTTAAATAACCTTTTTTTTTTTTTTTGCTAGTACGCAATTGAAACCTAAAATAACCTAAGATTTTATGTGGCTGAACAGTTGTGGGGCTAGTGCTAAGACTCTGAATGTTAAGTGCATATTAACACCTGACCACTCATGTGGGTTTGCAACTGTTACGATTAAAAATTGTAGAAAGGTAAAATCATGCCAGGCAGACATTGGTATGATGTAAGCAGCACAGCTACAACAAATAAAACTGATATTGTGTGTGTTAGATTTATAGTGAGCAAATAATCAAGCATTGACAATAATCAGTCATATTGGGGGGCACAGATGGGCCCCCAAGTAAAATTCTGCTTAGGGCCACATAAAGGCTTGGGCCTTTTCCAAATATCCCTTTTGCCATTAATTGTAATAATCCAGTTTTGTATGCACAAGGAGTCTGACAACAGCCAATATGCTCCACAAAGAGATCTGATCCCACCATCGTCCAGTCTGTCGGACACTTGAAGAAACATTCCTTCCATTGTAACCTTCTGCATGTGCTCAAAGACACAGAGTGAATATGTTAGACCTGTCTCCTATTGAAAATGTAAGACCCATCATGGAAAGGAGAATCAGCCAAAAACGATCACGGGTTGTTGAGCAGCTGAAGACTTGTATCAAGTGAGATTGGGCAAAAATTTTGCTTGCAAAAATGTAATTAGTAATCCTCAATTGCCCAACAATTAAACATTGTAATTAAAAGGAAAGTTGATGTGACACAGTCCCGACTTTTTTAGAGTGTGTTGCAGCCATCAAAATTTGTTTATATTTACAAAATGCAATTAATTTGGTCAGTGAAAATATCTTTATGTGTGTGTGTGTGTATATGTGATGCATTGTTTCCTTCTGGAGCATGAGTGAGTGTTTAAACCTTCTGTAATAGTTGCATATTACAACTACTGAGTCCCTCAGTTGTCATCGGTGTGAAAATATGGATATCAAAATCATACAGTCATTGCTGGAAAAAAAAAATGCTGAAAAAATAACTTGTGGAGCCTGAAAGATTTTTCTGCAGAACAGTGGGCAGTTTAACTGTTCAGGACAAATAAGGGACTCATGGACAAGTATCACAAAACATAAAAAAAAAAACAGCTGGATCATTCAGGTAACAACACAGTATGAAGAATCATGAGTTTGTAAACTTTTGAACAAGGTCATTTTTATATTTTTATAAATATCTTATTCAGGTCAGTACTAAATTAAAATAATATGCATTTTGTATGATTCCTTGTACTTAAAATAATTAACATTTTGCTATGCATTTTAAAATTCCTTGTAAAAAATATTAACATTTTGCAGATTTGGTGTGATGTATATTATTTGTATATTAAAATAATATATATATTTGCAGATTATGTAATAATTTATTTATTGGGGAAGTCGTGGCCTAATGGTTAGATTATGTATTTATTGGGGAAGTCGTGGCCTAATGGTTAGAGAGTTTGACTCCTAACAAGGCACCGAACCCCCAACTGCTCCCCGGGCGCCGCAGCATAAATGGTTGCTCACTGCTCCAGGTCTGTGTTCACGGTGTGTGTGTGTGTGTGTGTGTGTGTGTGTGTGTTCACTGCTGTGTTTGCATTTTGGATGGGTTAAATGCAGACCATGAATTCTGAGTATGGGTCACCACACTTGGCTGTATGTCACGTCACTCACTTTATTGTTAATCTTGTTCATCCCCTGAATTGGCCTTAAACCTTGCACTACGTTTTAAATATTTAATGGGGTCACCATTTGCAAGTCTGTGCAAACATTTCCAGTTATCTAGATGTTTGCAAAGACCACCGAAACTAGTTAGACTCATTAATTGTGAAAAAACCGATGTGTGATAAGCATCATATTTGGGAAGCTGCATTATGACTGTCCTGTTTTGTGCATTCTTATTCTTGAGAATTATGACCCATTGTCGAGACATATTTTCCCTGACGTATGTCAAAAAGGATGGTGGGAAATGTTGGCATGGAGGTTGGAACAGTATGATCTCCAGTAAACTTTATTATGTTACCATATCAAACAAATGAGAGCTGCGCTCTCAAAACTCTTTTTGATATTTTTTATTCACAATTTGATAATACCCAGAACATCAAAATCAACTGCAGGCGGCAGATCCTTTTCCTATTTAGTGCCCAAACTCTGGAATAATCTACCTAGTATTGTTCGGGAGGTAGACACACTCTGTCAGTTTAAATCTAGATTAAAGGCCCATAACCTGGCATACACATAACACACTTACACATTTCTATTACTCAAATCCGTTAAAGGATTGTTAGGCTGCATTAATTAGGTCAATAGGAACTGGGAACACTTCCAATTACACACAATGTACTTGTTACATCGTAAGAAGAATGGCACCTATGCTAATGTTAGTCTGTTTCTTCCTTATTCCGAGGTCACCGTAGCCACCAGATCCAGTCCAGATGGTGGATCAGCACCTAGATACTGTATGACCTACAGCCCTGAATTTCAGCGGAGACCAGGACAACTAGATGAGCCCCAGAGACAGATCCCCAGTGAATACCTTGTCTCATAGACGGCCACCGAGACAAGCCGACGGAACCAGATGAGTCCTCTGCACAATCTGACTTTGCCAGAGTTTGGGCGCTAAATAGGAAAAGGATCTGCCGCCCGCAGATGATTTTGATGTTCTGGGTATCATCAAATTGTGAATAGAAAATATCAAAAAGAGTTTTGAGAGCGCAGCTCTCATTTGTTTGATATGGTAACATAATAAAGTTTACTGGAGATCATACTGTTCCAACCTCCATGCCAACATTTCCCACCATCCTTTTTGACATACGTCAGGGAAAATATGTCTCGACAATGGGTCATGATTCTCAAGAATAAGAATGCACAAAACAGAACAGTCATAATGCAGCTTCCCAAATATGATGCTTATCACGCATCGTTTTTTTTCACAATTAATGAGTCTAACTAGTTTCGGTGGTCTTTGCAAACATATAGATAACTGGAAATGTTTGCACAGACTTGCAAATGGTGACCCCATTAAATATTTAAAATGTGGTGCAAGGTTTAAGGCCAATTCAGGGGATATGAGTGACCAGTTAGAATTGGCTTTTTCTTGCAGCATGGGTCAACCTGCTGGTTCGTCTGGACAGAGAAGAACTGGCCCCTGACTGAGCCTGGTTTCTCCTAAGGTTTTTCTCTATTCTGTCACCGACTGAGTTTGGGTTCCTTGCCACTGTCGCCACTGGATGCTTAGTTGGGGACACTTCATTTCCAGCGATATCGTTGACTTGATTGCACAGATACTATTTAAACTGAACTGAGCTGGACGATGACATCACTGAATTTAATGATGAACTGCCTTTAACTGAAAATTTAATGTTTTCTATTGTCCTTTTGCATTGACACTATTTTCCTATTTGATACTGTAAAGTTGCTTTGACACAATCTGTATTGTTGAAAGCACTATACAGGTGCTGGTCATATAATTAGAATACCATCAAAAAGTTGATTTATTTCACTAAATCCATTCAAAAAGTGAAACTTGTATATTATACTGTATTTATTCATTACAGACAGACTGATATATTTCAAATGTTTATTTCTTTTAATTTTGATGTTTATAACTGACAACTAAGGAAAATCCCAAATTCAGTATCTTAGAAAATTAGAATATTGTGAAAAGGTTCAATATTGAAGACACCTGGTGCACACTCTAATCAGCTAATTAACTCAAAACACCTGCAAAGCCTTTAAATGGTCTCTCAGTCTAGTTCTGTAGGCTACACAATCATGGGGGAGACTGCTGAATTGACAGTTGTCCAAAAGACTACCACTGACACCCTTGCACAAGGAGGGCAAGACACAAAAGGTCATTGCAAAAGAGGCTGGCTGTTCACAGAGCTCTGTGTCCAAGCACATTAATAGAGAGGCGAAGGGAAGGAAAAGATGTGGTAGAAAAAAAGTGTACAAGCAATAAGGATAACCGTACCCTGGAGAGGATTGTGAAACAAAACCCATTCAAAAATGTGGGGGAGATTCACAAAGAGTGGACTGCAGCTGGAGTCAGTGCTTTAAGAACCACTACGCACAGACGTATGCAAGACATGGGTTTGTGCTGTCGCATTCCTTGTGTCAAGCCACTCTTGAACAACAGACAGCGTCAGAAGCGTCTCGCTTCAAAAAGGACTGGACTGCTGCTGAGTAGTCCAAAGTTATGTGCTCTGATGAAAGTAAATTTTGCATTTCCTTTGGAAATCAGGGGTCCCAGATGCTTGAGGAAGAGAGGAGAGGCACACAATCCACGTTGCTTGAGGTCCAGTGTAAAGTTTCCACAGTCAGTGATGGTTTGGGGTGCCATGTCATCTGCTGGTGTTGGTCCACTGTGTTTTCTGAGGTCCAAAGTCAACGCAGCCATATACTAGGAAGTTTTAGAGCACTTCATGCTTCCTGCTGCTGACCAACTTTATGGAGATGCAGATTTCATTTTCCAACAGGACTTGGCACCTGCACACAGTGCCAAAGCTTCCAGTACCTGGTTTAAGGACCATGGTATCCCTGTTCTTAATTGGCCAGCAAACTCGCCTGACCTTAACCCCATAGAAAATGTATTGCTATGGGGTATTGGGAAGAGGAAGATGCGATATGCCAGACCCAACAATGCAGAAGAGCTGAAGGCCACTATCAGAGCAACCTGGGCTCTCATAACACCTGAGCAGTGCCACAGACTGATCGACTCCATGCCACGCCGCATTGCTGCAGTAATTAAGGCAAAAGGAGCCCCAACTAAGTATTGAGTGCTGTCCATGCTCATACTTTTCATTTTTATACTTTTCAGTTGGCCAAGATTTCAAAATCCTTTCTTTGTATTGGTCTTAAGTAATATTCTAATTTTCTGAGATACTGAATTTGGGATTTTCCTTAGTTGTCAGTTATAATAATCACAATTAAAAGAAATAAACATTTTGAAATATATCAATCTGTGTGTAATGAATGAATATAATATACAAGTTTCACTTTTTGAATGGAATTTAAAAAATAAATCAACTTTTTGATGATATTCTAATTATATGACCAGCACCTGTATAAATAAAGGTGACTTGACTTGACTTATAGTGCCATCCATCTGAACTTGCAGTTAACAGGACAAAGCTGATAGAAATTGTTGCATGTTTCTGTAGGTTGTGATTGTGTCTAAATAAACCCAGTTGTTTGGTAACCAACCTTTTTAAAATTATTTTAAATATTGAAAGTTTTGAAAGGCATAAAAACACCCAAAAATCACCAAAGCCAATTTAACCAAGTACAAAGTGTACTGCTTGTACAAAACCCCTAAATATTTGTGTGATTCAGCAAACACTGCAGTGAAGCCAACCTGGGGGTCTTTGCAGAAATGATGAGGAATGAACCCGCAACCTTGCAAAAAGTTGTCTTGTGGTCCATAGAGTTTATTCAAAAACAGCTGACTAGAAACTCATTTGAGTCGCATTCATCTCTGAGCTTTTCTCTGTCCCTAATTTAGAATTTAGCACTATTACTGGTTTGTTTTTCAAAAAATACTAATTATTAGAGAAAGTGAAGGAATATTATTTAAATTTTCATTTATTTTTATTTTAAATAAATAGCTCTGGAAATGTTCAACCAGAAAATCAACATAATTTCCAGAGACAGCCAACCCACTATCACATGCAAATATTAATGGCCATGGAAAAACCTCAAAAACAAAATGTAACTCATCTCAGAGTGTGAGACATCCTACCTTGATTCACTTTTGAAATCAACAACAGTTTTTTCAATTTACAATTTTTTATTGACCACATTTCTTAATCATTATTGATATATTACTTAGTCAATATGACCACTGATCCTATGAATATACAATCTGACTTTAAAGAAAATAAATATTTATATTTAATCTACTATCTCCTAATACAGAAGCATATTAGTGTTCATTCAATCTGAAACTCTTCTGCACAACTTTCCAAAATAATTTAAAGGGTTAGTTCACCCAAAAATGAAAATTCTGTCATAAATTACTCACCCTCATGTTGTTTCAAACCCGCAAGACCTTTGTTCATCTTCGGAACACAAATGAAAATATTTTTGCTGAAATCTGAAATAATCCATGTGACATCAGTGGTTCATCCGCAATTATACAAAGCGACAAGAATACTTTTTGTGCGAAAAAAAAAATAAAAATCAACTATTTATCTCCTCTGCATCACCCTGGTGCCATTTTGGAGAATATCTGTAAACATATGCTGTTCTGTGTCAGCTGCGTCACGCTGGATCCGTTTCCTACGTTGTTGTGATTTGATCTGAATGGAAACAGCGTATCGGCGTGATGCAACTGACACAGAACAGCATACGTCCAGAGGACATTCTCCAAAATGGCACCAGGGTAATGCGGAGGCAGTGGTGGACGAAGTACACAAATCAAGTACTTGAGGAAAAGTACAGATATGTATAATAAAATATTACTCCAGTAAAAGTACTTCTTTTTCAATTTTACTCGAGTGAAAGTACAAAAGTACTAATTTTTTTATGTACTTAAGTAAAAAAAAGTACAGATAGATAGATTTTTTTTTTTTTGCAATTTTATATAGGCTACTTAATTTAATTTTAAGTACAGATATGTGAAAAACATACTTAAGTACAGTAACAAAGTAAAGCTACTCCGTTACTGAACACCACTGTGCGGAGAAGACAAATTGTTGAATAAAGCCTTTTTTTTTTCTTTTTTTTTGCACACAAAAAATATTCTCGTAGCTTTGTATAATTGTGGCTAAGCCACTGATGTCACATGGATTATTTTACAGATCTCCTTGCTACGTTTCTGGACTTGAAAAAATTTCATACCCGTTGCTGTCTATGGAGGGTCAGAGAGCTCTCAGATTATATCAAAAATATCTTAATTTTTGTTCTGAAGATGAACGAAGGTCTTACGGGTTTGAAACAACATGAAGGTGAGTAATTAATGACAGAATTTTAATTTTTGGGTGAACTAACCCTTTAATGGCCACAGGGAACTGATACATTCAAAATCAAATGTGAAGCAGACAAATTGCATTGCAATGAAGCTCTGAGGATCTCAGGGAAGTCCAGAGATTGCCGACCTTTTCATCTGAAATCACAATCATGCCCTTCATATGCATTACTCAATTGTCCTCCACGATCAGTTGATCTTGAAGAGGCCAAAATAGTTGCTGTGATAATTCTGTCACCGATGGAGTTTGGGTTCCTTGCCGCTGTCACCACTGGCTTGCTTAGTTGGGGACACTTCATTTCCAGCAATATCGTCGACTTGATTGCACAGATACTATTTAAACTGAACTGAGCTGGACGATGACATCACTGAATTCAATGATGAGCCTTTAACTGAAAATTTTATGTTTTCTATTGTCCTTTTGCACTGACACACTATTTTCCTATTTGATACTACAAAGTTGCTTTGACACAATCTGTATTGTTAAAAGCGCTATATAAATAAAGGTGACTTGACTTGACTTATAGTGCCATCCATCTGAACTTGCAGCTAACAGGACAAAGTTGATAGAAATTGTTGCATGTTTCTGTAGGTTGCGACTGTGTCTAGATAAACCCAGTTGTTTTGTAACCAACCTTTTTAAAATTATTTTAAATATTGAAAGTCAAAGAAATGTTTTGAAAGGCATAAAATCACCAAAAAATCACCAAAGCCAATTTAACCAAGTGTAGCAATGGCACTACACATTAACGTTCTTAAAAAAATAAATAAACAGATTTGCATCAATAAACCCTCAGCCCATAATACCACCTAATTATATTGTAAATTAAAGCATAGTTACCTAATTTAATTATATCAAAGGTTACACATTTTAGAAAGTCTTTCTAATCTTTAATCATCATTAGTTCCTTATTTTATGTACAAATTCCTGTTAATCCATTCACAGGGCTTTTACTAGTTAAATGAAAGTATGATGTTTCCTCTATGTGGTGATGATGTGGTGAATAATATGTCTTCCCATGAGGTTGTGAGGTTGAACCTACATGAAAGCCATAACATCGCACACCACTTTCATAGACAGATACAGGATGTGTAAGTATCATATTAGTAGTAAGACATGGAGGTAAATGAAGGTCTCTCTTCCTTTTTAGGAAGGCCATGAACAAGCTTACATCAGATAATAACCAGAGCTGAATAAACCATATGGGCATTAGTGGGCATAAAAATAAACCATATGGGTATAGTTAATAGTTTGGTGCTCATCCAGATCCACTAATTTATTCAAAAATACCCCTTGATCGGCAAGACATTTTGCTGCCAAGAACAAACATTTTATGAAAACAATTCAACAAATGTATCAGTAAACTATTTTAGCAAGTTTATCAATACACAAACAAACAGAAAACATCCAAAAACATTCATGTACAATATTATTTGACCACCAGAATGCAAATTTTGTTCAGAATCTTTTATTCTAAAATAATTATTTATTACCTTCGATAAACTGCAGTTTTGGCTCATTTCATGCTTGAAAAAGCTTCCAGATCAATGGCAATCTTTGGTTTTCACACTGCCAATGCTTTCTTCAAATATCACCAAATATTTTTAATATGATTTCGATCTGAAGACTGAACAGGCCACTCAAGAGCATTCTATCACCAATGCCTGGATGTATATGTGGGATGGTTGTCCTGCAGAAAAGTCCATTGATTATCAAGCTTTATTCTGTGCACTGAAGGCATCACAATCTTTGCCAAAATGGTCTGACCCTTCAAAGAATCCATGATGTTCTTATACAGTCAGGAGTTTTACTTACTATGCAAGCAAAACACCCCTATCCCTTACGAAAAAGAAGTTTATTCAAGTGTGCTATTAGTATACTTCTTTTAAACTAAAAATAGGAAAGTATGCTTTTAGTTTACTTTTTATGTACTTCTCAGAAAAATGGGCTTTATGTACTTCTCAGAAATATACTTAAAATGACATTTAAGTATACTTGACTTATACTTACAAAAAGTCTAAATATACTTGAACTTTACTTAAGTATACTTAATAAAATAAACTTGAAGTATACTACTTTTTGGTAAGGGATAACAAGACTGGTCCACCTCCATGTTTGACCATGGGACCGTGTTTTTCCTGCTCATAAACTTAGCCGTTTTTGCTGAACCATGGGTCAAAAAGTTATGATTTGTTCTCATTAATCCATAAAACATTCTGCCTTTCATGTTCTTCTTGGTCAAGAAGAGTGGCATTCAGAAACATGAAGGACATGCTTGTTTAGTTTTCTTCTTATACTCTGCATTTAAATGGTGTTTTATCACATCATCTTGCAAATCTATTGAGGGTTTTTCTCAGTAGCTCTAATCAAACATTTATTCCCCATGATAATATTGTGCTTTTCCTTCAACGTCCTCATTTTGAGTCTCTAGGAACCTTTAGCGAGAATCTTCATGTAGCAATAGACTTTCTGATGTAATAAAATAACTTGTTTTCTGTAGCTTTTTTGGATGTCTTCTGACTTAGCCATATTTGATACTCTGCCCATGCATGTGCTAAAGTTAAATGTTTGTATGTGTTTATATATATATATACACACACACACACACACACATATTTCACACAGTATATGTCACCTCGGCTAGGGTGGAGTGCTGGTGCAAGCTCACATTAAATGACAAAAGCAATTTTTGAGTTTGTTTTATTTTGTGTCTATAGTGAACTTCAAGTTGCAGCTGGCTCTGGATCTGCTTTGTACACATTAACAAGAAATTGTAAACCTAACCTAGTTTTAACCAGCATAGTCTATTTGCATTGTTCAGACCAAGAGAATTTAGTTTTCATTTGTGTCTATGTAAAATGGCTCCTTTTCCTGCAAAACCTTAAAATGGCAATAGCACGAGCAGAGGCATATAAAAGCCCTGACTTTTGTGGCTGTAGTACTACTGGGCCAAATCAGCACTTTTTTGGGGTCAGGATTGATATCATCTTTTGAAACTAAATGTCCTAGAAAAATGATAATGTTGTAAATCAATGGCTTCATTTATTTACAAGGCATTTAGACAGACACCTATTTTGCACCTCTGTTAGGCACTGTGGAAAATGGAAGGGTTGTTCCAAGTTAAAGTGAGAAACTCATGCACACAAGGCCATTAGTGTATTCAACCGACTTATTTTTTTCGGTATTTATATTCACTTGATGCTGGGAGGTGAGAAGTAGTGATTCATTATGAAACTTGAGCTAATTTATATATCACCTTTAGTTGTTCTTGATTGATGTAAAATATTACTATTACTAATGATAAAATAGAAAACACTCATTTTGAATTGCAATAATATTTCACAAAATTACTGTTTTACAGTATTTTTGATGAAACAAATGCAGACTTGTGATCATAAGCGACTTGAGAATACATAAGAGGATTTTGATTATATTTTCATATATGTGATAATATTATATATAAAGATGGATACAATGTGGACAATAAATTATTATCCAGTGGCCCATAGATCCAGGATCTATGCATTGTTTAGTTCTGCATACAGCTAGAAGCATTTTCTGTAGGTTACAACTGACCTTATGTGAGAAAAGGCAAAATAAAAGCATGTAGGCATATGGTATAACAACATATACATGGTACTGAAAAATCAAGATCTGTCTCACAGTAGGAATGGATCTCTTTGACTGTCATTCTAAATTGGGAAATGTCAATTTATGTGCTATTAATGAGCTTTAGTTTCTGTTAGTTTGAAGCCAAGTTTTAGAGAGTGGATGAATTGTGGGTGATGATTCTCCAGTGGTCACTTCCTGTGGGGTGTGTGTGCTTGCCTGTGCCCAAAAGTGTTGGAGGTGCTGAGAGAGTAGGCCTTGTTTCCACTCAAACTAAATGGAATATTGAGGTGTAATAGATTCACATGATAAAAACACACACAGTAGTGCATAACACAGTTTCACTGGAGACCCAACCCAACAAAACACCCAAGCTCAAACTTTGAGACAAGATCTTTTCAATTCACATAGTGTCTATTTGAGTGTCTAACACTGAGAACTTTACAGTAACTGAATGAATGAGTGATAGAAGCATATTTCATTTATATTTCTCATCAAAAGCTGTATGACCCCTGTAAATGCTATACCTAAACACAGGAAGGAAGCATAAGAATAGAAGTACAAAGTGTACTGCTTGCACAAAACCCCTAAATCTTTATGTGTGGTTCAGCAAACACTGCAGTGAAGCCAACCTGAGGGTCTTTGCAGAAATGACGAGGAATGAACCCGCAACCTTGCAAAAAGTTGTCTTGTGGTCCATAGAGGTTATTCAAAAACAGCTGACTAGAAACTCATTTGAGTCGCATTCATCTCTGAGCTTTTCTCTGTCCCTAATTTAGAATTTAGCACTATTACTGGTTTAAGATGTTCATAGAATACTCATTATTAGAGAAAGTGAAGGAATATTATTTTTTATTTATTTTTATTTTAAATAAATAGCTCTGGAAATGTTCAACCAGAAAATCAACATAATTTCCAGAGACAGCCAACCCACTATCACATGCAAATATTAATGGGCATGGAAAAACCTCGACACAAAATGTAACTCATCTCAGAGTGTGAGACATCCTACCTTGATTCACTTTTGAAATCAACAACAGTTCTTGCAATTTACAATTTTTTATTGACCACATTTCTTAACCATTATTGATATATTACTCAGTCAATATGACCACTGATCCTATGAATATACAATCAGACTTTAAAGAAAATAAATATTTGTATTTAATCTAATTTCTCCTGATACAGAAGCATATTAGTGTTCATTCATTCTGAAACTCTTCTGCACGACTTTCCAAAAGAACTTAATGGCCACAGGCAACTGATACATTCAAAATCAATTGTGAAGCAGACAAATTGCATTGCAGTGAAGCTCTGAGGATCTCAGGGTAGTCCAGAGATTGCCGACCTCTTCATCTGAAATCACAATCATGCCCTTCATATGCATCACATAATAGTCCTCTATGATTAGTTGATCTTGAAGAGGCCAAAATAGTTGCTGTGATAATTTTTGCTGATCAGATGGGGGTGTGAGACATTGACAAACAGCCAGTCAGACTGCTTGAGATGCTGAAGCGAGCCTAAATGACTGCCGGTCATCCACGGATGTTTGCTCCCCGCTGTACAAAAGCCCTCTTGGTGATCTTCCATGATTATCCGGTTGTGACCAGTTCTCTGCCGACTCATTAAGTGAGTGTAAGAGTCTCTGGGGTTGCACTTGGGTGAAAGAAACTCCACGCGGGAGTAAACAAAGTACAAACCGGTCTTGTTGACCTGAAGGCCGCCGTTGATGTACTTAACACCTTCTGTGAAGGCATCACCGAGATTTGCTTCCCACTTCAGAATTCCAGATGATGTGCTCTGGTCGGCACGACCTGAACAAAATATTCAGATAAGATACGGTTTTGTAGCAAAAATGTTATTATTTATCATTTTACCTTCTGGACCAAATCTTACCTATTAAGTGTGCTGCAGAGTTTTGTTTGTTCTTGTTCAGCTCAGCAGGATTCAGGCCTGTCGAATGATAAAGCAAGCAATCAGGTCATCATGTTAACCAGAGAAGATTTAGCACAGGATGAAGCTAATAACTGGTACACACAACTCACCAATTTGTTTCTGTGGCGCGGGGCTCTGCATTTGTGTGGGTATTTCCTGTCAGTGGACATTGGAGGGAAGAAAAATGGGGTCACAAATAGTTTGATACACACATATTGTGCATTCAAAAATATTCTCAAACTGATACAAACAGGTCTTTTTGCAAACTTAGCTATATCTAAAGTTAATTGACTGTTAGTTATAAGACAGAGAGGCTGATGTTAGACTTCTGTACAGATAAAGTAGAAGATTTCCTGTAGCCTTGTGACCAGTGACAAGTTTTTTTCTCACTTGTAATTCTGTTCTACTCAGTCGCGTGTACATGATGAAAAGGAAACTGAAAATGTATACTTTCATAAACATCAAAGAAATTCAGACTGCATAAACAAGAATGCTCTTGGCTGCTTTCCAGGTGGGGTATGAATAACTATCAAGACTTCAGAACTTTTAAAAATTGTGATGTCAATATATATGTGAATCAGTGTACAGTAAAGCATTTGGACACCTGAAATTGGATTTTAATTCCACTGATTTGAATTAAAATAGCATTATTCTCAGAACTAACTTCCCCTCTAGTTCACAGGGTAACCTTAGGTGTAGATCACCACATTAACTATTAACATGATCCAGTAACATTCGGTAACCAGAACGCATACAATATTCTTAATACAATATTATATATCTACTTTTTTTTGTTCTATTTGTGAAATGTTTCACTTTTGCTATTTCTTTTTTGAGTCACTGTATGTGTGTGTGTATATATATATATATATATATATATATATATATATATATATATATATATATATATATATATATACACTGTTAAGTTGCTCTTACCTGTGTCAGCCGCTCCATTTCAGTCTGTAACCTCAGGATCTGATAGGCACCCAGTCCCAGGGCTGCAAAAACCAGCAGGAGTATCAGTGTCAGTACCCAGGCTATCCCACCATTCATTCTCCCCCAGCCCCTGTTCTTCATCTCAGCTCGGGCAGGGGGGAAGGTCCAGCAGGGCACCGGTGGTCTGGGCACCGGTGGTCTGGGCACCGGTGGTCTGGGCAACTGCTGGTGGTAATATCGATGTTGTTTAGGGTGACCTCCGCCAGAATCCACCATGAACACTGGCTGGGGTGAGTGGCTCAAGTTACCGTTCATGTCTGCAGAGCACAGATGAGTGTGAGAAGGTGTGAACAACGAGAGAGTGTATCTTGAGAAGGTTGTTGCTGAACATCAGTTTTTATAAAGGTCCTGCAGTGTGGTTAAGACTTCCCACCCACACTCGCACACGCACACACACACACACACACACACAGGCAAGGTCTGTCTATCTCACTCATTCTCTGTCTCCGATCCTTTTTTTTTTCTCATGCACACTGATGTATTAGGTGGACTTTTATGCATATTTTGATCATTGTATTAGCATTCGCATGCATTTGAAGCAAACCAACATGCATAAAGTCATATCTGAAAGGGGTAAAATGATGACATCATGGACAGGAAACCATCTCGAGTCTTCTGTGCGCTTGCAGGCAATA
This sequence comes from Cyprinus carpio, assembly GCF_018340385.1. Classification (NCBI taxonomy): domain Eukaryota; kingdom Metazoa; phylum Chordata; class Actinopteri; order Cypriniformes; family Cyprinidae; genus Cyprinus; species Cyprinus carpio. The sequence continues at coordinate 7,167,958 of NC_056591.1, forward strand.
ACTGCTCTCGCAACTCTAGCATACGAATAAAAGATTTACAATTTAAGATTCACGATTTACTTCTTAAATAAACCCTTCAGCCCAAAATGACAATTTAGTCATTTACATTCACCCTCATGTATTTAAAAACTAAACAAAAAAGTGAATTTTTATCTTTTTCACAAAATTATTAATAAAAATTAGTCTGATTCATTAATAACAGGACCAGTAAATGCATGCGAACTTTTCAATATACCAGACTGAATTATTCAATCTCAAACTGGAGTAATATGGATTAAATTTATAGTGCTTTTTAACATTTGTAGCCTAACAAACTATGACATTGTACAAATAAGACCTGTGTCAAGATTCTTTCAAATTAATCTTTTGTTCCACAGAAGTAAGAAGTGAGCTGTCTTTCCTTGGCAAAAGCTTGGTTTGAGCATTTGATAAAAGCCAAAACCTTCAGTGCCTTTTTTTAATGCATTCAATCACACACTATGTCCATTAATGCACTAAAATGAATCAAAACTTGCTTTCCTGTAAATTTCAGGTTCTTCTATAGGTCAGTGTGGCATGTAATCTGCATAAGAGGCGAAGGATTGCTCGTGACCTAGAAAGAGTTCTTCAGAAGGGCCACATGTCTTTTTAAAGACCACCAGCATCCTTCCTGCCAGCCATCACATAATGTACAGGTCGACTGAGAATAGAAACTTTAGTGCAAGTTGTCAAAAGGGTTACTTTGATTGTCACACGGTCTTCTTTGTCAAACCCACCACTCATTCACCATCTGATGGTGTGAAATGCTATACTCCAATTAAACTATTTACATAGCACTTTGCTAATCCTGCTATAGTAACTATATCCATTTAATATTTAACATTTGTCCATTTAACAATTCATTTGTTTAGGAATTTTTTTTTTTTCATTATTTAGATATTAGAAATGGTTAAACTAGAAATGGTGACTAATGGCATTTTTCTACAGTATGTTCACTTGCAAATTTTTTTTCTGTCTATAGGCACTCATCTATAGACTCAACACGTAATAATACACATGTGCATGACGTCACTGTCTCCCCAAATTAATTTACATGGAGACAAAAACGTTATCATTTTCAAAAACTTGCACTTTGAAACCTATTTTCAAAAGTTTATGTAAATAAGTGACCAGAATGCATTAAAGGTTTTTCTTTTTAAGCTCCTGTGGCTCAGTGGTAGAGCATTGCATTAGCAGCGCAAAAGGTCAAAACACCAAATACCAGAGAAAACAAATACTGGAAAAAAAAAAAAATAATAAAATGTATAGCCTGAATGCACTGTAAGTCGCTTTGGATAAAAGCGTCTGCTAAATGCATAAATGTAAAAGTTGAAATTGTGCCAAACCCTGAACCATTTACTTTCAATAATAGTACGCACCTAGGACCTATCAAATAAAAATGTTCCATCTCATAAGCTATCTAACCATTAAAGACTTTTGCTTGAGTGTTTGTAAACAGTGATGCAGCAGAAAAGGAGTTTCAGTAAACCCAATCTCACATACCACTAAAGAACAGGAGCTGCCACATGAAACGTCTGTCTGTGCATATGAATGTGTGAATGCGCTTTCGATCCTGCAGTTTGCAATCTCAGGGGTCTGCATGAGAATGGTTAGGGCTGTGACAGTGAGATGAATAATGTGGTTAAAACCAAGCGGGGCAGGAAAAGGCATCACCCTTACCTGCTGCATAACCTCTTGCATGTCAACGTTGTTAGGCCTTCCTGGAAAAAACAGTCATTTTTGTCAGTAGCTTGGCCTGCCTCTCATATACCCACTTCTCAGGCTATTCATGATGAACAATGTTAAAGCATTAGAACTGTAATAAATTACACAACATGTACCCTTTTGTGTTCCTTTCCCCCCAAAGTGCTCCCTCTTCCCACTGTTTTAAGTCGTTGGATATGTATCGCTTGTTTGCATTCAAGGAGTTTCAGCTGCTTCAGTATAAACTCCCCAATGGCAGAAACTTGCATTACTGTCATGGGCAAAAGTGAATCAAGTTCTAAATTTATCAGCCATCTGAGTGGAGATGCCACAAAAATCATTGAATGGAATATTGTGATCATATTGCACACATGATGCTGCAAAAGCCAGTAATTAAATAATTTACCATAAAAGTTGAATTTTGATGTTTGCTTTAAACAAATGCACTTAGTTACAGAACTCAAAACTGTTATAATAGAATTATTGTGTAAAAATATTAAATTAAATATCTAACCTTAATATCTAAACTTTAACTGAAACTTAATAAAAAAAAAAATATATATATATAAAAAAAAATTCTGCCAAGGCAACATCCTTCATTTTCAGTACAACTTGGTGTACTAGAGTAACTAAAAATTAATAAACTGTATATGGACTAAAATTAAAATGAAAACAAAACAGAAAGATAACAATTAATTCAAAATAATAATAATAAAAAAAACTATAATACCTCAATGACACTTAAATAACACTGTTTAGTACTTATTTGTGATTGATATTTTAATGTTTATACCTTGTTTGAAGATAGTGAGAATTTCCAAAAGGTATATGGTTTAGATTGATTCATATTCATATTTGTACTGGGTAAAATAAGGTAACTGCATGGGTTAAGGTTAGGTTTGGGTGGTTCAAGGTTAGTGCCTAGTTATTACCAAGTTTTTGTAATTAATTTAATAAGTATACGTGAGGAACAGGACTGTAAAATAAAGTGTGACCAAATTTTATTAAGTTGTAAAAGCAACTATAAATAATCTATTGAATTGAATGAGTCTGATAAACTACAGTAACCATGATTCAATTATGTTGAAATATGTCTTTAAATACACGTGCCATGTTCAGTCATTGCAGCATTGTGGTAAATTTGAAATGTATACTGCAAGCAAATCCGTTTCCAAGGCCTTTCAGTGTCACGGATGAGAAGAAAGCCAAACAATTTTAGTTGTAAATGCCACAGAGGAAATATTATTTTACAACTGATGTGTGCAGTAGTTGCATCAGTTTCCTTACTTCACCTCCCAGGTATGGGAAACCCTGTCTGCAGTGTGAGCAAACACAGCCAATGGGGCTAGAAGTCACAGAAAGATATTCTGAATGAGTAAGACATCACCACCCCTGCTTGGTAACAACACTCTGCTCTTGCTCAGTTTCCCAGAAGTGTTGCTTTGCTAAGCAGTTCTTGCTGCTGAAGTACGAGGGGTTTTGGGGTCGAACCGTGGGCCGCAGCAAGAAGCCTGTTACCAAACTGTAGGAAAAATTATGTATTTTTTTGGTGAACGCAGACATCTTTCTGTCTCTCTCTGACTCAGCATCTTTGCACATACTGAACTTTTAAAAGTCTCGTAGTCATTTTAATCAGGCCTGTTGTGGTGCACGCATTATCAAAACTCTTGTCAATATGAAACTTTGTGGTTTCTATAGCAATACTCTCACATAAATGGTTATGTGCACTTTTAAGTTAATCAAAGTACATTTTTCAGCAAACAGAACTCTTGAACTGACTTCATGGTGCATTAATGATTAAAAAACGTTAATTAACAGGTCTTCAGATCAGTGTTTTGTTTTCTGTAATCTTTAAAACACCAGTACATGACTGATTTCGTCAAGCACAAGTTAATAAAATGTGAACAGGATGTTTGTTATGTCACTTAAAATGTGGCATCAACCTGTAAAAAATCCTTTGTGGTTGAAATTGAAACGTTATACATACTGAAGATGTTCTACTCAGATAAACATATATAAGAGTAAACACTTCATATTTTGTTTTTGATAAGTAATCACTAATATCATATTCAGAATTCTACTCTAATCACACCTCAACCAGTTCCATTCTCTACTTAACACATTCATAGCTGGAATAAACTTGGTTAAGACAAATAATATAAAGAACAAACACAGGTGATTTACAGCTTTCAAGGTTCACTTGAAAATGTTTTACTTTCAAGTTTCACTTTCATGCATCAGGTATGATATTTTGAATATCAGGGATAGTTTGCCCAAACATGAAAATTCTGCCAACATTTATTTATAATCTGTATACCATTTACTCACCCTCATGTCGTTCCAAACCCATAAGTTCAGCTTCGAAACACAAACTAAGATATTTGTAATAAAACCTAAGAGGTTTCTGTCTCTCCATTTAAGACCAGGTAACCAAAGCTTTATAAAAATATATATATATATATATATATATATATATATATATATATATATATATATATATATATATATATATATATATATATATATATATATATATATATATATATATATATATTTCTTATTTAGGCTTTTATTTGGATACAAACACATACCTATAGCAAATCCCATATGATAAAAATTTACTTTTGTGGGTCACATGCTAAAACCAACATCACTGGTTCTTGTGTGTGCAAATTAAATCTGTTAATCAATAAAAAGACATGAATAAAGCCGGCTGATTCCGGTTTTAGTTACCAGGACTTTCGAAGAAGGGACAGAAACCTTTCAGATTTCATTAAGCCTCATTAGTGTTTTCAAAGATTATCTACAGTCTTATGGGTTTGGGACAACACAAGGGTGAGTAAATGATGACTATTTAAATTTTTGGATGAACTGTCCCTTTAAATGTGCAGAACCATGTATTTCACTGAAAACATAATAATAATAATAATAAAAAAAAACTATAAGGAATGTTTCATCATCTAATGAGCATAATGATATTTAATAATATCACGAACTGAGCCTAAATGCATTTCACTCAACTATATCTCTTCATCTGAGGATGACGAGTAGCAGCCGAGTCCCAGTAAATGTTCAGTTTTACTCTGTGCTGTTTCAGCACTGGATGGCTGACGTATAGCTTCTTTTGCTGCGGTCTGTGCTAGTGGGAGGCTGTGGAGGTTGGGCAGGCCGGTGAGTAGCACTCGTGTCAGTGTACCTGTGTCCTGCTGCTGCCCGGCGAGAGCCACACGTGAACTGGCCACCGCCACAGCAAGTCGGGACTGATCGAAGCACAACGGGAGGTCCTGGTCTGGGAGCTCGGAGGCTCTGGTGGTAGCAGGAGCTAATGGGGTGGGTAGTTCTTGTATATTACTGTGAGATCTGTGGTTTCCTGCTTCCTCTGGGTTGGTGTCCTCATTTACATCCTCTTCTTCTCTGCTGGGGCCGCTTGGGCTGTGGCGGCACAGTTTCTTAGCTTAAAAAAAAAAGAAATGGAATCATGACTACATTTATATGCACATCATTTTCCTATTTTGTCTATATTAAGGTCTACATTAATTGTGATGTTAACATGGTTTACATGATTCTTCTTGAATATCCCTGCATACATAAACAGCATGTAGGTCAAGATGTTTCTTTTAAAGAATAACCCACCCAAAAATTAAAAAAAATAGCTAATTTACTCACTCTCAGGCCATCCAAGATGAAGAGTTCATCAGAACAGATTTGGAGAAATGTAGCATTGCATCACTTGCTCATCAGTGGATCCTCTCCAGTGAATGGGTGCCGTCAGAATGAGAGCCGATTAAAACATCACAGTAATATACAAGTAATCCATGCAACTCCACTCCATCAATTAACATCTTGTGCCGTGAAAAGGGACACAAGTTTGTAAGAAAAAAATCCATGATTAAGACATTTTTTAATTCAAATGAGTCCTCTATCCATAATATTTATTTCTCTAGTAAAAAAAAAAAAAAAAAAAAAAGTTGTCTTGTCTGAATCAGGAGAGAAATATACAAAGATCAAGCACCGTTTATAAGAGAAAGCAGTCCAAAACAGTTCTGAACAAATATGTTGGTAGATTTTGTTGTGAAAGGACAACAGGGGATGGACTTTTTCACTGGAGGAAGTGTTACTATGGATTATGGACTCAGCAACAGTTTAAAGTTAAAACGCCTTAATGATGGATTTGTTTCTTACAAAAGCTTTTTTACTTCACAAGAGTGGTGTGGATTATACTGATGCTTTTATCAGCCGTTTAGACTCTCATTCTGACGGCACCCATTCACTGCCAAGGATCCATTGGTGAGCAAGTGCTAAATTTCTCCTCTATTGAACAAAGTCATCTACATTTTGGATGGCCTGAGTAAATTTTCGTCAAATCTTCATTTTGGGCCGAACTATTCCTTTAAACAGGAAATGCTGGCATTGTCTAACAAAGACTGATACTATAATAGCATAAACTGACAGGTGTTTTGATTGCTGCATGGATCCTGCCTCCTCTTGGCATATGCTCGAGGTTCCCAAGGCTTGTGTTTGCAGGTAGGGTCCAGGGAGCGTAGTTTCTTCAGGTAACGTTTGTATTCAGTCTCCAGTTTCTCAATATGCTGATGGAACTCATCTATCTTCCTCTCTGGGTAGTGAGATAACTGCGACTGCTGCAAATGAAAGGTGCACAAATGTAACTATTCGCAACTATTTCAGCTATCAACAAATCAACAGATAAAAGTCTTCTCTTAGCCAGATGTGTGAGACTCATGATCAAACAGACCATACATTCCACTTTTTGGTTTTTGCATGACATGCAATGGATGCACAAGATCAGTATCAAAAATTGAGGTTGTTTTGGCCATGTATACTTACAAGTTTCATTTAATATAACTGACATGATACAAACATACAGGTGCTGGTCATATAATTAGAATATCATAAAAAAGTTGATTTATTTCACTAATTCCATTCAAAAAGTGAAACTTGTATACTATATTCATTCATTACCCACAGACTGGTATATTTCAAATGTTTATTTCTTTTAATTTTGATGTTTATAACTGACAACTAAGGAAAATCCCAAATTCAGTATCTCAGAAAATTAGAATATTGTGAAAAGGTTCATTATTGAAGACACCTGGTGCCACACTCTAATCAGCTAATTAACTCAAAACACCTGCAAAGGCCTTTAAATGGTCTCTCAGTCTAGTTCTGTAGGCTACACAATCATGGGGAAGACTGCTGACTTGACAGTTGTCCAAAAGACGACCATTGACACCTTGCACAAGGAGGGCAAGACACAAAAGGTCATTGCAAAAGAGGCTGGCTGTTCACAGCGCTCTGTGTCCAAGCACATTAATAGGGAGGCGAAGGGAAGGAAAAGATGTGATAGAAAAAAGTGTATAAGCAATAGGGATAACCGCACCCTGGAGAGGATTGTGAAACAAAACCCATTCAAAAATGTGGGGGAGATTCACAAAGAGTGGACTGCAGCTGGAGTCAGTGCTTTAAGAACCACTACGCAAAGACGTATGCAAGACATGGGTTTCAGCTGTCGCATTCCTTGTGTCAAGCCACTCTTGAACAACAGACAGCATCAGAAGCGTCTCGCTTCAAAAAGGACTGCACTGCTGCTGAGTGGTCCAAAGATAATAGAAGATCTATGGGGTATTGTGATGAGGAAGATGCGATATGCCAGACCCAAGAATGCAGTAGAGCTGAAGGCCACTATCAGAGCAACCTGGGCTCTCATAACACCTGAGCAGTGCCACAGACTGATCGACTCCATGCCACGCCGCATTGCTGCAGTAATTCAGGCAAAAGGAGCCCCAACTAAGTATTGAGTGCTGTCCATGCTCATACTTTTCATTTTCATACTTTTTAGTTGGCCAAGATACCTAAAAATCCTTTCTTTGTATTGGTCTTAAGTTATATTCTAATTTTCTGAGATACTGAATTTGGGATTTTCCTTAGTTGTCAGTTATAATCATCAAAATTAAAAGAAATAAACATTTGAAATATATCTGTCTGTGGGTAATGAATGAATATAGTATACAAGTTTCACTTTAATAATAGAATTATTGAAATAAATCAACTTTGATGATATTCTAATTATATGACCAGCACCTGTATAGTAGTAAGACATAGTTTGAGTACACTGGCATGACCCAGCTGATTGCATTTAAAATTATCCTGCTGGTTTAACTGTAAGGCTTCAAGCTTATTACCATGTCAGGAGTTAACCTCTTATCTGGTCATCATATCATAAGTCTGAATCTGATGAAAATAAGCACAGTTTTAGCTTTGTCTCTCAGCCTGACCAGTTGAAAAGGGCACAAAACCAGCCAACACACCTACCTGAGCAGGACGGGAGACCAGCAAACCAGCAGTAGTTAGAAACGTAATCCATGAAATTACACATTTCAGGTAATATAATCAGACTACTTTTAGATGACTTTTGACCTATCTTGTTTATCACATTGATTTAAATAAGATAATTGTGTACCATATTGATATAAAAATACAAAGAGTAAGAAAATATATTCAATTTGTTGTAATTAACAGCATAAAGTGCATTAAACATTACAATATGCCAAGGTTTCCCAAACTGGTGTTTGTAAAGGAACTGCAGGGGATTTGTGAGTTTAATGAATTTTTTATCATTAATTAAATCATAAAATTAAAAATGAAAACAAATACCATTTTAAAATAACATTAATCGAAATAAAACAATGAATTATTTTATTTGTTTACCTGCATGTGATGTGACCATTAACCAACGTCAGAGAACTGTGAACATGCAAATGTGATACTTAATTATTAAATATTTACTTTATTAAGGGGTACTTCACATTAGGTGAAAGAGGTTCAAATGCCAAAAAAGTTTGGGAATGCCTGCATTACATGTAAATAAGAAATAATGGGAATTTGTGCATATTAATGTGTTTGAAAGACAAAAGCCTTCCAAAGGTATTGTAATAGAGGGTTAAATAAACTACTGAGCGACAATTCAAATAAACATTTATGTGTTTATCGGTAGTTGATGCGATGTTGAAATGCCTGAAATGATTTTTAGAAATCCAGTGGTCAGATGCGGTGTAGCCACCGGACTAGTGAATGGTCTTTGTGTGAGTGTCCACAAAACTGGAAGACCTTCTGAGTAAGTATATAAGCGGTAGGCTATTTTAAAAAGGAACATTTAAAAGATGAAATAAGAGGAATTAGGGACAATCAATAACAATGTAACAATGTTAAGTAACCAGGGCCCGTATTCACAAAACAATTTATCTTACACTAAGAGCTCTCCTAAATAGCAGTAAAAGTTTTTAGCTAAGAGTTTTCTCTTAAAACCTATTCACAAAGCTGCTGAGACAAACTTGTACGAAGGAATAAACAGAAGTCTTAAGCTTAGAGTAAGGACGGGGTTGACCTCATTGCTATGGATGATGTCAGCATACTTACTATGCACACAGTGATTGGCTGATAGTCTCTGTCAGCGATGTATTCATAGAAATATTGTAGAGCACAATAGTATGTTGCCATATTCAAATAAAGGTTTTAAAATAAAAATGTGACCCTGGACCACAAAACCAGTCTTAAGTGTCAATCATCTGAAAGCTGAATAAATAAGCTTTCCATTGATGTATGGTTTATTAGGATCGGACAATATTTGGCCGAGATACAACTATTTGAAAATCTGGAATCTAAGGGTGTAAAAAAATCTAAATACTCAGAAAATCGCCTTTAAAGTTGTCCAAATGAATTCTTAACAATGCATATTACTAATCAAAAATTACATTTTGATATATTTACTGTAGAAAATGTACAAAATATCTTAATGGAACATAATCTTTACTTAATATCCTAATGATTTTTGATCTATAATTTTGACCCATAGAATGTTTTTTTGGCTATTGCTAAAAATATACCCCAGCGACTTATGACTGGTTTTGTGGTCCAGGGTCACAAATGTTAATTGCCACATTTAAATAAAGATTTCAAAATGAAGGCTTAGTGTCACTAATTAAACAAGTAGGCTATATATTCAGCTAACTGTCAGCCTCTTATATGTATGCTTCTCATAAACAATTAGTCAATATGCATTAGGGCTGCCCTCCACTGAAGATTTTTCTGGTCAACTAGAAGTCGTTCATTTTAAGCATTAGTCGACTATTAGTCACACTTTTATTAATAAAATAATTTTATTATTAATTTATACTATATTACCACATAGACCAGCCTTTGATGATCTGTCCATCACGGACTGCGTTATTTCACCACTTCATGTGGAATTTTTTTTTTAAATAAAATTTTGGTAATATGCATATAAACAGCCTTTTAATTAGCAGAGTAGAATAATCATGGCTGATAGTAAGACATGCAAACATAAAAGAAAACCAAACTGGACGCGAGAACAGCTAAATATTAAGGATATAATCAAAAATTTGGAGTTGGGATAAACTCCAAACCAAAGCGATACCTTTTTAAAAGCTCATTATTGTCATATGTTTCTAAAATGTTTATATTCTGAGGCAGATTGCTGGCAACAGCCATATAGGATAGTTCAGATTTGGTCTTCGTGACTGAGGAGTCCTCTTCACTGCTCCTAACGTTTCACAGATTTAGGAGCTAGTTTTAGCGTTAAACGCTTTGAGAAATACTCTTAGAGCAAAAATTTAGGATTCCTAAATTTAGGACTGACACGCCCATTATTTTTAAGATTTTCTCCTAAATCGACGAGTTATGAGTTACTTTTAGCCTTAGGATGTTTTGTCAACACGGGCCCAGATTTGTATAGAGGAATTGGAACCATCTTTTTTTTTTTCTCATAGATGATTCTCATAGTTATTTTGTATTTAAAAATAGTTATACATTTAATCAGTAAATATGAATGTAAATTCAATTGGAAATTAATTGCTGTTATTATTGAATGTAGATCACATTCTGTACGTTACAATGTCACAGTGATTGAAAGTTGCAATGCTACCTCTGCAAAATAATTATAAATAATTTAGAGGTTTCATGTATGTATGCATTGTAGTATGATCAATTTGTGTGTGTGTGTGTGTGTGTGTGTGTGTGTGTGTGTGTGTTAGCCTTAGGAAGTGTGGTTTCGTCCGATAAAGTGTATTTTCAGACAGATGGCAGCCTACTATTGTCCTGCTTTGTCCGTGTGTGATCTGTACCTGCAGACAGTACTCGATCTCCTTCTTGATGCTCGGCATCCACTTCTTGACTGCTGCCGCTGAGTTTAACGTTGCCTGCGCGTCAAAAGGTCCATTAATAAGACAATGTTGTCATTTATGGCAAGCGGCCTGAAATGATAAGATGCATGGCAACGAAAGAGATGTCTTACAAGCTTTGGCCTTGCCACGTGCACATCTTTAATGCGACCCTCTGGAAACAGAACACAGATGCATTATGACCAAACTGACCCAGTGAAACAGAATGGGAGAACACGCTGGCTTTATGCAGGCGTTTATAACGACTGCATTTACCGTCGTTTCATATTAGGGTCAGTTCACTTGGTGTAAACAAGCCGTAAATGCGTCTCTTACCCTCTCTTTCTTTCTGGAGCCACAGTCTGTTGAGTCTGCCACACTGCTTCTCTTCGTTTCTCGCCATTCCTGAAGCATTTCCGTCAACACGGGGTCACGTGACACGGTACTTCCACCTACGTCAAACACCCCGTACGTGTAAAATATTACGTTTATGTCGATTTTATAATGTTCATTTGTCACAAGAAGCGTCTGAGTAAATATAGTTTTAAAGTTTAAGTCAAACGTCCGATTACGCAAACGTGTGTTTTCTCTAAAAGTTAAGTTTTATGGATTCAACAAAACCATCGTAAAGTAGAAGTTTTGTGAATTCTGTCCCCAAAAACTGACATTTCAGGGCATGAATGGATTAATCTTCCGTAGTTTTCTGTAGGCAAGACTTTAAGTTATCTACAGAAATTGTCTTCTAAAAAGAAATATACCCTGAGAAATATGTTTTAGAGTAAAAAGTGTGACTAGCTAGCACCGTTTTCCCATATTTACATAAGCTTCTACTGTTTTGTGCGTTAATCTAACCTCAGAAATTGCATTTATTTTCCCGTATATTATAGATATTGTTTAGGCTATAGGCGTAGTTCCTAAATGCTGTGTTTGAGTGACACCTATTGACGAAACTATGTATTTCTTTATTTAATAAAAAGTAGACTATACAGTACATTACTACCAGTGTTGGGGAAAGTTACTATTAAAAGTAATGCATTACAATATTGCATTACTCCATAAAAAAGTAACTAATTGCATTACTTGGTTACTTTTTATGGAAAGTAATGCATTACGTTACTTTTTTGTCACCTGTGCTGGGCTCGCTTATTTGTTTTTTAATAAAAAAATAAATAAAAAAGTCACGTTTTTGGCAACTGTAAAGGCCATTTCACACCAAAAGTGAAATGAATGAGCTTCAGACTCAAGGAAGTGCCTCCGTCTCTGCATTTACTCTTGATTTCTCTCACTGTGGAGACAGGAGAGCTGGCAGTCAATACATGGAGAAACAAAGGAACTTGCGTTACTTATTTGAACTCAGATATTTCACTGTATGTTCAATGTTACTTTACTAGTGATCTGATTACGTAACTCGCTTTACTTTCAATGAATTACCCCAACACTGATTACTACCATTAAGTGTTAATTAAGTAATACTAGTGCGTTATACTAATTATGACAGTTTCTGTTGTACTTTCAATGCAATGTTTGTAAAAGTAGTCTAATGATGCAGAAAAGTCAAAGCTGGTAGCTACCTTCTGATAAACATTTTTAAGATGCTACAGTTTTGTATGTTTCGTTTTATTTTACAAGGAACATCTTCTTCTTTAGCAGGGTACATATGTTCTGGTGAGCCTGTGTTTTCTCTGCCTCTGCTACCTGAAGGGCTGTTTTAGTCACATTATTAGTTGCCTGTAGGTTCGCTCGTTCTCCATTTGTCCAGTTTATTAGTGTCTGTACTGTTCCAACATGCCCGTCACGACAAGCGCAGTGCAGCGGTGTGTCTTTATTGTTATCCATTGAGTTGATCTTCGCTCCGTTCTCCAGTAACAGGCCCACCAGCAGCTCATGGCCATGTTCTGCAGCTAAGTGCAGAGGAGTCCTCCTCCACACATTCTTGTCATCCACATTCTTGCTCTTACCAGATGCGAGAAGAACACCAGCTGTGCTTTCCTTCCCATTTCGAGCAGTGTGATGCAGAGGAGAGCAGCCATCCATGTCTTTAGCTCCAATTCTAGCTTTACCGGCCAGCAGCGCTGAAACTGCCTTAGTGTGTCCCTCCATTGCAGCCAGGTGCAGTGGGGTCTTCTTCTCTTTTTCAGTGGCATTGGCGTCACTCCCAGCATCGAGCAGCAACTGAATGATGCCCACTTCACCTTGTGCTGCCGCCCAGTGCAGTGCTGTTCTTCCCTGTTTGTCTTTGACACGGATGTCGGCCTTGCCCTCCAGCAGTTGGGCGACTGCTTCAGTGTGGCCGCTCTGGCTGGCGAGGTGCAGGGGGGTAAACCCATCCTGGGTGACAGAGTTAATCTGAGCCCCCACACGCAACAACAGTGCCATCAACGCTGGCTGGTTATGTAATGCACTTAGATGGAGAGGGGTCTGATCTTTAGGGCCAGTGATGTTGGGGTCTATGCCTTTATCCAACAATATCTGGGGCAGAACAGAAGATTTCAGATTAAAATAAATATCACTCAACATGTAGTCTAGTGTCCAAAAGGGCAATTTATTAGTCTAATTCTCTGTTTCAGAAGTTTTATACCACCAAACAAAATAACATCACATCACATCACACAAAAAAAAAAAATTTATTTTTCCCATATGCATAAGATAAAAATAAAACTTAAATTAAAAAGGTCCCAAAATATAAAGGCAGCTGTATAATTTCATAAAAAAAAAAATACATTAAAATTCTGTGAGGAAAATGTGATATAAACATAACATGTTTATTTTTAAATAACATAACATGTTTTGTTTCTAAATTACAAACACATTATTTGTGTTTGTTTGCCATTATACTAAAGAAAAAATATTAAAATATTATCTGGAAAATGTTTATCTTGTAAGTCGCAGCATATTTCCCCCTACTAAGTAATAATAGATGTACTGTATAAACTTTTAAAATAGTAATTACATACAAATATCAATAAGAAATATAATAAATTATTAATTAACATATTTATTTAATTATTATATATACTTAATGTATATTAAATTATGGTTTACTGACTTTATTAATGATTTTTTAAAATTATTTTTTAATTAAAGACTAGGGCTGTCAATAGAATAGAATTATCATAATTAGTGTCTTGATTTCTGACCAGAAAGCAGAATAAAACAGTAAATATAAAATAACAAACCAGTATCAATATCAAATTCAGTAAACAAAATAAATAAATAAATGAATGCATCAATACATAAATAAATATTGCATTCAATTATTTGATTAATTAAAAGTTAACTCTGGGAGCCCTAAAAATACATCGTATTTGTCTATTTTTCCATCCATGCTGTACTCTAAATCTAATTTAGACTTGATTACTAGTTGTGAACAAACAATAGATGATAAATAATTATTTTAAATATGATTAAGCATTTATTTTTTTAATAACATGAAATTTTTAAAAGGCATTTACCTTTACTATTTGCACACTGCCACTTTGGATAGCCAAGTGAAGACCAGATATCTGGTTTGGTAGTCTCTCATCCAGTCTAGCCTTTTTTGAGACCAGTACTTTGAAGGCCTCAGCATTTCCCAGCTCTGCGGCTAGAAGCATAGGTGTATATCCAAGCTCATTACAACTATTAACATCCGCACCATGATCAAGAAGCGCAGCCACGACCCCGTCCAAGTTCCTCCGTACCGCTTTAAAAAGAGCAGAGGTGATCTCATTCTGAGACATGGACTTCTGGACATACTTCAAAAACAGAGAGAGTAGAGACTTCCTGTTCAGCTCAAAGGCAGCATCCACAATCACAGAGTCCACCTGGGCTCCGGCCTTCAACAGCACAGTGGCGGTTTTCTCATTTCCATGGCGAACGGCGTGATAGAGAGCCGTCTTCCTTCGGCCATCTCTGGTATCTACAATAGCGCCGTTTCGCAGAAGAACCTGTGCCAGTGTTGCGTCATCCTCAGTGGCTGCCATGTGCAGAACGGTTGTCTGGTTCTTGAGGCTTTTCTTCTCTTCATGCACAAGAGCTTTGACCGTACTCTCGTGTCCATTTTGAGCAGCCAGATGCAAAGGAGTTTTTGACGTGTGGTCAGTAGCATGGATGTCTGCACCAGCCTTCGCAAGCGCCAGAGCAACAGCAGTATGGCCTCGTTCTGAAGCTCTGTGCAGGGCTGTACGACCCTCCCTGTCCTTCAGGTTTAGTTTCGCCCCTTCTCTGAGCAGAAAGTACACAATTGCCTCCTTACCATGTTCAGCAGCGAGGTGCAGCAGAGTATCAGTGGATGAGAGAGCAGTATTGACATCCAAACCTTCGAGCAGCTCCTGGAGGAGATATAGATCACCTGAGGATATGGCTTTGAGGATGGCATCATGCTCACTTTCAGATTTGGGGATTTGATTAATTTCTTCTGTTGAAGATATAGCCTTATTCGTTACTGAATTCGGTTGGATTCTTTCAGGAGTGAGTTCCTTGTTGGGTTTTGAGTTTTTGACAAGACCTTGTTTGTCCTTCTCCAGCAGATATCCTATCAGCTGCCTCCGTGCATCTCTAATGCCCTCATTAACCCCACCTACATAAGTTCTCATATGCTGGTAAAGGTCAGGTTCCACTCGTTTCAGACAAGGGTAGAAGAAGATACGGCAGGCGCGCTCTCCTCTCGAGATCAAGGTGTTTAACATCCTGGAGTTCTTTTCCTCTCGCGCAGAGATGCTGGACATCAGTGCTCGGCTGTCAGGTTGAAGAACGCCATATGAAATGAGGACATCCAGCAAATCCTCTGTATTCAAAATGCCACTGACCAACTCGTTTTCCTTCATCCGAATTACTTCGATCGCATAGGGGTTGGTAAAGCTGGTTGAACCCATGTCAGCCTCTAAAGGAAAGCAGTGAGCTTCTGAAAACTGAATGCGTGGTCATGACAAAGCAGAGCTGCTCCTGAAAGAACTTCGTTCTCTAAATCCTCGTCACTAAGAACAAACTGTCTCTTAGCAACACGATATAAAGTAAACAAAAGTAAAAATCAGCATTACAATTTGAAACTTCCTGATATAAATTATTAATATTTAAAACCAAGAAGCAATAAAAAGCACATTGGTGATCTATTTTGGTAATTATATTTTAACAGTTTTGATAAAATTCACCTGCTGCAGATGAATAGTCAATTTCTCTGTTTAGATTTCCTGCCTTATCTAATATTACAAGAAACCTACAACATGGATACTGTAACCATGACATGAATTGTCTTTTGTATTTGAGTTTATCATGTTGGAACAACAGTGCCCTTGCAGTTTTTTTTTCAGATATTACCACCCTTGTGAAAAAGAAGTGAGCTTAACTGTATTTAATATGCACTTGTAATATGCTTCAAATTAATGAAATAAAAGGCCACCTAAGTGTACTTGAAGTACACTTTTAAATTATTATTTTTTTCATAATCTTTTGTGACTTTAAAGAAATGCACTTATTTTGATGTGTTGTCTAAGATACAAAAGCACTTAAAATATTAATAAAATACTTGATTTTAATTTTAATAGTGTGTGCTATCCGATCCTACATTTAAAGTTAATATATTTTAAATGTACTAAACTGCAACTTCATCATTATAAATGTGTAACCACAAATATATTTACTTAGTCCTATTTAAGTAGGTCAAAAAAACACTAAAGTTCAGTTAATTATATTTAATAGAAATTACTATAATTCATTTTCATTTACTGCAATTATATATAATATATAAATTAGATATATATATATATCTATATATATATATATATATATATATATATATATATATATTATATATATATATATATATATATATATATTAAAATAATGATATATTGCCTTATAATAATAGAATATAGGTATATTCTTGTATTTTATTTCTGTAAAAAGATGTTTTTAAAAGTATGCTAAAGTTTCAAATATTGTACAAGGACAAAAAAGTACCCTTTTCATCGTATTGTCAAATTAAAACAAATTCATTATGATTTTGTCATCTTAAAAAAACAACATTTACAACGCATGACTACATGACTGTGTAATATTTGTTCTGTAAATAGTATAAAGCAGGTTGCTTTTCAGTGAAATATTTTCTTGTCAATAGAAGATGTAGTGTATTCTAGTAAAGTCCTTGCTACACTTTGCGTTATTGTCTTTTGATAATGCGCTGGATTACTGATCAACCCCCTCATTCCCAAACTAAAAGTGCACTAGAGGTCTGTGTGTCAGTCTTATGGAGATTAGCCTGAGCCGAGGAGGAGTTCCTCTTCCAGTAATGCACGCCCACTCCGATGACGTGGGTCTTCCGACCGCGCGCTTGCCTAATATGGAGAGGTAGGTGCCGATTTTCCGGTATGATGTCATCGTTTGCCAAGCTTGGGCCGTGAAATAAGAGGATCTGAATGATGCTAAATATTAATCAGTGTTGGTGACCTGAATATGAAAATAGAGTTTTACTCGCCTCTTTTGTGTGTGGGGACACACGCAAAAAAAGAAAGAAAAAGAAAATGCAGGCTTGCAATCATAAGTAATGTGTAATGTGTTCTGTTCTGAACTTTCTGTTGAAGGAAGACTGGTTTCTTTGGGCGTTTAGTCAAGCAGAAGTTAACAGTCTCTGAAAATCCCTGTAACTGCTCTGAAGTGGCTGCTTCAGATTAACCGAATGCAAGCCGACGGCGCCCTCTTCTGGTGCAAAGAGGACTGCTGCTGAAAATTGCGTTTACTGAGCACCTTTGTCGGCATACATGCACGAACCACAGACAACTTTATTTTTTTGAGTTGACACAATAATGAACCCATGATAAAAGCAATGCAATTTGTTTTAACAGTTTACTACTACACTGAATGATTGTTTGTTTATTGCGGTGTAATTGCATTTGAAAGTTAATCATTTCCCTGTTTTAATATATTTTATATAATTTGGATTTGACATTTCACCCCGTTCAGAATCAGAATACGTATTGCCATATTTATCAGGCTACAACTGAATAACTATTATGGGTTTCTGACTATTATTGTCATTGCCAAACAAGCGGTCTCTCCCAAAACATGTTACTACAAGTCTGTTTTAGTGAACACACATACACGTTTACTTCGCATCTAAATGGGGACATTACTTCTAATGTTTTTATATAAAGATAGTTATACACTTTTTTTTGACCTAAACCCACCCCTACACCTCACAGAAAACGTTCTGCATTTTTACAATTAAAAAACAATTTTACAATTTTATATCAGTTTTAGGACTGAGGACGCCCCCAAATGGAGGTTTTTGGCGATTTTGACAGGTTTTGCTCACTTTTGGGTACAAATTTGTCCCCAAAATATGGTTAAGTAGGCACACACACACACACACACACACACACACACACACACACACACACGACCTCCATTAAGACAACAGAGACAGTTTTTCGTTTGACATACTTTATTACAGTTCATAAATATTGATTAGTTTCTGAGGTACTCAGAAAACAAACATAAAAAATTATATTGTACTTTACTTACAAATGGTAAACTTAAGTACTCCTGGTTGATCTTATTTACAAATAACAATGAGTGAAACCTCATTAATGAACTTTTTCAGAAAAAAAAGAAACTGCTGATGTTGGACTAACTCAAAGAAAAAGTCAATTCCATTCAGTTTAAGAACAAAGAGGACAACAGGTCATTCAGAAGTCAGACAGCTTTTCTCAAAACTTTAGCGGACACAACTTCCTGCTTGAGCCAGACCTTTTATCCGGCACGGCTGTCACATCCTCTGTTTTACTCCCATAATACTGAGGGCTCCTTAGAAGCGTATAGTTCCATGCACAACCTGGTCGAAGTGAACAAGGACAAGTCTCTTTTCTCGTCAGAAAGTATAATGTGTAACAGAGTTAGTCTCATGCTCTCTGTCGCTGTCTCTGTCGGACCGAGTTCGTGAAGTTTTGCACTCCCCAAAAGTCCAGCCAGAACATCCTTTTACGGCACGCGGCCGGTCCCAGAGGGCTAATGCCAGCAGTCGCGCGGGCTCGCAGACATTTAGCCCTTGAAGTTTGTCCCTTGCGTCTATTAAAGTGAACTCAAATGTCCTTCGGTTCTTTTCAGAACGTCTGCAGCTGTTGCGTCAACATAAGCTGGCAGCCACTGTTGACGTGGTTCATGACTTTCTGCTTGAGTTGGGCCACTTGCTCGCGCAGCATGTTGGCGGTGGACGCCAGCTCGGAGTTCTGGGACTTCAGGGTCTTGACTTTATCCTCCAGCCGGGAGATCCTCTCAAGTTTCCTCTTTCGGCATTTGGATGCGGCGATTCGGTTCCTCATGCGCTTCCTCTCGGCTTTAATCCGCTCCTGGCTCTCCATGTCGATGGGGGAGAGAGGTGGCGTCTCGCCGGGCATCTCGGGCACCGTTTGGGGCTCCTCCTTCAGCGCCTGAAGCCGCGGGTGCTGGACGGGCAGCTGCGTGTTCACGGTGTGCTGCGGCGGGGCGCTTGTGTAGTTCATCGCGGGGTTGGCGGTGCTGATGGCGGGGTTGAAAGTGTTCAGGTCCGCGTACACGGGCGGGTCGGAGCGCAGGGATGAACTGTACACCGCGCCGCCTGCCAGGGAAGAAACGGGTGTCATGCTGTTGCTGATGGTTGTTTGGGGAGCCGAGGTGACGTTGGGCATGTGCTGGTGATGCAGCTCGGCCAGTGCCCTCACGAAGCCCTCCGCGAAGCCCTCTTGCTCGTCCGTCACGTTCTTGGGACACAGAAACTGGGTCGGAGTCGGCGTTGTAGTGACCAGGCCGTTGCTGGACTGGATGATGAGCCGCTCCAGCTCCGGCGACGCCAGTTTGAGCAGTCCCACGTCGGGGGAGGTGAGGATCTCGTTGGCTTTGGCCCTCAGGTGGGGCTTCAGGTTGCCAGCTGGGTCGGTCAGATTCAGCGTCATGTTGTGTTTCAGAGCCTTGGGGTTGTATCCAAAGGTAGCGCTGTCATGCTGAGAGAAAGCGCTGTTTAGAGAGTCATCGTAGAAAGTAGTTTCCATCTTGGTAGACATAGAAGAGAAAACGAAACGTTTTAGTTCAAAAGTAGTCTTTCACAAACTCAAGCACTAAAGCAACTGTCCGCTTTCAGAAACGAGCGTTGCGTGCGCTCTCAGAGACAAAAGCGAGAAGAAGCGCAAAGTTCGTAAACTCCCCGTCCCGCGAGAAACTTACTGCGTAAAAGTTACCGTCCAGCGTCCCGAGTTCTTCTTCTTCTCGCGGACAGAACGCTCTTCCAGCGTTCAGCTCAAAGATGCCAGAGGACAAAAACAGCGCTGAGCCGAAACGTTTTCTTGTTTATTTTAGTTTGAGTTGTGTTGCCTAGATGTTTCACTGTGGCGAGATCTGTATACTCTGAGCTCCTCCAGCGTGAAAGGCAAACCTTATCTGCTACCGCTGCCCCACTAAAAATAGCAATGATGTCATGCGCGCCGTCTCTTATTGGCTGGAGGCGATTCACTGGGCGTTCCACAATTTCAGATAAGGCGCGTTGCCTAGACGACCACCCAGAAGTTTCTACTTCCTCGCGGTGGCTGATGGGATGAGGTAATGCTGTAAGTCGGTGCATTGTGGGATTACGTATTGTTTTTGAATATCTGGTTACCCGCTTAGCTGTTTAGGACCGTGGCGGGATACAAAGACGCCGAGTTCTGTACAACGTGCTACTTTTATAACTCAAACTTTCACTTTAACAGACGTCGCGCGCGAGGTTTAGTTTGAGAAGAAGAGGTGGCAAGGGTATGAAGAACTGGGCAGTTTTACTTGTGAGTTTCACAAGACTCCTGATAACATGTAAACTGTCAAGATTCGCGGATGAGTTTTGATATAAAAGAGAGGTGTTTAAATAGGTTACAATACATTTTGTGGCGCCAAGGAACAGGGCAATAGTTTGGTGTTTTATGGCAAAGTGCATTTGCCCCGTCAGCGTCAGCCAATGGTTTTGAAAAGGGGCGTGTCCTATTGTGGAGTGACAGCGTGCCACAAGGTTCATCGGCCGTCTCCGTGACAGTCTCTAGAGATCCTCTCAAAATGACATACGCCCGTGTTAAACGTCACTGTTTAGACTACAACCGCAAACTGATCGAATTCAACGTGACATTCACTAAGTGACATTTTATAATGATGAACTTTACTTTGGGATATTTTCTCTTGGTTCCTATGAGATTTAAACCTATGCAAATATGTAATTATACGTTTATTCGCATTTGATGTTGCAATGGATATGTGTGGGTACGTTTGTATCTATATTTGTTGCCGTAAACTAACCTACATTTAAGTATCTCTGATTCTACAATTTTATGTAGGAAAACCATGAATAAATAAATAATCTGAGCGATAGTACATCTGTGAAACAGGGATAAGATCGTTTTTATTGACAACCAGGACTTGTCGATGGTCTCTGGCACGCTTCGCTTTGTTGCGACAGATCAAGTGCTCGAGCACGTAAACATGACATTAAGCGTCACTCAATACAAATTATGGACATTAATACAGTTTATAATTCTGTTAAGGTTTACACTATATTTATTTTGTCCAAATATATGATGTTCAGTGTTGCAACAGTGTTAATTACATCTCAATGTTAATTTGCGTTGCTATTATTTCTTTGCGAATTAAAAAATATGTATTATATATTAAACGTCAAAAAATACAAGTTAAGAACTAGTAAGTTAGTTAAAATAACCCTTTAGTTTAGTGAACATATCCTATCCAATGTGCATTTAAAACAAATCGATGACGATAATGATTACTACTACTGGGCTACTACAATCGATAAATACAAGAATTATGAAGTATTTGAACTACCATAGGAATAACATTTTCAAAGTGAAGAAAGAACCAATTTATACGTTCGAATTTTCATTTTTAAACTGAATTCATTTTTTTATTTGTGCTTCAGTTTTCATGAGTTCTTTTTAAAGTAACCAAAAGAATTATACACAATAAAGTACAATGACATTATAATTACCTTACATATGGATTACGCAATAATTACTCAACATACTAAGTCACACTCAAAATTCTATTATATTAAAAAAAAAAAAATTTTATCATTCATAGTTCAAGTGCACAAAGGTCAGATGAGGGGTTTATTGTAAATTAAAGGTCATGACCAGATTGAAGCATCCTGCATCCTTTTTCTGATCACCACACGTCTACATCACCAATGCAGGCAGCAGGGGATGTCCAAAGTTATGACACAGAGAAGTCATCTTTGTTTTTTTTACTAGACAGAAACTTGTTTGGGCAGCACAACCCAGACCAAACAGAGAAAATGACAGCTTGCCTGTGAAACAAGTTCCTCTCTGCTTGCTTCTTTCCTTTTTTAGCTTTCCTCTCTTATGTCACCTTTCTTACTGGTGTACTTTGTTACGTGTTCAAATCCAGGTGTACATTTCCTTTTTAAGCCTCATGCGTTCAGTGTCATCCAGACTACTGTATACCGTTCAGCTTAAAGAGACAATTCTCACTATCACCTGCTTTACCTCACACAAACTGCAGTGTAGAGCAGGTACATCTGTAGTGTATGACAGTAACTCTAATATAATTTTTTATGTATATACGAGAATCTTAATATTTATGTCATTACTGCTTATATCTTTCAGTGTCTGAGCCACCCAGGTTGAGGCTGGTACATGGACAGGGCTTCACAGGTACCCTTACACCCATGGAAAAAGCAATTATTTATAGTATATACATCAGTGTATATACTATAGTCTTTAATATGGCTGTTGGGTTAATATCAGATATCCATGGTGTGTTTTCTTTGACATGCGGCCTGTCGTTATTTGCGGTAACTTAGCCTCTGGCCGCCCAGTCGTCTCAGCAGTGGTCCGTCCGTCTGTGAGGAGGGTCTTGTGTAAATATCGCCCAGTCACCCGCCTCTGAGACGGTGCTGTAGTAATTGCCCTCCGCCACATGCTGAATCTGTGAAAACTGAACACACAGTTCATACAAACATACACGTTCACTCAGCTGTAATTTGCTGTGTTGTTAATCAGGTTAAAAAGATTTTTAGTTTTGTTAAAGGGTGTGTTCGCTTCAGTTTCTAAATCAGCCATGTTCTCCATTACCATTAGTAGAATGGGAACGTTTTGTTTTACTAGAACTTGTTCGTCCATATATAACATCCAGTTACATTCTGTTCTTGGTCATGCCTAATAAGGAAATAAATTCAAAAGGAGCACTGTATATTGTAAATAAATGCTTAGTGCATTCTTGATATAATTCTATAATGCTTTACAATAAGGTCTCACATGTCACTGAGCAATATATATATATATATATATATATATATATATATATATATATATATATATATATATTACAACATTTAACAGTCTTTGTCAATGTTAGTTGATAATTATATACGTGTTCAGTGTTAATTCATGTTAACTAATGTAGTTATCTAATGTTAACAAACATGCTAACTATATGTTACATGGTTTATTGGAATACTGTCGTCTGTTGTCCATGTATATCCAACCTAAACAAATCATCATTCGTCTTGTTGTAGTACATCGTAATGAACTGTTTTTTTTTTTTTCTCTTAGCAGTTGCTTTGAGAGAATATTCAGTCAAGGTTATATAATAATATAATAGTTATTATTATCTTTAGCATCAGAGCCTCTGTGCGTTTGAGTTTGTGAATCATGTTATATCTGAGCCGAGCGGAGCTTGAGGAACAGCTGCCCGGTCATGTCCTCTGCCCTGCTGTGCCCTGCTCTGTTTTAATGACAGTCTGTCTGATCCCTCATAAAAGCCCATTGTGGTCTCAGGCTTGTCACTGTGTGTCTGTAATTAGTGTTCTGTAGTTCATTGCCCTCGAGCCCATGGTCAGAAATCACCAGGGTCCTAATGGAGGGCTGGGCAAAGGTCACAGAGTAATCCTGTCATATCCAAGCCATTGTCAGGAGCCCACAGCCATCTTAATGGCCATCTCCTGCCTCACAGTCAGAGTAAATCAGGGTACTGGCGCTAGCTGGACAGACTTAAAGAGCACCCTGGACAGGTAAGCCTGTGGGGGTCATAGGGGTTTTTTTGTAAAAAAGAGAATAGGCTCTTTTATGGATCATGGCTCAGCAATAACCTAATTTTTATTGATTCTTGCCTTATTATTGCTCATGATTAGGGTCAGGGGTTTGTTCTAAATGGCTTGTGCTACAGACATGAATGATACCTAAAAGTTTCCAGCTTGTTGAGTAGAAATGTGTTATACTTTTAAGACTTTTCACCCCGTGATAAAATGGTGTGGACCTTTTAGGATGGACCTGTTATTTTGGTCTTCTTTTACATTTTTCCTTCAACTAAAGCAAAACCATAAAAAAAAAAAAAGGTAAATAAAATTTTTAGGGCTGGACCAGAATATTCGATTATTCGAATATTCGTACGGTGGGTTGGCATTCAATTTTCAATTTTGAGATTTGAATATTGTAAAAAAAAAAAAAAAAAAATCCCGAACACCTGGCATCCCCCGCAAAACGGTTCTAGTAGTACGCCTATAGTATATTGTTGGAGTAAAAAAAAAAAAAAAAACAAGCTGCTTTTATCAACCATGTTATTCAGTAATTTTACACATGATAAAAACGTGCACTTCATTTGCTTGGAAATACTTGCTTATATGGCAGTCATAAAAAAAAAACGTACAGTAGCCCAGCCTAATAATAATTTGTCTATATTAAAAGTATTGCTCTTAAAGGGTTACTCCACCACAAAATAAATTTTTTGTCATTAATCACTTACCCCCATGTCGTTCCAAACCCGTAAAAGCTTTGTTCGTCTTCGGAACACAATTTAGGATATTTTGGATGAAAACAGGGAGGCTTGTGACTGTCCCATAGACTGCCAAATAAATAACAGAACCAAAACCCAAAAAAACATAAAAAACATATCCATAATAGTCCACCTGCCATCAGTGATTCAACTGTAACGTTATGAAGCGACAAGAATACTTTTCGCCTGCGTACTGCTCAGATTTGCCAAAATGGCGCTACGCTGATTTGAAGAGACACAGAGGAGAGGGATTGTTGAATAAAGTCATTATTTTTGTTTTCTTTGTGTACAAAAAGTATTCTCGTCGATTCATAACGTTATGGTTGAATCACTGATGACAGATGGACTATTCTGATGATGCTTTTCATACTTTCCTGGATCTTGACAGTGTTATTTACTTGGCAGTCTATGGGACAGTCTCAAGCCCATCGGTTTTCATTCAAAATATATTAAATTGTGTTCCGAAGAAGAACGTAGCTTTTACGGGTTTGGAATGACATGGGGGTAAGTGAATAATGACAAAATTTTTATTTTGGGATGGAGTATCCCTTTAACAGACCTGTGTGTTTTGTATCACTAGTGCAGTGTCCTTTCTCGGTGCATATAACCCCCGATTTCGACTGCACGCATCTGCGGCGCATTACGTCTCCGAAGAGGTTTTGTTTCGTCCTCCACGCGGTGCCAACTCACACCAGAAGCGCAGCGGTAGGATTCGCGAGACCACGTGATTTGCCTGTCCATCACTGTTTTTCTTGATTTTTGTGTCTTCTAACAAGGCGCCTATCTTTAGCGAAGCGGCGCGGATATATATATATATATATATATATATATATATATATTTATATATTATATATAATATATATATATATATTCTGTTTAGCTTAAATTAAAGTGCTAAAATTAAAACTAAATAAATTAAAATGTAATAATAACTATGTAGACATTTTTAAAAAGTAATAAAATGACAAAAACACAACAAAATTACTAAAACCTTAATTAAAATGATACAGAAATACAGAAATAAAACTTAAAATAACAGAAATATATAAAACTAAAATCTAATTCAAAATATTACCAAAAACTATAAAATTATATCAGTGAAACTAAAATAAGCTTGCAACACCTTAGCAACCATTTGAAACACTTTTTTTCCAGAAAATGTACAAATCTTGACTTGATGATTGGCTTTCTCTCTATTACAAATATGGCACATATAATGGCCTAAGGCAAAACACAGTTAGTAAGCCAACTCTGGAACTGAGAAAATGACTTAAAGGTTTTTTAATTGATTTTATACCAATTTTCACACTCCATTTCTCTGAATCTGAGCAAATTTGAGCCAAACCTGTCTGTCACAGAACAAATCAAAAGACCTGAAAACTCAGTTTTCACAAAATTCATCATGAGTTTTGTCTTTGTATGGCGCTAAATATATTTCCAAGTTAGTAGCTAATCAGAAACTGATCATCTAAACTAGTTTTGGAAAGACATTTTTCACCTCGAGTTGCTTTGTTGAACCTCTTCTGGCTAGTTTTGTCTTTATCTTACCTCGCTCTAAATCAGTTTTTTCGTTTCATAACACATTCCATCGGGACAAAGGCAAAGATGTTTCGAGATGCATGTTTGTTCATGACTGTGACTTTAAACCAACTGAAATATTGATACATCTTCTCATTCATCTATTCATAAACTCCTCTAATTTTGAATTACAGTGAATGAAAGATTGATAAAGCAAGCTGATTGTGAAGGCATGTGGTTTTCATTCATAACCATTTCCTTTGGTAAAAATGCAACAATCTGGAGCAGGTGGAGAGGGAGATAAAACCAAACACTGCCTCCATGTTCAGTGTTTTTACTTATTGCATAAAATCGCAGACAATAAAGCCTTGCAGGAAAAGACGGACAACTCAGTGGCAAGATAGAAAATACAAATGTAATTTATCTATAACATGTCTTAATGTTTCAGTAGATTTTAAGTGGAATTCAACATTTTAACATACGTTTAAATTTTAATTATTAATTTGTTTTTATAATTTTAGCTGCTGTGAATATGAAACAAATCTAATGTATTGTTCTGCACGTGAACACAGTGGTACGAAATCTTGGGATTGATGTGTTTGGGCTATTTATTGTACTTCTTCAATTTTTTATTCTTCTGAAACCAGCCTGAATACAAAGAATACATTAATAGCCACTTGGAATATGTACTTTTATACTAGATTTTTCCTTTTATTTATTATGTGCACTTCACTTTGAGCTTCATAATAAACACATTCTGTGCTGTTATTCTTATGTTCTTCTCTTCTTGTTCATTTTCTGCCCAGCTGAATTAAGCCCGCACAAGTGGGGGTGTGACCCGTGCCATTGTGTTTGTGCAGAATGTGGACTCTTTTTCCTTCTCTCCTCTTCTTTTTGCCACCTACGCCATCCTGTGTTCTTGTTCCTATCAACAGAGACTGCTTATGCTCAGGCTAACTCTGATAAGACAGAATGTTATGTTTGTCTTTTTAGTTGTTCTGCACTAGCCGTGTATCAGTTTCATTATCTGTTTGTGCACACACTCATGCTCAAATGCAATCTCTGTATGGTTGTCCTTACTAAAACTACAGGGCAGGAAATCCGTTGCCTTGAAAACAGTTTCAGTGGAACTCCATTGTGTTGGTTTATTCTTTCCAGAAGAACCCTGTGCCCACGTGAGAGGAGTGAACTTCCTAAGTGTTTTCTGTCACACAGCACCAGCCCCAAACTCATTGTTTGGAAGCTCTAGTTCTCCAGGACCCTCACATCTGAACACTGTGTTTGTGATCACTTAAGATATGGAAGCCTGTTTCCGACCTGGGATAAAAATAAATTGTGACTTTTTATCTCACAATTCTTTTCTTTTTATCTCACTTTTTTTTTCTTGCTGATAATTTGGGGAGACAAAAAGTTAGAGTTGCAAGACAAAAACTTGCAATTCTGAGAAAAAAGTCAGAATTGTTAGATATAAACTCAGAATAGCAACATGTAAACATAAGTCTGAGAAAAAAGTCACAAGCACTTTTTTGGTGGAAACAAAAAACAGAATTGCAAGATATAAGCTCAGAATTCAGAGAAAAAAGAATTGTGAGATATAAACTCGGAATTGCGATGGAAAAGTCGGAATTCTGAGGTGTGATTTGCATTTCTGACTTTTTTCTCTGAATTTGGGGTTTACATTTGGAATTGTTTTTAATTAACTTTCAATTGTGAGTAAAAAAGTCACAATAGTGAGATAAAATTCACAATTACTTTTTTTTCCACGGCAGAAACAAGCTTCCATACTATAGACAAAAGCATTATTTTCTCTTGCACTGTTTGCCAAACGCATTGTTAGCTAACTATGGTCACAAGTTGAATTGAACTCTATTGGTAATGACAGAACTTTTTTTGACCATATTGCTTTTGTGAAACACACCCATGGTCAGTTTTGGGCTAATTGGATTTTAATTACATGTTGTTTCAGGCTTAATGGAAAATAACCATCCAAAATACACTAAGTATTTATTTTGTATCTGCGAATTTCAACAATACATATCTTTAGAGGTGACTTCCTAAAAAAAAAAAAGAAAGAGCCAGAAATCTTCACTTCAGAAGCGCTTACATACACCATAATTTACAGTTTTATTTATAATTATATCTAAAAGTTTCTACAGAGAAGCTTATTCATATAGAATTTAGCTGATTTTATATAAAATTCCTAAACACATGGTGGGATTTTAATTATTATTATTTATTTACTTATTTATTTCCTTGGCAGTATTTTCTGTTTTATGGAGTGACAAAAAGAAATATCCAATGAAAATGTTTTAATCTGACTCTAATTAACGCATATAGATAATGCATCAGTTGCATATTTAAACATAACAATTCTGAGAACTTGAAATGTTTCCAATTCTTAATATAATCAATCAGCTGCGGAAGTATGGTAATATCTATTAGGCCCATTTGCTACCTTGCATTTCTTGCTGTAAGAAGTGTCTGGTTTTATAAAGAAACATCATCTTTGACTGCACAATGACTCTTTTTAGTCAAAGCAAGTGAATTCTCTCGAGTCTTTGTGGGCTCATGGTCTTCTGCTGAGGTGGTGTGTAGGTTGAGAGGTTAGGACTATATGACACATGGCTCAATTTCTTTTGCTTGGCTGGGTGTCAAAAATGATTACCATTAACACAAAGGCTTTCCCTCCAAGAACTGCTGTTGTTTCAGCTGTTGACAGAGGGGAAAAAAGCAGGTTCCTTTATGGGTTGTTTTCCCAACCAGCTGCGTCCTTGTGGACGATATGTTTTTTTTTTCAGCTTTCATAGCTTTTATCAACAACTCAAAAATAATAACAGGAAAGCAGTTAGCAGTTATCTTAATATTCATTCACCGTTCCAGCTTCTTCCTTTGAAATGATAAATTTGTTGGTTGGTGTTCTTGGGGAAAGGGACTGTGCTGTGCTCTGTTGAGCTCTTGGCCAGTTTCTTCTTTTCTCTGTAGGTCAGACATAATTAAAAGCAGTGTTATGAAGGAGACAGGACAGCTGTTTCTCAGCATGTCACACAGCGCTGCTTTGAGAGTGAGAGGACGTGCCAATCCGGCTCTCTGCTTTCCTCAGCACGTCTCTATCATCAAATGACAGGACATCACTATGTTTAAGTTTACACTTCTTTCATGCTCAAACTGTGGTCAAGTTCAACGGCCCTGCCAATATGTGAGCTTGCATTTGCCTACATACTAAATTATTTCGCTGAATATTCTGAATGTTTCCTGTGCAAATGCTAGGCCTGAAATATAAAAACTTTTAGTTACATAAGTGCAATTCAAGCTCTGTCACATTTCACACCATATATATTTGTTGAAATTAGGGTTGGTAGAATGTTTGAAGCAAATGATCTGCACAAGATGCAACCCAACTATCAAAAATACATATAGATACACTTTTCCTTTCTTCCGCCAAAAAGTTGCATTTAAAATGTACTTGGTTTAACATCTGAGGGGGAAAATGTTATCTCTGAATTGGCATGAATTTTCTTGGAAGCTGTAGCAGGCATGAACGAAAACCTTACTGTATTCTGTATTCTGTATTCTCTTGAAAGTTAACTACTGTCATGACAGAGAGACATTTGTGAAAAATACCTGTATGTGCGGTTAATTGTATTGAATGTGCACTTAAATCTTAAAAACTGCATTTATGGATAATATAACATTACTTAATAGTCCACTTTAATGTGTTTAAAAATAGTAGACTTTCATGACTGTTTCTTCATAATTAAGTTTTTTTGTTTTTTTTTACATATATTTCATGTTTTATTAATCTTTTGTCATGGTTTAAATACATACCAACATACTAAAGAACATGCAAAGTACTTGATTTTAGTTTTGGTAATGAAGTCATTTTAATTTTATTACTGTGTTTTTATTTGATATTATAATTAAAGTTTAGATATCTTAAATATAAGTACTTAAAGATGTACTTAAAGTTCTACTTAAATGGTTCAAAAGGTTCAGCTAACCTAATAATAATATCAATATAAATTATAATTCATTTCATTTAATTGGAATGAACATGAAACTAAGTGTCTAAAACCATTACATGCACTTCTTTCCACTTAAGTATATTCTTTCGTAAAATCTACTGTTTTTTTTAACTGTATGCTAACATGTGCTTTTTAACAAGGGGGACAGTTTGAAGAAAAATTAGTTAATCTGTCTACATGTTTATTTTTTGTCTCTTAGCAACACATTTGGTTTAAAAACACGGGCATTTGAAGGTAAGTCTATCACCTTCTTTAGTTTTGCCACAGTAACACAAGATGTTTCTAGCACAATGAAATGATCACTGTGGGTCGGTAATCTGACTCTTAGAAGATTTGTTTTCTCAGCAGTCCATTCATTGGCATTTTGACAGTGGAAAATTGGTTCCGTCTGTTGTTTCTTCTACTTTACAAAAAGCACAAATTCTTAGAGTGTCAGTGCTTTAGTCAGAGCTGTGTCCCCAACCTCAAGTAACACAAACCTAGACAGCTCTACGTGTTAACTGAGTCGCAGAGAGTGACAAACTGATTGACTCGTTTGAGCAAAGGGGGCTCAAATAAACAGAACTGAATTAAGCATACCTTGTGGCTGAAATTAGCACCTCAATTCACCCTTATTCAAATGATCAGAGTACTTATATTGTTTATGCTACATGCGACAAATGTTCCCCATCACACAACGTGACATGTGCCACCTCCACCCAGTTGAAACAAACCTTTGTGGCTGACCACAGCCTTGACCCTGAACTTATTATAATAACCAGCGATACTGGAAAAACTTCAGTTATGCCAAACCTGTCTCATTAACATAACACTAGTATAATAATGTTCCCATTTGAACCAATAGGACTCTTACTTGGCCACTGATTGCACTCAAATTGTCAACCATTCTGCTAAAGTACCAAATTAGCAATTAGCAATACATTTTTTTTTAATTCCCTCTATGTATTGTTTGTTTTACTTCGGTGTTTGATGATACCCTTGAAGCATAACTCACAAGAGATCCTGCTCCAAGCCACCCGACCTTTTTAAAACAGACCAATTATAGCGCGTTAATGGTGGTGCCATTTTAGAAAGATCTGGAGCAGAATTATAACTATAACCATAACTAAAGGTCAGCATTACCTCAGTGGATTGCGCCTTATTGCTCTGTGAGTTGTTTTACTATGACTTTTTTTCTGAAGCACTAAAATGAAAATCAAGTGAGCTGAGAGTACATTTCTTTTCATGGTTTATAGACCCCGCAGACTTCTCTTCACTGGTTAAAATATGATCTGACATGAAGCGTTTTAAACACGGACATGTGTTCCCGATCATATTTTAGATCTTGAAATGGATTCTTGGGACTTCTACGTATCATTTTTCAATGTCAGTAAGATATTGTAAAAAGCAGATTTAAACGTCAGCTCAGCCTTTTATCTCTGATTCATTGTGCGACATAAAAGGTTGAAATATTATGTCAAATCATTTGCCCATTGGTGTGTGTGAGATTCGCCAGGATGGATGCGCTACAGCTTGTCATCTTCGTGTCTCTTTATAGCCACAGATAGTGGTGTTACATTATCAGTATTGTCTGACAGCAGGAATTTTCATCCATCAGCATGTGTCCTTCTCCATCAGGTCGAGAAAACGCGAGAGCGAAACGTCTGTGAGCTGCCATTCATCTCTCTTTGATGACATGTTGAGAGTTACCTTAGAAGGCTTTTTTAATTAATACAGCTATAAAACAGACTGTTATTCACCCAATCCTCACCGTATGGAGTAGATGAGCTGAACTGAATTTATTATTGATTACAACTAACAATTAATTGTCGTTAAAACATCTTGATTAATCGAGGCTCAGTATTACTCTGTGGAATTCTGTTTCTCGTTGATTGTTACGGTTCAGTGACGCCTTGACTTCATGGAGCTGTAACTTATGCTGGGAAATGTTTTATGGTATCAGGATCTC
This sequence comes from Cyprinus carpio, assembly GCF_018340385.1. Lineage (NCBI taxonomy): Eukaryota > Metazoa > Chordata > Actinopteri > Cypriniformes > Cyprinidae > Cyprinus > Cyprinus carpio. The sequence continues at coordinate 7,200,132 of NC_056591.1, forward strand.
AATGAAATGTTGAGAGGCAATTAGACTTGAGGGGAATAGACCCGTCACTGTCATGCCTGTCGAGCACTGCAACAAACTGTTTTCTTAATCAGTGTTTTCATTCTGTTTTCCTGTAATAAATAAATAAATAAACACCCCTAAATTAGAATAATTTAGTTAAGAAGCAAAATGACTCAAATATAATAAGATTTAAGAATATATTTTGAATTAAAGACATAAAAATTCTGCAATCATTTGCCTTCATGTTGTTTCAAACCTGTATGACTTTCTGACTTTCTTCTGTGGAATACAAAATATGTTTTGAAAATGTCTGTTTTGTTCATTGTTTTAGACTGCACTTTCATTATATGGACAAAAACATTTTTCAAAATATCTTCTTTTGTGATGCAAAGTAATACAGGATTAAAATAAACATGACACTTAATATAATACTTTTATTCAGTAAGGATCAAAAGTGACAGTAAAAATATTTACATTAATATATTAAAAAATCTATTTTAAATAAAAGCTGTTCTTTTGAACTTTAAATTCATCAACGCATTCTGAATGTAAAAATGTTACACAGATTCCTCAAAAGTATTAAGCAGCACTTAGACAGAAAAAAAAACAAACTTTTAAAATTTGTAAAATTCATTATAATAACATTTTTATTTATTATATTTTTATTATTAATATTTATTTTTATTAATATTTATTTATGTATTTATTTATTTATTTTGAGCTCCAAATCAGCATGGTAGAATGACTTCTGAAGGATCATGTGACAATGAAGACTAGCGTAATGGCTGCTTTGCCTTCATCATCTTTGGAATAAATATAAAATTAAAAATATACTAAAATAGATTTTATAACAATTTTAAATTGTAATAATATTTCACAATATTAATGTTTTTCAGGTATTTTTAATCAAATAAATCTAGTTTTGGTGTTTGATGTGTTTGACAAAAATGTTTTTGAAAAAAAGAAAAAAATAATAATCTTACTGGCCCCCAAACCTTTGAATGTATAAATTTATGTTTTAAATATATCTTGATATTTTTCTAGAAAAATTATATTTCAATTTATATTTAAAAAAAAAAAAAATTAAAAAAAAGTTAGCAAATCCTGGAAAACAGTTTTGCCAGAATACTGGAAATCTCTGTTTTCATTAGAGGTCTAATCTTTGGATTTCATCTTGTTTTTGTTTTTTTTGGTTTTTTTTTTTTTTTTTTTTTTTTGCCATATAGTTTTACTCCAGAGTGGGTAATGTCTGAGTGTACATGTCTGTATGTTGGTCTGTTATGTGTCTTGCTAATTTCGTTCATGAATCTGAATGTGTCCACTGGTATTTACATGAAATCCACCACACCCTTATGTTTACAGCATGTTAAACTATTTAAAATGTGCACGCACACACAACAGGTCCTTTTGGCCACAATGTGTAGCTTTGTGAGGCTGCCAAATGCTCAAACCCGAATCTGACGACCTCTGCGCCTGGCCCCCATCCAGCTTGTCTGCTTACAGGTGAATGTTCTCTCAACCTGACCTCCCCCCCAGTTCTCATTACCTCCTTCTCTTTGCACTGGAAAAGTCCAGCTGAGATCCAGACACTCATTTGGGCTTAAATCTGACATCTGACAGATTGGCCCCCCATCCCCCCGCCTGTATAAATCTGAGGGCTGGTTTGATTTTTTTACTGCCAGCCTGTGTCAGAGCCTCTAACAGAGGTGTGTGTGTGTGTGTGGTGAAGGAGAATGATCGATAGCTATTAGGCAGCAGCCAGTCACTGAGCTCAGATGGGCTGTGCTGTTTGCACAGGTGCCCAACAATGTGTCGCTCTGCTCCAAAACTATTCCACACCATTTAACCCTGTATGGTGGCAGGCACCTTCGACAAACCCCCACCTCAGAGCGAAAATCTCTCACACGCGCTTGCGTGTCTCTGTGAGCATGTTTCTCAGTTTCAGTGGTTTTTGCTCGAACATTTACAGGCTTTAAGACGTAAGGGGTAAGTGCATGACCAAAGGAAAGAGTTTCAGTTATGTATCTCTTTGTGGTTCGAGAGCGACAAAGACGTGTATGACCTCGTTCCAGTGAACAACTGAGATGAAGAAACAGATAGACGTTTAAAGAGACTTCCAGGACTAATGAAAAATTTAGCAGAAACCAGTGGCCTAAAAATAGGGTCATTGTTTATTAGGGCGTTTTCACACTCGAGTCCTTTTTGACAGACCCAACTTTCAGGTTGTTTTAACAGTTTGTTCAATATCTTGGTTCATACGCAAGCTCAATTCTACATGCTTCCTCTTCCTGTCCACCCTAGGTTTATTTTCACATTGTATTTATTTGGCTCAGAATCATGCTGCGTTTGATTTTCACCATTAGCATTAGTAACAGCTATTTACCACTGTTGCTAAGTAATGATTCAAAGAGGGGAAAGTGCCAGAAATGGGAAGTGTTGTGCACTTCATGTTTTCACTCATGTGTTTGTCCCCTTTGGTTTTGCTACCAAAACTTAACATGCACAGAACAGCATTTGTGAAACTATGCAAGTAATGTGAACTGGAAGAAATTCAGCTTGATTGTTTTCCAAACTGAACCAAACTGGAGTTAATTTAACTGCATTCGTATCAATTGTAAACCGTCCAGATAATAACCGCTTTCCTATCATTATCAATCTCATTTTCTTGCAGACCAAGGATCCGTAACCATGTTTGTCAACAAGCTTTCACATCAAACAAACCGAACTGGGGAGTCAAACCAACTTCTGCATCAAATGATAATGTGAAAACACCATCAACACACCAAAAAGTGAGCGATGAACCCAGTTGTCTTTGCTTTTACACTTGACCTCGGAAATGGTTTCAGATCTCTTTTTTGTTTGGGAATATGTAAATAAAGTGAAGATCACAAGTGAAAGACACCACTGACTTACTGTAAACCCAATCAAGGTAATTGTAAGTGTTTGAATTGGATTGGTCTCATTTGTAAACAAATTATTCAGTCATGTGTTTTGTGATCTAGAACATACTGTCTTGCAAATTCTTGCAAACATATAAACATACATAGGTTCCTTTAAAAAATGTTTTTTAGTAATTTAGTAATAGTAATTTGGGTGGTAGTTTCATCCAAGATTAAAGTAACTTAAAACAGGGACAGTCCCCCTGAGGAAGTGCCTTCCTCAAGGACATAATGGCATTAGCTTGTGGATGGTCCCTTATGGGACATACCACTTTCCAGTCATCAGAATCCAAATGGCAAAAACTGTAGTGATACTCATTCTTGGTTTGCAGTTTTACCTCAGACTAGCTAGGGAAATTTGTTTAGTTTCATTTAGTTTTGGTGTCTAGTTTTCCTCAGTAAGAAATGATCACCGCTGGTCTTATTTTCCAGCTGTCCAAGAACAGAAACACTTTTTAAAGTGTCACTTTTATAGCCATTTTGTCCGTATTATACTCCTACATACTGTCTCTTTTCACAAATGATTATTTGAGTGATGAGATAACACAACCATCCCCAATATCCATAACACTCCGACACACACATACACACTTTTGGCCATTTAACGAATCCCGTGACTCACTTATTGCTGTGTGTCCACTTATGTAATTGATTTTGGTTTAGAGGGCTGGTACAAAAGACCACCATCATATCTTACTGTGACACTAAGCATTCAATGATTACAGCTAATCATGCCTCTCTACTGTCTAATGTGTACAGTTCTGCTTTGCCTTTGATCTGGTCAAGTACTGATGAATAATTAATGGCGTAATTAGCCCAAATGGCTTTGTGGGCAATGTTTGGTCTGTCATCTGATATAGATGATGGGTGGATTGATGTGAGCCACGTTGCATATGAAGCTTAGCTTTAACTTGGCCTTTTCACCTTTAATTTTCTCTCTCTCTCTCTCTCTCTCTCTCTCTCTCTCTCTCTCTCTCTCTCTCTCTCTCTCTCTCATTTTTCATTTACTTTTATTTGTGATTCCTTTTTAAAATGTCAGAAGTATACCTCCACACCATTTTGGCAATCACCCAAAGCATAAAACATGCTTTTAAGAACTTGGATGAGCATTTGTGGGCACCTCCTGCAGTGTACCATGCCAAGTGCATTAAGACACCCTCACTCCACCCCACAAGCCATGATCTGATGTTCTCTGGTCTCTGTGGAGCAGAGCTGAGTATTGATCTGTAATCAGATTTCACGCCTGTTTCACTGTATCTGTTTCTAACATACACAAACACATACACGCATAGCAACAGAAAAACCTCCTAGATCTACACTTGTCCTTTTTTTCTTCTCTCAGCCTTCTGTCAAAATATATTTTGACATTTACATCACATAACCAGCTTCATATATATATATATATATATATATATATATATATATATATATATATATATATATATTTATTTTCTGATGTGGTAAACTTGCTCGGTAGTGCACCTGGTACAGAATTGACACTTGTATGAGTCATGTAAAAGCAAGATAAAATGGCATCGTTGCTTCAGCAAATGCACTTTTATCTAACATTTGCTTTTGCTATTGTTAAGTTTAGGGTTTAGTGTGGGTAGTATATTATTTTAGAACAGCAGAGTATTAACCTTTTAGCACCACTGAAATTTCCTTTCTGAACTTCTATGATACGTACAACAAACCATGCAATAAAACTTCATCAGATTCTTTAAAACATGTAAAAGGAATGTAATGCCACAGGCACATCTTTCCAATGAGCCTGGGCTGAATTATCTTCTCTATCAGTGAGCACTGCAATTTAATCAGTTATTCAGTGAGTTAAATTCAAGAATTGTATCAGTTTAATTTTTGAGCAATCACGTAGAATCATCTAGGTTTTGTGGATCAAACGGTATATTAAAAAGATATGAACAAATAGTTCATGAACACTACTTCTCTCATACACTTGCCAAGGAGAACTATGGCAGATGTCAAGATTTTGAGAGAATAATAATTAAATTTTGATCTATTCTTGTATGTTGTATGACTTCAAAAAACATTGAGTATAGCGAACAATTCATATAGACTACTATTATGGTAGTTTATGATCCTATCTAGTAATTTTCAACATCTTAAAAAAGTGCTCAGTAATTATCATACCGAATTTATTTTTCTGTTCTACAAGAGGAAGAAAGTCACACAGCTTTTGGAACAACGACAAGGTGAGTAAATGATGACAGAGTTTTCATTTTATGAGGGAACTGTGCCTTTAATTTTGCCTTGTAATATTCTGGCCTGAGATTGCGGTTAAGTTTTTGTATTATTGCAAAGTCATAACAATATTGTAACTGTTGCCCCGTTAGCCCCTTATAAATGATTATCTTGAAATGTATTTGGTTCAGTGGCTTTAGACTCCCAAACACAGCTTAGTGTTAGGTGTTTTTGGGTGTGTGTGTGTGCGTGTGTGCATGAGTGGCCAGAGACCACGCGAAAGAGATTAATAACTGAGTGACGGATGTTTGTTCTGTTCTTTTTACCATTTCTGATCACTGGTTTCACCTGAGAGGTGCTGTCAATCCACATTTGTCATTGAAACATGCCATCAGTGAAATCCGAGCACTCCAGAGAACAAGAGAAAAAGAAACTGTGCAAGAGGAGTCTTGAAACCTCCCACAATCAACTTCTCACATTGTGTGTATGCGTGTAAGAATCTGAAGCAGCAGTTTCAATGCTAAGTCTCATTATCAAACCACTGGCCTGTGTACTGGTTGCCATGCTGACTGAAACAACAAATATTTGTAGCTATGTAGCACCTTCTAACAAAATTCCAAACTCAAATGATTTGGAATGTTCCACTGTCTTTCTCTTCAGTCCTTCTTTCCTCCGCTGCCCCTTCTTTTCTTCTCTTCAGCAGAATAGGGTCTTTGTCTCCTGGAAGTGAACTTGAAAACAGCGCTGAGGTGAGGAGCACACTTTTATTCACTATACAGACACACATACTGGCTGAGGATGTCCCTATAGACACAGAAAGAGTTCTCAGTATTGTACAATGATCTCCTCTCACCTCTTTCTCAGAAGAACAATCCTTAGCACTGTCCTTCTGTATGTAGGCAACAGGAATAAACAACGAGATAGGCCTATACATTTCAGTGTCTTGTTTACCATGGTATCCACAGGAATAAATAAATAAATACAAATATTTATAAATACCAACCAACATATATATCTATAAATAAATATATATATATATATATTATTTCACATAAATTTGGCTGTTTCTTTCTTTCTATTCACATAACACACTATTATTCACATACTTTTTTTTAAAGCATAGAATGATTTCCAAAGGATCATGTGATCATGTTATTTCAGGAACAAATTACATTTTAAAGTATAATTTAGAAAGAAGTAATAATAGTATAACAGTATTTCACAATATTACTGTTTGGACTGTATTTTTAATCAAACAAATGCAGCCTTGTTGAGCATAAGTGACTTTCAAAAATGTATTTATTTATTTATTTTTATTATTTTTTTTCACCTGGCAACTGATATAATTGGAGAAAAAAAAAAACTTTGACTAGGGCCAGTAAATAATCACCCAGAAGACATTAGCAACACCCTTAGAAACTGCATAGCAACATTTAAAAACAACTGAAAACACCTTAGAACTGCATGACATTACCCTCAAAACCAGCTGCAATCATAATTTTCTCACATTTTCTATAGAACTGATAAAATTCTAGTCATTTTAACATATTGTAAGTGGTGCATTGATGTAAACAACCATATGACTACCATTGTTTATGAGCCTTGTCCATTCAAACTAAAACAGACGTATAGTGCTAATAGTCATAGAAACATGCAAACAACTCCACCTTGCAGAATGAGACATTCTTACTGACATAGAAACCTTGTTTTTCAAAGAACGGTGCTACTGAAGCACTATTGTGATGTGAATATTATGAACATTTTTAGTGGCTAACTTTCAAGCTGTATCATTTAACACATACTCATTTCTTATAGAATTCGACTTCATCAGTGTTGCTATGTGCTGTTGTGTCTTGGAAACCCTGACCTGGATGCATTCCATCTATTATGTGTTGCACAGGAGTGATGTTGGATGGCTTATTGGACATTATGTAACTATTGTCAGTTAGTTCATGCTCAGACATATACAGCAATACATATACACACCCTTGCTATATGATATGTGTACTATTTAGACATATTTACACATTCAGCACAAGCTTCCTCTCTTTACCATTTATGGAAACTGACTGCAGAAACAGACCACTTCAGATATTGCCATAATTATGATGTCAAAAGCATGAGCATGTTAGCATATGACTGCCTACTTTAATATATCAACATTTATTCTGTATTCAGTAAAATTATGAATTTATTCACCTTCAGGTCATTCAAGATCTAGATGGGTTCTTTATCAAACAGGTTTAGAGAAATTTAGCATTACATCACTTGTTCACCAGTGGATCCTCTGCAGCGAATGGGTGCCGTCAGAATGAGAGTCCAAACAGCTAATAAAAACATCCACACGAGTCCATCAATTAACATCATGTGTAGGGAAAAGCTGCATGTTTGTAAAAAAAAAAAAGGTTGTCCATGTCTGTTTTGGTCAGCTTTCACTTATAAACAATGTTTGATCTGTGCATATTTCTCTCTGAGACTTTTTTTTTTTTTTTTTTTTACTGGAGAAAGCAACATTATCGATAGAGGCCACATTTATCCGGAAGCAATGGCTTTAAGTTACAAAAAAAGTCTTCATTAATTATTTTATTACAAACACACAGCTTTTCACTTCACAAGACATTAACTGATGGACTGGAGCTGTGTGGATTACTTGTATATTACTGTGATGTTTTAATCAGCTGATTGGACTCTCATTCTGACGGCACCCATTCACTACAGAGGATCCATTGGTGTGCAAGTCATGTAATGCTCATCTACATCTTGGCTGTCTTGAGGGTGAGTAAATATTCAGCAAATTTTTATTTTTGGGTGAGCTACAGGTACAGTTCATCCCAAAATGAGCATTCTTTCATCATATGTCCCAAACCTTTCTTTCTTTGTTCAGCAGAACATTTTTCGTCAATACAATAAAACAAAAATTCCAATCCAGTATTCTCTTTACTTTAAATAATAATTCAAAACTATTTAAATCAAAAATTAAAAACTCTGCAAAACTGGTTTTTTTTGTGTTCTGTGTGTTGGAAGTCTTAAAGGCACTGTAAGGAACAACATGTATAATTTTAAGTGTCAAAAATGGTTGTGAAAAACTAAATCCAACTGTCTTTTGGTCAAAAGTAAAACAAACAGTGGTGCACAGTGTATATGTGCGCGTACAGTATGTGTCGGCTGTCTGTCCGTCCGTCTGGATTAATCTGAACACAATAGATAAGGGGCCGAGAGGGACAGGTGTGGCTCTGCTGTGGCCTCTGGCATCACCCTTATGCATTAAAGGCTTGAGTGTCCATTCATCTGGAAGACAGGCTGTATGTTTGTAGCTGTGCTTGGCATGTGGATACATATGTGTTATTCTAAGACTGTATTAAAAGGTGCATTAGTGATGTGATCTCATCCCTCTCTCTGCTCTGATGCCGCTATGGGCCCCATGCAGCAGGGCTCAGCATTAACCAGCCTGTCTGCAGCTTGGCACAGCAGCTGGAAATAGAAATTGCCTTGTTGTTGTTGTGTGTGCCTTTAATGTTCACATACACAGCTGATTAAAGACATTTCAGCTTGGACTCTTTCTGGAAGGGAATATGATATTGAATACCATGTTCAAACTCATGAGGAGGCCCACATGGCATTGATTGCAAATTTCGAAAATTCTCTGTACATCCTACACTCCTTGTGTGTTCATTTATTAAATATTTTAGATAATTTAATAATGCATTCATCATAGAGTTTTGTACTTAGAGCTATGTTTAACACATTTTACAACAAAACTGATATATTTTCAGCTGAATTTTGTTTAAAATGAAAAAAAAAAAAAAAAAAGTCTGTCTGGGCCTGATCTTAGTTACATTTTATTATTAAAACATTACATTTAGTTAACACGTAAATATAGTCTTTAAAAGTTAGTTAATGAATTCCACAATAACCATTAAAAGTATGCTAAAGTGCACTTATTTTTCTCAAGGGACATAACAGGTTTATCTTCTATAATCAAACCATCTCTCAGTAAAGAGTGGTTAGATTTTTCCATCTCTGGGCTGTTGTTGTGCAGTGTTGCATTGAGTGACTGGAGTGCCGCTCTTAGTTTGCATAACTCTTGGCTCATAAATCTGTGTTTGATGGGGGCCGCAGGGTTAGAAATGACAGGTGATAGGCTGGAAAGGTTTCTGTGCTTAAGTGTGTAAGTTGTGTGTAGCTGCACTCACTGCAAACAAAGAACACACTGATGGTTGTGTTTAGGTGTTTTAGACCCTGAGTCTAGATAGCGAACATATTTCAAATCTCTATGTTTTTATTGCTGTTCGAAAGTACATCATGATTGAGTGCAGTACAATTATAATTTTTTTGTAATCTTGTATCTCTTGTTCATTTTTTCTTGTCTCATCTCATCTGGGATCTTTTTGTCTTGTCATAGACATTATAAGGGAGAGAAGATGAACCATTTGGTATGAGAGAATCTGTAGCGAATATGGCAGCTGAAGGAAGCTGTTTACTTGAAATGTGCATATACACAACTGAATCCACATGAAAAATAAACATTTTTAACTATAGACACAAAATTTATGATAGCATTGCTGTACTTTACCAATCAAAAGCTGTTTTTTTTTTTCAGATTTTTTGATGTTTTTGAAAGAAGTCTCTCATATTCAGCAAGGCTGCTTTTATTTGATCAAAAACACAGTAAAAACAATATTAGTGTGAATTGCATTACAATTAAAAATAACTGGTTTGTATTTGAATATATTGAAAAATGTAATTTATTTTCAGCCCGGTCTCACACCCTCAGGCAGACTGCATATCTCCACATATCTTGTGTGTGCATGTATGTTTATTGTCTTTGTTTGCAACAGTTTGTCTCAGTCGATTGTAGCTGCAGCTCTGGTGGAGAATGAATGAATGAATGAATGAATGAATGAATGAAGAAGCAGTTTGTCTGTGTTTGTGTGCTCCGGGTGCTCATCTATCGATGCATGTCAGGAATGTGTGCCTTGAGTATATCATTCATCTCTGTTTACACAATGTTACACAACGTGACTCAGTGTATATATGTATGTGTGTTGTGCTCTTGCTGGGATGGTTTGGATCTCACTTGTGTATTTTAAGATGAGTTTCGGCTCAGTTTTTTCACCTGTTTTTGTCTTTTCTGCTGAACCAGTCAGACTACAGTGTGTCTCTTTAATTTCACATACTCATTGTCTCGTGGGATAATAAAATACGCAATTGGATGTTTTTAATATAATTTGTATACTATTATAGTATTCATGAATATTTTTCATTTAAATTTTAGGCATTTTCTTACATTCTTTTTCAAGTTTTTTTTTTCTATTTCTATTAAGTGTAAATTTATGTTTCAGTGTTAGTCTTTAACTTATTTTAAGTCATTTTCAAGTTTTCTGATATTTATATTTTATTTTATTTTATTAACCAAAATGATTTGTAATAGGTTTAGTTAACAATAACAACACTGGATGCATCTGGATATGTATGTATTTATTTATTTTTGCCCAAATAAAGCATATTTGGACATACTACACATGTGATGTACATTACTGATTTTCATATACTACATGTTGTCCAGATGCAGGGCAAGAATAAATTTATATGTCAAAAAGTAAGTTCTCTTTATTATAGGATTATAAAAGTTAATGAATTTGGACACACCCGATGATTTGCTACTTGTGATAGCAGATAGCATTTAAGGGGAAGATGACATATCCATTTTAGACAGCGTTTTATTAAACAAAAATCCTATATGTTATTTCATATAATGCCTCCTGTCATTTTATTTGTTTTCTAGTTCTAGTCAGTGAGCTTTGAGGCTCCATTTATTATCTCGGTAATCACAATGGTCTGTTTGTCCTTACCAACATATTTTGACAGGCAGGTTATGATAATTCAACAACAAAATACCTTCAAAGTAACTTGACACCTCACTTCTTCTCAAAGCTTTTGTTTCCTACCCTCAGACCTCATTCCTGAGGTTCTGCTGGCACTGTTTTAACAAGTACAGTTCACACCCTTAATATTTTCCATTTTATATTATGCTCTTCATGAATATATGCATGCCATTATTCATGAACTGCATTTGACTTTAACTGAAACTACATTTAGAGTAAAGTGGTAGATGTGAATTTCCCACCTGTGTCTGAAACACCCATCTGTGTTACATTCACATGTTTGCACACACACATGTATGTATGCATGTGTGTGTGTGTTTTCACACCTATGTGTAGGTAAAAGTAGACTGTGAAGTGATCTTTCTGTGTGTGAGAATCATTCTTACATCCAGCCCTCTGGGTCTGCAGTGAGTTGTAGCGTGGAAAGTCCCTGTGTTGTAGTAAACTATGCCCTTGTACACAGAAAAACATCAAACCGCTCTAAGTAGCCAACAACAAAGAGCTGTTTTCTGTCGAAGCACAGTAAGTAGAATGATATTATTGTAAGCAGAGGACATTATCAAAGTAGTGCATGACTCAGTTGAGGTGAGAGCCGAGCATTATAGATCAATGCATCACTGTGTACTTCAGTTTAACGGCAAACACTCCTGTTTATTGTCAGGATGGTGATTTCAATCCCAGTGTGGGCTGAAGACCATCACATCTGCACACTGACAGACAGAGATGATGATGCTAATAATAAAAACATTTTTTGTATAGCACCTTTCAAGCAGTACACCTTATGAAAAAGAAGTTTGCTTAAATGTATTGATTGTGCACTTGTAGTGTATTTAAAATCTGAAAAGGATATTTTAAAAATACCTGCAGTTAATATATAATATTAATGAAATAAAACCGCACTTAAGTGTACAGTTTCATGACTGCATTTTAAAATATATATATATATATATATATATATATATATATATATATATATATATATATATATATATATATATATATATTACTTTTTTTGGGTGATAGGACAGTATACACTGATAGGAAGAGAACTGGTAAAGAGGTACATCATAGCACTGCACATGAGTGCTGTGTATCAATAATAATATCAATAATATCAATAGTATCTATATTAAGTGGCTGAAGACATTGCATTCATTACATTACATTCATTACATTCAAGCTGAAGAATATTCTTTTAAAATATTATTTCCATAATAAGTGCTCTTTTTTAAAAATTGTACTTTAAAATTGTAATTTAAAAGGGTATACTTCACAGTACATGAAATACAGAATACAATAGTTAATATATATATATATATATATATATATATATATATGTGTGTGTGTGTGTGTGTGTGTGTGTGTGTGTGTGTGTATATTTTATATATTTTATATAAATATATATACTAATACTAGTATATATATACTAAAAACATAAAATAACACATAATCAAAGCATGAAAAAAGTACTAAAAACATAAAATACTTTATAAAAAGCACAAAAAAGTATTATTATGAGGATTACTTTATATTTTATCTAATAGTAGTATAATAAGATTATTTATATATTTATTTGGTTTATATATATATATATATATATATATATATATATATATATAGTTTTTATGAAGTTGCATATATGTAAAGAATAATTGACCAAGGAGCCGTTGAATTATTAGAAAAATAATGCACACCCGAGGTGGTGATGCTGCCACGATGCGAAGCGAGACGCTAATTTAAATTTCATTTTTCAGTCTTCATCTACAGTCTTCAATCTACCCATATATTATATATATATTATATATATATATATTGCCTTATAGGTAACATAACAATATCACTCTTGATATACGGCAATATATATTATATATTTTACATTTCTGTATGGGTTAGACAAGCCAAACATCACTGAATCACATTATTTCATCATCTCAAATGTTGGTCTGAAAGTACCACTAGAGGTAGAGTTTTTACTAGAATGAAACTGTGGTGACTTGTGATAGCCACCACTGTCATAAAACAGACAAAGAAACAAACTAATTCTTTGCAGGATCTGATAATTTAAAAAAAAAAGAATAATTTTACAGTAACAAAAATGACAGTAGTAACTTGATGGTTCTTTTATACATTTTGTAAGGAGCTTTACTACTGCTGTAAGCAAAAAACATGTGGCTACATGCTACGCTAACTGAGCTTCAGTGTGAGCTGATTGACCGGCTGATTGATTCACTTGTTGATGAGCTGCTGGTCTTGTAAATGAATGACTTTTTGTTTTCATAGCCTTGCGAATGTCAAACTTCGCCAATCGAAACGACAGTCACGGCCTGCAGTTATCATTGTGATTAGCAATTTATTCCATTGAGGAAATAATTATTGTTTAATTAACCTGAAAGACAGGTGGTTTTTTGCTTAATAGCCCCCGGCCGCTCATTTATTCATCAAGTGTGTTTATGTGAGTACTGACACAAATGACATGATGATAACACAGCTGTGCTTAAACTCTGAGGCATGGTAATAATCATGATAATGCTACTTAATCTCTCTCTAACTCACTCATTCTCTCTCTCTCTTTCTCCTCTCTTTGCGTAGTAGTGCATACTACATGTGTTACAGATTGGAATAAGAGAAAATAGTAGGAGGACAGACGTCACATTCAGTCAGATGTAGGAGCCAGGAGATACGCAGACACCCACTGACTCTCTCTGTGTTATCATTTTCTGTCTGCCTCTACAGGCGTGCGTGGAGGTTTCAGCTGAGCGCCTGTGATGTCACAGTGTGGTGGTGGTGAGGTTTGGCCCTTTTGAAGCGTGTGTAAAAGAGAAGAGAAACTAGTGTGGTTTCAGCTTGCGTCACGGCACTGTTTCAGCCCCCAGACAAACACAAACATACACATTCAGATTCAAAACATTCACATGAATTGCCCTCTTTGCCACTATTTCTCTTTCTCCTCTCATTTGATTAAATCCGTAGGACTAAGTATTTACCTTGCAAATAAGCAAGCACCTTGCAACCACCCAGAACATGCCAGCAATGCCCTGCCAACTGCATAGCAATGCACCGAAAACACCCAAACCACCTTAACTGCTGCATGGCAACACCCTAGCATTGTGGTGGCAAGTTGTACAGAAATGAACGCCAAACTTTTTTAAGAAAATCTATTTGCAAAGCACAGGCCAGAACACAGAAAACAGAGAACTCTAAAAAAGTTACCTTTAAATAAAAACGAACAACAAAACTTTTAAATAAACTTACAATAGAAAACGTATTATCTTAAACCTTGAATACATATGGAATCCTCAAGGAGACCTGGTGATGGAAAGAAATATAAGATGCAAGGAAAAATTATTTCAATGATCTATTATTCGCTCACAAATCTTTACATATTGCGTTCCCCAGAAAAACATAGCGTTCTTTTGCAAAACTATTGCATTTACCCAAGAAAATTTGCGTTAACTTGCAAAACTTTTGCATTCTCTTACTAAATTATTGCGTTACCTTAAGAAACTTTGTGTTTACTTGCAAAACATTTGCGTTATCTACCTTAACTATTGCATTCCCTTAAGAAACTTTGCATTCAGTCGCAAAACTTTTGCATTCTCTCACTAAACTATTGTGTTCCCTTAAGAAACTTTGTTTACTCGCAAAACATTTGCATTCTCTACCTTAACTCTTGCAGTCCCCTAAGAAACTTTGCATTCTGTCACGAAACTTTTGCGTTTTCTCACTAAATTATTGCGTTCCCCAGAGAAACATAGCGTTCTTATGCGAAGCTATTGCATTTCCCCAAGATAATTGCAAAACTTTTGCATTCTCTCGCTAAACTATTACATTCCCCTAAGAAACTTTGTTTACTCGCAAAAAAATTGTGTTTTCTCGCCAAGCAATTGCATTCCCCTAAGAAATTTTGCGTTTAAATGCAAAACTTTTGAATTCTCTTGCATAACTATTACGTTGCCCTAAGAAAATGTGCGTCCTCTCACAAAACATTTGCGTTCTCTAGTTACACTATTGTGTTCCGCTAAGAAACTTTGCACTAACTCACAAAAACATTTGCATTCTCTCACTAAACTTTTGCTAAACTTAGCAAGACAATGCTAATATATTGATTTTTTTTCTAACTAAAAATTAGAACTGTCTGATATTTTAAGAAGCTTACTTACCTTGAAATGTAGTCATGACAGGTCCTCTCTATGATATCATTTCCTGTTTTTTGTCCTTTGTACGTTAGTTGGGCCACACAACTTTACTTTGATGATCAAAATTTTATAAATATTAATAAACACTGAAGAAATTTAATTGAACTCTTCATTAGGATATCAAGACAGTGGTGCCCCCTAAAAATATCCAAATGAATCTTGATTCAGAAAATAAAAACGTGCTCATCGTAGAAGAGGTGAATTCGAGTCATTGTATTTTGGAATCATTGAATGGTTCTGAACAAATAAATCATTGTCACGTCACTGACCTAAAAGTCAGTCTTCAGATGTTAAATGACCAGTCAAGCACTAGAAGCCAATTTGCTGATAGGACAGGGGGACATTGTGTTCTGTTTCCTGACAAGGCCTCCATCTGTCTTAAGCTTTCAAGGTTCCCAACTTGCCTCAGGAGACACACACAAGAGCACGACGCTGACATGCAGACAGCTAGCCTTTCCACTCTTTCTCTTGAACTCTAGCATTCTGTCACTTCATCCGTCAGTCTTTCGCTCAGTGTGTCTGTTTTATGATTGTGCCGCTCAGTGTGCTGTCTTTCTCGATAACGCCGTGTTTCAAGTCTATATCCACATTCGTCTCATAATGCCATTGATCTTTAGTGCTTGGTGGCATCTCATCTACTGTGTGAATGTGTCAGTGCTGATAAATTACGTTTTTCTTTCTGACAGTGGGTATTTTTGGGGCACTGAAGCAGACGAGCATTAAAAATGGAAATGGACACTGGTAGCCTTTATCTCCTGCTCTGTTTCTCTCTCTCTTAGATGCTTGAGTTTGTGACCTGAAAGGGCATATGGGTATAAACTATAAGCGATTGAAGGGATAATTTGCAAAGGAATGAAAATCCTGACATCATTTTTTCACCTTCATATTGTTCAAAACCTGTATGACCTTCTTTCGTTTTATTTACGTGATCATCTTCTAAGAAATTAGTCATTACAGTATGTGTATGTATATTTTGTATGGGTGCCTGTGCGTTGTTTCCCATCACAGGTGGCAGCAGGTGTGTAAGATGGGCATTGTGGGCACTGATTCTTATCAGCTGGTAATGAATCGAAGCAATACCCAGTGAATAGTGACATTAGTCGCTCTGTTTTATATCTGTTCCAGGAAGCACAGTCTTTTTTTTTTTACTTTGAAGTTTATTTAGAAACAACCAGAGAGAGAGAGAGAGAGAGAGAGAGAGAGAGAGAGAGAGAGAGAGAGAGAGAGAGCAATGTTTTCTAAAAAGCAACCTTGTTTGTGTGTACGCACTTGGAAGCACAGAACAAACTGCAACAATGGAAAATAGCCTGCGGTGTTCATTTAGTGGATATAAACCCATGCGCTCGAGTTCTTGTATCTTCAAAGACGAGCTTGTGAAAGCACGGCAATAAAAATGTGCAATATAATAGCAGGTGATTTTGCAATACTTGTTGCAATAGTCTAGAATGTGGCTATGTAGAAACAGCATGTCATTCAAATCTTTCTTTCTTTCTTTCTTTCTTTCTTTCTTTCTTTCTTTCTTTCTTTCTTTCTTTCTTTCTTTCTTTCTTTCTTTCTTTCTTTCTTTCTTTCTTTCAAGCATACTACCACAGTCTGCTATACTTTTTTCTCAAGCACCATTCCACTGCTGTGATCTTCCCTGAAAGGACTTTGTTTAACTGGGATTCCATTTAATTGTTCCAGGCATATAGTGCCATAGTTTGTGAATGAGGTGTGGTCTAAAATGAACTTCATTTGCATATAAATAAGGTGGGTCATCAGTTCATATATACATTACCATTATTAAGTTGGGGGTTGGTAATATGTTTTCATGGTGTTGAAAGAAGGCTCTTATGCTCTCTTATACCTTAAAGCTGCATTTGTTTAATCAAAAATACAGTGAACAGTAATATTGTGAAATCTTCAGCATCACATGATCTTTCAGAAATCATTCCAATGCTTTTTTTGATTATGTTGATTGGTGTTCAATATTTTATTAATATTATTATTATTATTATTATTATCAACAGTGAACACTGTTGCGCTGCTAAATATTTCTGTGGAAATCCGGATACATTTTCCCCTAAGATTCTTTGATAAATAGAAAATTAGTTTGAAATAGAAATCTTTTGTAACATTCCGTCTTCACTGTCACTTTTGATCAATGTAATGCATCCTTGCTGAATAAAAGTATTTATTTCTCTCCTAAACTTTTAAACATCACATGGAATGACTTAAATACACCTCCTCTATAATGAGAATGATTTTAATTTCTGTTTTAAGATTCATCTTGTTCTATGGGCATAACTGGAAATGAAATAATTGTTAATTAAATGAAATAAAAGAGTTGTTAATTAAACCATGCCACATTTTTCTGAAGAAATGTACAATGATACATTCTCTGTACAACACTGTTCTGCTCATCTTCCCAGAACAGGTGGGAATCATTACTTACCTCAATTTTGAATGCGGTGGAAAACACTTATCATTACCACACACACACACACACACACACACACACACACACACACACACACACACACACAAATGAGGTATAACTGATGACATCTCCTGGCTTTGTTAATGAGTTCAGTGGTTCATCTCCTCGCCTGAAGTTACATCTGCTAATTACTCTTCCTGTATAATCCAGTGTTTCAGTCGTGCCTGTTGAGTATGGATGTTTTTTCCTGACTTTCCTCTTTTCTGGAATCCTGTCCTGGCTCTGACCCAGGGATGTTTGACTGTACATTATTTGCCCATTTTTTAATATGTTTGAAATGGTCCCTAACATGTGGCTTGAGAAGGCCTGACCTCTATAATGTGTGTGTGTGTGTGTGTGTGTGTGTGTGTGTGTGTGTGTGTGTGTGTGTGTGTGTGTGTGTGTGTGTGTGTGTGTGTTGAGGGGTGTGGCGTTAATTTTGCTCTTGGAAAGGAAATCGGGATCCCAAATACATCCACTTTGTTTGCAGGAGAACATCTGCTCCTCGTTTGTTCCATCCCTTCTTGTTTTTATTCCTTCTTCTGGCCCACATTCACAATCTGTCTCATCCCCCAGAGACCTATTTCTCTTGACTCAAATGTTGTGTCAAATTGTGCTTTCTACTCTCATGTGTCAATTCATTTAGCTTTATTTTGATCTCTTTGCCATCTCTACATTAAGTTAGGATAGATCAACATTTTAGGGGCTTTAATCTGTAAATTCGAAAATCATTTTTGTAATCAGTATTTTTGTCTTGCTTTCCAGTAAAAATATCTAAACATTATTAATCTTTTGCAGTTTTGCTTTGATTGCTTTTTTGTTTAGTTTTCTTACCCCATTTATAAGTATAACTATATTTAATGAGGACTGTGCTTAAAACAAGAAACAACTATTCGCCAGAGGGGTATTAAATATAAACTTCAGTAAAGGGCAACGCACGGTCATTATCTCAAAATAGATCCTCACATGAATCAGAAGGGGTCTTGTATCATCCTGAAGTTTTTTTTTTTTAATTAATTAAATTTCTTTTTTTTTTTTTTTTTTTTTTTTTTTTTTGATAATGACTGGCTCCCTGCACATTATCTGGCTTATTAAATGTCTACTTAAGAAAATATGAATAAATGACCATAATGAATTGAGTTTAAATTATCATATGAGAAGAAACAGATTACAGAGAGATCTGAAACTAGCGTGACAGGCAAATATACAGTTCAGTCAGGACCCCTTCCGTCAAGTATATTTAAGACAATTATATTGCATACAGTTAGTGTTGGTGGTATGGTTATGTTCTGGGCAAGACTCCACACGCCTGTCCATGCAGCCATGCTTGGACAGAGCCGGGAGAGCAGCAAGACAAAATCCCCAAAACAACCATATGCCAAACTCCCCAACACAACTGATGCAATTTGAATGGCCAGCAATGAGAAATGTTGCTTGATACTATATTTATGGGGGAAAGCATCACCCCAACTCAGAAAGGAAGCATACAACAAACATGTTGCTTAAGCTGCTTATGCAAATGTTTGAATGTACGGGGGAAGCATACACCCCTAGCAGCAGCAGCAGCAGCAGCGGTCTAATATGATGGGAGTTTGTATATTATCCAACTTTAAATGTCTAATATGCTGTAAAAATCACATAAAAGGGGGAAGCGTCACACGAAATTAAGCAATCGAGGATGTGCAACAAGCATGTTCTTAAAATGCTTAAAAGCAACTGTGTGATTGTAAAGGGGGAAGCATACACCCCTAGCAGCAGCCTAATAAGACGGCAGTTGTATATTATCCAATTTTAAGTGTTTGAATGTATGGGGGAAGCATACACCCCTAGCAGCAGCAGCAGCAGCAGCGGTCTAATATGATGGGAGTTTGTATATTATCCAACGTCCCCCCAAGTTAAGCAATCGAGGATGTGCAACAATCATGTTTCTTAAAATGCTTAAAGGGTACATAACATACACAGTTTCACCTAATCTCATGTTAATCTTGAGTACCTATAAAGTAGTACTGCATCCTTATCTACAAAAGTCTTTTAGTTTTCTCATATTTGTAAAAGAAAAATACAGCTTCCGATTCCCTCCTTAAAAAACTAACACACAGGACCCAAGCTGTGGTCTGAGCTACAACACTGAAGTTTCTACCAGTTTCCATTAACATATATTCACTTATGTGCTGATTTTCAACAAAAGACAGAACTCTGATGCAGTTGTACTTACCTGAATGGGGGTTTTTACCATGTTTTAATAGCAAACGATGTGCAAATCCAGCATCAACCTGGTCTTGTTTATAAAACATTTGTCACTGAAATGACGAGAACACACAAACGCACTTGCTATACTCCATTGCTGCCCCGGAAAAGCAAACTGCATCCACGGTTCATGTAACACTGGGTTCTTTGAGAAGCTGAACACAGTAAACTTTCCCCTCACATCCAAAACACACTTATTTGGAGACATTCTTGAACAAATCCTATGCAGCGCTGCCAACGATTTCCCGATGAAGCTCGTTTATGGGCGATGTCTCACTATCCTCTGGTCGACGTGTGTGCGGGCATGCTTTCCCGAGAGAAATGTTCATAAGGAGTTCCACCATCATCTACGTCATTAGATCCATGATCGAAAAAGAAAAAAAAAAAAGAAAAAAACTGCCGAAACTTGTACCACCCAGAAGTAAGATTTTCGGCACAGAAATTCTCCATTCATCCAAATTGGCCATGTTTAGCACGAAAATCCATCTCTTTAACACTGTGAAAAACTCTGAATCCATGAAACACCATTGTAGCCCCCCTTTAAAGCAAATGTGTGATTGTAAAGGGGAAAGCATACGACCCCTTGCTGCAGCACGAGGAGCATGTAATATGCATTAATGCTGTAAATTGCGTAATGAAGGGTGGTAGTCCAGCAGGGAAAGCATACACCCTTCGGAACTTAGAATGCCAGTCTAATCTGAATGAAAATGCTCCATATAAACACCTCAGTCGGAATAAAATTGCCCAAACCAAAATGCTAATCGGTTTGAGAGGGGTGGGATAACCTTCTATAAC
This sequence comes from Cyprinus carpio, assembly GCF_018340385.1. Taxonomy (NCBI): domain Eukaryota; kingdom Metazoa; phylum Chordata; class Actinopteri; order Cypriniformes; family Cyprinidae; genus Cyprinus; species Cyprinus carpio. Next base: position 7,220,854 of record NC_056591.1, read on the forward strand.
CGAACTAAATTAAAATCCTGCCATGTAAACATGTTAAACCAATTACTTTGTATCTATGCATCACATCAATAGTCATAGTCATCAGAATGGGAACGTGATGTCGGCAACCCTGTGCATTCTGATTTGTGATTTGTAGACACTGACATTACAGTAGAGACTGGGAAATAGTGGACATAGAAGATAAAATTCCAATTATACAATAACACACATTAGAATGGAGAACACTTGCTGAGTTATGAACAGTCATATCTGCTGTCATGACTGGAGCAGAAAGCTGATGTAATAAATGAAGCACCATGTACTGCTTTTCAGCTTAGAAACAACATGATGATAGTGAATAGCTCAATGAAAACAACAGGTTGACCAAAATTTGCCTTTATCATTTGTATGAATTATTATTACAGATTCATAAAACCCATTTGTAAATGTTGTGTGATAGCTCGTTGCATGCACTATCTGCGTTCATAAAGCGCAGGTGGTGGATGCAGTGCGTAGCGCCGCTTCACACTTTTTTGCAGTTTTTGCTTTTTGCAGTTTGGTGTAATTTAAAAACAGTGCCTAATGTTGGGGAGGTTTCCCTAGCTTCGGCGATCAGCTCTCAACTAAACCGGTCCAGAAATGTCCCGGTGCTCCCGATGGCATTTGAGCGGAGCTCTCTCGCTGCAGCGGACACGCGCAAATAAACAATATTCTCACACAACTGAGGTAGAATGACAGAAGTGATAATGCACCAATTACAACAAAGAATCACGAGTTTCACACAACTGTATGGTACACCATTAAAGAGGAAACGATTCATGATAGTAGATAACAGACTTTGCGATGCAACAAAACAAGTGGGTACACCGAGGGTATACGCAGATACTGAACCTTTAGAAGTCGTAATACGCGAATGGCCCAGGAAAAAAGTAAGCATACGGCGTATACTTGCGTATGGCCCCGACTACACCACTGGTGTGGTACGATCAGGGGGCAAGGAAGTCGACCGGAAGTTGAAGTCGGCCGCGTGCCGCCATCTTGTAGCAGAACTTCACTTGCGTTAGCCATCCCATTGACTCCCATTCATTTTTGCGTCACTTTGACAGCGAATAACTTTACATCTGAGGCGTTTAAAGACTCCATTTGTCCATTATTTATTTCTAAAGATACACGACAATGTATAAAGGGCTCCATTACCTTCTATGTTACATTATGGCCACGTAGAAACAGTTTTTGTAACTGTAAATAGGCTAACGATTGCGTCATAACCACCCGACTCTCTGTCGCGCCACAGTAGAGAAATTACCGTACAGACAGGAGGAGAAGCTCGCAGGCAATCGGGGAGACGTCAAGAGATATGGCGTACTGGCGTTACATTTTTAAAATACTATACAAATAATTAATCAGAATACTTACTCCTGCTCACTCACGCCAAAGAACTCCCCGCTCAGGCTCGCCATCTCTGCAAGAAGGATTAACGATGGCAGTTTGCACGCACAGCTACTAGAATCGTTTACATCTGTCAGACAGGTTGCTGACGTCATCAAGCTTAGTTTGAGTCTGCGCGTCAGAAACGGAAGTTCTAAAAATCGCTAAAAACGGGCTTCACTTGTCTCAATTGAGTTCCAATGGGGTCGCTGTGTCCATTTCTTTTACTGTCTATGGGTACGATAGAAGACGGCCGTAGTGTGTATGTATCGTGTTCTGCCACATGACTGAGAGCACGAATGAACACTAGAGGTTCAAATATTACTCTGTTTATTCCAAGCAAGTGCGAGCAGTTAAAAAATATTAATGCAAATGCGGCGTTCCCCCCCCCCCTTCTTCTGGTAATTTATATGTCATCGTAGGCCACTTACCATGTCCCAAAATCGAAAGCACGAGCACATGTAAACACCATATAGTGCCATCAGGAGATCGTCATGCCAACCCTGCCGGTGTTACAGGGTGCAGCGGTCTCCCACGACCACCACTCTCAGTTATCGCCCAGGAATGTAGCGGTGCTGAGAGGCTCGCCACCTCCGCGGGGGTCTCTAGAACGGTTAGTTCGGCTGTCTCCTGCCTTTCCGCCATTACAGGGCACCAAACTAGCTGCTCTGATTACACCAGAGGTCAGTCTCGAGAGGCTGATTCCCTTAGTAGACTATTTGGCAGTGTGGAAACTACTGCCAAATGTGTCTCAATGGATCCTGCACACTGTAGAGAGAGGCTACAGAATCCAGTTTGGATTTCCTCCGCTTCAATTCAACTGGGTTTTTCCCACTCTGGTGGGTCCCGAGCAGGCTCTGGTCATGGAACAGGAAGTAGACACTCTCCTGAGGAAGGAGACCATAGAGGTGGTCCCTCCTCACGACAGAGAGTCCGGGTTCTACAGCCGGTACTTCATAGTTCCAAAGAAGGATGGAGGGTTGCATCCCATTTTAGATCTGCGTCAATTGAACCGCTCAGTCAAATGACTGAAGTTCAGGATGCTCACTCTCAAACAGGTTGTGTCTCAGATCAGGTCCGAGGACTGGTTTGTCACGATCAATCTAAAAGATGCATACTTCCATGTCTCCATCCTTCCCACTCACAGGAAGTTCCTGAATTCCTAAAGTAAGAGGTGCGCACTGACAACACATCGGTGGTCTCCACCAAGGGGGTCTGCCCTCACGCCATTTGTACAAACTAGTGTACCAGATCCTCGTGTGGTCCCAGGGCAAACTCAGGGCAAAAGTTCATATTCCTGGGCATCTCAATTTGGGAGCAGACATCCTGTTGAGGCAGGCCCGGGGAATGGCGGCTTCACACCGAGGTGGTGAGGCAGATTTGGAGAGTTTTTGCGGGAGACATCGCACTGTCCCCTCTGGTAGTTTCTGACTCATCCAGCTCCACTGGGGCTGGATGCCATAGTACAGATGTGTCCGAGGCTTCGTCTGTATGCTTTTCCCCGATTGCTCTCCCCCCGGGAGTTCTGGAGAGAGTGGGCCAGGACGGGGTCTGTCTGCTGCCGTTCTGGCTGGGCCGAGTATGGTTCTTGGACCTGATCTCCTCTCACAGGCGGAGGGCACTATAGTCCACCCCCGCCTGGAGCTGTGGAAGTTATGGGTGTGGCCTCTTAGGGGGCACAACTCATAGCTTCCGGTCTCTCAACCGAGGTTGTTAAGACCATCTTCCAATCCAGAGCTCCCTCAACGAGGAAACTGTATGCCTTGAAATGGAAGCTTTTCACTTCTTGGTGCGGAGACCGCCAGCTCGATCCAGTTAATTGCCCAGTTGGTACAGTGCTGCAGTTCCTGCAGGCCCCTTTTTCGCAGGTTGACCCACTCCACCCTAAAGGTCTACATGGCGGCTATTGCGGCCTACCATGCCCCTCTCAGTGGCCAGTCAGTGGGCAGACACCCCCTAGTTACACGTTTCCTCCGCGGTGCGCTGAGGCCTCCGATACGTTCTCTTGTCCCCACGTGGGACCTGGCTGTGGTGTTAGAAGCTCTCTAGGCCTCCCTTCGAGCCTATCGAGGAGATCTCTGATTGCCATCTCTCTATAAAAACTACTTTCCTGCTGGCGATATCTTCTCTTAAGAGAGTTGACCAAATAAACCCCCTCTCTGGCCCTCCCCTTCATATATATATCTCCCGCCCTGTCCAAACCTTTTCTCTTCTCTACCCTCGAGTGGGGTATGTCTCTAAGGTTCAAACAAACAACAACACTTCTACGCTACGGCCTGTCATACTCCGGGCCTTCAGTCCTCCTCCCTTTAGGGAGCCAGACCAGAAGAAGCCTAATTGTATGTGTCCAGTGTGAGCACTAGACACATACGTCCACAGAGCTGCCCTGTGGAGAAGGGCGGACCAGTTATTCGTTTGCTATGGTCCCCCTAATAAAGGTCTTCCCGCTACAAAACAGACTCTCAGTCGGTGGATAGTAGACGCGATCTCTACAGCCTATGAGTCCTCTGATCTCCCCTCAACCCTGGGGGACAAGGCTCACTCCACTAGAGGTGTGGCGGCCCCCAAGGTCTTCTAAGCAGGTTTCTCTATGCAGGACATCTGTGATGCTGCGAGTTGGTCCACGCCCTTAACCTTTGTCAGGTTCTATGGCTAGATATGCGAGCCACTACAGGCTCTTCTGTTCTCTCGCCCTAGCTGTGCAGTTTCCCACACTAGGCAGAGATTTGTAAGTCTGTCGGCGTGGGCATTCTCATTCCCAAAGCATTCTCCAACGCAGCTCGAGTTCCTGAAGAGGAACATCTCAGGTTACGCATGTAACCATGGTTCCTCGAAGGAACGAGATGCTGGATCGCAGTGCCACACTTCCGGCATCTCTGCCGGCGCTTGCTTCATTCCTAGAGGCTAAATACCAGCTTTGCCGCACGTGCTTTTAAGCTACCTGGTCTCTGACGTCACCCGCCTATGATGTCTCGCCCATCCATTGGTCTGATTACACACATGATTCAGAGCCGGTCACGCTGAAGGCGTTCCCAAAGCGTTCTCCGACGCAGCGTCTCTTTCCTTCGAGGAAAACTATATCTTTATCTTTATCTTTTTAGTTATCGTCCTTGGTGTAAACGGGCATTAAGACTAGTTTTTTTTATTTGTTTTTTTGTAGTATATTGTAGGTTTTGAAGGTTTTGAACATCAGTGTCAGGATCTGCTGCAGTTTTCTGATATATTATTAATGAATGTCAGTGACATTTACTTTGAGATCTGAAAAGGATTTGGATTCAATTAAAACAATTCCCTTTCCGTTTATTTCATTCCCTTCTCTCTGTAGCTGGGGAGATATGCTTGCTTTCTTTCTCACACACACACACACACAGTCACAAAAAGTGTTCAGTCAGTAAACATTTAGACAGAGTGAGTGTTTGAGATGGGTGTATGGTTTGTTTCTGGGCTCTGTGAGTATGCTGTTGTCTCTCTGAAGATGGGTGTGCTGAAGGAGATACAGACTGACTGTCCAAATGGTGTCTAAAGCATTCAGGAGGACTGAAGCATTGAAACCTATAGGTGTGCAAAATAAGGCATGATGAAAGAAGACAGAAACTTATAAATAAAATAGAAAATCTGGATAAACTTACAGTTGTTGGTTGCCAAAAAATCACTGTATACAAGTGAATTACATTTCAGGTATAACAGGAGGCGTTTTGGTGACTACATTTGTGTATGCTGATATTACAGCCTTCTTGATTAAAATCTTTGTACCTTAGAATATACTGAGAACAACTAATTGATGACATTAAAGTTAAACAAAATTGGCCTTTCCATGAACCATGTCTTATACAGAATACAGTATTACCCACACAAACATACAAGCGAAACAAACATGCCACTAAAATAAATCAATAAAATCAGTAAACATTACTCAAGTCAACATGTAACTTAAACCCCATAATACATTTAACTGATAACAATCAATCAATCAATCAGTCAATCAGTCAATCAATGTGTTTGTATAAAGTGATTATTATTATTTATTTATTTATTACAGTAAAATTACATATAGGATATTTTCCTGTTAAATCATATATATATATATATATATATATATATATATATATATATATATATATATATATATATATATATATAATATATATATATATATCATAAAATAAAAATTAAATGAATTAATTAATATCTTTATTCAGAAAGGACGAATTAAATGCATTAAAAGTGACCGTAAATACATCTTTTTAATGTTACAAACAAATTTATTTTAAATAACTACTGATCTTTTGAACACTCTATTCATCAAAGAATCCTGAATTTTTTTGCAAGGTGCCCACATAAATATCAAGCAGCACAACTGTTTAAACATTAATAATAATTATAAATGTTGCTTGAGCAGCAAATCAGCATATTAGAATTATTTCTGAAGGATCAAATCAGCTTTGCATCACAGGAATAAATTACATTCTAAAACATATTAAAATAGAAAACAGTAATTTTCTTATCATTCCAAACAGTATTATATATATTACAGTATTATATATATATAATATATATATATATATATATATATATATATATAGATATATATATATATATATATATATATATTAGCATAGGCACACATGAAGTGCAAAGGATGAATGGAAGTGTTCAGTGTAGTAGGGAGTTTTGCAGCGAGTGTCCTGCTCTGGCTCCACACCCTCTGCAGGGCCAGGGCCAGACTGTGCTGTAGGCAGGGCGTGAGGCTTGGTGCCAATGTGCCAGCTCTATTGCGGGCATCGTGCCAGAGCCATGAATCACTCACTGTCATCCTGCTGGCCTGATGGACAGAGCGAGGGAAAGGAGAGGCATTTTTTTCTCTCTCTCTGTCGTTTGCCTTCTTTCTCTTTCTTTTCCTTTCTTTGTGTATGTGTGTGTGAACAAGAAGAGATGCTTTATGCCCCGACGTGAAACAGTTAGTGAGGGATACAGACTGTGGGCATCACCTAAGGGGCATTCAGAGATGGCACGCATTTCCCACTGTAGCAAGAAACGTGCCAGGACACACATGCACACACACTGATGCACATTCACTGCCAGCATTCAAAAAAGCAAAAATGCACACACACACACAAACACTAACATTGGATAATAAGACTAAACTGGACGTATTCCCTGGAGAATCATGCACCTTATAAATCTGTTTTTTGTATGTGTGTTCATCTAGGGAATGAAAAATCTGAAATGACTTGGGGGCAACTAGCCAGTTGGTGTTCTTCACCATTCCCTGTATACTGTAGTACACCTATGCATTCACTACATAAGAAATAGTGAGTGTGTGTACAAGTGAGCAGTTTGGGAGTCACTGATGGTATCGGTGCACATGCATAACAAATTTATTTGACTGTTGAGAATATGCAAGCTAGTTTGTTGTCGTTGCCTAGGTTGCAATTACATGTTTATGTTCGTGCTTTGGGCCTGTTAAAAGCATATGGAACAAATACATTAAGCTTTAAGAATCCTTTTAGAGAGAGATCTGTGGGATACTACTGAGTGCTAAACCCTAATGCAGAAGGTAAAAACGGATTTGTAAGTTGGATTGGGGCCAGTGTTATTTTAGTATTATATATATACTATTATATATAGTATTTATTAATGTTTTGAGTTAGCTTATATTTTAATATTTGCTGTTTTCATTTTAATTTTAGTTTTAGTAATTTAGATGTATATTTAGTAATTTTGTTATGTGTTTTTGGTATTTTTATTAGTTATTATTATTATTAGTTTATATATATATATATATATATATATATATATATATATATATATATATATATATATATATATATATATATATATGTAATTAGCTTTATTTTTTAATTCTTTTGTAGTTTTAGCAATTTTAGTACTTTCAACATATTTTTATTTTCTAGTATTTATATTTTATTTTACTTCATCTTTCTTTCAATTAATTATAATATAATATAATATAATATAATATAATATAATATAATATAATATAATATAATATAATATAATGTAATGTAATGTAATGTAATGTTTTTGGAAACATTTGAAAATGCCCACATAATTTATATCATCAGCTGAGAGAGTATTACAACCACACATTTTAATTGAACTATGCCTTAATTAATTCAAAATGAAGAGCTTATTTTATAGATATCTCATTGGAAAATCCGTATTGAAACCCAGCCCTAACTTTAGGCCAAAACATTGTCTTGATCCAAACTTTATTAGCTTTGTGCAAACCCTCAAAACTGTTTACATTAATCTAAAAATGGTGTGAGGTTTATATGTCAGTCATTTCTGTCTGACTTTTGTTGGCTCTGTTTTGTCGGGCCGACTTTGAGGCTGTGTGTCTCTTGGCATGGTTCAGGCTATTTGGAGCTTGGAGACCATATCTGAACTACTAATGAATTCTGAACGCATGGGCGCGTGTTGAATCGTGTTGCTTCGTTTCAGAAGCCCACCATTTTTATTATGCTCTCACAAGTGTTGACAGGCGATGGAGGTGAACCGGGGTGTGCGGTGGAGGAGTCAGCGGTGTTATGGTCAAACATCTGTTACAGTACAGACCCCTCACAGAGAGCAAGGTTAGCATGTATACTGGCAGCATGACAGGAAAACATGAGATTTCATTGGAGGTGACTTTGGTGCTACACAAGACCTATACCATTCCACACATATAATTAAAACATCAGTACACCATTAAATGCATCATATGAAGCTTTTCATAGTTAAACTGGTATAAGGTTTGGTAAAAACATATACTGTACATCTGTTCTAGTGATCCTCCAGAGTGTCCATGCATTCTCCTGTACTGGCTTTTGATGATGTTTTTAAGATGAGAACAAGGTCTGTCGGCCAACGAGCCCATAATTAATTGCAGCAGTCTGGCCAACTGCAGAGCATGTGGTTCAAACTCCAGGCTGAGATTCAAAAGAGCGGGTTCAGGCCTCATACTGTTACAAAAGGGGCCAAAACTGAAGTACATTTGCACATTTGTGTCCTTTGAAAGTTCATAACTGATTTTTTTTCTTTTTTCTTTGTTGGCTGAATTAAATGGGCCATTCATAATGTGATCACCTAGAGCAGAGATGTGAAATACATTACGGCCTAAGGCTGTTTTTAAACTTTCAAAATTTTAAATTGTTTGGTCCTAAACAGGGTTTATTTCTTCTCCCCTCCCCCCAAGGGGTCTCTTCATATACTTTTGGGTCTGAACTGTTTCACCCCTTTGAATTTACCATTAAAAAATAGCTTTCATACCAAAGTTTTTAACCATAACAGAGTTAACATAAACTTTTTTTCACATGTGGTGTCAAACTAAAAGAAAACACTTTCACACTAACAAAACCAACAAAATTTTGAAATCAATTTGTTTGAATATAGTAAGTAATAGTAAAAGAAGTAGTTTGTTTAGTTGTTGTTAAAAGGAGTTGTCTCTCATGTTCACCAAGGCTGAATTTATTTGTTTCAAAATACAGTAAATACTGTTGTATTGTGACATATTATTATTACAATTTAAAATAGCTTATTTCTATTTTAATGTATTTTAAAATGTGATTAATTTCTGTGATGGTAAAGCTGAGTTTTTAACATTACTTCAGTCTTCAGTGTCACATAATTCTTCAGAAATCATTCTAATATTATGATTTGCTGCTCAAGAAACATTTCTTACTATTATCAGTGTTGAAAACAGTTGTACTCTTTGTTGTACTCAGAGATTTTTGTGGAAACCATAAAACATTTTCATTTTAGGGTTCAATGATTAATAGACTGTTCAAAAGAACAGCATTTATTTGAAATAAACATTTTTGTAACATTATGAATGTCTTTATTGTCAATTGTGATTAATGCATCCTTGCTGAAAAAAAATAATTTATTTTAAAAATCTTACTGAACCCAAACTTTTGTAGTGTAAAATTTTTATTTTATATATAATTATAAAATTTAGAAATGGCGAGGGGCAAGAATGTAATTCACAGTAATGCATTCACACATGCTCTGCACAGACTGAGGAATCGTAGGATAAATCAGTACATGTGCACACCTCATGTCTTTCACTCACACTGGAACGCAGATCTGCTTCATTCTGAAAAGCAAAGCTGAAGTTCCCGAGTCACAAGCTGCTCAGAACTGCAATCAGCCTGACTTCACAGCAGATAGCACTTGAGCAGAAATGCTGTTTTTCCAGGACGTTCAACAGTGGTTATCACTGTTACATTTTCAAGCACATAATGAAGCTCATGGTGCATAAATAGTTCCTTTTCCCAACGCCTGGTATAAACTAAAAAATTAAAGAAATATTAGATATATATATATATATATATATCTAAATATATATAAAGAAATATAGTATAAAACTAAAAATTAAAGAAATAACTCTCACAATAACAACACACCACCCTCAGGTCATCTAAGATATAGATGAGTTAATTTCACTGGAACAGATTTTCAAATGAAAAGTATAGCATCACATCACTTGTGATGAAGTTATCAGCTGTTTGGACTCTCATTCTGACGGCACCCATTCACTGCAGAGGATCCACTGGTGAGTAAGTGATGTAATGCTACATTTCTCCAAACCTCTTACCATGAAGAAACAAACTCATCTACGTCTTGGATGGCCAGAAAGTGAATATATTTTCAGCAAATTTTCATTTTGGGGTGAACTATTACTATTACTATATTAGATATTTTATGTTGCATAAAATTTCCATCCATTTGGATTACTCAGTTACACATAAACAGAATAATAAACTTAATGTGATGCATGTTTGTCTGTCATGCATACATGAAACATGTAAGACTATGCTAGCCTGAAGCTAACAGTACATCATCAGGTTAGCTTAACTTTCACCACATGCTTTAGTCTTTTTCTTACCCCCTCACCTCTCGTCTGCCCCGCTGCAATGTAACAGGGGTCAAAGGTTATGAGCAAGAGAGTGGAAAGGTATTTTTGTGGTAATCGTAAAACACATGGTGAGGCTGTACCTAAACATCATATGTCTGTGACATTAGAGGACCCCAGGGTAAGAATGTAAGCGATATGTGTATTTGTCAGTCTGTGTGTGGTGATTAACTGTAAACATACATGAATGAATAGTATGTGAATATTCAGTTATATATATATATGCATTGAAATACCTACAAGAAAAATGTAGCATGTATTTAAATATGTGTGTGTGTGTGTGTGTGTGTGTGTGTGTGTGTGTGTGTGTGTGTGTGTGTGTGTGTGTGTGTGTGTGTGTGTGTGTGTGTGTGTGTGTGCGTGTGCGTGTGCGTGTTCATGGGCAGATTGAAAGGTGAAGGTAGGACAAAAGGAAAATAATTTTTTATGCCACCCACGATTTTTTGGCCTGATCCCGTTCTAGACACACACACATATGTTTTATATATATATATATAAATATATATACATATATATATATATATATATATATATATATATATATAAGCATGTAGCATGTGTGATGGTGTTTTTCATGGGCATATTGAAATATGATATATACATATATATATATATATATATAACCAATATAGTCCTGTATATCCGTTATATATAATATATAGCTTATCTATAGGTATCAGGTATCCGAAAGGGTGGATTAGATATAAAGGCCACAATCATATTATTTTCTCATGTCAGCAAAACACACACATATGTGGGAAACATTCATGGCATGTCTGATTTAGAAAGGTTTTAGAAAGGACGCTATTACCTGAAAGGATTTTATGCCTCACCTAAGTTAAATTTTATGCCACCCAAGTTTATGAATTAATATGTCCTTGTTCCCGTTTTTATTTTTTCAGACACACACCACATATGTTTTTGTGCTATTATATTTATCCTGTAGGTCTCAGGTCTATGATCCGAAATTTTATTTGGATTTAGAATAAAGTTTATTTTAGATCATATTATTTTGATTTTATTAGGCTCCAAAACACACACACATTACTAAAACGGATTATTTATTTTGTTATTTATTTATTCTTTGAGTTTTTTTTTAGTTTTTTCTTTCAATTCTTTTTAGAAAGAACTACTCTATACCTTTAAAAGTCGATTTTTTTATTTTATTTTCATTTTAGTATACATTATTTTATTTTATTTATTAGAAAAGGGATATCAGTTTATTATTTATTTATATGTGAAGCATATTTATTTTTTATTTTTTATTTTTGCATTACTATTTATCCAGATCATTTTTGTTTTTGTTTTGTTTTTAATTTTATTTTTTTTGTTTTTATTTTTGTTTTAATTTAATTAATTTTATTTATTTTTATTTTATTTTATTTATTATTTTATTTTATTTTATTTTATTTTAATAATTTTTATTTTATTTTATTTTATTTTTTATTTTTTTTATTTTTTATTTTATTATTATTTTATTTTTTTTTTTTTTTTATTTTATTTTATTTTATACAGGCCTGGTTCCACAGTGGTGACCTGACAACCTGATCCATCTGCATTGTTTTCATCATTATGTGTGGAATATTGTTTTAGCTTCCAATGTTGTGAATATTTTCCGGTAAATATTTCCTACCCAATGTGTCCTTGTTTGACTTTAAAAATCCAGGTCACCTTAACAAAATCTTTGGTGTCACTGAGGAGCCTTAGAACAGCAAATGCCGGTCTGCATCCGTGCTCACTTACTCAGGATAAGGAACCAGCAGAAGCGACCACGGCTCTCTGCCATGTTAAAATGGAAAATGCAGTTGGAGAGGTGCCACTGTTTACAGTGCTAAGCCCAGAGAATGCAGACAGCACTGCAGGATGAGGCTGAACTCACATGTGTGTGTGCTCCGCTCTTTCCAAAACCAGCCGAAAACTGAGGATAAGGCTCAAGAAGGAAGGAATATTTAGTGTAAGAGTGGAAAGAGTTCTGGAGTCTTGGTTTGATGTTTAATTGTACAGAGCTCTTCACAGAAGGGCTTTTCTTTCAAAGGATTATTTGCACTCTTGTCAAGCTTTCTCTTCTATTGTTTTGAGCAGATACTTAACATAATACAGTATTAGCACAGTAGCTAGTTTGTGTACAGAAGTCATGTCACTTAGTCAAACATCAACATGCACATTCACATTTCATTGTTTCTCACACTTTGTGATTTGGCAGTGTGCCGCTTTCCCTTTTCCCCATTCTGTCAGTCTTTATCAGGTCTTTTAGAGCTTCAAAAGGTCCCTCAGCTTTCGTTCAGTGTCACCACAGTTGACTAGGCCTGTATCTTATGCTGTGTACATTTGCTTACAGGCCCATTTCTGTGCCTGCAAATAATATGCAAAGATGGACAGACGTTTTTTTTTTTTTTTTTTTTGGATACCACACACAGACTGTTCCTATTATTATCACACCTGCCTCTGTGTCAGCTGTAGTTTCTGTAAATAGAATATATTGTATAAAATCCAAGTGCGGACTAGCTCTGATTGACCAGCTACTGTGCTGTTACAAGAAATATCAGCACTTTTGGAGCGCTGCCTGTCCAGTCATATTAGAAGACCAGAACTAACTTATACATATGCTCATGGTACACAGCAAGACAGCAAGAAGATGAGAACAAGATAAAGGGAAAAAAGGAGGAAAAAGGAAAAGCCTTGGAACTGAAAAGCTGGTAACAGAGACTAAATAAATCACTCCAATAGAGCAGCACTGGAGTACAGAAGGGGAGCAGGTCTGGAAAACCCACTGACCTCAGGAGAAAGAGAGTTTGAGAAGTGAACAGATAGCTTTATTGTCCTCCAATAGTTTCATCATTAAATTAATCAGCTTACTCAAGGATACATCTCCATTCTGACTGCACTGTGATGTCAAAATGAGTACCACTATTGTTTTCATAATCCACTGGACTCCATATGAGGACCATGGTTTTAATTCTTGTGACCACCATCCTACTAACAGTAGTCAGCTAAACCCTGGACTCTAAGCAAGAGCTTCTTTCTTTTTAGATGCTTAGTTCTAATGAATTTTAATTGAAGTAAAATGTTGATTCAGTAAGGCCTGATTAAAGATAAATATCAGTGTCTTATATAAATTAGGCACCGTGGGTATAAACTATAACATTATAATGAGATCCCTTTGCCACGTCACCAATGGGGCGAAATCAGTCACGCTCGTTTTCTCAGACCCTTTCAGAAAAAGGCTTACCAAAACAAAGTTACTGGGTTAACATTTTTCTCATTTCCTTGGTTGGTAGATGCACCTGGGACCTGATTATAGCACTTAAAACCTGGAAAAATCAGATTTTCATGATATGTCACATTTAAAGGGCGATTCACCCAAAACAGAAAATTGTCATCATTTACTCAACATCATGCCATTCCAAACCTTTATGAATTGCTTTCTACTGTGGAACATTTTTGTCCATACAGTACAAATCAAGGCTAACCAAAAATGGTTTGGTAACATTCTACAAAATCTTCTTTTGTGTTCAACTTGGAACGACATGAGGGTAAGGAAATGATGACAGAATTTATTAGCAGTAACTTTCCAGCAGTCTAGCTCAAAATCTTTACTGTCAAGTGCTTTTATATTTGACAAAAAGGCATTATTAAGTTTGTTGCATTTGCCGTGAATTCAGTAATATCTATCAGTATTAATTTCTGTCCTGTTTTATGTATTAATTTATTTACTCCAACTGAAGACCCTATGACCCATCAAAACATTCAAGGAGGAATTAGTTTTTTAACCCGAGTCCAGGGGTTAAAAAACAGTACTGAGTAAAAAAAAAACAGTAAAACAACAACAACAACAACAAAAAACAATCGTAAAACACTTTACTACGCCAAACAAAATAGAGCGCAGGGCTTCGTTCTCAGACTTTTGCAAGTGCTGTGAACCCTGGAGGAATGGAACCTGGCAAATAAACCAGAACCACTGCAAGCCTTTAATACTGCATCCATAAACTCTTTATATCGCGCTCCATTGTCATTCTGTTTTTTTCAGAGTCACATTTTTCCTGCACGTGCAACCAAATGTGCTATCATGATTTTTTCTTTCCGTTCCTATAAGAATTTTCATGCACTGCCTTTACATGAATGTGGAGCGTACTGTATGTGTCGGACAGCGAGAGAGAGAGAGAGAGAGCGAGAGAGAGAGAGAGAGAGAGAGAGACCGAGACCTAGAGAAAGTGCCTGCGGGTCGCCCGGCCCAGGGGCGGTGGGGATCTGTAAGCAAAAACAGTGCTGTTGCTAAGATATGCTCAAAATATAAACAGAGGCACAACCCTGCGAGCCGAACAAGGGCTGTTTCAGTTGGAGTCTCACTCAAGTTTGGAAAACATCATTGTGAGAGGTGATGAGAGCGGAGTGAGGGAGGGAGAGGACTGTTCTCTGTGTTTTCTGCAGGAGGATATTGTGTGCATGGCCTTTGTTTTCCTAAATGCTGGACCCAGTTATGAGAAACCCAGCTGTCAATCAAGTCTCCCAGCCAACATACTCTTACAAAATTAAATAAAAGGACCATGTTATTACCACAAAAATATCCCATGGAAAACATTCAGTAATGGACACTTTCATTTGGAAACTTAATACATGGTCATTCTGTGAAGTACCTTACAGTACCATGATGTACAAATACGATAATCGAACAGTTTCATGGTATCCGTTACAAAAAGTAGGCTACATTAAAATGCCATGATGTATGATATGATAATCAAACATTATCATGGTATCCATTTTAAAATATGATCTAAAATATGGCATTAGAGTGGTATTTTATTTATTTATTTTTTTACAATAAGTGAGCAATACCATTGTATCTATTTAAAAAATGGACTCTAACAAAAAGTTAGACATCAAAATTTGAATTACCACATTTGTACCATATTTAACAGTAGTACCATGGTAATCTTTGAAGTACCTTAAATGCCACTGGTGTATCGGGTGTTTGATTAGTTTGAGACATATATCATCCATGTGTGAGAATGACATTAAACAGATGATAATGGAGCTCCTGTCTCTCTACCTCATTCCCAGATCATGAAATCTGGAGATTTATGTGGGATTTTCCACTTTGATTTGTGCGTGTTTTTGTATCTGCCAGACTTCTGCTCTCGCGGTTGGCTTTACGCAACACATCAGTCATCTGAAAGGTGGAGAGGAGTGAAAGAGAGAGAGGACAGGAGAGGAGGAAGCAGCATCTCTCTCTCTCTCTGTCTCTCTTTCTATATAACAGGAGTTTGGTTTTATTCGTGTGAACTATGGGGTTTTTCCTTTAATTGCTTTTCACAGGCCTAATGATAAAGTCACACACACTGTGGCTGATATCCTTATCATTTTCATAAACATATCCTCTTTCACCCCCAAAACATGCACTTATATATAAACTGTGCTAAGTCTTTTATGTTCACCAAGGCTGCATTTATTGGATCAAAAGCATACAGTAAAAACAGTAATATTGTTAAATATTATTACAATTTAACCTGTTTTCTATTTTAATATAATAATTTATTCCTATTATCAAAAAAAAATTCACAAAAAAAAAAAAAAAAAAAAATAATTCTAAAAAAAAAAGATAAAACATTTTTATGGATTTTGTTGTTGTTGAATAGAAAGTTCAAAATAATTTATTTTTACATAGAAATGGTCCGTAATGTAAAAGTCTTTATTATCATGTTTTATCTCTTGCTGAATAATAGTAATTTCTTTTTTTAACTGAATTTACAGTACGGCTCTGTTTTTCAATTTCCAATTTATTCCCAAACTATATCTACACATTACATTTCAACATTTAGTACTTGGACACTTATTCACAGCAACTTACTGTGCATTAAAGATGTTCATTTAACCAGTAATGTGTAATTAAACACACCCACACACAAGCTCGTTTGCACATTCCTAGAATCTAACCAGTGTGTTAAAATATTTCCCTTATCGTTTTCTCCTTTTACTTGTATTTAGCTTCAAAGAAACATTCTCAAAGCTTTTGGAAACACATGTGTGCACGAGAGAGAGATAACAGACAGTTTCACTTGCTTTTTCTCAGGCTCCATATATCTCAATGTATCTCTAAATGAATATCCTCAGAAAGCCTGTGTGTTTGAGTGTGTGTGTGCGTGTGTGTGTGTGTGTGTGTGTGTGTGTGTGTGTGTGTGTGTGTGTGTGTGTGTGTGTGTGTGTGTGTGTGTGTGTGTGTGTGTGTGTGTGTTCCAGGCTGTCTCTGAGTTTCAGGAAAACTGAAGTTCCTGTTGTCTCTCTCTCTCTCTCTCTCTCTCTCTTTGTCTTTTTCTCTGGGGGTTTCTGTAAGGGTCTGTTTAATTGTTAGTGCAGCCAGCCGTTCTGTGTGTGTCTAGGTTGGGGAGAAGACATGGAGGTTTACTTAAGATAGCAGATCCAGAATCCAGCGATAAGAGCCGAGTATATGACTAGAGTTGTGTTTGCTCAGCCTTGTTATATGTGTGTGTCAGGCAGAGTGAGATTCATTCGTCTGACTGTGATTTTCACTGAGAAAAAGCCAGATGCCTTTAAACAAAGCTGACCCTGTGTGTGTGTTTATTGGTTTTATAGTTGAAGTGTAACTCTTAGTGGTTCTGGAAATACCAGTCTCAGTTTAAGATGTATGATTATGGACCCTGTATTCCTTTACTGTCCATCATAAATATTAAAGCTTTAAATTATAACTATATTTTAAGACTCCTGATTAAAATATGTAGTGCTTGAGCAAAATTCACCACCATGTTTCTTGGTCTATGCAATGTTTTGTCCATTTATCATTTGACATGCAAAAATCTAATTTTTATGCTTGTTTCTGCTTCCAGAATTGGTTAGAATCTTATTGATCAAATTATACATGCAGCAGATAGAATAATTTTTCATTTCATGCTCCATTAAAAAGGTACAGGTATCTGCCATAAACTCCTAGTGACGCTCAGCACTGGGCTATGTGTCCAGTGAATTCTACACATATATTCACACAAAGAATATTATCAGCATAACAATCTGATTCAAAAGTGGAATTAAAGTGAATTTGAAATCCCAAACTTTGAATTCCACTGTATTTGGATTATTTGTACATAGATAAACATAATTTCTGATGACATCTTAGGGGAAATCTTGCTTCTTTTAAAGCTGTCACCACTGCCTGGAACTAAAAAAGGACCTTTCCCTGCAGTCCACTGAAACTAACCAGGTTTGTTTAGAGTGTGGCTCTGGGTTGCAGCTTTGAACCAGATCACACACACACACACACACACAAACATAGTCAAGTCATTAGTCTTCCATGAAGTTGCTTTGTAAAATTCCAGGGTAGCTAATAAATAACCCATCCAGACTATTTCACAAGAACTTCAGCAGGGAATTTCCCTGAAGCTGACCCTTACCTTAACATTCTGCCTCTCTCTCTGTCTCTCTCTCTCTTTCACACACACATGCTATATGTGCTATATAACACCACAAACAACCCTCAAGCTTGTTCACAGTGAGAATATCAATGAATGTTACAGTTGAAGGAAGAATTCTGTAGTCAGCACATAAACTGACATGCTGCTTTAACTACCTTGACTTTTAAAACTCATAAATGCCGGTGGCTTCATATCCACAGGCTTTCTCATTCCACAGCACATGATGGATTACGATGTCTTCTGCATCCACACACCCTGTCACAAATGATATGCAAAAACTGGGGTGTGTCTCCAGTCAGGCGGTGTGAAGATTTACACAAGTAAATTCATCATTACAGTGCGACTTCCAGCAGGTGTGGCCGCCCACACTCTGTACTTCATACCCTGTAGTCAGCACTTAAACACAATTTTCACACACAGTGTTTATCTCAGTAAACAGTGCACAGCAAAGTGAAGCACATGGGAAGCTCGGCTACAACAGAGTTTGACATTAGCATGTTGCCAAGCTAACTGTGTGATACTCCAAGTATAAAAACTATATAAATTAAATACATGTTTACATTTAATTTGGGCAAAATTGTACATTGTGCGTTTGTGTGTGTGTGTGTGTGTGTGTGTGTGTGTGTGTGTGTGTGTGTGTGTGTGTGTGTGTGTGTGTGTGTGTGTGTGGTGTGTGTGTGTGTTTGTGTGTGTGTGTGTGTGTGTGTTTGTGTGTGTGGTGTGTGTGTGTGCGTGCGTGGTGTGTGTGTGTGTGTGTGTGTGTGTGTGTGTGTGTGTGTGTGTGTGTGTGTGTGTGTGTGGACATGTCACACAGACATGTCATGTGAACCACAATAAATAATACAATATTGTATCTCTACAATATTAGAGCTGATAAAATGCCTATGATTCTGGATCTAAAAAAAAAGACAGTCTGTCACACAAAACTACTGTATGGTTTCATAAGACTAGAATATAGCGCATTTACAGTATAGACTACTTTTATAATGCAGTTTATGGTGCTTTTTATTTACAGCCACTGGCCACAGAGAAGAGAGCAGTGTGAACATTCTTCAACATTTCTCCTTTTGTGTTTACAGATGAAAGAAGGCCACACAGACTTGCAATGGCATGGGGGTGAGTAAAATGATGACAGGCTTTTCATTCTTGCATGCAGGACTCCTTAAAGTGTAAATTTATCAAAGAATGCTTCAAGTGTACAAATCAAATAGAGAGCTGTATGGATGGATGAAAAGCGAGTTTGAATGATAGCCCTGTGAAGGAGACCAATGTCTGGCTAGTGTCTGTCAGGAATGTCAAAGCGGATTCTGTCTGTATGTCACAAAATGCATAATTTCTAGACTCTTCAACCTCCAGTGCCTTGGTCCGTCTGAGAATGAAGTGAAGGGGTGCAGTGTAGGTCCTGACCCGAACCCCAACCCACCCAAATATTCTCTCCTCCCATCAAATGCTTGTTGGTAACTTGTCAATGGCCTCTTACAAGAGAAAAGTTCCACTTGCTTTGTCTAAAACTGTTTATTTTTATTTTTTTATTTTTTCTCAACATATTTTGACAGTTACTAAATATGTAAATTAGTGTTTTTATATGAGTCTCAAAGTACTAAACACATAAACAACATAAACAACTAAAGTAACAAAAATAAAACACAAAACACAAAAAATTTTGACAGTTTTTCTTTCAACCTACACAGTAATTCCAACTTCACAGGAACATTTTTAAGCCATTCATATTACATCATAAGACATTTGCCCATAAACCCTGATATGACACAAAATTTATACATATAAAGACTTGTGTATTCTTGACATATATGACACATAGTTTCTACATAATATGTTATTTGTATTTATATGTATTTTAGCACATAGATAGTGACATATTACATTTAAATCATTTAGCTCTCAGTTAGTATGCTAGCATAGTTCTAACTGGTTAAGAAAAGCTGTTATAAATCTACAACATATACAGGTCCTTCTCAAAAAATTAGCATATTGTGATTATATGGCTATATGTGTATGGCACTGCAGCATAAATTGGCTGCCCACTGTTCCACATGGGTGTGTGTTCACGGTGTGTGTGCACCTTATAAATATGTACAGTCAGAGCACGAATTCTGAGTATGGATCACCATACTTGACTGTATGTCACGTCACTTTCACTTTCAATATCATGGCAATTCGTTACTATTTTACATTTTGGCCATTTTTTTTTAGCCAATTCTTATAAATATGTACAATCACTTTCGTAATTTTTATAGGATTAGCTTACACCCTCATGCTTAATTTTTTCTAAAAATAAAATATTTACATATTATCCACAACAAAAAATTTAAAATTAACTTATACAATTTTCTTAACAAAAGTGTAAGTCTTATGGGTTTGGCATAACATGAGGGTGAGTAAATGATGACAGAATTTTAATTTTGGGGTGAAATCCATAAGCATAAATGTTAGATATTTTACAGAAAATTACAAAAGTAGTTAATGGTGAAATCCATAAGCATAAATGTTAGATATTTTCAAACAACTGTCAAAAAAAAAAAAAAAAAAAAAAAAAAGAAAGAAAGAAATTGCATGCTAATCAAGCAACAGTAGGTTATTCAATCACAGAATTTATCAAGAAAACACAAACACTGTTATTATGTAGCACTTTATTTGAGATTAACATATCATAAAATGCTAGTTTTAAATATCGTTAAGATAGCTGACAGACAGTTAGCTTGCGACACCTGTGCATGAGGTTATGAAGCTTTTGCTATGCAAAGG
This sequence comes from Cyprinus carpio, assembly GCF_018340385.1. Classification (NCBI taxonomy): domain Eukaryota; kingdom Metazoa; phylum Chordata; class Actinopteri; order Cypriniformes; family Cyprinidae; genus Cyprinus; species Cyprinus carpio. Next base: position 7,241,365 of record NC_056591.1, read on the forward strand.
AGCTGTATGCTTAGCGTGAACTTGTTGCATACATAAGCATACCTGCGACTCAACCAGATCATAATTCACACTCATCTCTCATCCTCTGTCAGTGTTTCTCTCTCTCACACTCAGTCACTCATTGTCAATAACATGAAGCGTCTGCAAAATGTTAAACAGTCAGTGAGAGGCAGTATGATGAAGATAGAAACCTTTCGTCACGTTGCAGCCAGGCATTGTGCCAACTGAAAGTGGCTCAAAGACTTCACTCTCTTGTGGTTTTTGCATAAATGACTGCATTTCTTTGTTTCCTTAATGCAACACTTGCACTTGTTTGTGTGTTGTTATAGTATTTGATTCATCATTTGGCTAACAAATTGATTATTGTTCTGCTTTTCTTTCTCAAACAAAATATTACTGGTTTAGTGTTTTATACATAGTCGAAAAACTATATCAAAAAGTGAATGTGAAAAGTTAAAGGGGAGGTTCACTTTGGAATGACACTGCTGTGAGTAAATAATGACACAGTTTTATGGACTGTTGCTTTAAGGTCCAGACTATGCTGTAGAAGAAGTTAGAAACACATTTTGGAATCTATGTGAATCTTTTCAGCTCCTGCAGATGAAGTTTGTGAGGATTGTGGGAAAGGTGAAAGGTGAGGGCGCAGATAGTAAGGAAGGGAAGCGAGGGGATGTGTCCTGACCCTCAGAGATTCTGCCAGGGGACCAGAAACTAGATAAAACGATTGTATGTGTGAGCAGTTATGACTGATAGGCTGCCAACAGGAACACACTGTAAAGGAGTCTTGTTCAGCAAGACATAGAAAAGGTGGGGGAGGGTGTAAATCAGACCCCAAAGAAATGTGCTTAATTGTTGAATGCCTCCAAATCTTAGAAGTATACTTTTAAAAAACTGTATTTGTAATGTACTTGATTATAATTTGAGCTGTCCTGTGTTATTTGGTATTACTTTTAAAATGAATATATTTTAAATATACTAAATTGCTACTTCATCATTACAGATGTTTCATTAAAACTATATTTAAATACATGTGTTAAATGACATTATTAATATTTAGAAATGGCATTAAAGTATAATTTAGTTTGCCTTGCATGCTTGTCAGTACATTTGGCAGTAAACCTTAACAGTAATTATGAAATTGCATATTAAAATGTACTTAATTCCAACTTAAATAAGCACTCCTAATTTGAATCTATTTAATAAATATATTCTATAGTACATTTTAATTTAATTGCAAATAACATGCAGTTAAGTTTCTGAAAATATTATGTTCAGAGTGTCCATAATTTCTAATCAGTGTCCATAAAAGTTTTCTCAGCCATCAAAATGGCTTTGTTGAGCATTAAGCTAATTTACATTAAAAGATCACACTAAATTTAATTCCTCATGAAATGAGCCCTTTAAGATATGGAATAAACAAAGGCATCTGTTCAGGATGAAGAAACCTGTGTTATTGTGTGTTGCTGAGTGCCTGTGTGGCTCATTTTATCTGAGTGCTAAATGAATAGCTTAGCTGTCATAGCTATGGTTTAATTAGGCTTACAATCAGCAAGCTCAGCAATCAGCAATCTCAACAGTCCCTCTTTCTTTACCCTTCTGGAAGTCAGCAGAGGTAATTCTGCTTTTAATTCCTGGCAGATGGGTGACTCACACTTTAAAGCAGATCTAGGATCAGTTGGATCAGATGCTGCAGGCTGATGACTTCAGCAGAGGAGCTGCATTAGTGTGGCTCTGATGAGTCACAGCGTGATGAAGTCACCTGATCACATCCCTGCAGTTCTTACATCAGATTAGACATACAACCATATGCCTAAACATCCTTGCATCCATGCTCATGTACTGTAATAATGCACAGAAATGACCCTTCTGGAGCTAAAGAACATACTTAAAATATCTGGAGAGGTAGGATTATTGATACAGTTCAGTTACAAATAATCTGAAATTATCACAAAAATGGTTGTGAGAGGGCCAAGCATTTATTGGACCAAGATGCCACTTGGTTTGGTATTTTGTTAATTAATATAATATTATTCAAACAGTGATATGACCAAAAAAATGTAATCCATTCATTTATAAGAACGGCATTAATATACCTCTTCCATAATGACTATAAAAGTTTTTTAATTAACATTAATTTTTTATTAAATATTTTATTCATTCATTTTTATTTGATTGATTATTTGATTGATTGATTGATTGATTGATTGATTGATTGATTGTGGGGAAATAAAGTCACAAACCATCCTGATATCATAATGAAGAAAAAAAAATATGTTAAGAAGTTTTGTCTTTTACCTTTTATTACTTCTTAGAAAAAAAAAAAAACACTGTAATACAATTTAAGGCTTATTAATATTTAAAAAAAAGTTTTGTCTGTCAAATCAAAGTCATGTGAAGAAATCAACATGCAGGAAATGAGAAAAAAAACCTATTGACCTTCATATTTGTGTATCAAGGTCAAATCTCTTAAAATATTATATAATTTTATCTTGTTATGACAAAATAATGTCAGTTCAGGTTGTAAAATGTTATACAGTATACTGTGGCTCATTAAATATATTATTATATGAGTTATTATATTAAAATAATAAATATAAAATATATTATTATTTTTTACTTTGGTAAGACCAGATGACATTTTAAATTTAAACTTTTCTTAAAAATGGTGCAAAAGTTTTTCAAAACCATATGAAGCCAACATAAATACAAAACTTGGCACATGTGTTTTAAACTAGACTTTAAAAAGATTTTTTCCTTTTCTTTATTGTGGCCATATGTTTAGAGTATCCAGTGGCACTATTATAGAGTTTGTGCTTTGAGGGTTCAGTCAGCTTGGGATTTTCAGAAACTGATGGGATCTGCCCAGTGAGTTTTGTTTTGGGTAATTCCCTGTACTTTTCCTATCTAACTCCAAATCTACAATGATAAAAGAGGCTGTTGATGGATTGTCCCTTTGTTTTAACACTCCTTTTTCTCCTTTCCATTCCTGTCCTCTCCTCTCCACTCAGAGTTCTATCCCAATGCCTGTCCCATGATCTGTTTCCTTTGCCCTTGAGCCAGACGCTGAATATTTAGTAGCTACTTACTCCAAAGTGACCTGAACATGACAGCTAATCACAAAGACATCAATAACTCACCGTTATACTCACAGACCACTTTCTCTCTCTCTGTCTTTCTCGTGCGCAGACATCAGTTACGCCCTCATGTACCCACTGACCTCTCCACAGACACACAGACAGAGCTCATTTCATTAGGCTGGGCTCATACAGCAAGCAGAGCCAAATACATGATTAAAATGAAATTGTGTGTACGTGTGCAAAGACTGTTGTTTAGTCACGTGCAGGCTAGCGATGTCTGTTTTGTGTAGTGCCATACATGTAAAATACAAAATAGGCTGCAGGCAAAACTACCTTAAAATAATATTCTGGATTCAGTACAAGTTAGGCTCAGATGACAGCACTTGTGGCATACTTTTGATTACCGCACAAACTAATTTCCTCTTTTGGATCACTTGTAGAAGTAATCTAAAAATGTATGGTTGCTTCAGCAAATGTGCTTTTAGCTCATGTTTGCTTTTGTTAACACTATCTGTTTAACAAGGTGGTACATTATTTTCAAGTGCAATAGAGCATTAAGCTTTTAGCACCACTCATCAGACATTTCATTTCCAAAATGGTGCGAAACGTACAACAATCAGCGTAATAAGCCATTGTCAGATTCCCGTTCATCAACACTCTTTTAGTGCCGATCACTGGATATTACCACAGGCACATTTTTCCAATGAGCGTGCATTGCATTTTCTTTTTTAAGAATACAAGGGATTGAAAATTTAAATTCATCCTTCATTTTCTTGGACCGGGTGGATGCTGATCATTAGAATTTAGTTAAACAGAATGATGAGAAATCGTTAATAATAAGTTTGGTAACTCCCACCCTGATAGATTTACTGAGACCGTATAGATGAATATTAATGATATAACAGCATGTTTACATTTATCAGAATAATACAACATTCCAAACAAATCTATTTCTCTGGCAAAAGCTCACTTGAGACTTAAAGATCACTTTGATGCCATAGGAGTGCACTTAGGACCCCCAAAGAGTATTTATTCACAATTTCAAAAGAGAAAGAAAAGAAACTGACAATCAGGAAGGGAGAAAATGAGAGAGGCATGGAGGCTGTTTTTGACAAAGACTACAGCAAATGTCCTGAATCTGTCTAGTTGGCCCAGGTTGTGGATAGCGGCACTCTACATTATTGATGTAGCGAGCTGGGAGAGCTATTTTATCTGTGCTCTTGTAATTAGCTGCTCTGCAATGCCCTGATGCTGCTGTCTTTGTGTCAAGCTTGGTATCTTGGCCATTTGCCCTAATGGTAAACTGGAGCCAGTTGTGTTGTGTATAGTTAATAGTCAGAGTCAGGTAAGGGGATCTGTTAGAGATTACCTGATAAGGGCTGAATTGAACTCAAACATAATTTCCAAATTAAACCTCAAATCACAAAATAAAATAAAAAAAAATAAAACAAAACAAAAAAAAAAATAAAATAAAAATAAAAAAAAAAAAAAAAAAAAGAAATAAAATAAAATAAAATAAAATAAAATAAAATAAAATAAAATAAATATCTGTAAAAGAAACGAACAATGTATTTATCTCTCAAATTAAATTAAAACAATTAAAGAGGTTTAGAACAACATCAGGGTGGGAAAATGAAGACTGCATTTACATTTCAAATTGACCTTTACCTTTGAGGTCAACTGGCTTTTTTCATTTAAAGCATGTATATGAAAAGCATGTGTATATATATATATATATATATATATATATATATATATATATATATATATATATTATATTATGGGGGATGCATATTAAGTTTATGAATTTTTCACAGAAATCATGAACTGAATCATCATAATAAATAAACTTAATATGCATCCCCTAAACCAAGCTTCTTAATTATTCTTAATTACTAGAAAACATGTAAAAAAATAAAAAAAATAAAAAAAAAATCATGAACTGAATCATCATCCTCTACCAGAATTGTTGTAAAATTTGCATTAAATTGAGGGAGCATTTTACCAGCATAACTTTGCAAGATGAATGCAAAGACATTGGCCCACAATCATAGCGATCTCAAATGTTTCCATTAGATTACAAATTCATGGACTTGACAAAGAAATGTCACAATCGTAAATATTTTTGGTCCGGTAATTCAGAGAAGGCTGTTACTGTAAGTCATTCAGTAGTGTGTGTAATTACTGTAGGTTCACAAACTCCGTTCACAACTTTGTCCCAAAACACGATGGCGTTGTGGCACAGCATTAAAGTCAATAGGGCTTGAACTGCCACAATCCCACAAAAGGAGGAGAAAGAGTTTACAAATTTACCCCAGATTTCAAGGCTCTCGTAATTTATGTAAAAAAGAAAGGGTGTGAAAAGTACATAGAAATTACCCTTAACTTACCCTTAAGTGTCTATCATGAAACCTGTTAACTTTAATAGAGGAGTTAACATATGTGTTAACATGCTTGAGACAAATGAATCCATATTTGTTTAATAAAAATGACTGATAAGTAACAGTTGTCCCCATTCACATTTGTACAAGTATTGAAATGTACAAGTATTCATTTTCAATAGTACTCAAGTACAATTTGCACAAAATAATACACATAGTAATGAAGAACAATTACGTAGATCATTGAGGGAAAAAAATCACTCACACAGACAATAAAAAAATAAATATGCACACACGGAATAAAACAAAATGCAATCTTGAAGAAATGGATTGACGAAGCAACTCTGAATGATCTGCAGATCAAAAAGTACCTATGTGAACATGCTTCAAGTGTTTACTGTAACTCTGTGAGCGTAACAAGTGATGAGCAGACCTAGAAACTCCAGCCTCCTACAGAATCAGTACATGTCACTTACTATAGGAACCACTGAGCTGTGAACCCAAACCACAGGTGGGCACGATCACAACTCTCCCGGGACGCTAAAAAGCATTATGACATAGTTAATTGACAGGCATATCACTTTATAAATTACATGTCAGGGTTCTGTTACCATAACTTTAAATATAACATTGTGCTCATTATCATTAGCTTTAAAACATATTCATGCTGCCATGTAAAGTAATTTGTGATGACATGCCTACAAATATCTTTACAAAGACCATGTTTATAGTTTAAGAAATTATAGATGATGAAATGGATAACAGTAAACAATTAAACTGGAAAACAATCGCTTGTCTAGATCGTTCCCCAAACAAAGACCGTATGACATGAAAGTGAAGATGACTTGTTGGAAAATGACTCAAAAATCTAAATGAAAACAGCCTGTGAATAACCTTATGTAAATGGTTTTGTGTTTGACTTTTTAGTTTCAAATGCACTTCGTATTTTCATTTTCCATCTGAACGATAACAATCATGCTCATCTGCAATCCCGGAATGCACTGCGACAAGCTCAGTGAAAAAATGAAATCCAAAATTATTCGATACGATTATACGTTTATTTAAGATCAGTATGTTTTAATGAATATTGTTTTGGTGATAAAATAGTATTGAATGAACTTGTTGGTTGGAGTGTCATCCTGTTAGCTTAGCAGCATGCTAACATTAAAACGAAGTTAAGTATTTCAACAAAAAGTGTTTCACATCACCTACTTATTGCATTTCATGAGAGTTTAAGACTTTGCACGACATTCCACATAGTCAGGTTAAGCACAATCAGTGTAGACAAGTAAATTCACTTTTTAATATAAATTAAATTCTGCGTTGGCCTACTTATGCAAGAACTGATACTGTACAAGACTCCATACATAAATGATCAGTGATGCTCCCCGTTTTCTACACTTTAATGTGACTATATAGAGAATGAGGAGCTGTATTAAGGTTGTGTTATGGTAATGTACCCTGTGGCTCTACGACATAAAACCACCAGCACATTTACGCCCACTACATTAAAACCACTACAGTGTTTTCTCATCCAGACTCTACTACTGTATCGTACTGTGACGTTAAACCCGAGGTGTAGGAGTTAGTGTGTATCTTTGAAGGCGGAGAGTGTGTGATGATCTTTAACAGGATTCTGAATGCGATCATTTATAACATCAGGCTTTTATGACTCATATAGTATAGCTAGTATATCTCTTGATTCCGTTATAAAAAAAATCAAGATTTCACAGCAAAAAGAAAAGGACATTTAAAAAAAAGTATACTAAAAAGCCATTTATTTGCTTAAAAGTATAAACTATCAATTAGACGACAGAATGCGTGTAGCAGATTGTGTAGAACATGCTAATAATTTAGAGGCCTTAGAAATTTCTGTATCAAATATGATAATATGAGAATCAACCCTATAAACTCAGAAAGGTCAGACAGGTTACATAAACAAAAACACATAGTATAAGCCTTCTGTCTTCCTCTTTTTCTTTCCTCCTCATCTCGGGTTTCTGGGAAGCAGCTTTGGCTGTGGGAGAAGCTTCCAGCCAATCATATGACTGTGCTGTGGAGGGATCTCCCGATGGTCATGTGACCATAATGCTGATTCACTGTGCCATCGGTTTGCACTGATGGGAAGCAAAAACAGGGAAAGATAAAGGAACTGGATAGAGGGCTTTTTGTGAAATTAAATAGCATGCAGCTTTTTCTATTTCTGTTTCTCTTTTATGTCACACCCCTTCCTTTTCTTTTTACCTCTGGGAATTACACTTGGCTGGTCTGCGTGTTAAATAATTGAGTTATCTCTCTTGTGTTTCTTGGTGCCTTATCACCGTGAGGAATCAAGGTTGGGGGGCAGACAGAGCACTGTCTGTGTGGGTGTACTGAATGCGAGGGGCTCAGCTCACTGAACAGGGGGCTTTTCTCTTGTACTTTACACCTTTGCACTGAAAAACAGGGCAAACATTAGAATTTCCCTCTAATGTACGATAAACCAGCTGTGGGCTGTTTCTGGTTAAAAGCTGTTTGTGATATTCACAGAATATATCGTGAATTCTCTGTTATAAGAGGGTGATTCCTCAGTTAGAGGCACTTCATATTATGAAAAATGAAACTTATTCTAGATACAGTATGTGTCATTAATGTTCAGGAATAATTAATAACACATGTCCAGGAATCACTTAAACTTTGTCTCTTAGAAAAATAAATGCAAAGTTTTCCTGGTTCGTTAAATGATAAGCCAAAAAAAATTTAAGTAGGGAAAAATAATTAATGATAATAATTAAATAATTATAAATTAGGAAAATAAAATCATTAATTTTTTTTTTTTACATATGTTATAATCTATCTTTTAAAATGATGATGTTTACACATAGCACTAAATTAAAAACAATGTATTAAATAAAATATTAGCAAATAAAAGTTGGAGAGTAGGAAAAAATAAATGATGATTTTTGAATAATTATTAATAAGGAAGATAAAATATAACTTTTAACATACTGTATATTTTAATGTATCTTTAAAAAGTAGATAAACATCATTAGAATTAAATTAAGAAAATGAAACTCATATTACAAACTCTCTTTACATATATTATAATCTATCCTTTATAAATAATTGTTTTCTTAAAAATCATCATAGAGGATTAAAAAAACAACCTTGATTGACAAATCACAAAAGCAGTTGTTTACTATTGAAACCAAAAGTGTTTCTTCTGCACTTTGAAGTAAACAGTAAAAGTGTACCTCAAAACTGGATCAACTTTTATCAGCATAGTTTTTCAGGATTCTCTTTCACTTTCTTTTTGAACACTTTTTCTTTCTCTTTCTGTTGCTTTCTCAGTACAGAACCATACAGGCAGAAGGTGTTGTGTGCTTGTTTGCATACAGTACTGAATGTTTCTACCTCTCATAACTGAATGTATTGCGCTCGCAGTCACACTATACAGTCCAGTCAGATTCGGACAAACAATGATATTATCTTCCATTATATAAACAGTATGAAGGCAAATGTAAGCAATAAAAAGTTATCTGTGTTTTCAGCACATCCCCTCCAGATAAGGCTCTGAGTGTGTGTGTGTAGGGGTTGTTTGTGTCAGAGATAGAGAGGGAAGTCCCTGTCTCTCACTTATATGTAAATGCTGTGTTGGGGGTGCCGGCAAAGTCAAGAGTAAAGTAAAGCACCTTGTGGAGACAGAGAAGCCTGGCACTCAACTGACCCCTGACACTTTTCAAACACACCCACATACAAATACAAGAGATGGTCTAAAATCCTCTCTGTGCACCAACATCAGCTACAACAGCTTGAGAAAATTAGAAAAGGTTTAAAAACCTTTAACAATGGGAGAATGAAAAGACTAGTGAATAAGGAGGGAAATATGCCTTCAGACAGCTGAAATGAAACTCAAATGTGAATTCACTAAATGCTGTATGTATTTCAATGCAAAAACTTTTGGCGCCAGATTCACTAACCACTCATAATCCAGTTAAATCAGTTGATAAAAGTATTAAAATGCTAAGCACTCGGATGCTAAGACAACACAGACAGCGTATGCATGTAAACAATGACATCTACGGTCACGATTCCTTCTTAGTGAACCCGCCCCAGAATGCAGAAATCATACAAAATAAAAGAAACATTTTTAACAGTTGACAGGTGACTTTGTTTGCAACGGTGAGCATTTTAGTTATGATTGGAAGTTGAGAAAGCTTTCAAAATGCCATGATAGTTGGCATGATAATGTCCGTTTTATGAACTTTAATTTTTAACAGGCGTTGTTAAGATGCCATCACATGATTCAGCTGAAGATCAACCATCTTGTAATGCTATTTGAAACTGAATTGTGTACATTCCAAGATCACAGTCAAACCGTTGTTCCAGAAAATACATGTGGACTATGACAGTCATAACAGATATAGTATCACCACAGTTATGTATATTTAAAGGGGAATTCTAATAATGTATACATTTACTGTAGGTTCATAGTTTTAAATAAACACAGCTTCAGCTCGGACCGTATCACAGACCGTAAAAGCATATTGTTATTTGTAAATGTATGTAGTTACAGTGTGTGTGAGATTCGAAGTGTAATTGGATGAAGGTAAGACGATGAAAGCCAGAAATAAGCCGATGCCTGCAGTGCCCTGATCAGCTGAGATCATCAGGGTCTGTGACTCATTCAGAGTCATCACTCTGATCAAAGGGGCTAACGACTGATCCTGGACCTGCTGTAAAAGTGGCGCGATCAACCTGCTCTGAGTCATCGAGGGGCCACAGTCAGCATCTGCCAGGAATCGAAGAGCTAAAGTAGAATTACGTCTGCTGCCTCTTCTCTCCTTTACTGTCAGTGTCTACCGCCTTCACTGCCCCATTTTCTTTTTCTCTCTCTCTTTTCCCCCTCCTTCACTTGACTTTCTGCCCACTTCCCTGCTGGGTCTGAACCGTCCATCTCTGTGTTATTCCCGTTAATCCCCGTTTCCACCACTCTCGGCCTTTACAGGAAACGTTAAGCTGCAGAAATGGCCACAGTGGGTATTAATTTACAATCCCTCCCTCTGGTCTGTCACACAATAGCAAGCATGCATTTAAGTCTTTTTTCTATGGTATTTATTGGCCTTTTTGCCTTTATTTGGCAGGATAATGGAGAACAGGGTTGTGTGGCATTCAGAATTGAATTGGGAATGCCAGCTGAATTTGAATTAAGGGACCAAATAGGATGCACAATTGAATTTGAATGTAAGAAGAAATCCATATTCTCTAACTGTAATTTTTAACTAGAAAAGCAAAGTTAGTTTAGTCTTAAATATATATCCCTCATGTTGTGTTTCAGGATCCCCCGACCCCCCCAAATATACTTAATGTTATCACATTGGACTAAAACTTACTGACTTAGATCACTTGTTTAAATGTTTGTACTTTTGGGGGGAATATTTCCCACATTGTTAAACCTTGAAAACAAGTTAACAAAAAGATTGCATCCAAACTTTGATAATATAGTATAATGAGAGATTCACAGGTGATTTTTAAAACACCAAATTGAGGTAAAGAATTTTCAGCACAGCACAAGGGATATATACATCACCAATTAAAAGTTTGACTCAGTAAGTATTGTCCTTATTTTTTATTATTTTTACTCAGCAAGCACTGGAATGATCTCTGAAGGATCCTATGACTCTGAAGACTGGTAAGAAGTAATTATGCTGAAAATTCAGTAATGCTATCAGGAATAAATTACTTTTTGTTTAGTTTTTTAAATAAACTACAAAACCGTTATTATTCAATTGTAATATTATTTCACACTATTACTGTTTTTACTGTATTTCTGATCAAATGAATGCATAAATAAACTCGACTCCTCCTGGGATGGACCTACAACACATGAGCACGCACTGCATATATTTTAATGTTCTAGAAATCTCCCAGGGGACTTCAAACAGCATTTCAATCAAACAGGCTACCCAGACAGGCATTGGAGTGGGCACCTGTCCCACTTTTAACTGAGGGGTCTTTGGCTTGCTTGTCTGTCTGGGCTAAGACACAAATCACTGGCTGACTGGCACACGGCCAAACAATTAAATTAATTACAGTGCACAGTGAGTGAGAGAGAGAGAGAGAGAGAGAGAGAGAGTCTGACCAGGCCACTTGTCTAATTTGTGCATCCTAAGCAGTGGGAAGATGAAGTGCACTTCTGGATATTACACTTCCGGAGATTTTGAGTGGAGTTCAATCAAAGAAACCTGTCCTAAATGGACTGAGAAACAAATTAATATATGAATTCTTTGTAATTCACCTAAATTTATTGTGGTCATGATACCCTATTGATGAACAGACTGTACACGTATATTACAGGGTGTAATACTGGTAAGACAATACTAATGTGCAGTATGTTCCAGTCATTCATTTATAACAATTAAATAGCCATACTAGATGGTTTAATTCAATTTTTTTAATTCAATGTTTAATCTCTTTTAACAATATGTCCAAATATGCACCATTCATAAGTTTTCCAACTCTACACAATACAAAATACATTAATGGGCACTCAGTCATCTCATAATCTTTATAGTCACACCCTCTAAACAGAATGCTTTTTGTTTCCCAGAATTCCTTCCCCACCCTCACGTGCCCAGACAACTGAACCTGTACAGAGCATACCCAGAACCACATCACTGTACTTTCAAGCTTTAAATAATGGGTCGACAAAACAGGTCAATTGTTAATTATGCATTATAATGGACTAGCTTTGGGTGTGTTACCGTACAATGTTTGCAAAGAGAGCAGTTGACTGAACACAGGTCTTAAAGGAACAGTTCACCCACAAATGAAATTTCTAGAATTATTTACTCAGCCTTGTTTTGTTCCAAACCCACATGACTTACTTTCTTCTTTGGAAAACAGATTGTCTTGGAACTGTACTATAAAAGTAGTTCATATGCTATATTTCAAGCCTTATTTTCAGTTAAAATAATATTCATGAAATAAAAAGCCACTTAAGTGTACTTTGTAAGAGATTATTTCTTAGCACACAAGTAGACAAGTAGACTTAAGTGCATTTTGTGATAATGACATATTAAAAGTTTTACTTTAAAGTATATTTTAAGTCATTACTGTATATTTTAATAATCATTTGTTATTAAAACTGTAAAAAGTATTCTTTTGTTTTAAAGAAGTACACTTATTTTTTTATGTGTTGACTAACATACTAAAGCATGTGTAAAGTACTTGATTATAATTTTAACTGTAGTGTGTTATTTGATATTAGACTTAAAAGTTAGAATTAAAATACACTAACTGCAACTTCGCAGTTGCAAATGTATAATTACATATATATTTAATTAAATACATGACATATAAGTTTCAATAGAAGTATCATAAATAAAAATTATCGTTAAAAAAAGTATCATTAAAATGTATACTATATAATGTTTTTATTTAAATGCACTTTTTTTTACTGTGCATTTTGTATTTAATTGCACTCCAAAAAAAACATTGCATTCAGTTCGCACTTAAACATATTCTTTTAAAATAAATATTTTTCATAATAACAACTCCTTTTAGGTTTCACAATGGTATTCAAACTTAGTGTATCGTGATCAGTTATAACACAAAGAAGAACCAACAGCATCTATGAACACTGACGTCAAAGCTTTCATGACGTGTCATGGTGGACCGCATTTATATTTATGTCAGTGAATAATGACTTAAATACCAGTTTGTTTCTCAAAAAAAAAATCTATCATATGGCTTTAAAAGTCTGGGACAGTCTGCTAAACAACTCCTCCACAAAAGAAAGAATATCATATGGATTTGGAACAAGAGTGAGTAAAAGATGACAAAAAATAATAATAATTCAGCCTGCTGCCTATTTTGCATTCTGTCATTTTATAAATTGGGACTAATTATTATACCAAAGTCACTTGAACTTGTTTGTCACCTCTGGCATTGTAAATGAGTTTAGGGTGCAGCTTCACTAAATAATACTCTTTTATAAAAAGCTGTCTCGAAAATACTTAGAATCAGAGATACATTCTTCTCCGCCTCTTCCTTGTCCTCATCCATTCATGATGATAACCATGGGTGCATTATCATTATTTAGGTTGTTATGCTGTATTTGGAGATGACTGATCATGTGTCAGGGAAGGGAATGATACAGTGTGCCACCGTGTGTGGGCATAAGACTTGTTTTTCTGTCTTCAGCCCATCTTCTGTTTGTGTATGAATTTATTAGAGTTTCAGTTCTGCACAGTGAAAACCACACTATCCTGAAGTATAGTGGTTACAGTGTGTAAGAGGTGTGTGTGTATGTGGGGGTGTGTGTGTGTGGGTGTGTGTGTGTGCATCTGAACTTCCAATGACCTGCATGTACGCATGCTGTCAGGGGCGTCAGCTCTGCATATCTCCATTTTTAATTATTTCTTTGTTGTTTCACATTTATTTTGGTTACTAAAACAGGAACTTAAATAACATGTTACCAAGCTTGTCATTGCTTTATTTGTAATGCTCCATTGCACCTTGACACAAGGTCTGATGACAGCAGCAAGACAAAACCCACCCAATTAAAAAAAAAAAAAAAAAAAAAGAGTTCAAATAAAGTTCAAAAGATAAGCAATTGTTTACTTGATTATTATAGCTTTTTATGGTTTACTATCAACATCCTTCAAGGATTTAATGCCCCTGTATTACTGAGTGTGTTATTGAGAACAATGACAGTAAAATTGAACAATAAGCACAGAAGGTTGATCCCCCCCCCCCCCCCCACCCCATTTTTATTATTTAGAAAAAAAATATCAATTTAGTTAAAATAGTATTTAAGTTTAATTACAGGTAAGTTTGTTTATTTTTTGTTTGTCTCGTAAGTAATTTTGTTTTTTTTATAGAAAACACGATGCACATACTGTAGTATTACACTATTTAAAACCAATTTACAGTTTAAATGGTTTCTTACATTTAAAATGACAGATATTTTAAGTAAATAAACTTAAATGTTAAAAAGCCAGGAAAGCCATTCAAACTGTTCATTTTTTAAGCTCTACAAGCACCTTATTTTTACAGTGTTTTTAGAAATAATTTTTAGCTGATCTTGCCTTCTTTTCCTCTTTTTTGCCCTTCCATCTTATGGTTTTTCCAGTTCTCACTCCTCTTTGCTTTACTCTCAGTGTTTTGAGAAATTCAGGAAACCATTTTACCATCATCAAGGGTCCGTTTCATGGGTTGTTTTGCTGAGTAAACCCAGAAGCTGTTGCAGCATTGTTGTTTGGCCTGGTCCAGACTCCACTTCAAAAGATCATGATCCTCCTGCCAAACACAACAGCGTCTCAAGCCTTAATAAAGCGTCAGCTTCTGTAACTGCTTACCCAGTGGGAAAAAGACACTCATTTTCTGTGGGCGTACTTGAAAAATATACATGAATGGTCTTTATTTACCCTACTCAAAGGCAGGAAAACAGTTTGGCATCAAATGTGCCCGCGTTGCAGTAAAATAAGATGCTTTATTTGATTTAAATATAGTGCTCTTAGGAACACTTGGCAATATATCAGCCAATGTTGTGTGCAGTGATATCTGAGCTGGTATAGTGCACACACTTTCTGCATTATTGCCACAAAATTACTGACTAATAACATTTTGAAGCATGTTATAGACCTGTTAAAATAAAGCCAGCTTGCTAGTGGTCCAAAAATGTAAGAAGGTGATCAGTGTAAATCAGTGGATAAAAGTTGTTTATGCACAAGTAAGCTAACATTATCACCAAACAGTCAGAATCACATAAATAAAAAATTGCCTAACGTTGCCGAGACGAGGTATACATTTGTGCATTGCATGGACTCGATCTCTGATAATTTATGTTTCGATCATCATTCTGAATCTGAACTGGATGGATATTGCAATTTTTTTTTTTATGGAACTTAACCACATTCAAATGTTCATAATATTTGCATGTGTGTGTGTGTGTGTGTGTGTGTGTGTGTGTGTGTGTGTGTGTGTGTGTGTGTGTTTATGATACGATTGGACGAGAAGCAGAGGAGTGGAGAGTTCTCAGGCTGGCTAAACGAAGCCCAGCCTCTTGGGCCAGACAGACTGGCCTTTCCTGTTATGGAAATGTGCCCAGGATTGAAGTTTAAAAGAACTTCACACTGCTACTTGAACACCCCACCCAAATGTATCTGATTGAATAGACCCCTCCCTTTTCTCTCTTTACTCTGGAAACTTATGTTTTATATCCATCAGAAACCAATGCCATTGTACAAAAGGGCTAGTAGTAGAAACTTTTGTGGGCTTGGCTCCTTTCACAGCATTACACAATAATACACAGGGTTTTGAATGAAGTACTGTTCTTTCACACCCGTATGAACTCTAGAAGTTCACAGAGGACTTCCGAAACCCCTTTGCTTTCCACTTGCTTAATGTCACCACGTACATTCACTTCGCATAATGTTTATGTCAGATCTGTGAGCACGTTGGTCATCTCATGTTCACAGATACAGGACGAACAGCTGTGTTTAACGTCTGCATGTAGTTAAACCACAATTAAAGTGAATCTCATGGTCGAGGAGGAATGTGGATCAGCCTATGCTGTGTAATTCAATCACTTCCAATGAAGGAAAACAGTGGACATGTTGTCTCAAGTGCAGATCTGTGCTCATATTCGCACATGTTATTTGAATGATATGCAGTACAGCATCCCATGATAGCATGGCAGGGTGTCCCTACAGGGCCTACGTGCTTCTGCGTGATGTGATCTCAATGCAATTCAGCTTTGACTGCTCTGACCCAAGAAAAACATTGGTTTTATTAAACCAAACACATCCTTGCACTCGTAGACCTGTGCTTACTGGGTTATTATGGCAGTAGGTTATGGCGTTTAAAAACATTAGCTTGTGCTGAAATCACTCAACAAGACATATAAAGACCTGATTAACGGCAAATTGTGAGAATGTAACCAAATTCCCACAACTTCCTTAAAGTACGTGCACAAAAGCATCATGATGGATGCTTGCTGCTGCCCACTTAAAATGAAAGTGATTAAAGAGTGTAGGAATCCAGTTGGATCTGCACTGGGCCTCATTACTCAATGTTCAACCTCATTAGGATGTATTAGTTAACGTAAAACCAATGGAGGGAGGTAGACATTATGTCATGAGAAAACTGGGTACAACAAAAATGGTAGGAATATGCCAAATGTTTGTTTTTAAAGGACTATTAACTAAAAATGAAAATTATGTCTTCTTCATTTAAAAGTTCTCCATGGGTTAGCGACAATTAATGTATTAAAATACATTACAATGCAATTAATCCACACACAGAATAGCTCTAATATGATTGATATATTTTTAATTTCTGAATTTAAATAAAGGATTTTGGTGGTAAATAGGTGGGATAAATTTAAAAATGTCAGGGTAATACAACTGTCCTAATATCACAATCATAATAATAATAATAAAAATTTTAAGTAGTTTTGCATAATAATTTTATATAAACATAAATATAAATTGAATGCAATAAAAAAGGTGGTAAATCAGTTTTCTCTCAGAAATTGCTATTACATTTTACAAATAAATGCAAGTAACACATTTAAATTAAAATTTTCTTGTAAAACATCTAGTAAATATAAAATATAAAAAATCTATTAAATATAACATAAAATAATACAAAATATAATAAAAATAATAGAAAAAATATAAAATATAAAAATATTATAATAGTTGTGTGTTGTGTGTGTGTGTGTGTGTGTGTATATATATATATATATATATATATATATATATATATATATATATACACACACACAACTAATTCACTGCTCATTTATTATTTTTCAAAAATCTACCAATAAAAGTTGTATTCATCAAATTCATGTGGTCAAAACAACATGAAGAAACGTACAGGGGGGGGGGGGGTGGAACGAAAAAAAAAACAGGAAATAATTATCATTTCAAAGTCAAATCTACTTGTAAAATATGTTTAAAATTTGAGGGACTTTGTACATATTTCAATAGATTTGTAATCAAGGTTAATATGGCAATAGCGGTAAACAAACCTCCAATGATTTCTTTCCATTTCAGAAAAAAAGGGTTTGTATATGGAAAGTTGAGAGAGCTGCTCTTACGTAAGATTTTGCTCTGGCACAATGAGTCAGTACTGCACATGTGTGGAAACTCAGATATTTGTGACAGGATTTCAAACTCCAAGCAAGATTTCCTGGGGATCAGCAGTGCTGAAGAATAGAGCATTACGGTGTGAGCAGATTCTGTTACCCACAACACTCTTGGCAAGAGAAGAAGAAAATCACCAAACCCAAATTTGGCAGCTTATGCGCGACTAATGTAGCTTTCCATAGACAGCACTGCCAATTTCCTTTACATCAATACGCATCTGACAAGCAACTTCAGGACTTGGATTAGTAGCCTCTGGGCTAGTGATAGCATTATTGTTCAGTTGGATAGATTTGAACTAAGTGCTAAAAATATTTCTAAGCTTCTTAAGTTGATCCACAATGAAACTTTTTTCTTTTATTCTGGTAAATTATGAAAAAGAAATATAACATTTTAAAAGCAGAAAAGCAAAATTTGAGAGGTTAAGATGGAACCTAGATTTGGACCTAGATTACCCCAGTATGCTAAGCCATGGCTCTGATCTTATATGAAGTTTAACTTGTGCTCTTTCTGTTTAAAGTATTCCCATCAAAATGCTGGTAACCTTAAATAAATAATTCACCCAGTAATGAAAATTTGCTAAAAATTTACTTACCCTAAGATCATCCAGAATGTAGAGGAGT
This sequence comes from Cyprinus carpio, assembly GCF_018340385.1. Lineage (NCBI taxonomy): Eukaryota > Metazoa > Chordata > Actinopteri > Cypriniformes > Cyprinidae > Cyprinus > Cyprinus carpio. The sequence continues at coordinate 7,259,583 of NC_056591.1, forward strand.
TTGTTCAGAAGGGATTTGGAGAAGTTTTTCTTGTGGATTATCGTGATTTTTTTATCAGCTGTTTGGACTCTCATGCTGAGGATCCATTGGTGAACAAGCAATCTGATGCTAAATGCTAAAATCTATTCTGATGAAGAATCTCATTTACATCTTCTCATTGCTTGGAGTTTAGTACATTTTCATTTTTGGGTGAACTATTCCTATAACAAGCAATGCTTTTCAACAGAGTAAGTGTTTGGCTTATTCCTAAACCTTTATACAATACAATAAAGTTTTTTGATGTTTATGCTTAAAACAAAACAAAATGTATTTTCTAATTAATTACATACAATTCATTTCTATCTATTTCGGTTCGGTTTTTACATTATAAAAACTAAATTATAAACAGTTTTGGGAAAAGTTACTTTTAAAAGTAAATGCATAACAATATTGTGTTACTCCATTAAAAAAGTAACTAATTCTGTTACTTTTTATCCAAAGTAATGCGTTACATTACTCTTGCGTTACTTTTTCTCACCTGGGCTGGGCTTGCTAACAAAAAAAGAAATGAATAACAATAACACTCCTATTAGAGCAATAAATTAAAAAAAGTGATGTTTAACTAAAGTCATTTTTGCTTATTCCTATGGTTGAATTGAACCATCAAAGGTCAGATTCAATACATATATTTGTGTTATTTAACAGATTTAATTATTGCAGGTTTGCATACAAGTGCATACATGCGTTTACAGATGTGTCTTTGCTTTGGTTTCTTTTCCTCCTGTGGCTGTGCTCTGCATGTTCTCTCACTCACAGAAGGGATGTCATTGTGTTTTGTGGTTGCCTCAGGCTTGTTATCTTTTCCTGAAGGCTGCTTGGTTTACTGAGGGACTAGATGGTGATAAAAGATTGCAGAGTCTTTCTGATATAGACAAAAAAATGGAGTTCAGTTGTGAATATCTTGGCAACACATCTGCACTTCAGAAAAGAAAAATCACAAATTGAGTATTTTTAATATCTCAATTGTTTCTCCTACACGACAATGATATTTAATGGAGGGCAATATCCACTTGTCTCTTTTTTTCTCTTGTGAAGAAGCAGTCTCACAGATGTCTCCTCTAGATCTTTCAGAACAACATCTCAATGTCTCACACTATACTCAGATTTTTGCCTTATCTGGAATCAAAAGTCAGAAATGTCAATACAAACTCGAACATTTTTCATCAAATTCATCCAAGACCTACAGTATAGAAGCCTGTTTCCACCAATGAATAATAATAAATAAAAATAAAAAAAGGTAATTGAGACTTTTCACAATTTGCAGATGCATTTATTTATTTATATTTTGTAACTGAATAAAAAAAGATGTAATTTTAACTTTTTTTTTCTTTTTCGTTATAAACTCTCAATTGCGAGGTACTGTTACATCACAGAAAGTCAGAATTGTGAGAACAAAACAAAATTGTTAGATAAAAAGTCGCAGTTACTTTTTTTTTTTTTTCATGGTGGAAACAAGCTTCCATAAAGACCAAAGTATCATTATCAATTAATTGGTATAGTATCAATTTAAAAAATGACTTTATAGCTCTCTAAACTAAATGAATAAGCTTTCTGTATGTTATAATTCTTTATATTCTCCATATAAAATTTGTCAAAAAAAAATTTTAATAATTATTTAACTCTCACGAACTCTCCAGAAAAATCAAACAAAGAACAATACTTCAATTCCTCTGGAAATGAAGTCGTGCAGTACATTTCACTGCAGGCTTCTACTGTTTGATTTCGCTGATGATGGGAATCATGCTTCTGTGAAGACTGTCATTAAAATAAATTCCCCTGTTGGTGAATGCAGGTCTTTGTGTGTTTACAGTTAGACTGACTGAAAAACGTCGGTTAGTAATTCTGTGACATTCCGTTGAGCCCATAAGCAGCTGTCTGAAACAATTGCAAAACTTTTGGGGGCTTTGCAGACTTTCTGCATCTATGCAAAAACACTGCATTTGCTTGGGTGTGAAACTGAAGTGTGAACAACAGATATCTTGGGGTGGCATATTTAAATTCATCACGCCTGCTTTATACCTGAAAGATGATGAGACAGATAGAGAGGGATAGGATCGTGCAGTCTGACATACTTCCCCTTGTCCTGGAGATTTCCCCTCTCAGAGCAATACTCATATCTTATGTTTATTTGTCTACACAAGTGTGATGCAAATCTGAATAGTTTCTTTTTCACAGTTGACTGATCATGCATTTTCCACTGTCTCTCACCATTCATTTCTCTTTCATACATGTCACTAATTCTGCCTCACAGCTGTAAATTGTTGCTCTTTTTTATTTCTGACAAAAGAAGCTTTCTTCATCAGTACTTTTTGTCTTGTTTTACAGTAAAATATCAAACAGCATAAACCTCTCAACATTTTGTTAGATCTGTACCTAAAGCAAGAAAAAATACACAATTTATTTTCACACATTTTTACACATGATGGGTATAGAAAATAATCACCCCCTTTAAAAGAATCACATTTTGTTGCTTTGCATCCTGAAATGAAGAAGGACACAGTTTTTGTTTTGTCCAGCTGTATTTACTCAGTGCAACTTAGATATAACATTAACATATCTAAAATAAATTATATATATATATGTGTGACTGAGTTGGAAAAAGAATCACCCCCTCCTAAAAATGACTTTTAAACTCAGTCAGGTGTAGCTAATCACCTTCTCGATGGCACACAAAGCCATTTGACTTTCAGCTGTGATTATTTTGATCAGCTGAGCATGAAAAGAGCTTTCCTGGAGCATTTCAGTTCCTCAATCCCACACAGGATGAGAGGAAATGGGGGATGCCCAGGGAACTCCACAGGCCTTGAGAGCAGAGCATAACTGAAAGAAGATAAAATATGATGATGCTGGTAAACAAAACTTAGTTCTTAATTCTTGAAGCGAGCAGAGTCCTTGGTTATCATATAAGTCACCGCAAGTGTTTATGCCCAATGTAGACCAAGAGGGCTGGACAAATGGCAGTGAAGTCTATTATTAAGAACTGGAAGGTCTTTGGTTTAACACAGCCCCTCCCTGGATCAGGATGTCGCTTCAAACTGGATTACTGAAGCTGGTCAGAGAGGCAACCAAGATGTCTACAGCAACTCTAAAGCAGTCGCAGGAATTTATGACAAAGAGTGGTCATTGTGTGCATTCGACAACAATATCACAAATTCTCCACAAATGTGGCTTGTATGGGAGGGTTGCAAGAAAAAAGCTACTCCTCAAGAAAGGCCACATGCAGTCATGATTAAACTTTGCCAAAACACACCTTGGAGATTTTGAAGCAGATGAGACTAAAATTGAATTATTTTGCCTCAACACCAAACAATATGTCTGGTGGAAATCCAATACAGTTCACCATCCAAATAACAGCATTCCTCCAGTAAAGCATGGAGGAGGTAATGTCCTGTTCTGGGGTGTTTCTCTGCAGCAGGGACTGGAGCACTTGTCAGCATAGAAGGAAAAATGGATGGGAAAAATACAGTAAAATTCTTGAGAAAAATCAGCTGCCTTCTGCCAGAAAGTTGTCAATGGGAAGAAGGTTTACCTTCCAACATGACATTGACCCAAAGCACACAGCAAAACTGAGCACACAGTGGTTGAAGGAGAAAAAAAGGTGAATGTCCTTGCATGACCTCGTCAGAGTCCAGACTTAAACTCCACTAAAAATCTGTGCAATGACTTGAAGACTGCAGTCCACAAACGATCACCATCAAATTGAACTGAACTTGGGCAGTTCTGCAAAGAAAAGCCAGCAAATATTGCAAAGTCTAGATGTGCAAAGTTAGTAGAGACAGAGACAAATCTTAACAGACTAAAGGCTTTAATTAAAGCAAAGGTGGTTTTTCCAACTCAGTGATTCTGTTTTTTTTGTTTTGTTTTGTTTTGTTTTGTTTTTTTCTGACATGTTAGTGTTATATTGTTCACTTGGATGTTATAAGTTTATAACTGAGTAAATACAGCTGGATAAAACAAAAACTCTGTCCGTGTTCATTTTAGGCTGCAAAGCAACAAAATTAGATTGTTTTAAAGGGGGCTGATTCTTTTCTGTACCCACTGTTTTGTAGTTAAATAGGGAAGCTGGTTTTCACTTCCTAGTTAAAAAAAAGTAATTGTGAGTTTAACTTACAAAATGACTTATATATTTCACATTTGTGATTTTATTTCCCATGCATGCCACTTTCTAACTTATAACATGACTGTACATCTCACAATGCAATATTAGATTTTTCAATTGTTAGAAATCAAAATGTGACTATATCTCGCTATCTGGTTTTATATCTTGCAGTTGTGACTTTATTTCTCAAAACAGATTTTTAACTTAGAATATGACTTCATATCTTTATTTGGGTCTTTATTTCTCATATATGCCTCTTTCTAATTCTTAACATGACATCTCGTAATGTAACTTTATATCTTGCAATGCAAGATCACAATCTGACCCTTGCAAAGTGGTTTTATATCTTGGAACTGCAACTTTATTTCTCATAATTGTATCTTTTTTAACTCAAAATATGACTTTATATCTCACAATTGGGACTTTATTTCTCACATGCCACTTTGGTACTTATACAGAGACTGTGCATCTCACAATGTGACTTTAGATTTCAAAATTTCATTACGAATCACAATGCAACTTTATATCTTGCAGTTATTACTATTTCTCTTAATTGTGTCGTCTTAATTGTCATAAATGTGACTTTATATCTTGATGTGTGACTTTTTTATATTAAGATTGAGATTATATCTCAAAATTCTTTTTAATCTTTATTTTAACTATATTTTTACGTGAAAACTCCAATACATACATGTACTGTAGGTACCCATATTTATCACAGAGTATTATATTAGTGTTCATCATTGTGATAAAATGAATAATGAAGTGCTGTGCAGAAGCTGATAAGATTATGATTCATCATTGGTCATGAACTCTTTGAAAAAGAAAGATTCAGTGCTTTTGAAATAAAAAGCAATGAATCTCCTTCATCTGTAAACACACTGTTTCCAAATGAAAATTTTCAGTTTGGAAATGAGTCCTTATTACTTTTTATCTGCATAAGGACGTTAGCCAAATTGGAGCACAGAGTTCTTAATTAGTAAACAGAAATATTAATGTTGCCTTATAAATGCCTATTTTAGTTAAGCATGTCGTGTTCCAACAGCCGACGGCTTGAACTGTGTTCTGGCCCCCGCTGTTTTTGAATGTTTCTGTTGGATTTATCTGTCGCACATTAAAGTGGCAGTGTTCTTGCCAAAGCATATTTGTAAGACAAACAGACTGAGCGACTGACTGTTTAGTTGGATTTCCCTAAGGCTGTCCAGACATCAAGACCGCTGCCCTCAGGAGGGGTTTACAAATACGCACACTCTCTCTCTTTCCAATGATCTGATATTTATTAGCTTTGCCCTGACAGCCTGAGGGTAATGGGGTATGTGGATGTTTCTGTCAGAGGTCTGGCCTACTTATTCACATGGAAAGCAAACAGATAAACCTTATCCTCCACCTCCCACACATATGAGCACTTTTCATCACTAAAGACCAACTATAGCTCTAGATAAATGTGTGTGTGTTAGTGTGTGTGTGTGTGTGTGTGTGTATGCGTGCGTGCGTGCGTGAGTGCGTTTGTGTTTTGGCCCCCAGATACAGTCCCAATTATAAGTAATACATAGTGAATATGTGTCCAGAAGTGACTCACAATGATTTCAGTAAGCAATACATCAGATTGATCACACACAGTTATATGAATACATCAGTTCTAGCTCTGACTGGGCTGAAGGAGCACATCGTTGAAGCAGCACATTAACTCTGAGTGAGAAGAGACAAAATTAGATGTATTTTATTTGACTCACCACTGCTTTACATTGGATTATGCCTCTGTGTAAATGAAGCAAAGCGCTGGCCTAAACACAGGTTTAACAGCATGAACACTGTTATAACAAACATTAGGGAGTATTACTGCAATCTTACCAAGCACTAACTCAAGACGTTTCTGTGTGTGTGTGTGTGTGTGTGTGTGTGTGTGTGTGTGTGTGTGTGTGTGTGTGTGTGTGTGTGTGTGTGTGTGTGTGTGTGTGTGTGTGTGTGTGAGTGTGAGTGTTCCCATTAGTAAATCACTGTTTCTAAGTGAGGTCAATCTAACCTGCCCACTCTCTCAGAGAGTATCCTCTTGTATCCAACTAATTTGTTAGTTAACTATTCGTGCCCCAGGCCTCTCTGGGTAACTGCCTGAACTCATCAAGTTAAGTCAAGTCTGCTTTATTGTCAATTCTTCCACATGTACAGTACATACATACAGATAATTGAAATTGCGTTACTCTCAGACCCCCGGTGCATACAGATAACACTAACAGTAGAGCCTAAAAGTACAGATCAAATATAAAATATAAGATATAACTATACAATAAGGGAATGTAAAAAAAAAATAAAGTTAAATAAAGCAGCTCAAGGCACATGGCAGATAGAGTGCAAACCAGTGAACAAACAGTGCAGATAAAAAGATTTTTAGTTAAAAAAAAGCTTATTTAGTCTGATTAAAGAGACAAAAGAGCTCAAGAGCAGTTATTTTATTTAACTGACTGAAGAGGTGGTAGAATGACGTCAGTTCCATGGTGAATGAGGTAGTGAGCAGACCAATGCTGCACAAAGTGACTGGTGCATGTCATCGTATGTTAGTGGGGGGGGGGGGGTTAAGGACCTGGGGATGTGGGATCTGGGGGGGGGGGGGGTTCATAGTTCAGTGGTGCCTGAGGGCAGAAGAGGGACGGGGGTGGGGGGGGGGGGGGGGGGTGGTTGGAGGGGGGCAAGTTCGGGAGCGAGTTCAGCTTCCTGACAGCCTGATGGATGAAGCTGTCCTTCAGTCTGCTGGTCCTGGCCTGGAGATTCCGCAGTCTCCTCCCTGATGGCAGCACAATGAAGAAGCTGTGTGACGGGTGAGTGGGATCACCTGCGATGCAGAGGGCTTTGCGAGTGAGACGGATTCCGTAAATTTCCTGGAGGGAGGGGAGAGAGACACCAATGATCATTGTGGGACACATATGGTGAAAACATCCATGTGGTGCAAAGTGTGCTTCAACAAAACTTTACATTTACGCATTTTGCATATACTATTATACAAAGCAACTTTCACACAAGGTATTTTATCAGGTCCCTAGAAATTCTACTCATAACTTTGGTGTTGCCAACACCCTGCTCTACAGGAACACTCTGACAAATTAACCTTGACATATACTGTACAGAATATTGGACAACTAGATTTTTTACATCTTAAGGAAATGTGAGTTGCTAGGTGGTTGCTATAAGGTTGCAAATTGGCATAGACCTCGCAAATCGATATTACCATACATAATATTGTACAAAGATTCAGGGAGTCCAGAGAAATATCAGTCTGTGTAGGACAAGGCAGGTAACCTCAGGTGAATGTGTATGACCTTTGAACCCTTAGATGGCATTGCATGAGAAACCGTCATGCTGCTGTGTGAAATATAGCCTCATGGGCTTAAGAGTACTATGGAAATCTGATGTTACGTATGTTACGTCTGCAGCTACATCAAGAAACTTGCATCAAGCAACTTGAATCTTTGTTGCACAAGGAAAAATCTATGCATCAGTTCTATGCAGTGATGCCTCAGGATTCTCTGGGCCTGAGCTCATCTTAGATTGTCCAAAAGACAGTAAAAATGTGTGCTGTGGTCAGATGAGTCCCCATATCAGCTTGTATTTGGGAAACACAGACATTTTCAGTCCCAAGAACAAAAGGGACCATCCAGACCTCAATCAGTGACAGGTGCAAAAGCAAACGTCTGGTATATGAGTGCATCAGTGCATTCGGCATGGGTGACTTGCATACCTGTATCTGTGAAGGTACCATTGCATGGAGGCACACATTGGAATTGTACAGAGACATATACTGGTATCAAGAAGACATCTTTCATGGGAAGTCCATGGTTATTAGATTAAGACAATGCCAGGTCTCATTCTGCATATGCTACAATAGCGTGGTTTCATAAACACATATGGATGTGACTAACTGGCCAGCACATCTGTCTCCTATTGAAAATGCATGGCCTATCATGAAGAATCAGATAACAACGATTATGGACTGTTGACCAGCTGAAGTCTTAATTGAGACTGGGCAAAGTTTTTTGCTTTCAAAACTTTAAAATAAGCATCCTTATTTCCCAGATGATAAAAAATGTAATTAAAAGGAAAGCTGCTGTGACACAGTGGTAAACATGCCTCTGTCTCAACTTTTTTTGAAGTGTGTTGCAGCCATTAAAATCAAAATTTGTTTATATTTACAAAATAAAATTAAGTTGGCCAGTGAAAACACTGGAAACTTTTTCTTTGTACGTTAGTCAATTAAATAAAGGTTAAAGAAAATCAACAAATAACACATTCTTGATTTTATGGCATTTCACATAACGTCCCAACTTTCACAAAATTGTAATTACATTAAAATTACATAAAAATGCAATACTGTTTACTCTTTAAAAGTACTGTTTAATTTTTTTTTTTTTAAAGCTAATAAAAAATTTGTGTAAAGTACTTTTCGATTGAATAGGTTCAAAATATACAAACAGTGAACAATAAAAAAAACACATTACCGTAACATGCTTTCAGTATGTAACTGCAAAGAGCTGACGTTACTAAAGTTTGCCAGACAAGGGCAATAAGCAGTGCATTTCTCGGTTTCTCCTTCTCAGCATTAATGCTGATTGAGCCAGACATACTGGTACTGCTGCAGAAAAACATTTTTATTGTATGAATAATTTTATCATAATTTTATTAGCCTTTAAAAATCTTTATATATATATATATAGCAAAGATTTAAAAATTGTTTGACTCAAGAACAACGATTTGTAACAAAATCCTCCCCTTCTGACTAGGATGGTCTTTTAAAGTGTCCTGAGTGTTTTTAACATGTTGCTATGCGGTTGCCAGGTTGATTTCAAGGATGTTGCCAGAGTTGCTGCAGTGATTGCCAGGGTTGGTGGTAATTGTGCTAAAGAGTCCACCCAAAACTCTCTATAAGTTCTTACATATGGCTCAGTGTAAGTTTAAGGGATTTTCTGTCAATTTTATTGTTGCCAACAAGGCAGGGAAACTCCCATAATGCACTATGCTTGATCTGACTGCGCATGAGCGGGGATCTTATTAGCATGAGCAAGTTGGATAAAAATGGAAAAATTATGATTTTTAGTTTTATCAACAGTTTTGGAGCCATCAAAATCTGCCAAGTAGCACAAAAAGACAAACAAACGGGTAGATCTGTGTACAGGTAACACAATGTTTACATACAGTATTCTAACATTGTAACAATACAAAGCTGGTTGAAAAAGGAAAACTTATCCTTTAAGTTCAAAAACTGTAGCACGTCTCTTCTCAACAAGCTTTATGATGAGAGGTATCCTTCATTTCTGAAGTACAAGTTGTTCAGGAAAAGTTGCATAGTAAGATTTAACACTTAGGGTTAATGCTTTTAACAGATGCATATAGTCTGCAGGTAAGCAGCAGTAATAAAGACTCTTGCCTTAGCAAGTGTTACTAATGAATTTGGTTTGAAAAAGTCTGAAACTGACAGAGGGTGATTGTAGATTATCACAGAACAATATCCAGGCACAAGCTTTTGAACTGCTATTTCAGGTCACAAGTGAGATCACATTACAAACACACACATTTTACCCCTTTCTCGTGGGGTTTGAAGGTTAGATGGAAAAAGTATGTGGAAACTTCTCACTAAGACAAATGTGTGAGATGGGTGTGCACCTTTTAAAGACACAAACTTAGAAGCCCCTTCTCAACCATGTGAAGTTTGAGGTCAAAGGGTACATATGTGCATTTCAGTCCATCATCTTTGGACAGCTGAAATGTGTGTGTGTGTGTGTGTGTGTGTGTGTGTGTGTGTGTGTGTGTGTGTGTGTGTGTGTGTGTGTGTGTGTGTGTGTGTGTGTGTGTGTGTGTGTGTGTGTGTGTGTGTGTGTGTGTGTGGTATGGAGTCTAGGTACCATTATTCCTCTGATCCTGGGTGAAAAGCCCCCTAAGGGAAAACAGTGTGGTCGGGTTAAAGGTAAACTCAGAGGTTAGTGAAGTTGAAAGTATGTAACTGAATGAGGAATGTTGTAATAAACACTTTGCTGTGATATAGGTAGGTAGTGATAGTTTAGAGGTTAATATTTTTGGGTGGATTTAAATTCCTTGAACACTTACGGAGTGGTTGGATGGACTGACTATCTATCAAAGCAGCACATTTAAAGGAATAGTGTGCTTAAAAAAAGTAATATTGTTATCAAAAAATCACAATTTTATTATACTTTACTCACCCTTTGATATAAAAATAATAAAAACTGTTGAACATATATAGTAAAAAAAATAAATAATAATAATAAAAATTGGGTCAATGGCATTCAAAAACAAAATTGGACCTTATTAACTTTCAAAATATCTTGTTTGGTGTTTTGCAGAACTATGTGTGAACTATGTGTAAAAAAAATAATAATAATAATAATTATTCAATTCTGCTTTCATATTTTAAAAAGGATGCAAAGCCACCATAAAATTTTGCCTAGAGGTGACCCATATGACTTGTGCATGTTGGTTACCTCTATCCCCTTTCCCATGTTTTTCCTCCCACTATCTTCCTCCCTCCTGTGGTGAGTCCTTCCTCCAGTCGGGAGCAGAGGGACCATCTGTGGGTCAGAAACAACAGACTCCATCTGAGAGAAAAATAAACTTGTCGTTTTGTTATGTCTGCTCTGTTGTGTATTGTCACGGCAACGACCTCTTGCTCCTCTGTTGTCTAATGCTCTTCCAGTTTGTCTTACCCGTGTGAAAAGATGTTTCAATGATCTATTTTTGACAGTGGTTAACACCCTTCGGTGACTATCACCACTGTGACAAAAAAGCCATTCATTTTGTTTATTTAAGACTGCTTAGAGCTGGGTCAGAATTAGTGCTAAGGTCTAAGTGAGAGAAAGAAAGAGAAAAGTTCCTAATTTGACTAAGGAAATAAGTTCTTCTCTTCTTGAAGAGAAGAGTTCACCCAAAAATGCCAAATTTCTGTGATCCTTTAGTCATTTCTCGTCATGTCCATCCAAACCTGTGTGACTTATTTCTTCTGTGGAACACAAAATGGGAAATGTTGAAAAATATAAATGCTCTCATTTTAATATTATGAAAAGAAATGGGATCCAGACTGTTAAGCTGCAAAAGCACTTCAGAAATATCATAAAATCTATATGATTCATGTGCTTCGTTCCAGGTCCTCTAACACCATGTAAAAGCTTTGTCTGAGGAACTAAATGAAAGTTCTTGACTTTCCCACCAACTCTGAAGTTTCAGAGATGGTGGAAACTGTGCGCTTCTGTACCTTAAAGACCTCTATATGTAAATAATGCTTTTAGCTTACCTCTTCAAATTTAAAATGAGTAACAACACCCATGATGATAACAACACTAAGTTGGTGACTCCTGAAAAGACACTCATATTTAGACATGAATGGTTATATGTTAATGTGTTGGCATCTATGAGATCATAACCTATAACACAAGTATAATACAAGACCAGTTTAGAATGTATTTTCCAATAGCGTATGTAGTAGATTTTTTACTTCACAAAAACCAAGAAAATCAGTTTCCCATTATATGGCCCCCTTTAAAACAAAGACCTGAACATACTGAACATCCCCCCATTAGTATAGAAAGAAATTCAGTGTGCTTCTCACGCTGGCGCACTTCCCCAACAAACTTCTCAAAGTCACCAACACCTCTCTAATAGTTACTGTATGTTGGTGCTTCTAAGCCAGAGGTTGCTTTGACATTACTTTGGTAATCCAGCTTTATTCCTCTTTTTAAAAGCTTGTGTTTCACATTGGCTCTGAAAGGATTCCTCCCCACAGACATTCCCTCGTAGGAATGTTCCTGGATGTGTGCCAGTGGAGCACATTCTTTTGGCCAGTTATGTGCCATGTTGTCTCCCACTCTTTCCAGATCACACCATCTCTAATGCCATCCTTCCTCTCACAGACAATACGGCTTTCACCCAACTTCAAACCTTCACTCCATTACCACGAGCTGGTCATGTACCGATTCAGAGTGAGTTCAGCTGTGGCTGAGAGGGGTCAAAGGCTAACAACAGAGGAGGAGACGCTAACAGGAGGGTCAGGGTGCTCGTGAAACCAGGAGTGCAAAACACGTTAACTATAAAGTGTCACAACTAGCCTAGTTAGCTGGGCATGCTGTCCTTAGTCCTACAGCAACATCCTAACAGAAATGGAAGTGGCTGATTTGAAAAGCTTTGTTATGTTTAAGTCTCTCAGCTAGACAGGATGGGAAACCAGGAAAGACCCACTAAAGACTAAAGACCTGCTGAAACCATCTAAACTAACTAAAAGAAAAAAAAAACTGAAAAACAGTCCAGTTCAAAATGTTTTTTTCAGCAGAACACAATACGGGCTTTCCATAAAGACTGATGTTAGCATATTGCTGAGTTCAGGGTCATTCACACAGAACACGTTTTTGCATTTAAAACTCAAGATGGCAATGTAATGAAAAAACAACAACAAAAAAAAAACAAGGTCTCAAATCACGGTGAACTTCTTTCACCCCTCATCTAACTTCCCTCAACTTTTTACTGAGCTTGGCACAATGCATTCTGGGATGTTCTTAGCTATGATTCAAACTGCATTTCAGACTTAGATTTTGGCCAAAACAAAGTATCTTACTGTTTAAAAACAGCCTTCACATGGAGAGCTATGATGTTGCCTAAAACTGTTGCCTAAATGGGCAGCTCACTAAGCTGTAAATTTCTTCCCCAAACCCTTGAACTCCTTAATATAATATTATTTACAACTGAAAACCAAGTCGACTCATCACAGCCTTTCCAGCTTACACTGTGAGAAACTATCCTCTGAAGATTGCCTCAGGGAAAAGGTCAGGGGTGAGGTGCTGAAGAGGGGGATACGGAGCAGATAAAATCATTATGTGACTCACTACCAAGCCAGATTTATGAGCACTCATTGATCAGAGCCTAGTGAGATGCTAAGGGCTTTGGTCAAGTGGCGGTCAAGTTACTCTCAGCCCGCACTGGGCCCTTTGTTTAGATTCTTCAAAGTTTGGCCCCAGACTTTGGAGGCTTTGGAGATGTTACATCATTCTTTTTGTTTGACAAAAATGATTAAGAGTTCTTCTATGGCGTAGTGACAAGATTGGTGATAACCATGGAGCGTATTTTCAATAGTCTCTTGTAAATAGAGTTTGAAGGGAAGGATTTTGTTAACAGGCATATGGATGGGGTTTTGCTATCAGGTGGCTGTGGGATAAGATTAGGTGCTGTTAATACAATGAGCGTAAGACTGTTCGTGTGGCAGGGAGTGGGCTACTGACCCGATTGTTGCAGATGTAAGCAGTTGGCAGCATGCCCGTATGCCATGATGTCACCCTTCAGCCCAACAGAATTCATTTCTGCTATACTGCTTCATCAGAGGCAGGCTATAAGCCTCTGTGATGCTGTAGGATGCCGTTTGGAGGGTCTCTTGGGAAGCTGAAGAGGCCGTTCAAAACCCATTGAGTGTCATGCTCTGTAAATGTGCACATCCATACCAGCCTGTGAGTGAGAGAGTCGTCTGTTTGTAAGACTGGACAAGTTTAGGCTGCCCTATTTCTTGGCCTGTGTTCTATTTTGCATGCCACACACCTCAATGTGAGGATCGTGCCATGCTTAATATAGCTTCGCTGAACTGTGTTTGTGCAAAGGCTTGTGTGTTCCTTGTCCTCATATAACCCCTGGATGGATCCCAGGAAAGGGTTATGTTAGGACCCCTTAGTCTTCCTGTCCCACAAAAAACAATGTGCAGTCCAGATCTTTGTGTGCAAAGAAAAGAAATAGTCAGCATGTTAGTGAATTCCTTTATGGTGAATGAATCATTTTTTAAAATCTGGTTCTTTTCAGTAATTGAGTGATTCATTTAGAAAATGACTGATCTGGTCACAGCGGTTCTTGAGTTAAAAGCACACTGATTCAAAATGAGCATCACTCAAACTGAGCACAAAGGATTTCACTTTTTAAAAGATTTGAGAGATTTTTTGTTTTGTTTATTGTAAATGCAAATAAGTACGTAAGTTAATTTTTTGTGGCTGAAAACATCTCATCATTTGGTGACACCTCATATCATTCTAAATTCTATTCTGACAAACTGAAATCAGATTAAGAGAGTGGTACGTGTGTTTTAATCTCATATCAGTGAATGTCACAGGTTTAATTCTGGCTGACATATTTCTTAATAAAGTGACGGTTGAGGCTCTGGGTGTCATGCTAACTTTGGATTCAGCACTTTTGTTGTAGAGATGTTGGGTCTCTTCTAACCTTATGTTTAATGTAACACGAAGTATAGTATTGTGACGGCTGACAAGAGGATAAAAATGGACGCTCATGTCAATCTTGACTATGATTTAGTTCAAGCTTTGAAAGGTAAACTGAGAACAGTCAAAGGGCCTGTTTACACCAGAGAAAGTGCATGAAGTTACCAGGTGTAAACAGGCCCAAATAAATTCTAATGCATATCTATGCAAATTATAACGCATATGATATTCAAAAACACCACTATTAATTATTTTCCCTTTCACAGACCCTGTGATGCAGCTTTCAAAGACCACAGTGTATGAATTGCAAGCCCTCAGATGAAGAAGATGATGTTGACATTTGAAATGTTCTGTTTCTTTGTTTGGTTGAGCCAATTGCAAGCAACTTCTTTATCCCCGGTTTCATAGACAAGGCTTAAACCTATTCCCAGACTAAATTGCATGTCTGGACTGTTTTAACTAAAAGAAATTTGGACTGACTAATCTTAAAATATGTCAGTTCCATTGTTTTGTCTTAAGATAAACATTAGTTGTGGGGTTTCTTTTTTTATTTTCTAAGGCACGTTTATAAAAGCTGCTCAAATGTCCTAATTGAACTATGGCCTAATCAAGGCTTAATTTAAGCCCTGTCTGTGAAACCTGCCCTACGTATGTGTGAGCATAAAATTACATTATACTTTTTTATTCAGTGATGGAATATTCATAGTGTACTTTCAAGTATTAAAGGTATAACAGAAATGTTCAACAAATTGATTAAAGTAGTTCTGTTATAGCATCTCACTGATCTTTATTTTAATTTATTATAAATAGTTACAATTATTTTGGTCAAGAGTTTGTATATGCTGCTGTACTTTTTAAATGTACTCAATGAATTTATTGATCTTTTGTACTTTTTAATACACCATTTTAAAATGCTGAAAAATACCTTTATAACAAACTAATAGTGTGGTTGTAATGCATGTATAATGAGCTGAAATGCTATTGAAAATGTACAAGAAGTACATTAAAGTGAACCTTAAAATATATTCCAACTGTACTTCAAGAATACTTTAAGTTGTTCCATTTCAAATTTTAACAACTAACCCCCAGTTACACAGACAAGGCTTAAGGCTAGTCCCAGACTAAAATGTAAGTCTGAGCAGTTTCAAGTGAAAGAAACTTGCACTGATTGATCTTTTTTTTTTTTTTTTTAAGCATGTTTATAAAAAATTACTTAAATGTCCTAAATGAACTATGGCCTAATCCAGGCTTAGCCTGTAAACCAAGCCTAAATATATTAAAATATATTGCACTTAGCTTAAAGTTCATCATAAGCATATCTTAAGAATAGCCTGGAGAAGTTTTGTCATGCCCTGACATTTGTGCTTTTTTCAGTTTCTTATAAATATCTAAATGGCTAAAGTCTAATCTCACTGTAATCAGCACAAACTAGGCTATAATAATATGTGAGCAGCATGTATGTACATGATTGTGTTTTTGAGAAAAAAAATGTTATGCGTGGTTAGTGAAAAACTAAAAAATGTTAAATCACTTGAATAAGGCAATAAAACACATACAGAAAATTGGTTCCCAGATATTTTGAGAACTGGAGCTTGTAGCCTAGAATTTTTTTTTTCTAAATGATGTGAAAATCATCTTGTTTACTCACTTACAGAAAACAATATATTGATTTAAATTTTCTAAGACACTTTTTGTTGGTAAAAGTCATATGCGAGTAGGCGTCAACTATCATGAATTCACACCTGAGAAGACAAAGACCTGCATAATGAGCTGCATAATGAGCCATTCAGTCACCTGTGTCACTGAGAGGGGATGAGTTACAAGAAAGAATGTGAGGACAAAATAAATCTATATTAATTTTATGTTTGTAGTTTATTTAGAATATATTTAATTATCCCACAACATAATTTAATATTCACTTGTGAGTGCAGTTAAACAGTTTTTATTAGGAAAAATCAAAGCTGACTTTCAAACTTAATTTTTTGCATCATTACTCCAGTCACACAATCCTTCAGAAATGCTTTTAACACTCTTATTTTCTACAAAAAAACATTATTATCATTATTATTATTATTATTATTATTATTAATGTTGAAAAGAGCTGAGAATATTTTTTTTTAGGTTTTTTAGGGGGGATAAATTGAAAGAACAGCAATGATTGTTACATTTGTTACAGTTACATTTATTGGTACATTTATATTA